>NC_073390.1:29928060-30528060 GCF_028641065.1 Leucoraja erinaceus | reverse complement strand
CTCCCCACTGCTGAACATCTCATCACTAGAAAGGAGTGGAAGCATTGACATCTTGTTCTAAGAGGGTTTACAGCTTGCCTATTGCTGAGTTCATTGCCTAGGCTCAGGTGGATGGTCCATGTGGAAGGGTTTCTGTTGCGTTTATCTTTAGTTTTCAAAGACAATGGGAGAGTGATGGGTTGGACAAAGGGAAGACCTGATAGGACGAGCTCAGGGTTGCCAAGTAAAGTCACTGTTCATGGAGCTAACTGGATGATAGTTTACTGAAGTCTACAAAAAACAAAGGGATGTATTGAAGCGACAGGTCAGAGTTACTGAAACCTGAAACCAAACGGAAAATATTGTAAATGCCAGTATCTGTGGAGAGAAAAACTGAGTTAACATAACAGACGGGCATGGTATCATGAGTCATCGCTCCAAAGATAGACACAAAATACTGGAATAACTCAGCGGGGCATGCAGCATTTTTGGAGAAAAGGAATAGGTGACTTTTCGGGTCGAAACACTTCTTCAGACTGAGAGTCAGTGGTGAGGGAAACTAGCGGGATGAAAAGGTACAGAACTCCATACAGCTTAGAAAAAGGTCCTTTGACCCATCAAATCCCGGCCAATTATCAGGCATCAGATATTCGAGTCCTGGCAACATCCTTGTAAATCCTCTCAACACCCTTTCCAACTTAACAAAATCTTTCCTATAACATGGTGCCCAGAACTGAACACAATACTCTAAATGTGGCCTCACCAACAGGTCTTTACTACTGTGCCAAATCCAAAAACAAGCCGGCAGTATCTAAGGTTTATATGAGTAATCTACAGCCAATCAAGGCCTTATTTGGCTTTGATTCAAAGCTGGCTGAAGGCAAAAGGTTTGGCAAACTCTTTTCAAAATGATTCAATCCGATCATATTACTTCCAAATGTTGCATGCTGTTGTGCTTGACCATGAGCCCCAGTTGACTAACAGTGGGGCAATCATCTTTTTTTGCTAATGAAAGAAATGTCTCACAGCATTGGATCGAGGCCCACTGTGCAATGGATGGACCAGAAAAATATTTAAACATGTTGGCACAATGGGTCTGGAAACGTCCTTGAATGCACAGGAACAATATCAGACTCACTTATTATAACCAATGGGATTAACGTCAGGACAGAACACATGCGTCATTGAGCGGGCTTTGAGAGGGCTTCAAGAGGGCCTCTGCATAAGGAATAGTCATTTTATAAAGTGTTGCTTCCAAATAGGATTGGCTGCTCTTTATCATGGTGAAAATCAAGCGCCATTTGGAATTGTAGCCTTAAAGGTGACGACTGAGAGTTGAAATCTGTTGCTGCCTCACCGCTCACCATTCAAAGATGATCTCCAATGCTGTCTGTGTGGAGTTTGCACATTCTGCCTGTGGTCGCTTGATTTCCCCACGATGCTCCGGTTTTCTCCCACGTCCCAAAGAATGCATCTTGGAACAGTGAGTGGCCATTGCAAACCACCTCTAGTGCGTAGGTTCGGTGTAAAAAACTAGGAAGAAGCGATA
This sequence comes from Leucoraja erinaceus, assembly GCF_028641065.1. NCBI lineage: Eukaryota > Metazoa > Chordata > Chondrichthyes > Rajiformes > Rajidae > Leucoraja > Leucoraja erinaceus. The sequence continues at coordinate 30,526,532 of NC_073390.1, read as the reverse complement.
GGAATGTGGGGGGAATAGATCACAAGGAAAGGCATTGGGGAATGGGATTGCTCTGAGAACATGCATCGACTCAGTGGGCCAAATTACTTCCCTCTTATTGTATGCCCTTATGGAATATACTGCCTTCTCCCTGAAAGTGAAAACACAAGTGGATAGGGTGGTAAAGAAGGCTTATGGCACGCTTGTTTTCTCAAGTTTGTGCATTGAGTAAAAGTCGAGAAGTCATGTTGCAACTGTATAAACCTTTACTTAGGCCATTTGGAGTATTGCTTGCAGTTCTCGTTGGCACGTTACATTCAGGATGTGGAAGTTTTGGAGAGGGTGCAGAAGAGGTTCACCAGGACGTTGCTGGAATTGGAGTGTATCAGCTCTAAGCAGAGATCATCAAGAATAAAGTGTGTTTAATTATATAGCAAAAATGGAACAAGACTCTTTCATACAGCAGCATAACGGGTCTGTAAACACAATACTCATGGATAACACAATGAACAAAAGACATCTCAGTAAATTAAAACCAATATATATTAGTGCAATGCAAAAGCCCCAAATCCCTAGTGCCACAAAGACAGATGTAGTTTAGTTGGACAAACACAGATTGTTTTTGCTGCAGCTGCAGAGACCAAGGGAGAGACCTGATCGAAGACACAAGGCATGGATATGGTAGAAAGTTAGAAACTATCCCAGAGCAAAAATGTCAAAGAGTGTAGCTTTAAGATGAAAGGGGGAAAGTTTAAAGGAGATGTACAGGATAAGTTTTTATGTTACATAGGAAGTATCTAGAATTTGCTGCCAGAGAGAATGGAAGAAGAAGATATGGTTGTTTGGTATATGATATTCCTTCCCTCCAGAGATGATGCCTGTTACTCCAGCAATTTGTGTCTATCTTCTATTTAAACCAGCATATGCAGTTCCTTCCTACACAAGGATATGATGGTGATATTTATGAGACATTTAGCAGATGGTGCATAGAGGGATGTAGAATGGAATAGTTTAGATGGTCATCATGGTCACTGTAGGCCTGTTTCAAATTCCTGGTGAATCTCTGAACTCTCTGCCACAGAGGGTAGTTTCATGTTCATTGGCTATATTTTTTTGCTTGTTCCATGAGAGAAGGCAGGTACGGGATACTGAGTTGTGATTGATCATATTGAATTGCGGTGCAGGCTCGAAGGGCCGAATGGCCTACTCCTGCACCTAATTTCTATGTTTCTATGTTTCTATGTTACTGTTTCATGTTCTTATTCTTTTTGCTTGTACATCCATGACTGCATTGACCGTTCACCAGGAATGCATTGGTTTATCCATTCTCATCTATTTTCCTGCATCCTGTCATAATCCATTACTTCTGATCCTGCAGTACTTTATTTCTGAAATCAAAAAATAGATTAATTCCAGCAAAATCGAGGAGAGAAAGAACGACTGGAATAATAACAATTAACATAGTTCTATATGAAAAAGTAAGGGAAGGATTGGCAAGGCCTCTCTTTAGTTTAGATTAGATTGAATTAGATTAGATTAGATTAGTTTAGTTTAGCTTAGTTTAGTTTAGACATACAGCATGGAAACAGGCCCACTGGTCCACCGAGTCCACATCGATCAGCGATCCCTGACTAACACTATCCTACACACACTAGGGACAATTTATACTTACATCAAGCCAATTAACGTACAAGTGGAGTGTGGGAGGAAACCAGAGATCTCGGAGAAAACCCATGCGAACATGGGGAGAACGTACAAACTCCGTAAAGACAGCACGTATACTGTTGTCACGTATACCGAGGAACAATCAATTCAAACTCCAGTACAATAGGTTGAGCAAACAAGAAGATACAGAGTGATCATGCATCTCTAATCTATTGCTGAACCCTGTTGATATTGAGGTGAGTTGTGAGATATTCACACTGAGAGACAACATATAGTGTCAATTCCCTTAAAGCCATGATATGCACAAAATGCTGGAGTAATTCAGCGGGCCAGGCAACATCTCTGGAGAGAAGGAATGGATGACGTTTCAGAGACCCTTCTTCAGACTGATGTCAGGGGAGTGGGTGGTACATGGCAAAGATGTTTAGATAAGGAAGACTAAGGTCTGAAAAAAGGACAAAGGGAATGGAGATCAAGGAAAATGTAGAATAGATCAATAATATCCCTTAAAGACATATTTGATGTGTAAGAATCAACAAGCTGTATGCTTTGGAATGTTTAAGTATTCGATGTATGTCCATAGTTTGATAGGTCTTAGACAAGTAGTCGCTCAGAATCCCAATCTGTGGTATCACACCTTTCTTCATACAAGGTCATTCATTCGGGTCATTTAGCATGGAAACAAGCCCTTCGGCCCATCATGTCAATGGCAACCATCACGTAGTCATCAATAGAAACAAAGAACTGCAGATGCTGCTTTACAAAAAAAGACCCAAAGTGCAGCAGTAACTCAGCGAATCAGGCAGTTTGTCTGGCAAACATGGATAGAACATTTTGAAGAACCTTTCTTCAGATTGATTGTGGTGGTGGTGGGGATGAAAGCTGGAAAAGAGGAGGGGCAGCACAAAACCTGGCAAGTGATAAATGGATAAAGGTGAAGGGCTTTTTGATAAGCAGATGGTTGGGCAAAGGCCAGAGATAAAAAGACAGAAGGTGTGAGACATAAGGTTTGAAGCGTTGTGAATTGTGAAGCTAGAGGAAGGAATGTAGGTTGAAGGAGAGGGGGAGGGAAATCGGTGTGTCTAGGTGGGCACAGTGGTGAGAGGGGGGAAAAAAGGGGTGAAGAAGGGTTAGAGGGGAGGGGGTGTATAGTGACCTAAAATTGTAGAATTCAATGTTCATGGCACTTGTTTGCAAGCTACCCAAACAGAATAGGTGGTGCTGTTCCTTCAGTTTGCATGTGGCCTCATACTGGCAATGGGAAGAGGAGTTAAAATGATTAGCAACTATCCAGGTGGCACACAGATGAGAGGGGTGGGGTTGAGAGGAGGGGGGGGGGGGTGAGAGTAGGAAGAAAGGAGGGGGATGATTCATCTATTATTCATCGATACTCTTGTTTAGACATTGATTCAGGTATTTGATCATGTGATTATTTGATTCAATTGCATTTGACAGGACATTACCCACATGACGATTATTCACATGAATTGATAGTAATGCAGTTGCCGACCCTTTCCAAACCAATATTACTTGGTTAGCAGTGAAAAATAGCAGCAAGCTGTATAAAATAATTACATTTTAATCTTATTTGGAGATGAATAACATAGCCTATAAATCAAAAGGTGAATACAAAGTAACACATTGACTTAAAAAGAGGTGATATCTCAATAAAAAATATTCTATGAATGTTTCTTCAATTGCCAAAGGCAAACAATAAATAAATTATTGACTGCACAAAGTGTAGATTAGTTACGGATGTATATCAAAGTAAGAAACTATCAAATTCAAAAGTTTTATTCCAAATTTCCAAACAAGCTACAATTCTAATAAGTTATGGCAAAGCCAAATCTAATTCAATTCACTGCCTTCCACATCCTGTCAATGAGGCTCGGCCAGAGGGAATGGATTTCGTTCTTGGAGAGAATCATCAAAGCTGTCTGCTTGCTGGATCAAAACTCAGCACTCAGCAGCTGGTATCACAAGTTAACAGAACTCCCTGATTTGTTTTCCCTCCCTCATCAGTTTATGTTTATGTTTCTTGTTCTCTCTTCCTCCCCAGTGTCTCGCTCATTATCTTCCTCCTGTTCATTATTTTTCTTTCTCTCTCTTGTTTGTGATTCTCTCTTTTTTCCCACACATTTGAAAGCTATTTTGGAATCTACTTCCACGATCCTTTCAGGCAATGCAGCCTAGATTATAACAATTGGAAAGTGTCTCCTTGTCTCCCTTCTAGTTTATTTGCAAATTCTTCCATATCTTTGTCCTGTGAGTACAAACTCCCCTAAAGGGGGACACAGTTTGTCCTTATTTACCATATCAAATTGATATACTAATTGTGTATCTGTTCTCTGTTGAGAATAGAGGTGTTCTGTTGAGAATAGAGGTGTTCTATGTTCAGTCTTAAGTTTTTCCAGCTTTGTTTTTAGTCGGTCTGATGCTGGGAGTAGGTGTTAAACTAGCCTGTCGGTACTAGGTAACCCTCTGATGTTGTAGCACAGTTGGAGACTCACAGACAAACTCAGAGACTTGACCACAGAAATCTAGGCTAGCACTCCCGGGATTCCTGCAGTGTCGGAGGTGTTATAGCTTGTGTTAGGCTCTGAACCGTGGTCCCACCTGCTCTATCTAGTGAGTGCAAATGGACCCATGGCAGGTGAATTATTTGTAGTGTCCCGGCCAATGTTTTATCTTCCACCACACCTCAGAAGGAAAACCCTTTGGAACATTCCGCGGTTGTGAAAAATGAGGTGTGAATACAAGTGTTTCTTTTTTCTCCGTTTGGTTCATTTTGAGTTTGTTGACCAGGAACGCCTGAGCTTTTGTTGTTTTTTCCTCAACCAGAAGAAATTTTTCCCTCCCGACCAAGCCAAGAACCTTTTTTTTTAAATTGACTTTCTCCAGCTGTGCTTGCCACAGATGCTGACACATGCAACAATTCCTGAGGCACGTTTAGGCAGGATTCTGACTGAGAGATGTCATGTTCCAAACCGATGGCAGCTCTGCACCATTGGCATCTCAGCCAAGCACCCACACCAAGTATGTGAATCAGCTGGTAGAGTTGTCGAGCTACAGTACATATCAAATTCTCCGAATCACTGTTTAAAGACGGAAAGAGTGCAACAAAGATTCACCAGGATGTTGCTCGTACCTGAGAGCTTGAGCTATAGGGAGAGGTTGGGCAGGCTAGGACTTGGTTTCTTGGACACAGGAAGACGTGGGGTGATCTTCTAGAGTTGTATAACATCATGAGGGGAATAGATAGGGTAGATGCAGAATTTTCTTTACCCAGAGTAGAAGAATCAAGAGCCAGAGGACAGAGGTTTAAGGTGAGAGGGGAAAGATTTTATATTCATCTCAGGTACAACTTTTCCATATGGTGGGTATGTGAAACATAACTGCTAGATGAGGTAATTGAAGCAGGTACTATAACAACATTTTAAAAACGTATACACAGGTACATTGATATGAAAGGTTTAGAGGAATATGGGCCAAATGCAGACCGGAGGGACTAGTGGAGATGGGGCATCTTCGACAGCATGAGCACATTGGGCCAAAGGGCCTGTTTGCCTGCAGTATGACAATATCTCTATGACTCCCATACAGAGTGGGATTCCAGAGGCATTGTTGGCTCTCTGTTGACTTTAGATGGGTGCAGAGCTCTTGGACTGCTGTGAGCACCATTTGACCCAAATAATGCACATGGAAAATGCTATTTATATCGTTTAACTTGGAGACAATTGGAAATGGCTGCAGGAGCATGGTTTTTGAAGAAGCCAAAATCACCGCAAAAGAGACACAGTAAAAGTGCACAGTAAAGTCTCACAGACAGCGATGTGATCGTGGTTAGGTAACCTGCTTTTAAGTGGTAAGAGTTAAGGATAAATAACGATTAGCAGAGTGCTCCCATTCTTCATCAATATAGTGCAATTGACTATATAGCTAGGTGAGAGGGCAGGTGAGAGCTTCAATTATGGTCTCACCCACGATAGTGCTAAACTCCTTCAGTGGTGCACAATTGTGTTGGTTTAGGCTCAAATCCAAAAACGTTTCTCTCTGGGTCATAAAAGTTTATCTTTAAGGGACAGGGCAAATTAATTTTCATATTTCATTTTCTGGTCACATTTTACCATGAGAGTACTAGCTAAGGTATTGCTTGATCAAATGCCGGTCTGAGTCATTAACCACAGCGCTGAAGGGTGAATGGGATGCTTCCTGATTGTGCTGACAACACTGCTTGGATGAGCTCAACATTAACCATGGTTTAGTTTAGTTTAGAGATACAGCGCGGAAACAGGCCCTTTCGGCCCACCGCGCCGACCAGCGATCCCCGCACGTTAACACTATCCAACACCCACTGGAGACAATTTTTACATTTACCAAGCCAATTAACGTACCCACTTGTACGTCTTTGGAGTGTGGGAGGAAACCGAAGATCTCGGAGAAAACCCACTCAGGTCACGGGGCGAACGTACAAACTCCGTATCGACAGCGCACTTAGTCGGGATCGAACCCGGGTCTCCGGCGCTGCATTCGCTGTAAGGTAGCAACTCTTCTGTTGCGCCACCGTCCCACCTATGCAAAGTGGGAAGACAGCAGAGGACCTTAGTAACCATTAATATTTGCATAGTACCATCAACATAATATAGCATGTCAAAGTGCTTCACAATTACGTATACTCACAAGATTTGACATCAAAAAAGATAATGCAAAATTAAGACAGAAAGGAGTTGGTTTTAAGAACTTCAAAGAGGATTAGAGAGGGAGATCGAGAACTTTGATCAGGGCTCAAGATCTGTGCCATTCGGCCCTTCGACCCTTCGATTCAATGTGATCATGGCTAATCATCCCCAATCAGTACCTCGCTCCTAACTTCTCCCCATATCCCCTGACTCCGCTATTTTAAGAGCCCTATCTTGCTCTCTCTTGAAAGCATTCAGAGAACCTGCCACCACTGCCCTCTGAGGCAGAGAATTCCACAGACTCACCACTCTGTGAGAAAAAGTGTTTCCTCGTCTCCGTTCTAAATGGCTTACTCTTTATTCTTAAACTGTGGCCCCCTGGTTCTGGACTCCCCCAACATCGGGAACATGTTTCCTGCCTCTAGCGTGTCCAAGCCCTTTACAATCTTATTTGTTTCAATGAGATATCCTCTCATCCTTCTAACCTCCAGAGTGTACAAGCCCAGCTGTTCCATTCTCTCAGCATATGACAGACCCGCCATCCTGGGAATTAACCTTGTAAACCTATGCAGCACTCCCTCAATAGCACAAATGTCCTTCCTCAAAGTAGGGGACCAAAACTGCACACAATACTCCAGGTGTGGCCTCACTAGGGCTCTCTACAACGGCAGAAGAACCTCTTTGCTCCTATATTCGATCCAGAATAGACGAGGATCTGGTGGGATTTGAGGAAATAAGGATTTTAACGCTAAGGTACTGCTTGACCATATGGTGGTCTGAGCTAGAAACTACAGGGCAGAAGAGTGGTTTACTGATTTGGCGACACTGCTTAGATGAGCTCAACATCACACATGGTGCAGAGACGGCGAGAAGATTAATAAAATCATGGAAGCAGCAGGTAGATTGAGGCAGTTCAAATAACACTAAGGTGAATATACACTGCTTTAATAATGGTGTCTATATGTGATTGGAAGTTCTCCTCAGTCAAATACAACAGCAAGTCTTCAGAGCTAGCTGGTTATCTTCTGAGATAGGGAGCATCATCAGATAAATGGAGAAACTCCCCCATTCCATCTACCAACTCAGTGTCATTAGCCTTAACTGGTATGTAGCAGAAGGAAGCTTCTGTTTATCTGGGACTAAGTAAGGACGGCAGAAATTGTAGAGATGATGTGAAGAGAACTTGTGTAGAGTATAGCTGGATATACTCAGTGATGTGATGTTGCTTTGTGGCAGTACGTAGGTGAGAAACAAGAAGGCTTAAAGGAGCACTACAGCTAACAGTTGAAAGGTCGGAAGATAAACTATTGCAAGTTATCATCTAGCTACGACTACAAAATAAGAATATAGACACAAAATGCTGGAGTAACTCAGCAGAACAGGCAGCATCTCTAGAGAGAAGGAATGGGTGATGTTGCGGATTGAGACGTTCTGTAATTCCTTTCTACATCAAGTCGTCAGGTTTATTCGTCACATACACATACGAGATGTGCAGTGAAATGAAAAGTGACAATGCTCGCGGATTGTGCAAAAAAAAACTACAAAACAGAATGGAACAGAATCACATATTCACATATTACATATTTGTGGGAGGGAAAAAAAGAAAAAACAGAAATTTAAAAAAGACACCACACAACAATAAATTGGTACAGTAAAGTTAGTCCCTGGTACAAAATATAGAAGCTATCCTCCAGTGGGTAAATATGGTTCGGAGGATGCACCTCTCAAATGAGCAGCCACTTTGGAGGCAAATTGAGAAGTTATCTTTGTAATGGAAACCTGGAGTTCTCACTTCCTCAAAGCTAGAAATTATTGGTGACAGCAGGTGCTTCCAAGAGCCGGACTGGGGGAATTTTGTGAGGAGTGGGTACCAGTTGATGTGGAGTTAAGACAAATAAACTGGTTGATGTGGGGATGTGTCATAATGTGATGGAAAAACATAGCCGGGCTTAAGGGGCAAAATGGTTAACATGTTTTGAGCCGTGTTGGCTGTGTTTGCAGGAACTCTGCAATATTCAGAAAGTGATGGGAATGCTCAGCAGGTCAGGCGACAATGGTCGTGAGCAAATTGTTGTTTCTAACTGGTGATTGTTCACCTTTCCCGCCGTACACTGACTGTGGTGTGGCTTTTTTATGGACTATGGCCTGGCAAGGGTGAGGAGGGTATGGAGGGGAAGATGTGCGGTAGGTGTGTTTGAAATGCAGGGGTATGCCTCCTTAAGAAGGGGGTCCTGAGAACGCCGCACGGTCACAGTCAATTGGTTCCTGTGGGAACTTGGAGCCACAGAATAGGAAGAGCAGAGCAAAGGAGCAGTGTTTACTCTCCATTATTGAAAGGCTGAAAACAGATATTGTTAGGCTCTCTATGGAGATTCCATACAAAAAAAAATGCCTGGTCTGCCCATTGTCAGTTAGAGCACAGGCTTGTCTCAATTGTCTGTTGCCATGGTTCCTGGGAGCTTGACCCTCATCTCCTCCAAAGAATGTGATGTCTTTTTTTTTTGAAAGAATAAATACTGAATGCAGGAATCGCTTAAACCCACGAGGGGAAAAAAAAAGAATTGACATTAAAGGTTTTTTTTTGTAATCTGAGTTTTAGAAAAAGGTGAGAAAACGACACCAAAGAGGAAATAATTGTCAAGTGGTTAAACTATGGCATTGAGAAGCAGAAATGGGTGCGGAGGGAGGGGGGAGGGACCAGGGGCGCTCTGGATTTCATTGTCAATATAGAAAGGCATTGTCTCCATTGTCAGTGCAGAGAGAGTGAGAGAGCGAGAGAAAGAGATTGAAGGTGGGTTCTGAAAAACAAGGGCACGTCTGACCATGAGCCCAGATGTTATAAGGGCTGGAGAATGGAACTCTTTGCAGGCAGCCCCTGCAGGTGTTGCCCATTCTCAAGAAGCTACAGTATGAGCACATGCAGAGGAAAGCTGTGACTTTACTGCCTGCTGACTTAAGAGCGAGCTGATGGAGTAAGTTTTATCATTGAGATTTAAAGTTTAGTTTAGTTTAAAGTTGAGAGATACAGGCCCTTCGGCCCACCAAGTCCGTACCGACCAGAGGCCCCCACACACTTACACTATCCTACACGCACTTGGTACAATGTTACATTTATGCCAAGCTGTTTAACTTACAAACCTGTAAGTCTTTGGAGTGTGGGAGGAAGCCGAAGATGTCGGGAAAAACCACCGCAGGTCACGGGGAGAACGTAAAAACTCCGCACGGACAAGCACCCGTGGTCAGGATCGAATCCAGGTCTCTGGCACAGTAAGGCAGTAAATCCGCAGAGAAGCTCTGCACTGGGCAGCTGGAGGAGCAATCCCAAACAGTGGTCACCTGTTCCATTCCAGTGGTCACCTGTTCCATTCCTCATGGATTGCCAAGAGATAATACCACTTCCACACATTTTTCACCTCCACGAATGGGAATTACAGCTAGTGAGTGTGCCACCTACACCTGTATCCAGTACAATAGTCCCATTAAGATGAATGGCGAAGTTGGCTGTAGGAGGAAGATAAGTAGAACAATGTAATTATATAAACTTAAATGTATTTTAGGTTTTATGCGTGTGTTTAGCCTTTTGGTTTTAAAACATTTTTCTCATGATTTTCTAACAGATTGTGGATGTAGATGAATGCTGGTTTATGTTAAAGATATCCACAGACCTTCAATAGGCAGGTTTGACAGCCAGTGAGAATAGGATGTGGCCTCGGGGGCTTTCAAAGGCATCGGCAATGCAGCCTGCCAATCACACAGGGTGAGACACGGCTCTCTGTTGCACTGGATTTGGTCCCTTCTGATCTGCTGCAAGGCTGGTTCCCTGCAACATACTACACTCCAGACAATGCTGGAAGAAAGAGCTTGCAGGATCACGCATGGGCAGAGATCTTCGGGCAGCACAGAATGTGTCCCCTCATTCAATGACTTAGTGTATTCTATATTGATTAAGTGATAGTCAGCCACTTATAATGCAAGTAACCTGACTAAACATTGCAACCAAGCATTGATCAGCAATAAAATGCTGCAATATCAGCAATGAGATAAAAGCACAACATGCTGGAACAACTCAGAATGTCAGGCAGTACCTGTGGAATGAGAAATGATTACTGTTTTGGGTCTTTCAGAGGGTTGCATTCATAAAAACATTGACTGCTTCTCTCTCCGTATATGCTGCCTGACCTGTTGAATGTTTCCAGCATTTTCTGTTTTGTGTGAAAGAGGGGACACATTCTGTGCTGCCCAAAGATCTCTGCCCATGGGTGATCCTGCAAGCTCTTTCTGCCAGCATTGTCTGGGGTGTATAATGTTTTCAGCATCTGCGTTGTTTTTTTTTTATTTTTCACTTATCAGTTTGTCTTCATCACATCTCTATATTTACCTTTTCAAATATATTGAGTTTATTTTCTCTGTATGGTTTCCCCTAAATACATATGAACAAAACACTTGGAAAAGGTAAAGGTGGACATGGTCTATCCCCCTCTCCCCTTCTCCCACTCTCACGCTCTTCCCCTCTCCCCTCTCCCCCACCTCTCTCCCTCCCTCTCTCTCTCTTTGACTCTGTCTCTGTCTCTGTCCCTCTCTTTGTCTCTCCCTTTGCCTGTCCGTTTGTCTGTCTCTCTATCTCTGCTGGTTTATAGAATCAAAATAAGAGAAGGTGCGAACTTGCATTCATATAGCACCTCTCATAACCTTGAGAACCCTCCCCCGAAACCTTTTCAAACAAATGAAGTATTTTAAGTCAGAACATTATCTCCTAATGTGCACATGCCTGACTGCATTTCATTTCTTCTGGGCGTTTGATTGGTGCATGATCAAACAATCTTTTCAAGTAATTAGAAGATAAATATTAGCTAAAGTGATGGAAAGAAAGATCCTTGTAGCATCTTCTACACTAAGCTAAGCAGAATGCCCACTCATCTGTAGGTTAGGGCACCCAGCGGTGAATCTTTCAGTACTGCACTGTAATGTCAGCCTACAAAATAGACCCAATTCTATTTACTTAGTTACAATTCCGTTTTGCTGCCCAGTATATAAATGCAGTAAGAGATGCTCAAAGCTTTCAGCTCATGTTATTTCTACAATGTGTCTGAAGCTTGGGTACCCAGATGTAGAATTCTATAATGAGATGGTTTTCACAATGCAATTGCTAAATCAAATTCTAAATATTCCATCCTCCTGCCATCACCAGGTTCAAGAGGTTCTGTATGTATATAGACATGGATTTATCACTGAGTCTTTCACAACAGGAAGCTCCAGGACTGATCCTAGGAACAGCACATCATATTCTGATTGGTTAGCTTACAACCCAATAGTTTGAACAATTTTAGGTGACCCCTATGACCCCCTCCCCCCCTCCGCTTTCCACCGCCTGTGCCTCACCTGGACTCGCACGTTTTTCTCCCCTCCCTCCATCTACATTCCTTCCATTGGCCTCATAATTCGCATATCTTCAATCTTTTTGCTCCAACCGTCTGCATATCAAAAACCACCCCTCGCCAGTGTCTACCTATCACCTGCCACACTTTGTCTCCTCTCCTCTCTCCCAGCTTTCTTCCCCACCCCCTCCCACACCTCCACAATTTGTGATCCCATTGTAGAAGGTTTGAGGGGTTTTCTATGAATGTAGATTAGCCGATGGAGTGAAAATGTCTGAACCCCTGATAGGAATCTCCCTTGATCATCACCTCTAGATGGCTGACTTTTGAAGTTCAAGGCAAGATCTCATGATCACCACTGTGGCAAAGGCTTAACAGCTTATTTAAAATATGTGGAATGAATACTTTCCAAAGCGCCTAGAAAATTCCCTTCTGTCTAGAGTGCGGCATGGTGGCACACCAGCAGAATTGCTGCCTTACAACGCCAGAGACCTGGGTTCGATCCTGACTACGGGTGCTGTCGGTATGGCGTTTGTATGTTCACCCCATGACAAACATGGGTTTTCTCTGGGTGGTCCTGTTTGCTCTCCCACTCCAAAGACGTACAAATTTGTAACCTAATTAGCTTGGTAAAATTGTAAATTGTCCTTAGTGTGTGTAGTAGAATGTTAGCGTGTGGGGGTCACTGATCGGCACGTACTCAGTGGCCGAAGAACCTGTTTGCATGCAGTATCTCTAAAGGAAACAAAACTAAACCAGGTTAATTACCCGAGGTCAGTGTCCCAAACCTGCTTGACCATTCAAACCCATTTTGGGTTCACGTGATGTATAATTCTTAAAACATCTATAGTACGATTTTCTATATATTGTTTCATAAAGTGTTTCACATTTGTGTAAAAAGTGAGAGACTTTTAATGTGCTGCAATCATTTAAACCCACATGAACTTTAATTTCAAAATTCGGACGAACAGGAAACTAAAACTGGTTTGTCGGAACAGAAATATTGGAACACTGCTAGACTTGCTTAATGTTGTGTCCAAGGTTGTGAATGTCTCCAATCTATGTATTGCCCTTTTACCCCCTCCAAAGCCAGTCACGTCCAATCAAATATTGTACCTCTATCAGTGTTCTGTTTGTGACAATACACGCCAGTACGAAGTGCCGCACTGTCAAAAAGGTTAAAGGTTATTGTTTCATTTTCCAGCTATGTGACGTATGTTTATTAATAAAACACTGCCAAAAAGCACTAAGAAGCAGTACTACGTAGGCAAATGCAATTTCTATTATAACCACTGCAATTTCATAAGGGCATTACAAATTGAAGCAGAAATAGACAGTTTTTATCAATCAAATTGGCCGATCTTTATTCTCCATGTTTTCCTGCATCTGACCCTACATCCTTCGATTCCTTTAATATGTAAAATCCTGTCAATCTCTATCTTGAATATGCCTGGTAACAGTGATTGCAAAGCTCATTTGGGTTGAGATTGCCAAATATTATTAGGTTTAAGGATGAAGAAGATTCTTGCCAGACACCACAGCTCAGAGAAACATGTGTCTATATGCAATAGTAGAAGTTAAATCTGAAATACTTGCAGTAAAGGTTCACGAGTTGATTCCTGAAATAAAAACAAACAGCTGGAGGGACTCAGTGGGCCGGGCAGTATCTACGCAAGAAAGAGGACAGATGCTGTTTCATGTCAGGACACTTCTTCCCATAAGTTTCCAGCTTCTGCAGGCCCTTGTATCTCCATCTTGATTCCTGGGATGATGGGCTTGTTTTACGAGGACATTTTAATCATTCCGGCCCTATTAAAACCATGAAAGGTAATCTCGTGGAAATGTGCACATTTCTAAAGGGATGTAACAAGGTGGATGTGCAATTAATATTCCCTCTGAATGGGGTAGAACAACGGATCACTAGATTCTTAATTCAATCTTTGGAATTGTCAATCTGAAAGGAGTGTCGGTTGCCAGGTATATTCAAGGTAGGTTGATGAATGTTTTGATATTTGGAAAGGTGAGGAATATAGGATTACTGCAGGAACCTAGCATGGTCAGCCATGATCTTACTAAATGGCAGGAGTGGATTGAAGGGCCATATTTGTTCCATTGCTCTTCATTAAGATGTGTGAGAATTGTGTGTTTTTGATACCCATGGGAATGTAGAAACACCCTCCTCATAGTATAGTACATCAGTTCTGCACTCCTTCAAGAATTTTTCAATTAGATTATCCCTCATTTTTAAACTGGAGAGAGTACTTTGCTTAGTCTCTCTTCATAGAACAATGGGCCTATCCCTTGATCTGGTGAATCTTTATTCCACCGCAACTCTTACAAGAACAGGTAGTGCAGATAACAGACCTGAACTCAATATTCCAGTGTGTAGGAAGGAACTGCAGATTCTGGTTAGATAGACACAAAAAGCTAGAGTAATTCAGCACGTCAGGCAGCATCTCTGGAGAAAAGGAATAGGTTGAGACCCTTCTATAGACCCAATATTCCAGTGGTGGTCGCACCAACATTCAACATAATTTCACTTGCCTAATTATTCCTAATAAGACAAACATAATTGGACATTTTTTTTACCTGCAGCAGAACAAAAGATCGCCTCTGTTTTTGTTTATAATGTAGAGAATCTATCTGCGTTTTGCTTTAACATTTTAATCAACTTCTCACTTTGCCGTTGTGCTAAAATCTTCTTGCAGTGAAGGCCAACATCCCGTTTCTCTTCCAAATTACTTGTGGCTACCTGCATGTTAACTTTGGGTGATGTATGTACAAGGACATTTAGGTCCCTCTGAGTACTTCCACCTTTTTGACCCTCATTTAAAAAAACAAATTGCTTTTGCTGTTTTCCATATGGGTTTCCTACATTGTACTCCATCTGCCATTCCTTCAACCATTCACTTAGCCTGAACTTAGCCTGAAGCAGAGATTCCAAACACTGAATTAAGCCAAGCCAAAACAAAAGTTAATGTTATGATATTGTTATGTGTTTGAATAGGAATTCAAATTGAAGGTTTTTTGGAAAGCTAAGTTTCTACTTTTTTTTAAATAGTGTCTTACACACTTCTTCTCTGCCTAATAACATTTGCATTCAATGCAAACTTGGTATTATGAAATGTATATTTGCTTCTCATTCTTTCTCCTCACTCTATCTCTTCCTCTTTTGCAAACAAGGTCTCTGTTTTCCCCTCTCACTCAGTAAGTCGTGGAGTTGTACAGCACAGAAATAGGCCCTTTGTATATATCTACACTAATCCAATTTACCCACATTCGGTCTACAGTTTTCTGAGTCTTGATAATTCAAATATTTGTCTCCATATTTCTTAAATGTTGTGAGAGTCTCCACCTTCACCACTTCTTCAAGCAGCACATTACACATTGCAGCCACTCTCTATGTGAAAATCCGTCTACAGATCCCTCTAAACCTTTCACCTTAAACTCATCCCACTTGTATTAGTCCTTGCCCCTATGGGACAATAATTCTTCCCATCTACATTATCCATCCCCTCATAATCTTGTACTCCTCTAACAGATCACACCACGGCCTCTCACATGTTTGTGTACAAGTTTGACTTCCCAAAATGCAACAGCTTGCATTTACCTTTATTAAAATTAATTAACCGTTTCTCATCCTACATGCACCAACCGATCATGTTTCCGCTGCAAATTTTGATAATCACTTTAGTGTCAAGTGGCAACGTACTAATTATGCCTTGTATGTTCTCATCAAAATTATTGATTTGGATAATAAACAGCAGTGGGCCCAGGACGGAACTCTGAGGCACACACCTGGTCACAGGCGTCTAGTCCAATAAACAAACATCCACCATCACCCTCTGCTTCCTTTCAATCCTCTGGGCCAGATGGTCTGCATCCCAGGGTCCTCAGGGAGGTGGCTCTAGAAATAGTGGACGAATTGGTGATCTTTTTCTAATGTTCAATAGATTCAGGATCAGTTCCTGTGGATTGGAGGATAGCTAATGTTATCCCACTTTTCAAGAAATGAGCGAGAGAGAAAACAGGGAATTACAGACCAGTTAGCCTGACATCGGTGGTGGGAAAGATGCTCGAGTCAATTATAAAAGAGGTAATAATGGGGCATTTGGATAGCAGTAAAAGTCCAAGTCAACATGGATTTATGAAAGGGAAATCATGCTTGACTAATCTTCTGGAATATTTTGAAGATGTGACACGTAAAATGGATGAAGGGTAGCCAGTGGATGTAGTGTTTCTGAACTTTCAGAAAGCCTTTGATAAGGTCCTGCACGGGAGACTGGTGACTAAAATTAGGGCACATGGTATTGGGAGTAGAGTGTTGACATGGATAGAAAACTGGTTGGCAGACAGGAAGCAAAGCGTAGGAGTGAACGGGTCCTTTTCAGAATGGCTGGCAGTGGCGAGTGGAGTGCCACAAGGCTTGGTTGGGGCTGCAACTGTTTACCTTATATATTAATTATTTGGAAGAGGGAATTATGAGCAACACTAGCAAGTTTGCGGATGACATAAAGCTGGGTGGCAGTGTGAACTGTGAAGAGGATGTTAGGAGGTTTCAGGGTGACCTAGACAAGTTGAATGAGTGGGCAGATGTGTGGCAGATGCAGTATAATATTGATAAATGTGAGGTTATCCACTTCGGCAACATAAACAAGGGGGCGGATTATTATCTCAATGGGGTTAGGTTATGTAACATGGCGGTGCAGCGGGACCTGGGTGTCCTTGTACACCAGTCATTGAAAGTTGGCGTGCAGGTACAGCAGGCAGTGAAGAAAGCTAAGAGAAAGGTTAAATGAGAACTTACCGTTTGAAGTTTGATCGTAATTTTATGAGAGGTTGAAGTGAGGGAATACGTGACGAGCCCGCCAGCTGCATGCACGTCAATCTTCAGAGCAGCTGTATGAAACCACAGACTAGTTGCTGAACGTAAGCGGTAGAAAGATTAACGACCTTAGAACTACAGAATGATCTTTATGAGAAGTAGTGTTGGGAGTGGAGGGCACGTATTCCCTCACTTCAACTTCTCATAAAATAAAGATCAAACTTCAAATGGTAAGTTCTCGTTTATTCTTTCTATTTTATATCGAAGTCACGTGAGTGACTATGTGAAGACTTCAAAGCTCTGTGGTTTCATGCAGTAACCCAATCTGTGTGTGAAACACTTAAACAGATAAAGCATTAATGGTAGAAAAACATGGGTTATTAATACCATGATGCTAACTTGCATACATGGCCATTACTCTTAACTGGACCATAGTCCCAATTGACTTTGAGTTAGACAATAACTCATGCAACACTGTGCAGAATTCTATCTGCAAATATCCAGACATATTCAACCAAATGTTATAACTTCTTAACACGAACTATGTAAGGCTCTTGCTGTATGATGAAAGGGAACGTATCCATTCTATTGGCTGCTAATGAGCCATCAGCAATATCTTGAGACTATTGAATAACAATAAAGAAACCATCTTTCATCTCATAGGTACTAGCAAGCTCAGTGTACTTGTATACCTAATAACACACCTAATCTCTGCCCTGGTGGGTATGCTGTCACTCCAAATGTACGCAATCATGCCCATTTTGCTTATGAGATCATTCCCATAACAAGCTACCCTAATGTCAGTTATGACCCAGAGATTAAGTACAGACTGTGTTCTTTGTGCTGAAATCAGTTGCTGAAAGCATAATTAACTTAAAAATACTGCTCCCATTAGGAAAAAGTAGAAGAATATTTGCATAATAATTTACTGATATACATCGCACACTACAATGAGTGTCGGCTTTTAGAGTGGTCATATATAAGACCCCGTGCATAACGTTAGTGAACAGCGGGTGAATAACCAATCATTTATTATCCCACTTATGGTACTATAGAGAATGACAAAGCAGCACAAGCAGAGTCAATTGTGCTATCACATAAACGCTTCTCTAAGCCCAAACTGAAAACCACACAAACCTCTGTTACTTCCGTTTAAAAGTAACTCACATATTTTGTTCACAAACTCCCCATACAATCGTGCAGAGCTAGCTGCCCGAGAAGACAGGCTACCCCAGCCATTACTCGTGACCGAGTAAATAGGAGTTGCTTCAGCCGCCTTACCATGGCCTGAATGAATAGGCAAAGTTGGCACTATTAAAGTTCATGTTGCCTCATCCTTAATATCGCAAGAGGCATCCACTGATAAACCCCTATGTTTATCAGCTGCAAATTTTGCATATAATCTAAAACTCGATGACACAATGCCCTTTGATCTGAGTAGGGCAGCATTGGCTTCCTCCACTGGCTTTGTTATCAAACCACCAGATAATCTGTGCCTCATGTGTATAGATATGGCAAAGTATGCACCTTCAAGATCGATTCTCTGAATCAGTTAAATTGCTGAAAGCCAATCATCCATCTTAAACTGGGTAACTAAACACATGATCAGATTAGCCAAATGCTAACCTGATTCGGCATGCTCCATGTTTCTGTAATCTTGAGAAGTATCAGAAATATACCCTTCTTGTTCTTGGCCAGACCACTCATCCTCAGTGAGATGTCACTGATTCTACTCGGAACCACTGTTCCTCTATTGACCACATGGACGGAAATTTTTGGCTTCTCTTGCCGCGGAAGATGCATTATCTAGTTATTCATACATTTTGCTGATAACATATAATCAGAACCTTATGACTAGAGCTGAAAACACAGTCTCCCCTTGATCTGGGAATACGAGTTCCCTGTCAACTCTTGACTATAAGAGTCACCACAAATTCTCAGCATTCTTCCTTAGAGTGGAATTTAGCATAATGCAAGCCTGAATCAGGAATTGCTTCGCAGTCCTCTGACTGAAACCACTTGTCTGAGTCGCCAGAGTGCACAACACACTCTCTTCGACCCGCCACTCAATCAGGAATACTGGTATTGAGAGCCTAGCGATTATTATAAATACATTGTTGATTCACAACATGAACCTGCAGGTCAGATAAAAATATTATATGCCAGACCAGCTTCCTGCTGGTAGCTACCTATCCCAGACAGGATGGCAATGACGTGTCCAATGAACTGGCAACTCTACTAACTGAGCAGAAACTTAAACATGTGTTGAGGGAGACTTCAACTACTTCATTTTACTGAGCAGCCTGATAACCTCAATCCCAGATGATGAGGCAGTGCTTCCCTGGTCAATATGACCCATATGGCCAGCCAATTCCATGATGCTCTATCTTGAACCAGGGTAACCAAGCTGTTCCTACTTGGAACTTATGGAGGTTACTATGCAAGGCACCCTGCCAATGTCTCTGCATCAACCTGATCTTCTCCAGAGACAGTGAAAAGATACTAGACAAATCATGCTGCCAGTAAACCCGAACCTGTGCCGACTGCTCCATTTCGGAATTTTACGGCGGTTAATAAAGAGACCTTACCTGCCAGCGTCTCTAAACCCGGGTCGATTTCCATTTGCAAGTACGATTTGCAGACCCTGTTTGCCATGCTTGCCGTTCCTGCGGCTGGTGTGATAGGTAGCTGATGCCGCTGGCCAACTCCTCTTGTAGTGGCTTGCCCGTCTCTGAGGGAACAGCAAATTTAGAGGCAAGAGCAAGCAGCTCTTCCTTATGCGACTCTCGTACATCATGCATTAAAGCATAGGATTCAGGCACATACTCATGTTCGGAGTCAGCTCCATACTGATCTCTGACACTCCTAAGCCTGGAGCTCCTTTCTGGAGCCTCAATGGAGTTCTAAGGGGAGGAAATAGAACGCAACCCTGAACCAGGCGTTGCCTCCTCAGGCCTTTGGCTGACTCCCTTTCTGAGCATTACTCTGAACAGCCACCCACTCTAGTGGAGCCCCATTCTGTGCCGCAATGGCAAGACAAAATTTACTACACCATATGGTGTATGATGAAAAAATGTCCCTTGTATCCTATCTGCTGCGATACTCACAAACCTGACCAAACAGCAACCGCTATTAAAAATTACCAGCTCTATTTATAACTGCCCTATAAATAGAGCACACACTATATGCTGGTCTACAGCGTATGCTGCCTCAGCCGGCAGCATCTATGTTTAAAATTGGTAGGCGCTATGGCAGCTGAGCTTACCTAGCGTTTGCTGCCCTGCCCGCGGCTAATTTTCAAAAGCACCGGCTGCTACTATCTTTAGCAGCGATCGCTAACCTAGCGGCGGCTATATTTAAACTACCGCCTGCTGCTATCTTTAGCAGCTATCGCTAGCCTAGTCGTGCCAGCAGCCCCAACTCCTAATGGAGCTTCCACGGTGGCCTCAAATCCAGCCGCCTGCTCCCGTTCGGAGCTCTAATGCCAGCAGCCGCAATATCAAATCCGAGCTCCTGTGGAGCCTCCACGACGGCCACCAAATTCAATTGCTTGCTCCCGTTCGGAGCTCCAACAACCGTAGCCGTCAGCTACTCCGGGCCCGCTGTACCTGCTCCCGTTCGGTGCCCGCAGTGGCCCGCTGAAAACAAAATTAACTTACCTGCCAGATCAGTTTTGAAGTTCCAGCTCTTCACGTAGTTACTCACGTGACTTTGATATAAAATGGAATGTTGGCCTTCATAACAAGAGGATTTCAGTATAGGAGTAAAGAGGTTCTTCTGCAGTTGTATAGGGCTCTGGTAAGACCACATCTGGAGTATTGTGCATAGTTTTGATCTCCTAATTTGAGGAAGGACATCCTTGTGATTGAGGCAGTGCAGCGTAGGTTCACGAGATTGATCCCTCGGATGGCGGGACTGTCATATGAGGATAGATTGAAAAGACTAGGCTTGTATTCACTGGAGTTTAGAAGGATGAGGGTGATCTTATAGAAACATATAAAATTATAAAAGGACTGGACAAGCTAGATGCAAGAAAAATGATCCCAATGTTGGGCGAGTCCTGAACCAGGGGCCATAGTCTTAGAATAAAGGGGAAGCCATTTAAGACTGAGGTGAGAAAAAACTTTTTCTCCCAGAGAGTTGCGAATTTGTGAAATTCCCTGCCACAGAGGGCAGTGGAGGCCAAATCACTGGATGGATTTAAGAGAGAGTCAGATAGAGCTCTAGGGGCTAGTGGAATCAAGGGATCTGGGGAGAAGGCAGGCACGGATTTATCCCTCAATGAATGACCCTAAAACAGTCTGATTTACAGTAAGTTGTTCTGCTGCTCTTCCATGGGAACTTGCTGTATTCAACTGTGCTTTTAAATTTGTTACTTCAGAACAGCCATTACAATGTACTTTGTTGGATTTAAAGTGCTTTGAGCATCCTGAGATTGCAAAGCACCTTATCTGGTGTAGCATTTTATGATTCTTTTGTTTGGTATTGCTCTCTGCAGGCTTTATCATGTGCCTTTTTCTTCCACCCACTCCAAGGAGATTTCTCTCTCTTTTTCTTACTCTCACTTTTGTCATTTCATATATTCAGACCCTTCCTTTGTGGGAGATAACCAAGAATTAGATGTTTCACTGTTGGATGCAGAATTAAGTAAAAAGGGAGAATAAAAGAAGCTATATTCCAGTGAAGGAAATTACAGCATATTTTTCAGCACCCTGGAATTCTTTTGTGTTATTTGTTGTGGGGATGTGCAAGTTGCTGGCAAGGCACCTGCAATTTCTTGTCATGCATTTCTTGACAATGCCTGAAGGAAAACCAGGAGATTCATTGTTCCTCCTGGTTTTCCTTCATCAGCTTGTCCTGAGACAGCTTCTTGAACTGTGTGATGAAGCCAAAGAATACCAACCAGCACATTGATCCAGTGAAAATGTAGGAATGGCGTTGTATGTCCAAGTCTGGATGGTTTGTGATAGAAAGGGAACTCCTCAATTTTTTTTACTGGGCTTAATATTTTTGTTGTAACATAGTTTGCTCAAATTTATAAGATCGTGGATTTGAACAGCACAGAAACAAGTCTGATCTATGCTAAACCCATTTACCCACATTTTGTCCATAGCCTTCTACGTCTTGGCAAATGAAATGGTGCAGCACGGTGGCACAGCGGTAGAGTTGCTGCCTTGCTGAGCTGACAGCGCCAGAGACCCGGGCTCGAATCCGAGTACAGGTGCTGTCTGTATGGTGTTTGTATGTTCTCCCCATGACCGCGTGGGTTTTCTTGGAGATCTTCGGTTTCCTCCAACACTCCAAAAACCTACAGGTTGGTTAATAGGCTTGGTATAAATATAAAATTGTCCCGAATGTGTGTAGGATAATGTTAATGCATGAGGATCACTGGTCAGTGCGGACTTGATGGACTGAAGGGGCCTGTTCTGGTGCTGTATCTCTAAACTAAACTAAATACATGTCCAAATGTTATGAGAGCTATTGTCCTCAGCTCTTCCTGAACAATTTTTTATTATTTCCAATAACAATAAATTGCAAATGAGGTGAAATGTGAACATTTTATCTTTTTGTTTGCTTGGCTTTATATTTTTCTGTCGTTTCCGCTGCTGGCGACATTTAATAAGCATGTAATGACTTGCTTGATCCTAATCCAATTGATTTGCTGAAAACATTGGTTCCAGATTCCATGGGGCTTAGTATTTAAACTCTTAATTCACTGATGTTTGAATGTCTCTGGGACCTTGCTCCTCCATATCTCCATAATGCCAACAACATCTGCCCTCTACATGCACCCATCACACCCCCAAGCATCGCATCAGTTCTTTGAGTCCAGCCTCGTTGTTTGATACCACCTCCCCAGCCCGCCGCTGAAGTCTGACAGCATCAGTGCTCCAGTCACTCACTGCCTTCTATGTACATTTGTGTTTTGCTCAGTCTCTCATTTCTGCTCCTGTCTCAGCCTCTGTACTTCAGCCCCTCAAGTGTCATCCATCAATATCAGAGATTTGATGTGACTACACTGTAGACTTCAAAGATACAGCTTGGAAACAGGCCCTTCGACCCACTGAGTCTGAGCCAACCAGCGATCACTCTGTACACTAGCACTACACTAGGGACAATTTACAATTTACAGAAGCCAATTAACTTCCAAATCCTGTATGTCTTTGAAGTGTGGGAGGAAACCTGAGCACTGGGGGAAAACTCACATGGTCACGGGAGAACGTACAAACTCCATACAGACAGCACCCGTAGTCAGGATTGAACTCGGGTACCTGGCACTGTAACGCAGCAATGCCACCAATGCACCATTGTGCTGCAGGTAAAATGAATCATATTACCTCATTAGACAGTTCATGATATCAGACTCTATTGCCACACGAACAAAGCATGAGTTGTGTCGAGTTGCATGAATTTATTATTGCCAGGATGCATGACATCACATCAACCCAGAACACTCAAGGGGTATTAGAGCAGACTTAATTGGCCAGCTAATCCCGGGATAATGATCTCAGATTACGCAGTGTGGGTGGAAACTGGAGCATCCAGAGAAAGCCTATGTGGTCAGTGGGAGAACGTATAAACTCCATACAGATAGCACCCATAGTCAGGAACGAACCCGAGTCTCTGGCACTGTAAGACAGCAACTCTACCATTGCACACAGTGCCATCCAAGGGATATGATACCCAATATTGGTCTCTTTACTTATGGTTTTTAGACTCAAGAACATAAGAAATAGAAGCTGGAACAAGCAATTCAGCCTATCTTGTCTTTATTCCAGTAAAGTGAATGGACATACATTTTCTCATATTCTATCTGCCAAGTCTCGTATTCTTAGTGGAACTCCCATCATTCCTCCTGAAGCCCCCACCCCCCCCCCCCCCCCCCCCCCCTTCTACTCCTCCTTACAGTCCTCACTGCCCCCTAGCTTTACAGTATCAACATTAATGAAATCAAAGGATATGGCAGAATGGAATACAGAGGACAATGACTCAAAATTAAGTATCGATCATGGTCTTGTTGAATGGTGGAACAGGCCTGAGAGGCTGGTGGTAAACTGCCCTCTTGAATCACTGCGCTACCTCTAGAGAAATAACTGCAGCGTATTTTTCTTGGTAGTTCACACTGAGGTCATTGCATGTCAGTGGGGGAGGGAATGACCATTTAGAGTAATGGACAGAGTACCAATAAACTGGTTTGCATTGCCTGAGATTGTTTTGAGCTTCCTGAGTCTTGCGTGAGCGGAACTGACCCAGGCAAGCAAAGAATATTCCACCACATTCCAACTTGGGGCTTGAGATGGTGGAAAAGCTATGTAGTGTAGGAGGGGAGTCACGTTCCACAGCACAGCCAGCCTCTGATAGTATTTTTGTGTCTGTTTCAATTGAACTTATCCACAGCGACACCTGGAATGGTGAATATGGGGTTTTGATCATGGTAACACCACCGAATATTGATCATAGATGGTTAGACTGCTGTTGAAGACGATCATTGTCTGGCATCTATGAGGCATGAATGTTCATAAGATCATACGATCATAAGTGATTGGAGCAGAATTAGGCCATTTGCCCCATCAAGAATTAGGACATTCAGTCATGGCTGATCTATCTCTCCCTGCTAACCCCATTCTCCTGCCTTCTCCCCATAACCTCTGACACCCATACTAAACAAGAATCTATCTATCCACTGATGGCCTCCACAGCCTTCTGTGGCAAATAATTCCTCCTCGTCTCCTTCCTAAAAGGACATCCTTTAATTTTGAGGCTATGAACTCTTGTCCTGGACTCTCCCACTAGTGGAAACAACCTCTCCACATCCACTCTATCCAAGCCTTTGCACTATTCTGTATGTTTCAAAGCTCCAGCAAATATAGGCCCAGTGCTGTCAAGCACTCATCATATGTTAACCTACTCATTCCTGGGATCATTCTTGTAAACCTCCTCAGGACCCTCTCCAGAGACAGCACATCCTTCCTCAGATATGGTGCCCCGAATTGCTCACAATATTCCAAATGTGGCCTGACCAGTGCCATATAGAGCCTCAGCATCCCTGTTTTTGTATACAAGCCCTCGCAAAATAAATGCTAGCATTGGATTTGCTTTCTTTACTTCTGTTTCGATTTGCAGATTAACTTTTTGGGAATCCAGCACTCCCAAGTCCATTTGCAACTCCGATTTCTGGATTCCCTACTTTCTCTACACTACCTGCCCCTCCACCTGTTTTTGTATCATCCACAAACTAAATGTTACAAGCCACTTACCCACCGATCACTGAAGGTCTTGCTGCATGCAGGCAAGGGCTGTTTCCCTTGCTGAAGAGCTGCAAATGGAATTGAATATTATACAATCATCAAAGAACATCTTATGGATGGTCAGTGCTGATGCAACTGAAGGTGGATGCATATAGGACACTACCCTGAGGAACTCCTGCAGTGAGTCCTGGAAATGGAGTGATCAAATCTCTTCTTCATGTGACATGTGTCTCCAATCTCTGGAGTGTTTTCCACTTGATGGTCATTGACTTCCATTTTACCAAGACTCCTTGCTGCCCACACTTGTTTGAATGCTACCTTGACGTTGTGAGCTGTCTCTCTCCATATACCTCAGTGACTCAGCTTTGTAGTCTGTCAGATTTGTGTGCTTGTCCCTACACGTCAGAGACCATTCTTTTTTTTCCCATCTTTCACTGACTATTCCCTCCTCAGTTGCATCTCTCTCTATCTCTCTCTCTCTCTCTCTCTCTCTCGCTCTCTCTCACACTCTCTCTCTCTCACTTTCTCTCTTATTGTCATATGTCCCGAAACATTGAAAATATGTTCAATTTATAAAAACACACAATATAGAGCAGACAAAAACAATGCCCCCAAGTCCCTAGTGCAATCAAGGCAGATTGATTGCAATCAAAGCTCCAGCAAATATAGGCCCAGTGCTGTCAAGCACTCATCATATGTTAACCTACTCATTCCTGGGATCATTCTTGTAAACCTCCTCAGAGTTGGGGTAGCTACTCCTGAACCTGGTCGTTACAGTTTTCTGGCTCCTACACCTTCATCGAAATCTTGTGAACTAAAACAAATATCTACAGTTGTTCAACAAGTGATCCATTAAGGAAATCATTTGTAACTGGAATTGAGCTGTTAATCCTATTTGATTCAGGGACTGTCCAATGCTGCCCTCTGCTGTTGGGGTGAGTGCAATGTGTGAAATCCGAGTGCTCTGAGAGGATTAGACTGCTCTATGAAAATCTCCCACTGCCAAAATGTAGTCAGGCGATCAGTATGTTCCCTGCAGTTAACAGTAGTGCACGTCAGGAGATTCAGGACAGCAGGCGCTCTGTTAGAAGGACAGAATTTTTTCTTTGCATATATACAAGATACACTCCGCACACATTGGCTGCAAGTTGCATTTATTCCCACGGAAGCTGGTGAATTAATTTAGATTTGAGTATGCCAAAACCCATATCATCACACAAAAATGCTGACGAAAAACACACAGACATTTGCCCACATTCTCCTCCCCTCCCCCTTCCCTCACCCTCCACATCCTGGAGTAGGGTGGGCAAAGGGGAGATCATTATTGATTAGAACTGAACAAGGCAAGTTGTCTCAGCACTATGGTTGCAGTAGGCTAGGTATTTTGTCAAGAATGGGCTCACCTGTTGACACTTGACATGCAACAATGCGTAAGACTTCAGTCAGGAGCGTAGAAAAATATTTACCACCCACTAGACTGCTGCAAAGGCACTAAAAGGTTTCATAGTATCCTCGACAGAGCTGTTCAATTGATTTTTACAATTTGGAGAAGGGGTTACTATAGAACCTTGCACTGAGAAGGGAGAACAAAATTACAGCTAAATCTTGTGTGGAGATTGGACCCTATATTTATATTGTAATAACTGGCAGCCTTATACCTGGTGTAGTGCCATTACCAAGTATTGTATTGACGTTGGACAGAGATATTGTTAGACTTCAGAGCATCAGAATGGAGAAGAAAGCTTGATTCTCTAATGTCCCCTATGATGTTCTTTCTGGGTTGGCTGGCAGCAATTATACTTTACCTCATTCTCCGGGCAATCCCGGAAAGTTGGCACTTTGACTGCTGTAGGAAGACGGCTATCGAGCTCAATGTGCCACAGTCAAAGGAGGGCACTGAAGCTGTGGCTGGAACATCTGACCTCCTGTGAGTTCTGTTTACTCCCGAGGCTCAAGTATAGGGATTGTTGGGATGAATTGTGCAGTACACTAATCCCATGCACTAGCGAGGCTTTCAGAACATCAGGGGATCTGAAGCCCTGTCTTGTCAAGTGCTTGCCTCACTGTTCAAACAAGTTGGGGCATGTGAGTTCTACTCCCTCTCACATGGCTGTCACTTGTAAGTGCCATTAAGGGATTTATGTACAGCTCACCTGCGAACTCCAAGCACAGAGTAAACATGCCAGGCTTATAGACAGCTTGTGCACTGCAAAGATCTGTTTCCAAAATACATGATCAAGTATGTACAATTGTGATTGTATTTATGAATATATGTACATATGTGTGCACACATGCGCGTCTTCATGTATGAGTGTGTGTGTGTATACACCAGTGTGCATATGTGTGCCTTGTGCAAGTGAGTGTGTGTGTACATACGTGCATGAATGTGCTTGTGTCTGTGTGAATGCGTCTTTGTATGTGTCTGTGCATGTCCATGGGACTCAACATTATGGTTGGTTTTGCTAAAGATATTTCTGTCTGCAAGAAGAACTAGCATTCACTGCGCAGTCCTGTATATCCTAACCACGAGTGTGATATAATTGTGTAGCAGACCTGAGCCCTTATGACTGGAGGTGAAATACATGCAGTGACTGTGCTCTGACACAAGGGGCCCTCAGTGAATCCTTCTTGCTGCATCCCTGCACCCTCCACTTAGAGCACATGCGTGTATAATGCAGTACACCCTCACCTTAGGAACAGTTCTCAGTTCCTCAACACTTTAATTGTCAATCCTTAGCAAAGAGCCCATCCCATCTCTCTCAAACTTACACTTTAAAATAGTTCTGGAAACGTATAAACTAGTCCATAAATAGTAACCAGTGATTGGCTGGAGTTTGGTTAGGTTAGTGTGGGGTGGATCAGGTTATGCTTATTAATGCCAAGCCCAGTCCTTCTGAACTACAACCTATCTCATTTGTTCCATGTGCCAAACATCTGAAAATGGTTTGTATGTGAAAATTTACTCTGAAATATTATTGCACTATATGTTAGAGAGCAGTGCTACCTGTCCAGTTGTATACTTCCGAGGTCCATATTACCTAAAGCATCATTCCTTCCATTTGTTCCCTCTTAAACATCCCGTTATATCTGAGTTCACTCATCTTTCCTTCTTTTTGTTTCTCACTTTTATTTTGCACATTTTCTGCTTGCTTTAATGCTGCTGTGTGTGTATTCTGTGGTGCTCCTCCAGAAACGTTTGCATGTTGGTTTGGGGGCAATGTTCATAAGTTCATAGTTCATAAGTTATAGGACCAGACTTAGGCCCATCAAGTGTACTCTGCCATTCAATCATGGCTGATCTATCTTTACCTCTCAACCCCATTCTCCTGCCTTGCCCCCATAACCCCTGACACCCATACTAATCAAGAATTTGTCAATCTCCGGCTTAATAATATCTATTAACTTGGCCTCTATGAATTCCACAGATTCACCATCCTCTACTTAAAGAAATTCCTCCCTCAACTCCTTTCTAAATGTACTTTATTTTATTCTGAGGCTATGGCCTCTGGTCGTAGACTCTTCAGCTAGTGGAAACATCCTCTCCACACCCACTCTATCCAGTTGCTTCACAATGCTTCAGTTCTCATGTGGAGATCTCAAGAAGAGACTGAAGCAGTGAATATCATTGGTCCAAGTTACTACCTCTTGGTGCAATGTTTCCTGTTACTGCATGAAACGTCAGTTGCATTCAAGATTTACCCCAGTTGCAACAAGGCCTCATTTTAGTCATAAGCAGATCTGAGAGGAACACAAGTGTTACAAAGAGGTGACAATGCCACATTGGGCCCAGCTCCACTGGCAGGCACAATGGTTAAGAGTCTGGAAATATGGAGTTTAGGGTCAATTTAATTTATTATCTCTCTATTGCTTGGTCATCACTGCATTGTTCTGTGATGGCAGTTCACTACCACCTTCTCAATGTTAATTAGGGATGGACAATTAAATGCTTCCTCAGTCAGCAAAGCTCTCAGCACTTAAATGAATGAATATAAAATAAACGAGCTGAGGTCAACACATAAATGAATGAATGAATGAATGATGAATGAATGAATGTATGATGCATGAATGAATGAATGAATGAATGCACGATGAATGAATGTATGTATGAATGCATGAATGAATGCATAAATGACTGAATGATTGAATGACTGAATAAATGAATGACTGAATGATTGAATGTATGAATGAATGAATGAATGATTGAATGAATGAATGAATGAATAAGTCTATTGGCCAAATATGTACACATTCTGATAGCAGTGGAGAAGAAGCTGTTCTTAAGTTAGAAAGCCTGGGATTGAGGAGGAGAATTGGAGGTTGGTCACTCGCTGCAGGACTGGTGTTAGCAGTTGAGTGAAATCATTGTAGTTTCGACTGGAATGATCCTTCTGGATCACTTGTCCCTGTTGGATCCAGTGTTCTTCTTCTGGATACGGGATGGTCTCCAAAACCTTCAAGCACACGTTTGAGAGGTATAAATTGTAAAACTCCCTTTAAAATCAGAGGCCTGTTATCATATTCTCTTTCATAGAGCATAGAACAGTACAGCACAGCAACAGGCCCTCCAGCCCACATTGTCCATGCCAAACTTGATGCCAAGATAAACTACTCTCCCGTCCCTGCAGCTGATCCATATCTATTCCCTGCATAGCCATGTGCCCATCCAAAAACCACATAAACTTCCATATCCAGAACACAAGTAGCAGGAATTGGCGAGTCTGCCCCTCCAGCTGTCTCGCCATCCATAGCTGCTTTGTCTTTGTCCTCGCCATCCATAGCTGCTTTGTCTTTGTCCTCGCCATCTTATGCGATTTGTGGAAGTGAGATCTTTGGGAGTACTTAAAAGGGAAATAAAGAGTCTTTTTAAAGATCAGGGAGTTAGGGTCTGTGGAAATCTATCACAGAAAAGGAGGCATGAGGCAGATCAACTATAATCATATTGAATGGTGGGACAGGCTCGAGGGACTGATGGTGTACCTCTGCACCTATTTTCTTATATTGTTCCCACACAGTTTTAAATGTTTGTCCCCTTACCTTGTAACTGTCACCTTATTTGTGACTTTCCCTCTAGTTGTAAAATCACTCTTCATTCCTCAAATCTCCAGAGACTACAGGTCTTACATTTTATAACTATTCGCTGTAAGACAATCCTCTCAAACCAGGAATTAGCCCAGTGGATGTCTTCCGGACTTCCCCTAATGCTACTCTGCCCTTAAGTAAAAGAACTAAAGTTGTGCACAGTACTCGGATGTGGCCTTGCCTACGTCCTGTACAATTGTATCAAAAATGCTCCATCTTCAAACTTCAACTACCTTTGCAATAAAGGCCATAACATTATTTTCCTCCTTCTTTATTACCTGCTGTACCTGCCTACTAATTTTTCATGTTTCATCGCAAGATCACTTTGATTCCTCTGCATTCCTCTGATCTGCAATCTCACACCTTTCAAGATAATCCATACCTAGCCACAAAAACTCCACTTATTCCCAGCAATAGTAGGCGGGATTTGAGGAGCACTCGCCACTTTCCTAAGTAGTCCACTTTAAGATTAAAAATTATTTTCTGGATTCTCTTTCCAGAGGAAACATTCCCTTAGATCTCCTGACGGATGACTCCTTTGTCTTCCAAACGCATAGGAATACAAAACAACCTGTGCTTTTATCTGATTTCATCAGTTCCGGCTCACTGCCATCTAAAGTATCCAACCTTATCATTTCCCCAGCCCCTCACAGCCTGATTTTATCTTACCCCTAAAATCCACAAACAGAACTGTCCTGGCAGACCCATTGTTTCTGCCTGTTCATGTCCCACTAAATTAATTTCCAGATTCCCAATCTTCATCCTATCCCCCCCTGGTCCAATCCATCCCTATCTATGTCCAAGACACCTCACACATTCTTCGTCTCTTCAATGACTTCTGTTTTCCAGGCCCCCACTGCCTCATCTTTACCATGGATTTCCAGTCACTCTTCACCTCCATCCCCCACCAGGAAGATCTTCAAGCCATCCATTTCTTCCTCGACCGCAGAACCAGCCAATTTCCGTCTACTAATACTCTCCTCTGCAGAGCTGGTCCTTATCCTCAACAACTTCTCCTTCAACTACTCCCACTTCCTCTAAATCCAAGGCATAACTATGGCACTCACATGGGTCCTAGCTATGCCTGCCTCTTTATACGGTATGTCGAACAATCATTGTTCCAGGTGTAGACTGGCTCTATCCCCGAACTCTGCCTCCGCTACATTGACGACTGCATCCATGCAGCCATGGAAAACTCACTAACTTCATTAACTACATGCCAATTTCCATCCTGCACTCAAATTCTCCGACATCGTCCTACTTTTCTGAACTCACTGTCTCCATCACAGGAGACAGACTATTGACCGACATCTACCACAATCCCACTGACTCCCATAGTTATCTAGACTACACTTCTTCCCACCCTGCTTCCTGTAAAGACTCTATCCCCTATTCCCAATTTCTCCATCTATGCCGCATCTGCGCCGAGGATGAGATTTTCCATACGAGGGCATTGGAGATGACCTCATTCCTTAGGAAATGGGAGTGCCCCTTTTCCATTATAGATGAGGCTCTCACTAGGGTCTCCTCAATATCCCACAGCTCTGCTCTTGCTCTCCCCCTCCCCCCATTTATAACAAGGACAGAGTCCTTGTCCTCACCTTCCACCCCATCAGCCGTCACATACAGCATATAATCCTCCAACATTTTTGCCACCTCCAACGGAATCCCACTCCTGGCCACATCTTCCCATCTCCACCTCTCTCTGCTGTCTGCAAAGACCGTTCCCTCTGAAACTCCCTGGTCAACCCATCCCTTCCCACCCAAAACACCCCCTCCCCAGTTACTTTCCCCTGCAACCGCAGGAGATGCAACACCTGTCCCTTTACCTCCCTCCGCGACTCCATCCAAGGACCCCTTTTCAAGTGAGGCAGAGGGTCACTCCAACCTCATCTACTGTATCCAGGTATCTACTCCTGTACATCGGCGAGACCAAGCACAGGCTCGGAGATCGCTTTGTTGAACACCTCTGCTCAGTCCGCCTTAGCCTATCTGATCTCCCGGTTGCTCAGCATTTTAACTCCCCCTCCCATTCCCAATCTGACCTTTCGGTCCTGGACCTCCTCCATTGTCAGGGTGAGGCCCTGTGTAAATTGGAGGACAGCACCTCATATTTCGTTTGGGTAGCTTACAGCCCAGCAGCATGAACATTGACTTCTTTAACTTAAAATATCCCTTGCTTTCCACCTCTATCCATCCCCTCCCCCTTCACAGTTCTCCCACCAGTCTTACTGTCTCCGACTACATTCTATCTCTGTCCCGCTCACTCCCCTGACATTTGTCTGAAGAAGGGTCTCGACCCAAAATCATTCTTTCTCTCCAGAGATGCTGCCTGTCCCGCTGAAGTACACGAGCATTTTGTGTCAACCTGTGCTCATAATTCAACTCTTTCAGGCCTGGTATCATTTGGCTGTATCTGTGCTATATCACCAAAGGCTTCTGTATCCTTGCCAACAGGACATAGTACACATGACAAGGGTCTCATTGGTAGTCTACCCATTGGTGGAGAGCTTCACTTCTCCATTCCTGGTCAGATTGAATTTCTCCCATTCGAGCCGAGAGTTCATAACATGCTGCCTGAGTTTACTCCGAGCTACCTGAGATTCTAGTTTGGAGTTATTTGACGGTAATGGCCCTTGACGTTGTACTGTATATCTCAAGACGAAGTGAGAAATTTACCGCTTGTTAGAATCACTAATGCAACCAAACTAAGTGAAATGCAATTCAATATTACAAACATAACATTCTCCTCTAACAAAGCTACAATCTATTGACAGTTAGCATTTCATTAACAATTGATTTTTTTGAAACATTGAATCGATTTGTCTGTGAGTTGATATGCAAAGTGGCATTCCTGTATTTTCAAAAATAGATGTGTGAAGAAAGGCCAACGTTTATCAGAGGATATCCCTGGGTGAAGTGCAGTGTCCTTGGGCTAACTCAGAAAGACATGGGAACACAGGCATCTGAGGTCTATTCTGAGGATAACCTTGGATTAAGTGCAGTCCTTGGGCGAACATACAGAGACCCGGTACACGGAGGCTAACACAGAGAGACGTGGTATATAGGTATGTGGGATGTATTCTGTGAATTAAGTGCAGAGTCCTTGGGTCGGAGTGACATGGTACACAGGTATCTGAGGTTTATTCACCATCGGGAGCTTTTGAAAGGAAGGAATGAAGCAGGCAACCTTTGATAAAACTGATTTGCATCATTACTTCACAGTGAAAGATATCCTCTGATTCTGCAAACCAAGTTCCAAGCTGGATGTCTCAGGGATGCTGAGTCAAAGGATGTCTTCTTTTAGAGACAGGGTGGAAGTGCGACTATTTCAGTCTTTCGTCCTCGACCCGGCATTTTTCCTTTTAATTTCTACTTATGGTTTGTATTCGGCATTTATAATGAGCCATGTACTGGCAAAGTGGTCAGCCAGACCAATGAAATGGCAGCACTAATAAATTGGTATTTTGATTAACTTAGACTTATGTGGTGGGTACAAACATATTGTGGAAAACTGTTAAAAAAATTAAAATAGTGTTGAGATCAGCATGCATTTTTTTTTTTAACAAACTAAGCACCAGAAATCATCAAAAAATTGATTAAATACTTTTCATCTAAATCAAGAAACTCCACGCACTGTTCTCTCGACTGCCCTTTCTTCCCTTTCATTTCAACTGAGTGTTGTACTCGTGACAGCAAATCTCAAATAATCCAGCACTCTTTGGACTGGTGGTGTCGGACTGACAGATTTTCTGGACTATCAGATGTCACTCCCATCAGTACCCAAGCATCTTTTAATGTCATTATTTTTACGTGATGCAATGGTGTAATAAATATTCCAGTGAACTGGTGAGTTTAAAGGGATTATTTTAGTTTCAGAGATACAGCGTTGAAACTGGCACTATGGCGCACTGAGTCTGCGCCATCCAGCAATCACCATACACTAGTTCTATCCTAAACACTAGGGTCAACTTACAGAAGCTAATTAACCTACAAACTAGCTTGCCTTTGGAACGTAGGAGTAAACCGGAGAACCTGGAAAAAAATCCATGCAGTCACAGGGAGAATGCACAAACTCTGAGCACCAAAAGACAGACAGCAACCATAGTCAGAATCAACCGGGTCTCTGGCGCTGTAATTAGGCAGCAACTCTACCACTGTGCCACCCTGCGGCTCCACATTGCAAGTGGAAGCTGTGCATAAAGGGACCTCTAAACTTAAACCTTCTTCTACAGCTCATTGAAGATCTCCTCTTGATATTTTTTCACAAAAGCCAGTGCAGTGAGCTTGTTTTGAAAGAGAATATATTACCATATCATGCCATTAGACGTAATCACATCTTTGAGTCAGTGGAATAAAGATTAATTTAATTAAAAATAAAACAACAAACCAATGTTCTCTTGTGCAAATATAAAGAATGAAAGATCTTTTTTATTCATTTTGTGAATTAATTGAAAATCTCAGAAGGTGTTTAGAATGTGCCACATCGCTGACTCATCAAATAACAAATTAATATTGCTTCCTGTCTTAGTTTTCCAATTCATGTTTTAAGACAGCAATTCATGTGTGCTAAATTATAATTTCAACTGCATTTAATGGGGATCAGACGTTTCTGCAGTTATAATAAATGAACGAGGCACGTACTGTGTCTGAACAAGTCATCCCAGCAGATGTTGGGAGCATGCTAATTTTTTCACTCATTCAAGTGATGTGGGCTTTGTAGGCTGAAGCAGCATTTAATTGCCCAAACCTAATTGCCCTTGAGCTGTGTATAAATTCAATGCTGATCGGGAGTGACTTCAGGATTTTGTCCCAGTTACAATGAAGGAACGGAAATATATTTAAAGTCAGGGTGGAGTGGAGTGGAGTGCAGCTTTGAGGGCAGATTTCAACTGATAATATAGTTTAATTTAGAGATACAGCGCAGAAATGGGCCCTTTAGCACACCAAGTCCACGCCGACCAGTGATCCCAGTACACTAGCACTATCGTACACACTAGTGACAATTTACAATTTTTTTTAACCAAAGCCAATTAACCTATAAACCCACAATTCTTTTGGAATGTGGGAGGAAGCCGGAGCACCCGGAGAAAACCCACGTGTTCACGGAGAAAATGTACAAACTGTACAGACAGCATCTGTAGTCAGGATTGAACCCGGGTCTCTGGCGCTGCAAGGCAGTAACTCTGCCGCTGAGCCACCGGGCCACTTTTATGATGTTGCCATTCTTTTGCTGCCCTTATCCTTCTGGCTTGGAGAGGTCATGGGTTTGGAAGGTGCTGTCTAAGGTGTCTTGGTGGAATGCTGCAGTGCATCCTGTAGATGATTCAAACTGCTGCTACTGTCAAGAGTCAAGAGTGTTTTACTGTCATATGTCTCGAAACAGAACAATGACATTCTTACTTGCAGCCCGACAACAGCAATACGACTGTATGTTGGTGGTGGAGTGAGTGAATAGTTATGTATGGGGTGCCTATCAAATGGGCTGCTATGTCCATGTTTGAAAATACTTTGTTTATTTACCATTTACATGGAAGGACAGAAAGGTGTTTGTGAGTGTGCAAAACACAAATATGTTTC
Organism: Leucoraja erinaceus; assembly: GCF_028641065.1. Classification (NCBI taxonomy): domain Eukaryota; kingdom Metazoa; phylum Chordata; class Chondrichthyes; order Rajiformes; family Rajidae; genus Leucoraja; species Leucoraja erinaceus. The sequence goes on along the minus strand of NC_073390.1, from coordinate 30,491,101 downwards.
ATAGTTTCCGTAGCTACTCTACTTGTTTTCTTACATCACTTAATTCAATATCCTTCTCCTTGAATACCGAAGAAAATAAATTGTTCAATATCTCCCCCATCTCTTTTGGCTCTGCAGATAGCTGTCCACTCTGACTCTCTAATGGGCCAATTTTAACCCTCGTTATCCTTTTGCTATTAATATAGCTGTAGAAACCCTTTGGATTCACTTTCACCTTACTGCCAAAGCAACCTCATATCTTCTTTTAGCTTTTCTAATTTCTTTCTTAAGATTATTTTTACATTCTTTATACTCCTCAAGCACCTAATTTACTCCATGCTGCCTATAATTATTGTAGATCTCTCTCTTTTTCCGAACCGTGTCCAATTTCCCTTGAAAACCATGGCTCTTTCCAATTATTACTCTTTCCTTTCAACCGATTCGAAGATATATATATATATATACACACACACACACACACACACACACACACACACACACACACACACACACACACACACACACACACACACACACACACACACACACACACACACACATGTTGTGTGTGGGTGTGGGTGTGTAAATATACAGTATATACATATATAGCTATATGGAGAACATTGATTCATATAGAGAGCAGACAGATGATTTGAGAAGCTGTCACCCGCTGTTTAGGAAAGTTCCCCTCGTTCCGAGTTAGATCCTGTAGTCAGGTACAGCAGAAGGAAGGTTTTCGAGTGACACTGAATGAATATGATCTGAGATATGAAATTACTCTGATAAATGCGTTCGTGTCAAGGAAGCTGTGTAAAATACAAGGACAAGGCTCTGACAGTCTCTACATGCACAAAATGATAAAGCAACTCTACCAATCCTTTGCACCGCATGCAAATTTTTTTTTTAAGACAGCATTAGTTCTGTGTCTGCCTGACTGCAGTACTTCAGTCAAGATGTGTTTTTTTCTGACTTTGTGACAGTTGAAGAATCCAGGTACAAGGTTAAAACTGGAAAAACAAAGTAAAACAAACAAAGTCATCAGCTCCTCAAACATCTGAGAAAAATATTAACATTGTAAAACAGATACAGTCATCGGGAGAATACTTCCTAACAATCCTATGTTTTTACTCCTGGCATCAGTGGGAAGATTGGGGAGATAGTAATGTAAAGGTTATATTAGGCAGTTCACAGAAACTGCCCCTGTAAGGGGATTATAATGTGCACTAGCCCCTATTGACCTGTATCAGCAAAACACTGGATTTTTACTGCTGATTAGAAGGATCGCAGCACCTCACCAGTGCCAACTATTCTATTGCTTGCCTTATCACCCACAAGGACCTGGTTTCCTGAGTGGCTGTTCTGATTAAACAGTGATTTAAGCCGGCGTGCAATCCAAAGGGAAGCTGTACTGGGGCTGGAGCTGATGGATGAGGTCATTGTGGCGGTGGCTGGCATTTGGCAGATTATTATGACACAGTGCAGAAGGGACAGGTCACTATAGTTTCCGACTCTTCCCCAAAGGCATTGGTTGAGGAGGAGGAGAGATTCTGTGTATGCGCAAGACAGATGTACCTCCAAACATAAGGCAGAGGAAGAGACAGCTGTGAACATCATTGCCAACAATAAAGCCTCAAGCTTGTAGATGTAATGAAGAAAACTGATGTCACTGCCTGTATGTTCAATGTCAGTGAATGGTTCCTCAGTTGACAACTTCCACTTGCAACAAAGCTCCTACTGCTCCTACAGATTGTGTCAAGTGAAGCACTAATCCATACCAAGCGCTACTTGTGTATTCGTTCTACCCATTGTAAATTAACATCACACTGCTGAGGAAATTCACTGGGAATGCTCAGGGACAAAGACATGTGGAAGATGAGTACTATGGGAATGCACAAGGACGATTAATTGATGTCCATGCACAGCTTGGTAAATTTTGATTTGATACATTTGAAGTTGAATGTTAGCTTTGCATTGGTTTGAGTTCTTGTCCTCAGCCCAAGTGAAGACTGTGATGGTGGCCGGAGGAAGGTGAGGTTCAGCTGATGGATATGGAATTCAGATTTGTGAGACTTGGTATTGCTGTCACTGGAGTTAGTCCGAGAAAGGGGCTTAGCTTGCCTCTGCTCTTACTCTACTCACTCCTCCTCTACAGCTCCTGATTCGGAGTTGGGCACCACTGTCTGCTGGCAATGGCTAGATTGTAATGCATACATGGATCTTGGCACCTCCTGTTTAGGGCTGTCCCAGGGCAGTCCAGATAGCTGGATCATTACTTGAACACACAAGCTGTCTGCTCAGTGGCAATGTGGTATTTATTAAATGCATGTTGACCAATTGTACATGAGTTGACTGCGGGAATTAAGAGCCTGAAGATCAACAAAATATCTTGTACCCAGTAACCAGCCCATCTCTTCTTGCAGTAGTTCTAAAGCACAGCGGACTGGTGCAGGGTGAAGATTGCTGTCAAGACACTGACCTGCATGGTTTGCTGAGTATGGTCACATTGGAAGGTGCAATCCCTTCTGCCTGGAATATACCAGCGATGCCAGTAAAAGCAAATTTAGCGCAGTCAATTCAGTCTGCACCCGAGGAACTTTGTAACCCTGTACTTGCTCCTTCGTTTGCTCTCTGAGAAGACTGAAGGAAATATATCCAATGCTCAAGGTACAAAGAATGGCATGGCCTCCCTGGGATATCAAATGGTGAGATATTGCAAGTATCTCCAGCTCCGTTCCAGAGCGAAGTCAAGGTGTCAGAATTCATGGTCGTGACAGCCTCTGGATTTTCTGTCCTTGCCTTGCTCTGAGGTTAGTGCGGCAGCTGGAACACGTGGCGTATTTCAAAGCCAACATCCTTAACTCACTCAAGCATTGCATGTCGATGAGGCTCATGGGCAAACCTGCCCCGTGACTACCCTGCTGGGTATGATCCCCTGCCAGAGATCTCCTCTGCCTTCCATTGGAAAACCTACCCTGCGTATGTCATCCCATATAGGGTTCAAGAGCGCATTTATTGTCACACATCACGTAACGGAACACTTATTTTATCTTTCCTTTGAAGTGGATCTGAACAATGAAGAGTCATGCTACAATATGCACAAACTGCATAAAGTCAATTTGCTTTAGTACCGTATCGCGCCACTAGGTGGCAAACGTCATTTATGTTCATTTTTATTTAAATGGTCATGCTTGTTATTCCTACATTATCGTCGGATTGTCCTGTGCTTAGCAGAGGTTACGCTCCATCTGTGATCAGCCACTAGCCGCAATAAAGTCATCACACTCATTTACTAGGAAACAGAGATTAAAGAGCAATTAGTAAATTGTAGAAAAATAAATTGCTCGCATGGTGGTGCGAAGGGAGAGATTTTCTGAGCAGATTGTGTAGAAAATGGACTCACAAAAAAACTGATGTCACTAAAGTGTTATTGTATTATTTATAAACAGTATCTGTGTATGCTTCAATAAGGCAGAATTTTACCCATAGTAATTAAATTCACATTTGTTTTGCATTTGCAGCATCTGAGTGTAACTGTTAAAGTATAGGCTGCACAAACTGTTTACCACATCACATTGTGCCAGCTGTGTTTTCCACTCGTGTCTTTGAATCTGGTCCAGGATAAATGGTCATCCTGTGTCAGGACTTGTAAGTAGAAATTATAACGCCAAATGCCTCTTTGAATTATGTATCAGCAGTGTAATTTGACATTGATTTGTTCACAATCCATTCAAAGACATTTATCAGACTCCGACTCTCTATTGGTCCTAGCGACTTGGTTCCAGTTGATCAAGTTTTAGACTGCGTGTGTTAATCTTGATAAGACCTAAGTTGTGTCACATTTTGCATCATTATCTTAAACCTGTGTTGAATTCACCTTATGCCTGACAAGGGTTATTGGATATTTTCCATATTTCCGTACAACCGAGTAGGGGGCCATTTCACCGCATCAGGTCTGTGCTGGCTCATAGAGCAAACCCATTCCCACCCTAATTCTGCCTGTAACCTATTCTCCCCGCATTTCTACCACCCACCTGCACACTAGCGCAATTTACAGTGACCAGTTAACCTGCAGCCCTGCACACCTTCAGGATGCGGGAGGAAACTGGAGCATCCTGGAAAAATTCACGCAGCCACTGAGATAACATGTAAACTTCACACCAAGACTCCACACAATCAGCGTCCGAGGTCACGATTGCACTCAGATCACTAGAGCAGTGAGACAGCAGCTTTACTAGCTGTGCCACTGTGTTGTTTAACAATTTCCACTGTTATTTCTCAGCCTCATGACCTGAAGGAGAAGCATGAGAATAATAGTTGCATTGGTACATGTTGGAAGTTTCAAATTGGGCATTTCTACCACAGAATCTCTATCACCCGGGGACCCAAGGAGCAGTAGAAAATCTGCTTCACCATTCAATCAAATCATGTCATCCATTCCTTAACCTAAATACTTTACCTATTGTAAATCACCTCAATCATTCTCAGTGTGAGACATCTCATTACCCTTACTTGTTGTGGCCTTTGGAAGAGAGAACTCCAAATTTCCGCTACTCAATTTGTGAAAAATAATTTTCCTTCTAAACGACCTAGTCCAAATGTTAAGGCTATATTTCCTTGTTCTTGATAGCCCTTGCAGAGGAAATAGATGTTCTATTCTACACTATCAATTTTTTCCTTACCTTTTAATTATCTGGATCGATCACCTTCAGTCTCCTATGCTCAAGGGAACATGACTGGTCTCTTATCATCCTCTTGCTAAATTACCTCTCAGCCTGAATTTTCTTCCAATTTAATCCGTTGATTAAGTTCTGGCATTTGGATTTTGCCAGTGTGGACAAATCTTAACACAAGTCCTGCCCCCTTCCAGGACAGATTGATGACTGCTGCTTATTTCCTGGATTTCATTGACAAGCATCCTTTCCTTTTAGTTTTATTAAGTTTTAAAGATGCAGTGCAGAAATCGGCCCTCTGGCCCACTGGGACAGTGCAAACCAGCGATCCCTGCACACTAACACTATCCTACACACCCAATTTACAATTTTACCAAGCCAATTAACCTACACACCTGTATGTCTTTGGAGTGCGGAAGGAATCCGGAGCTCCCAGAGAAAACCCAAGCTTTTTCAAACAATGTTTGCTTGAGAAGGTTTACAAGTTCACGTTCCAAAATTGTTGATGCCTGTCAGAAGTACTTTGTGCTTATTTCTGTCAAATCCTGGCGAAATCACGTTAAATTTATCTTTCACCACAAGATGACATGTTCTGTAAATTAAATATACCTCCACTGGTTTCACACGCAAAACAACCTATTGTCACTTTGCTCGCTAACCAAGTGATTCATTATTAATTTATAGCCTAACCTTGTGATCCATCTTTAACTAGGCAAGGACATGGATGGTAGTATATTATTTATAGTGAATCTGCTTTAGTGTGCAGTGCTTATAAGGGGCAAACCTTTGCTTTTCATGGAATAAAAAAAAGACAGAAAAAGCTGGAAACACTCAGCAGGTCACAACACGTTTGTGGAAAGAGAAACAATCAACATTTTGGGGCTATGACCATTCAAAAGAACTCCTGTCAGAGCAGACACTGACTGGGCTGTTGAGGTTTTTGCCAGCATTTTCGGTAAAATGGAAGACAACTTTCTGAGAAAGCCTTTCTCTTTTCTGAGAAATGAGCTTCAGACTCCTCCTCCCACAGTTTCTGGCAGTGGGTTCCTCATCTGAGCTGGACTGATGGAAGGAGCCACAGTGCAAGAAACGTCTATCCAGTTTGGCAAATGGAAAGGACAAAACTTAGGAAAGAATGAGCTGGTTAAACTTGTATTTAGAAAATGAAATAAAATCAAACTATTGATATGGGTAGGCAAAATATTTCAGATAATGGAAAGGGAATGTTGTGCATTTTACATGGATTTAAAATCTCTAATAAGACAGCATTTTTGCATCAAGACTAGTAGATATAAGTACAAGGGTGAGGCATGGATATGAATATGATGGGCTGAAGGGCCTATTTTATTGTTGCATGTCTTAATGGCTTTAACTTCTTGATGTCATCTGCTTTACATCTCATGAATTATCATTTCTGGGTGAAGTTGCATCCATTGTGAAGCTGGCCCAGGCACCTGTGTGTGCAATTCATCTTAATACACATCACAGGTCACAGCCTCAAATGTTCGCTCGTACTGACCTAACTTGGGGCTGCTGGATACAGCCTTCTCTCCGGATGGCGCCAGCAATGGCTGCCTCGCAAACAGTCCCATCCTTATCTTATGTTTTTAGTGTTCTTTAGCTTGTTTTATGTGGGGGGTGGGGGAGTTGGAGGAAACATTTTTTTAATCTCTTACCTCAACGGAGATGCGATTTTTTTCCATATCGTATCCCCGTCTGCACTACGACCTAAAATCGGGGAGCTGGAGGGCTCTGCTGGAAACCGACTTCGTGAGCTCCAACCGACTTTGGGAGCCTGCAGACTTACCATCGCAGAGCTCGACCGTGGATGGTTCGACCTCCCTGACCACAGGAGAAAAATGAGGGAAGAAGATTAGACTTTATTGCCTTCCATCACAGTGAGGAATGTGGGGAATCTGCTGTGGTGGATGTTTACGTTAACTTTGATGTAGTTGTGTGTCTTGGTGCTTTTTTTCATATGGCTGTATGGTGATACGAATATCACTGTACCGTAATTGGTGCATGTGACACTAAAAAACCTTTGAAACCTTTGTTGCACAAAAATCTGAAAACTAGGAGCTCACTATATAGCAATCAGCATTAATGAGGTTGGACTGTGCCATCAATTTCTTGGTGCTTTTAAGATTACCAGAGCAACTGGGACTGATGACCTTCCCTTGTTCTTAAACGTTCTTCAAGCATTTGCCGGTCCCAGTGTTCAGTGCTTAAAATGTTTGAAACCTCTTGATTCATTACCCTGTTGATGACAATTATTCCATCCAATTCCCATTGGAGTTGCAACTGCGGTCACTGCCTCCTTGCTCATCACATGTCTCACAGTGGGCGTGAAGATGGCTGTACAAGATTTGGCCTCTGATCTCTGAAGAGTGAATCCCTCCTCCTGTGTGTCTCCCCTTGCCTCCATGACCCCCGTTCATGCAGCTGTTCTGTGGCTGTCATAGGAAGAGCTCCTTTAAGATCAGGTGCGCCTCCTACTGATCAGTATGGCAGCAAAGATACGGCAGAAGCAAGCTTGTTTTGCAGCCCATGCGGATATTGTTCAGGTCCCTTCTAATACATGTCACACCCTACCCTACTGATTGTCTAGACAAATGTTTGCAGGGGATCTGATTAGATGCTAAAAGTGCAAAGTAATTCAGCTTCTCGGTAATTACTTCTCCACTGCCTTTGGGACTTGCTTTAACAGAAATTGCCTGCTGCAATTCTCGTATTTTAACTCTTCAAAAGTGGTCCGTTGGCTGCAAAAGGGTTTGGTGTGATCTAAAGTAAAGAAAGCTGCTTTGAAAATTCGGTCCCTTAAGAATCTGTGATCTCACTCTTGAAGAACTGAGTGCAAGAACTGATCAGACCACATATTGCAGGCAGAGACTGATATTTCAACTGCATCCGGCCACCCTGAATTAACTGGCTGTGAATGAAAGAGACCAGACTTCAGAGAACTCTGCAGTTTCATGATGCAGTGTTTAACATTAACACACCAAACCCCACAATCTCATTAAATGACGGAGCAGGCTTGAAGGGTGGAGTGGCCACCCATGCTCTTGATTCTTATGTTTGTATCTTGGTACATACTCCAAAGGAATGATATTCAAAGGATACCTACAATCTGTGTGGCATGGTCACACGGTGTTTTGTGTGGCTGCCTCATGGGTTCAATCTGGACATCATTTGCTGTCTGGGTGGAGTTTGCACATCCTCACCATGATTGCTTGGGTTTCTCATGGTGCTCTAATTTCTTCCCATAGTCTAAAGATGTACAGGCCTCTTGGTTAATTGCCCTGAGTGTAGCTGGGCGATTGGAAAATCAGTGGAAGACCATGGATTGGGCTTTAATGATCATGTGGAACAGAATTACCGGGAAATAACTTGGGGTGGGATTCGTGGGGAGGCTCCAAGAGTTAGCATAGACTCAGTGGGGTGAAGGGCCTCTTCAACGTCATTAAATATATGAAATCACCTTTCCCTATTTGTTGTTCTTCCTGTCACTTGGCAAACAAAACTCACCTGAAACCCCTGTTTACTACAGCAATTGTGTTTTTTGTTGAAATTGAATTGCTATCTTGTAAAAATATGGTACCCCCCAATACATTGTCTTTGGACTGAGAGGCACTGCTTTGAGAAAATTAGGATATTGAAGACAGATGGAATTGAGGTGTCAATCAGGCCTTTGTTAATTAGAAGGCAAAACAAACTAATGGACATGACTGGATAATATCCAATTAAAAATGTCTCTGTTGACTTAGCCCATCCTATCACTCTTGTGTGACAAGACAAATATAAGTTTAACCGTCTCCTTCTTATAATGCATCCATCATTCTTAATTGCTAGTTGACATGAAGACTGATCCATCACAGGGAGAGTCCTCAGGTCCATCATAAGCAACTACAGTGGATTGCAAAAGTATTCATAACCCTTGAACTTTTTCACATTTTGTCAAGTTACAACCACAAACGTAAATGTATTTTATTAGGATTTTATGTGATAGACCAACATAAAGTGGCGCATAATTGTGAAGTGGAAGGAAAATGATACATGGTTTTCAAATTTTTTTACAAATAAAATCTCAGTATAAATACAGCTGTTCTGTGAAGGCCTCAGAGGTTTGTTAGAGAACATTAGTGAACAAACAACATCATGAAGCCCAATGAACACACCAGACAGGTCAGGGATAAAGTTGTGGAGAAGTTTAAAGCAGCGTTAGGTTATAAAAAAAGATCCCAAGCTTTGAACATCTCACCGAGCACTGTTCAATCCATCATCCGAAAATGGAAAGAGGATGGCACAACTGCAAACCTACCAAGACATGGCCGTTTCACCTAAACTGACAGGCCGGGCAAGGAGAGCATTGATCAGAGAAGCAGCCAAGAGGCCTATGGTAACTCTGGAGGAGCTGCAGAGATCCACAGCTCAGGTGGGAGAATCTGTCCACAGGACAGCTATTAGTCGTGCACTCCACAAATCGGGCCTTTATGGAAGAGTGACAAGAAGAAAGCCATTGTTGAAAAAAAACCATAAGAAGTCCCGTTTGCAGTTTGCCTCAAGCCATGTGGGGGACACAGCAAACATGTGGAGGAAAGTGCTCTGGTCAGATGAGACCAAAATTGAAGTTTTTGGCCTAAATGCAAAACGCTATGTGTGGCGGAAAACTAACAGTGCACATCACCCTGAACACACCATCCCCACTGTGAAACATGGTGGTGGCAGCATCATGCTGTGGGGATGCTTTTCTTCAGCAGGGACAGGGAAGCTGGTCAGAGTTGATGGGAAGATGGATGGAGCCAAATACAGGGCAATCTTGGAAGAAAACCTGTTAGAGTCTGCAAAAGTCTTCCAGCAGGACAATGACCCTAAACATACAGCCAGAGCTACAATGGAATGGTTTAGGTCAAAGCATATTCATGTGTTAGAATGGCCCAGTCAAAGTCCAGACCTAAATCCAATTGAGAATCTCTGGCAAGACTTGAAAATTGCTGTTCACGGATGCTCTCCATCCAATCTGACTGAGCTTGAGCTTGAGCTATTTTGCAAAGAAGAATGGCCAAATATTTCAGTCTCCAGATGTGCAAAGCTGGTAGAGACATACCCCAAAAGACTTGCAGCTGTAATTGCAGCGAAAGGTGGTTCTACAAAGTATTGACTCGGGGGGGGCTGAATACTTTTACACGCCACACTTTTCAGTTTTTTATTTGTAAAAAAATTTGAAAACCATGTGTAATTTTCCTTCCACTTCACAATTATGCACCACTTTGTGTCGGTCTATCACATAAAATCCCAGGAAATTACATTTACGTTTGTGGTTGTAACGTGACAAAATGTGGAAAAGGGGTATGAAAACTTTTGCAAGCCACTGTACATGAGCACTGCCTCAGGAAAGTAGCATCCCCACCATCCAGATCATGTCCTTTTCTCGCTGCTACCAGCGGGCAGGAGATACAGAAGCTTGACATTGCACACAACCTTATTCAGAAACAGCTACTTTCCAACAACTATCAGATGTTTGAACCAACCTGCACAACCCTTAAACCTACCTCAGGAACAAAACAATATGGACCACCTCATGATCTACCATAGCTCGAATTTCTAATTATGTATTTTCACACTAGTATCTTGTTATTTTGCACATTCTTTCTTTTCATTTGTAGATTTTATGTATCATTTATATTTTTGCGAGTTGTATGAGGCTCTGAGGCTATGATGCTGCTGCAGGCACGTTTCCCATTATACCTGTGCCTCGTTGTACTTGTGATATCACAATAAACTCATCTTGACATGTAACTCAGCATAAACCTTTGGTAGACTTGTATCTTCCACATTGTGTAACAAACCCACAGAGGCCACAATGGCGTGATCGTTAATATACTGGTCTAATAGCTGGGGTTCTGGATCAGAGATTCAAGTTCAAAATCGGGCCATGGTACCATTTGCATAAAATGTTCTAGACTGTTGTAAAAGCCCCATCCAGCTCGCCAAAGTACAAACACATATCTTAATTGCACTACACATCAGGATCCATTTCAGAAGGTCCTGGACCAAGTTTTCCTTTTCCCCGGCCTGCTGAGTGTTATTATATCAGGGGCAGTAGGTGCCTGCTTAGTCCATCATCCTGTTTGTGAATGGTTCAAAAGAGTTCCTGATGTTTTCTACATAATTCAGTGGCGAATTTGACAAGCAGAAGAATTTTAACACGCATCCGGACCTGAAAGATTAGATCTGTCACAGCTTGCTGCTATTTCGTTCCCCTTCAAGCATATCTGGGTTCACATCCATCATCAGAAAGCTCTCTACTTCCTTCGAGGTCTGAGAACATTCAACATATTGCTGAATACTCCATTGAACTTCTTAGGGTGTACGATGGAGAGCATATTGGCTGGATGCATCACCACCTGGTCCAGTAACTTGGATAGGTAAAAGTGAAGGATGCTGCAGAGTTATGCCCCTGTCCCACTTAGGAAACCTGAACGGAAACCTCTGGAGACTTTGTGCCCCACCCAAGGTTTCCGTGCGGTTCCCGGAGGTTGCAGGTGGTTGCCGGAGGTTGCAGGTAGTGGAAGCAGGTAGGGAGACTGACAAAAACCTCCGGTAACCTCCGGGAACTGCATGGAAACCTTGGGTAGGGCGCAAAGTCTCCAGAGGTTTCCGTTCAGGTTTCCTAAGTGGGAAAGGGGCATAAGACACTGCCTGGTCCATTACAGGTACTGGCCCCAGAGCAGAATCGTTCACATCGCGGGGCTGGTAACTGGAAGTATCCCAAGCTAATTCTGCTACCACCATCATCTATTGCGACAAGTGATGGCTTCCACTGATTGTCGCCGGAAGCTTGCGTCCTTGTCAGGATGGACGATGACAGCGAGGACAACATTTGAAACATGGAAGATGGACACGAAATAAGAAGATTACAGGTACTGACCGCCCCACCATCAAAAGCATCTAGAGGAAGCATTGCCTCAAAAAGGCAGCCAATATCATCAGAGATCCACACCAACCTGGCCACCTCCTCATCTCGCTGAAGGTAGAGAAGCCTGAGAACTGTTACCTCTAGGTTCAAGTATAGCTTCTTCCCATCAACCTTTGAGGTCTTGAACTATCTTATATGGCCCTAACCACAACCCTAACTCAGCTCTGAACCACGACAGACTTTGCACTATAATAGTTCCTCTTTGTGCTTTGGTTTATGCACCAGCATGGTCTGGTTTACTTTGAGTAGCTGATAATTTGTTGTGTATTTATTTTTTGTTGGCGTTGCTTCTGATGTGCCTGTAAAGCCGCAGCAAGTAAGACTTTAGTTGTTCTGGATCATATCCATAGCATATGACAAATAAACATTATTGACCTGAGAGCTCTCTCGTGATGGTTTTATAAGGCATGAGAGCACAAATGTCATAATGCCATGTCAGGTCAAGCCATGTACAGCCTCAGATGTATTTGCTGTGCTTCTCTGCAACCTTTTGTCAGTTCAATGGCCATTCACAGGTGCTGCGGAGCACAAGACAGCATTTTCTTTGTAGTTATGCATAAAAAAGCTTTTGCTGACTGCAAGATTCGGGCTCGATGTGCCTTCTGTCCTTAAGCACCCCAACCCATCTCTGAAGCAACCAAGATCAAAGCATCCATGGCCACATTCCACATATTAGCCCGTGCTTCTGGCAACATTGTCTTGTAATTTCCTGTAGCAAGCCAGGTGCTCTGTACAACCCCAACTGAGAGAGGAGATTAGTTCAGACAAATACACTGGTCTGTGTTATGAAATGGGATAAAACTAAAAGGCAAAGTCAAACAGGTTTGGTAACTTGTGAGTTATAGATGTCAGGATTGAGTAACTTTCTTGTTTGTTTAACCACTCTATTATGAAATGGTTGATGTGTTTTCTTTCACCATGTGTTGTTTTTGCTTTAATCTTTGGCTGAGATTCCAACGCCTGGTTATAGACAACTCTCAGTGATGCACACTGGTTGTAGCTAAGATCATGGGTTTATAAATGCACCCTCTCTGCAGCTCTTGTCACCTTGACTTTCCCCCCATATCATTGCCTCCTGCCCCTCAATCCCCCTCTCGCTGTCCTTATTAATATTTTATTCTGCACTGTTCAAACGACTGTTCCAGCAGTGAGAACCATTGGCCTAATTTAGCCCTGTCCCAGGTGACGCCAGAAACAGTGTGGGAAAAATATTAGTACAGGTATATACTAACATTCTACTAACATTCACCAAATATTGGAACAATTTACGATGTTTTCTTCCCAAAAGTCAAAACCTGCCCAGTGTCCTGAACCTATATGTTATGTTGCATCTATATAAAACTTTATTTAGGCCGCACTTGGAGTATAGTGTGGAATTTTGGTTGTCACAATATAGGATGGATGAGAGTGCATTAGAGAGAGTGCAAAGGAGATTGAGCAGGAAGTAGCCTGAGTTGGACCTCAGTTATGGGGAGAGGCTGGGGTTGTTATCCCAGGAGTGAAGGACTCTAAGGATTATCCTGATATAATTATTTAAGATTATGCAAGGCATAGAAAGATAGTCTATTGTTTCCCCATGGTAGGTGTATCAAACAAGAGGGCATGAGTTTAAGGTAAGAAGTAGGAGATTTAAAGGGAATATTGGGGTAGGTATTTTAAGTAGAGAATGGATGGTATCTGGAATGCTTTGCCAAAGGATATGGTAGAATCAGGTACAGTCACTATATTTAAGTGGCATTTTAAGTCAACGCTTTAGTAAGCAAGGCATCAGAGGATACAATCCTAATGCAGCAAGTGGGATTACTGCGGATGTGCTGTACAACTGCAAGATTCTATTATTCTATGAAATTAAAGTAGACTGTTCTATTTTCAGGGGGTGGAGAAACAGAGGTGGCACGTTAATGTGTAGTCGAACAGCCCGAGTGTTCAATGCCATCCATTCAGTGGCACACCATGTCAGCTAATCAAAGCTGGGCCTACATATGTACTGTCATTTCTAGCAACCTTCAAGAGAATAAAACAGCACACATTAGTCACAGTGGCTGGTGACAGTGGCATTTTGTTCTGACAGGTTACTATCAGCTCAGGCTGTTCCTTCCCTCAGGGCTTCCTGCTTGTCCTCCCAGCATGTTGCTACAAGTAATATCCTGCTTGTTTCTCCCTTTACATGCAAATTCCAGTTTTAAAACTGATCATGCAAACTATTTTTGTTTTTGCTGGTGTAATTTGGATGCTGGCATTCAAGTGATCTTATGGAGGTGTACAAGTTCATGAGAGGAATAAATGCACAGTCTTTTACCCAGAGTAGGGAAATCGAGAGCCAGAGGACATGGGTTTAGGTGAGGAAGGAAAGATTTAATAGGAACCTGAGGCAAAAATGGTGACAGGTGTATGGAATGAGCTGCCGGAGGAGGTAGTTGAGGCAGGTACTATCAAGAGCGGAACTCACTATCAAAACATGGAGGGGACGGGGGGCATAATTTTTTGGCGGCCATGCGCGCATGCGCGCACTCACACACACGCGTGAGGCTTCGGAGGCTCAATCCAGCGCTAAATGCAGCTCAACTCTGCCTGTCTCACCGGGTTAACTACAGCCCTGTCTGGACTGACGGGATACCAGTGCTGCTTCTTTGCGCTGGCCATATTTCCCGCAAGTCCAGGAAGGCTGTAGGCTCACCTGGCGGGACAGGCAGAGTTGAACTGGGTTTAGCGCTGTTTCTCTGCGCTGTTGGCCTGGGGGCACAGCTCCCGTCTGATTCCCGACCAAAGATCCTATAGCGGAGGAACTTTGCTGCTGACCTCTCTGGCCACCCAGTGGCATGGGTGGGGGGGCACTCGGGACAGCACTGGAGAGCCGGCCGGGATCAATCCTGGCTGCGGATGAAGTGCAGGTCTGTGCCACGTCTCCCTCCTCCAATCAACGCACTCTATCCTCAGTCCTCCCTCCTCCAATCATCGCGCTGATTCATGTCCCACCCCCATTGCCTGCTGACCGACGTCTCTCTCGTCCAATCGGCGCCCCCGATCATCAGTCCCACCCCCACTGTCTCGCGGAAAGCGGAGATTTCACCGGGTTTTAAAATCCGGCTTACAAAAACTTGGGGGGAATGTCCCCCACCTCTCAAAACATGGAGGGGACGTGTCCCTCTGGCCCCCCCCCCCCCGGGTTTTCCGCCCCTGGGTACTATCACAACGTTTAAGATACATCTGGGCAGATACATCGAGAGAATAGGTTTAGAGGGATATGGTCAAAACGCAGGTGGGTGGGACGTGTAGATAGGACATGTCGGTCGGTGTGGGCAAATTAGGCCGAAGGGTCTGTTTATATGCTGTATGACTATGACTATATATATATATAGTGTCACTTTGAATGATATATATATATATATATATATATATATCATTCAAAGTGACACGATCAGTGGGGCAACCTGTTTAAGGGACACACAAATCCTTGGCTCTCATTAAGGGGCTGTCCCACTTGGCAACCCAATTGGCACGTTTAGAAGAGTTTGAAAAAATGACATATTGAAGACCTCCTTCGACTATGTAGAAGACCTCCAATGGCCTCCATCGACCTCCTTTGACTATGTTGAAGACCAGCTTCGACTAGCTATGACTAACTTTGGGAAAATTGGACACTGAATAATGGAGAGTGAAGACAACCTCCTTCGATCTCCTTCGACCTCCCTTCGACCTCCCTTTGACTATGATGAAGACTATGTACGACTACCTTCGACTACCCTCGATTACCTACGACTAACATGCCGACCTACTACGACCTACTACGACCTAACCTACGAGTAAAAAAGTATCAATTTTTTCCATAGCGACCTTTTGTTACTCGCGTACGTTTTTTAACATTTTGAAAAAAACGGCACAACCTAGCTGAGGCCTCGATTACGCGGAGACCACTCTTGAGCATGAAGGAGAGTTATGACGACCTCCTATGACCTTGTGTCGACCATGCTGCGAGTATGAATCGAGGGCAAACTCGCCAGAACTCACGGATTAGGTCGCCCAAGTGGGACAGGCCCTTTACTTTCATTAACAGGAAGATGAGCTATAAAGCTGTCGTTAGTTCAATTTGGGCATCACACATTCAGATGTCACTGCAGAATATGTTCAGGTACAGGATACAGACCCAATCAGCTGATTTCTCTGGATCCAATTTCTAGCTCCATATGTTAAGACGCAGCTTTAATTAAATCAAGTATTATTACTTCTCCTACTCCATTCAAGTCTAAATTTGGAAGTTGTTACAGCTGGGTCACATTTGTGACAGGCAGAGCGAAGCATGATGTCTTCCTCCTACAATGTGTCCGCATGTTTTATGCACTGACACTAATTGCATTGCTGCATCATCTCTGTGCAAATTAAATGACATGTTTGCCTGTTACAGATCACATGCAAGTTTGGATCAGCTGAAAACCCAAAAAGGTTTGACAACATTGCATATTTCGTGATGTATGAAATGGTTTGGTTAAATTTGGTTTCTTGTCAGGAACAGAACTTGCATTCTTGTTTAAGTTGAGTGACTAGGCAGATGCAATATAATGTAAAGAAATGTGAAGTTATACATGTGTAGGAAGGAACTGCAGATACTGGTTCACATAGAAACATAGAAAATAGGTGCAGGAGTAGGCCATTCGGCCCTTCGAGCCTGCACCGCCATTCAATATGATCATGGCTGATCATCCAACTCAGTATCCTGTATCTGCCTTTTCTCCATACCCCCTGATCCCTTTAGCCACAAGGGCCACATCTAACTCCCTCTTAAATATAGCCAATGAACTGGCCTCAAATACTTTCTGTGGCAGAGAATTCTACAGATTCACCACTCTCTGTGTGAAAAAAAAAATTCTCGTCTCGGTCCTAAAAGACTTCCCCCTTATCCTTAAACTGTGACCCCTTGTTCTGGAATTCCCCAACATCGGGAACAATCTTCCTGCATCTAGCCTGTCCAACCCCTTAAGAATTTTTTAAGTTTCTATAAGATCCTCCCTCAATCTTCTAAATTCTAGCAAGTACAAGCAGAGTCTATCCAATCTTTCTTCATATGAAAGTGCTGCCATCCCAGGAATCAGTCTGGTGAACCTTCTCTGTACTCCCTCAATGGCAAGAATGTATTTCCTCAGATTAGGAGACCAAAACTGTATGCAATACTCCAGGTGTGGTTTCACCAAGGCCCTGTACAACTGCAGTAGACCTCCCTGCTCCTATACTCAAAGCCTTTTGCTATGAATGCTAACATACCATTTGCTTTCTTCATGGCCTGCTGCACCTGCATGCCTACTTTCAATGCCTAGTGTACCATGGCACCCAGGTCTCGTTGCATCTCCCCTTTTCCTAATCGGCCACCATTCAGATAATAGTCTACTTTCCTGTTCTTGCCACCAAAGTGGATAACCTCACTTGGTTATCAGAACAGATCAGAGACGACAGCGATGACCATAGAGCCCACAATGGTCCATTGTTGGCTGCTGAAGAGGTGATAACGTGGGGATGTGAGCAGTAAAACTAGGACAACTAGGGTGGCGGAGCAGATGGAGAGGGAGGGAATGCAAGGGTTAGTTGAAATTAGAGAAATCAATATTCATACTACTGGGATGAATATTCTTTCCAAATTAATTTCAGTATAAATTAATTTCCAAACTACTTCTGCAATATGATTGGTGAAAGCTATGATATTATATGATGGATTGGTGCAGACTCAAATCTCACTGTAGTTTGAAGTCAATCATCAGCATAACATATTTCTTAATCTTTCTAGATTAACATGTGGGCTTTTCGACTGCTTATCATTAGAGGTCGGTGATGGGAATGGATTGGGTGATACCGTGGGATGGCATCACAGTTGAAGGATTCTTTGAAATGCTCCTTCCAGTGGTCACAGTCCCTCTGTATTTAGATTTAAATGAAGCATGTAAACAGGGCCTTTGGCCCAACTCGTCCACGCTCATCAAATTGCCTAAACAAAATTGGCTCTGCTGGCTGTTCACTTTATCGATGCCCCTCATGATTTTATGACCCTCTATACAGACACCCCTCAGCCGCCTATATTCCAGGAAACAAACATCCAGCTTATCCAGCCTCTCACAGATTCATAACATAGTACAACAAGGAAGCAGAACCTTTGGCCAACCAAGAACTCGCATAAGCTAGTTCAATTTGCCTATCTTTGACCCATATCCCTTTAGACATTTCCTACCAATATACCTATCCAAATGTGTTATTGTGTTATTGTACCTGCCTAAACTATTTCCTCTGGCAGCTTGTTATACTGTATATACCCATCACCCTTTGTGTGAAAAAGTTACACTTCGAATTCCTATTACAAATGTTTCCTCTAATCTTAAAGATATGCGATCTATTGCTTGATTCTACTATCCTGGGAAAAAAGACTCTGTAGATTCACCCTAACTATTTACCTAAAGATTTTATATGCTGCTATCTTCAATCCAATCTTCTGGCACCTCACCTGTGTCTAACAATGATTCATATATTTTAGCCAGGACTCCTGCAATTTCTCTAGCTTCCCACAGTGCCCTTGGATATATTTGATCAGGCCCAGGAGATATATCTCCTCCGTTTTTTGTCTCCCAGCTGGAGGGGCTCTTGGTTGTTTGACTGTAGAAGGCGCTGACAGCTTTGGAAAATCTATGTGTCGTGTTTTCATTAAGTTGCAGGACCTCCTGTGCTCTTTCCACCCAGGATGGCGAAAATCAATGAAACTGCAGATGATGGAAATCTGAAATAAAAACAAAAAGTGCCAACTATCCACATCAGGCAATATCACAAAGCTTTTCTCCTTGCCCTCTGTAGACATGGACCGCATAAATCAGGCTCCTCAAAGCACTGCAGATGAGCCACTAATGTTGTATCCTGAAATCCTTTATTAATTGAACCAATGTCATGGTCCTCTTCTCCAAGGCCAACACTGAAACCCTAAGTTAATTCACTAGGCTCTGGTAGGCAGACACGTTCACATGTCCAACGCAAGCTTCCCAAAACTGAGGTCCATCAGAGCAAGAGATTAATAGATGGACAGGGGGATAGAATTCATGGTAGTTCCAAAAACGTTCTTGATATAATTCTAACAACCTCATAGACTCATTGGGCTTACCGAAGGAGAACTGTACAAAGTGGGAAAGGAATATTCAGATCAGAGTTGAGAAATTAAGTCCCTTCATATGTAGCACTCAGATGTTTCATACCAACTGCGGAAGGAGTGCACCAACCACTTCATCCATCCCTATCAAGCACCTCCTGCCTAAACACTCCAAAAATTAGATGGAGAAAGTATAGGTTTCAAAGAGTGTTTTAATGGAGGAACAAACATGAACATCATGGACGGTTTTCTTTAGAAGAGGAAAAAAGGCAAGAAGCCAGAGTTGGAGTAATGCAGAGTTTTTGGAGGATTGTTGGGCTGAGGAAGATTGCAGAGACAGGCAGAGACAGCATGTTAGCCTAGATTACACACAGAGTTTGCAGAGTGAGATTCAAACCCACAATTTATGTCTGGGCCAAGAATACCACCATTTGAGCCAAGCTGGTGCTTGAGGAAGCCAAGTGGCAGGGACTAGCATTCAAACCAACCTCCGCTATTTTCCACCATAGAAGAAATGAAAAATAGCAAATCTACTGTATGCTTTAAATAATGTTCCCTGTCAGTAGTGACTGAAGCAATCGGAAAAATAGAATTGTAGTTATTAAGAGTGAGTTAACTCTTGAGTAAATAACATGGCTTTGCTTTATAATCCCAGACAATTTGATACACAGAAGACATTTGAGCAGCTTCACATTCCATTGTTATTATATCTGTGTAAAAGTGAGCCACTGGGTTGGTGGTATTGGTCACTGCTCTGAGTTAGATAATGCATTATTCAAACCTTAATTCAGATTGTAGCACTGAAAAGAGATGAGTTTTTGATCAGTTTTCGAGTTGTAGCAGCCTTCAAACCACGAAGGACAAATCTCGACTGTGGTGAAGATGCTTTGCCCACACTCACATGGCAGCATGTTACTCAATCTGTTAACCCTTGTTCCATTCCACATTGTCCTCTGAACAGGGATCTTTACAGTACAAAAGCACTAACAATAGTAGCCCTCATTGTGTTTTAAGGTTTTGGTTTCGTTATGAATCTTATCACGGAGTCATCTGTTTGAGCAGTCCAGCAATATTGAACTTTTCAATCCCGCAGTTTGGGGTTAAATTAAATTCATTTTCAGTCAAGTGGTTTGAGTCTCATAAAGAGAAAATCCAGTCAGCAGTTTCTGGTTAATTGTAAAACCATGTCTTTTTTTGTGTCCTCAAAATGTACCGTCTCTTCCTGACTCAATTATTCACTAGTGGAGCATATAAACCACTGGAGCAAGGCTGGTGGTTTTATTCCCTAATGTATGCTGAGCCGGCTGATAGTGTTACGAACATAAAATCCAGCTTTTGTGTCTCCTAAGTAAAAGAAGAGTTAAAGTCCAGTCCACATTAGATGATGCAGAAAGCTTTTAAAGGGCCCCAACTTTTGGCTCTCCTGACCATTGATGCCAATTTAGATATGTAACAAAAACAGAACCGACACAATACCAGTACCGGGTGGCTCTGCGAGCGGCAGCCTCGTCAGCAGCTTGTGTGTTTTTTCAACTTTTTTGTTATTTTTAGTGTGTCTAAATGTATGTTTTAATGTTTCTCGTTATGTTTTGATGTGGGGTGTGTGGGGGGGGGATGAATAGGGGGAAACCGTTTCCAGTCACTTACCTCGACGGAGTCGTGACTTTTTTCCATGTCGCATCTTGCCCTCCTCGCGGCCTAACCAATCGGTGCAGCCTCTCCAGGCCGGAGACAGGCCCAGCTTCAAGCAGCAGACATGACGCGGACTTACCATCGTGGAGCCTGGGGTCCCTTGCCGAAGATCGCCTGTTGGAGCTCCGACCACGGGGCCTGTGGACTTTAACATCGTGAAGCCGCAGTCTCTGGTGAGAAGCAGCCAATTAGGGAACTCCAAGCCATGGAGTGTGTTCCGATCCGTCCCAACATCGGGGTTTTGATCATCCTGATGAGAGAGCATGAACATCTGTAGCGGCGACTGTGGAGGGTTCAAGGCCCCGACCACGGGTGAACAAAGGAGGAGATGACTCAACATTGCCTTCCATCACAGTGAAGAGTGCTGATTCCACTGTGGTGGATGTTTATGGTAAATTCTATTGTGTATTATGTACGTTTTACCTGTATGGCTGCATGGTAGCTCAAATATCACTGTACCTTAATTGGTGCATGTGACAATAAACGTGAACTTGAACTTGAACTTGAATGGTGGCTACTGACAAATCATACTGATCGCAACTCTAAAGACTGAAAGCTGGATTGCAAGTACAGTAAAACTCTGATAATCGAACACACTCAGGTCTTTGCTGGGGCCAGACTGGCAGATTTTCTGTTCTATTGGATGTTATTTCTATTAATAACGCTACTGTTTTCATTCAATTTTTTGAGATGCGACACAGCATGATAACAAATTTTCCAGTAAATTGAAAGTGAGCACGAGAACAGGGGATCTTGTAAGTTGAGTGGGAAGGAAATGTGGGAACCAGGACTGTGACACTTGAGGAGGGAGCACAGGAATCGTAGCATGACTGAGTGGAAGGTAACACGACAAACACTACCTGGTGAGTCAGATACTTAACCATCTGGATTTCTATATAGGGTTTCTAAATTTTGCCACCCTCTGCAATGTCCAAAAATAATAGTATGGTGTGTTGAGAGCAATGTTAGTGCAAGTGTAGAGATTGAAGGGATATAGATCATGTGCAGGCAGATGAGATTAGTTGAGTCTTGAGGTTATGTTTGGCACAGATATTGTGGATTGAAGGGCCTGTTCTGTGCTGTACTGTTCTATGTTCAAATTGGATAGCACGTTGTCAGAGTTATACTGTGTGGTGAGTCAAGTTGTTATTGCCTGTTATTCTATTGATAAAGCACTTTACAAGACCCCAGAACATATCAAACTGATTAAAGCAAATGAAAACAATCCCACACCATTTATATTTGGTCTGCTGCTGTTAACACAGAATGCCAGCTTTACTTTATGTCCTGTAAAAATCTAAAAGACAAATAAAGTTGGAATATATTATCGACATCTTCCACACCATATCACAGCATCATAACGTTACATGGAAACAGGCCCTTCGGCCCACTGAGTCCACGCCAGCCATTGGTACTAATCTCACAAATTCTCCCCATGTTGCCATCAGCTCCTCCCAGATTCGACCACACTAATTTATAATGGCCAATTATCCTACGTCAGTACACAAAAATGCTGGAGAAACTCAGCGGGTGCAGCAGCATCTATGGAGCGAAGGAAATAGGCAACGTTTCGGGCCGAAACCTGTCATTGTCCTACGTCCTTATCCTACGTCATTGGGACATAGGAAAAAACTGGAGCACCTGGAGGAAATCCACACCTTATCAGGCAGAACATGTAAACTCACCGCAGATTGCAGTAGACGATCGAACCAGGGTATCTGGCATTGTGAGGCAGCAACTCTGCCTCACATAGCTGTGTAATGTGGCCATATTTGGTAGCTTGTGTATAGAGTGTGTGTACACATATGAGCGTATTGTGTATTAAATTACTGGGAACGTTTTGTACTCTACATCAGATTTTTATATGTATTTAACTTAATGGAATGTTTAGCTTGAGACCACAAAGCCTCATAGAAAGATACGTCATCTTCAAAGTTAATTCTGAATTCTGAAAATGAAGCAGCTAGCTGCTCTTCATTGCAAAGAATTCTATTAGCCTCCTACATTTCTCAGTGGGCTACACCATTTACATCTTGGATTCACCTGCCTGCTCTAAAAGTTCACAGTACAGGTGGACATTAGCTAACTCCAGTATGAAAATAAAATCAACTTAACTCAATCCAAACCCAGACTTGAACATTGTTGATATATAAATCTGACCTGAACCCAAGTACTTTATTTTTTGGTGACCAACTTGATCTCGTATGACACATATCATTTGGCAGCCAGGCTCTAATTGAGAACTATATACTGCACTTGGTATTTGTTACTTCGGTCTACCTATTGTACTGGAGTTTGGCTTGATTGTGTTTATTATGTAGTAGTATCTGATTTGACTGGAGAGCATGCAAAATAAATGAAACTCAATACATATGATAATAATAAACCTAAACCTAAAGCTAACTGAAAGTGCAAGAGGGGTGTGCCTTACAGGGCTAAACATTTTACCCAATAATACATTAAAACATCAACTGGAAAAGCTTTGAATGGATCCTGGTAATTTAGATGGTTGTGAACGAAGACTGTAAGTGGCTAGGGTGGGGGTAGGGGTAGGAGGAGAACTGATTGCTTGTAATGAATTACATTACAGCTCTGTAGGATCCACTGTTAAAGTATGTAGTTTACTTAAATGGAAATCAATACAGGTATGATGTTTGAATATATCAGTCCATACATTTTTTAGGTCATTGGTGCCCAGAATATAAATATGTATTTTATGGTGTCTTCTTCCTTTCTCCAACTCATTCCAGATGCATCAAAAAATAAGGACACTGTCCAGTCCAATCTAGCAGTTCCCTTCCTTTAGCCTCAGTGTTTTACTCTACATTCTTCCACGGGTGCAGATTTATTTAACAAGATCTAAGTTAACATGTTATTTTTTAAATGAAATGTAAATAATGCAAGTTTCGAACATCTGAGCTAATTTGGCATGGTTATGAGGAATGCGGAAAGGCTGGGTTGGGTTTTGTTGGAGTGGAGGAGGTTGAGAGTGGACCTGATAGAAGCGAGTAGAATT
Organism: Leucoraja erinaceus; assembly: GCF_028641065.1. Lineage (NCBI taxonomy): Eukaryota > Metazoa > Chordata > Chondrichthyes > Rajiformes > Rajidae > Leucoraja > Leucoraja erinaceus. The sequence continues at coordinate 30,467,657 of NC_073390.1, read as the reverse complement.
ATGAAAGGAGTGGATGAGATGATCAGTGAGATACATTTCCCCCACAATGGAAATGTCCAAAACCAGAATGCGGAGTTTAAGGTGAGGAGTAAGAGGCTTAGGGTGAATGTGGAATTTTCCTTACTTCCGAGAGTGGTTGCAATCTGGAAAGTACTGCTTGAGTGGATAGTGGAAGCATTTATTCTCACAATGTTTAAAAGGTGTCTGGATGAGTACTTGAATCACATAGAAAGCGACAGGCCAAGTGCTTCTAAATGGAAAAAAAATATAAAATAAGGAGAACATGGATGGGTGACATTTTTGGTCAGGTCCCTTCTTCAGTCTGACCTGCTGAGTTACTCCAACACTTTGTGTCTTTTTTTGTTAATCAGCACCTGCAGTTCCTTGTGTCTTTTCTTCTTATAAATGGAATTAGCCTTGAAGGCTACTTATGGTCAGCATGGACATGGTGTTATTTGGACTGGTATTTGCAGAATTCTGCTGCCACAGAATGGCAATGTTTTTACTGATATGCAATCAGGCACTACCCTTCACCTGACTAATTTCCAAGGTGCTTTGGCATGATCTTGATGTGACTAGGCACTGTATTGAAGGTCAATCTTTGGCATTCTGGTTTCATTTCAGGAATAATGAGATTGAGCTGAAATGAGAAGAGGGATTTGGTGACTTCTTTTTAAATGATTGGACCTACTTCCTGTTGAAGTCTCATCCATTAAGGAAATGTACCAAGCACTTCCTGTCGTGATCTATTATGTCATATTTTTTACACATAATGACATTATCAATGTGTACAGTAGGTATCATTTATTATAACATCAGAACTTGAATCAAAATGTTGCAACCAGAAATGTCTGTGTTGAGGCTGCCAACCAAAACTTCCAAAACAAATAACTAACTGGCTGGACTAAAGTGTTTGTGTGTAGAAGGTGGGTTCATATTGTGACCTGCCAATGTCCTAAGAAATTTTTCATGACTTTACAGAAGGCGCAGAAGGCAGGAAGAAAAATAAGACACAATATAAATATAATGTGTTAATGTTTGGTTCTTGTTTCTAGTTACACAAGCAGGGTCGTTGGGAATGGACTCAAAGAACAGGCCAACAACCCAGAAGTGAAAGTCCGAGGATCTGACCCGATGGTCAAACAAGCCATCGACAAGCTCTTGTACATTAGCAAGGTAAGAATTTAGATCTAAGTCTACTCAAGAACAATACTAAGGGTCTGGGTAATGAGGATCCAGTAAACCTAGGGGAACTAAACAAGTTGGGGGGAAAAATGCCCAAGTGTTAATAGGTTTTGCTGCTGTGGAAATTGCCACATGACAACATCTCTTCCTGTGGCAAATGGATAGCCAGCAGATCACCACAATCTCTGCACAATCTGTATCTATTTTACTCACTCTTCTATCCCTTGCCTTAGTCTCAGTTTCTTTAACTCTGTGTTCTTTCATTTCCTTAAAATAAGGATGCTCTAGTTTTGCCTCTTTTGCAATTACTTCTAGATTGGTTTTCGGTCAAATATAGCACCCATTTAGTTTGATATAAATGAGTACAGTTCAATTTCTAGGCAACAGTAGTCTGTTTCTATGACCTTTCAATATTTCTCTCACTTGCACAGTGGCACAGCAATGGAGTTGCTACCTTACAGTGCCAGAGATTCAGGTTTGATCCTGACTATGGGTGCTGTCTGTACGGAGTTCGTACCTTCTGGTCAGCATGGACTCAGTGGGCCTGTTTCCACGCTGTAGCTCTAAACTAAACTAAACTAAACTACTATTCCTAGCTTTGAATTATTTGCATCTCTCACATCATCTCCTAATACTCGATTTCTATCTCCCTGAGTCATCTGTTCTTGCTAACTCTGCCACAGCTTCTGTCTCTCCCTCTTCCTTTCACTCAATGTATGGCTGTCGTGCTCATCACTCAGTGCCTCTCATGTCTGTGACAACTCTCTCTTTTTCTCTTTTTCCAACTCTCACTGTCTTTCTTTGTCATCGACTGGGTGCAAGTCCCAGACCTCTCTGACCCAGTTTCTCTCTTTGCCCTTCATATTTCCTTCAATCTCGCCCTCTTGTGTTTCTTGCCCTGCCTACTCAGACACTGTGTCACTCTGTTAGTCTTTCAACTTGCTCCCTCCTTCACCTTCCTCTCATGCTCACTGCCTGCCCCTCTCTTCCTTCCTATATCTTTGGCTCTGTCCCTCTTACACTGTCAAACCAGCTTATTCTTTTCATTACACTTCCTGTCCCATTGTTTCCTGCTTTATCCTCCTCTCTATTTCACCCTCTCTGCCCCTCTCTGTTTCAGCCTCTGGCACATTCTCATTATCTTTCCTTTCTCTTTCCCTCCTTGGCTGACGTCCTTCTGATTCTGGATATTGATGGCTTACAATGTGCAGCGATAAACCAGTCAGCCGTGTTCTCATGTGACAACTTTTGAATGGAGGACACATAGTTATGATTAGGTTCACTTGTCATATCTTGTGACATAAAACTGTTTAAAAAACATTCTCATATAAATTTAACCAACTGCCTACACGGCAGCTCCATAATTATGTCACTTCTTCGTATAGCCTTCCACTTTTCACAGCCTATTTATATTGTCTTTGCTTTCAAGAATGTTTGGAATAATGCCAGGAATGAGTGCTGACAACTAAGGCATGAGTTGGCCATGTGGGAGAGATATAATAGTTTGTCACATTCTGCATCTCTGGTGATGGTGGCACTTACGTTTGGTGTGATGATGTGCTTTGAGAGGTTGATTATGCTGCATATCAACTCCTGCCTTAATAAGGAGCTGGACCCTACCTACTGCCATAATAGATCAACAGTGGATGTGATCTCTCTGACTCTCCACTTTGAGCTGGGCCATTTGGACAATAAGAACACACAGGTCAGGCTGTTGTTTGGGTGACACGGTGACACAGCGGTAGAGTTGCTGCCTTACAGCGCTTGCAGCGCCGGAGATCCAGGTTTGATCCCGACTACGGTTGGTGTCTGTGCAGAGATTGTACGTTCTCCCTGTGACCCTGTAGGTTTTCTCTGAGATCTTCAGTTTCCTCCCACACTCCAAAGACGTACAGGTTTGTAGGTTAATTGGCTAGGTATAAATTTCAATTGATCATAGTGTGTGTAGGATAGTGTTAATATGCGGGATTCACTGGTCAGTGCGAACTCAGTGGGCCGAAGGGCCTGTTTCCGCTCTGTATCTCTAAACTAAACTACAGCGCATGCAGTTCAAAGTCATTGAATGGGGTCTTGAACCTATTCCTTTTCTCCAGAGATGCTGCCTGACCCGTTGAGTTACTCCAATATTTTGTGTCTGTTTTCGGTGTAAACCAGCATATGCAGTTCCTTCCTACACTCGTTGAATTGGGTCTCTGCTTGTCCCTCGGTAATTGAATCATCAACTTCCTCCTCAATGACCATCAGCACAGGAGCACCTCAGATTGTGGGCTCAGCCTCCTGTCCAAATCTCTTTATACCTATGACTGTGTAGCCGGACACAACCATCTTTAAATTTGCCTGTGATATCACCTTCATTGGATGAATAAGAGGTCATAATAAATCAGAGTACAGGAGGAAGATTGACAATCTGACTGAGTGCGAGAACAATACTCTTGCTGTCAATGTTAGCAAGGCAAAGGACTGATTGTTGACCTCAGAAAGCTGAGGGTCCATGAACAGATTGGTGGAGAGTGTCAACAACTCTATGTTGCTGGGTGTTCATTTAGCAAGTTGCCAAATACTCTATGCACCTTCTACAGATGTACAGTAGAGGGAATGTTGACGGATTCCATCACAGTCTGGTTCAGAATCTTGAACGCCCAGGAAAAAGGGTTGCAAAAAGTGGTGGACTTTGCCCAATCCATCTTTATTTTTGGTTGCACAATTCAGATTCAGATTCAGATTCAATTTTAATTGTCATTGTCAGTGTACAGTACAGAGACAACGAAATGCATTTAGCATCTCCCTTGAAGAGCGACATAGCAAACGATTTGAATAAATAATAATAAGTGTCCGGGGGGGGGGGTGATTGGCAGTCACCGAGGTACGTTGTTTAGTAGAGTGACAGCCGCCGGAAAGAAGCTGTTCCTCGACCCAGCATGTGTAGTCAAGGAGGTACGTTGTTGAGTAGAGTGACAGCCGCCGGAAAGAAGCTGTTCCTCGACCTGCTGGTTCGGCAACGGAGAGACCTGTAGCGCCTCCCGGATGGTAGGAGGGTAAACAGTCCATGGTTGGGGTGAGAGCAGTCCTTGGCGATGCTGAGCGCCCTCCGCAGACAGCGCTTGCTTTGGACAGACTCAATGGAGGGGAGCGAGGAACCGGTGATGCGTTGGGCAATTTTCACCACCCTCTGCAATGCCTTCCGGTCGGAGACAGAGCAGTTGCCATACCATACTGTGATGCAGTTGGTAAGGATGTACCTCAGCTTTGCATTACTATGGTCTGAATACTGAGTGTTACATTTGATTATATTTGTTGTTATTGCATTAGTGGGCCTGTGAAGATGCAGCAAATAAGAATTTCACTGCTTTGATACATTTGACATTTAAACTCTCTAGACTCTCTTGAGTCCCATGAACATTTCTACTCTACCAATCCCAGCTGAAACCAGAAATGACTGGAATTGGTGTCAGTAGCATCCAGACTGCTAGAGGAACTGAATGGGTCCATTTCCAGGGAAATGAACAGTTGATGTTTTGTGTCAGGACCTTTTATTTGGACTTGAATTGTTTTGAATTCTTTGCAAGTTTCTCTTGCTCCTCTGTTGGTGAAGCTGCCAGAAATTACCAGGTTTGATCACTGCTCTGGCAGAGTTTTTATCCAATTCATTCAAGGAATGATATAGCTGACTGGGGTATGTACACCACCTCGTTTCCTAAAGAAGATAACCAACTCCTCCACACTGCTGACACTGAGGGAGTGATTGTTGTCTTCACACCGTGTTGCTAAGCTCTCTGTCTCCTTCTTGTACTCCACCTTGTCATAGATCAAGAAGCAGCCCACGATGATGGCGTCTTCCGCAAACTTGTAAATGGAGTTAAGGCAAAATTTGGTCGCACAGTTGTGAGTGTATAGGACGTATCGTACGTGGCTGAGAATGCACCAGTGTTGAGAATTATCAATAAGTATATATGTTTTGTCACCTATCCTTGCTGATTGTGGTCTATGGGTCAAGAAATCAAGGATCCAACTACAATCCAATTGCGGTGCTAACTCCCAGGTCCAGGAATTTGGAGACGAGTTTTGCTGGGACTATGTATTATATATAACTCAAAATTATGGTCAATAAATTGGAGTGTGACATAGGCATCCTTGTTATTTAGATGTTCTAGTGATGAGTGCAGGAGCAGGGAGATGGTATCATTCGTGGGCCTGTTGTGACAGTAGGCAATATGCAGTGGATCAAGGCTGTCTGGGAGGCTGGAGATAACATGCGTTATGACCAGCCTCTCAAAGCACTTTATGATGGTGGATGTCAGAGCCACAGGATTGTAGACATTAAGGCACACTACCATGCTATTCTGTGGCACTGGGATGATAATGGTCTTCCTAAAGGGCCTATCCCACTTTTACAACCTAATTCACAACCTTTTTTTACTCGTGGACATTTTTCATCAGGCTAGAAAAACGCCCCGACCTGCTTGATGCCACGAGTATATACGACTAGCATTACGATCTACCTACGACCTACCTACGACCTCGTGACGACCATGCTGCGAGTATGAGTCAAGGGCAAACTCGGCAGAGGTCGTGAATTAGGTCGTGAAAGTGGGACAGGCCCTTAAAGCTGGTGGGAACATCAAAATGATGGAAGGAGAAGTTAAAGATATATGTGAATACTCCTGTCAGGTGATCTGCACTACATGATCTACAACAGGCCGTGAACAATCTGCCCTAGAGCGGGTTTTGAACCTTCTACCTTAGTGATGCTTCTGAGCCAAGATAACGCACAGTTCCCTTTCTGTTATTATAAAAATGTAGGACGATTCACACCTCTGTGTTTTTATAATAATTCACAAAAGTTCCTGGTTCACTCTGAGATGTGCTGAATGATCAATCATGCCATTCAGTCCAAACCAAATCTTTCCACAAACAATTCATTTAAGTCATTCTCCTTCTCCATTTTCTGTCTATTTTTTATTCTCTCTCAAGTATTTATTAAGTTACCTTGTGATGAAATCTGTACTCACCACCCATTCAGGCGATTATTCCAGATTCTAAACCCCTCTCCAGCAATGCATTCCAGTATCTCAACATCCACTGCATAAAAATGTTGTACAGCTCTTGTCATAAACCTCTTTTAATCCCCACTATAGTCTTCTCTTTCTAAAACAACAATCAACTGTTGTGCGCTCTACTGGAAGGCAATGAATTCAGTATATTGTTGGCAATAGCTGCATTTTATACATTACTCTTCAGCCGCTTTGCATTAATAAGTCCCTGCTCATGATTCATGCACCAAAGAACATTATTAATACACAAATATTTCCTTTGCTGAAAAGATGTGGGAGGGAATTCAGTCGAATTCTGTTTGATATCCTTTGCCCCTTGAAGATGTGCTGGGATTGACATTTACCTTAAAGCAGCAGTGTTTGGTAATCTGCAATCATTGCAGATACAAGGTCATCCTTTCTAACCAATTTATGTATCTTCAGTGGTAATGTGAATTACTGAGAACTTTTCAGGAAAGGAAATGGGTGGGCAAAAAGCATTCAAAGCAACTGTCCCTACATGAGGCTGCAGAATACAAGGATTTGCCTCATGCCGCCAATCAAATCACTTTCCACTTAGCCCTTTGTACAGAAACTCAAAGAACCAAGCCTTCCTATTCAATTTTATTGTAGAGAATCCTAAAGAACCCAGCCCTCACCATTCATTCATTGTATGGAGTTTCAATGGGCCAAGCCCCTTCCCATTCACTCCTATTGTAAGGAATGGTATTGCATTGAACCCCTCTCATTGTGAACTATTACAGTGTTCATGATACTCAGATCAGTAAACGCGAGTTCCGATCTCTCTCTGGCAAATTGCGGGCTGAGAAATTAAGAGTGAATAAACATTTATAAGGAGGGGCGATTTTGGGAACATCCTGCCACATCCTAATCCAACATTGTTTCCAGATCACCCTGGGGGCCACCTAATATTGTCTGAGGGGTCTTTGAACATTGAAACCAATCAGTAACTGGCGATCCCTGTATTCACAACAGATCAAGCTCCTGTGTTCACTATTACTGGATCTATATGTCACGTGACTGGTGAGCCATAGAAGGTGCAGGTGAATTTTTTAAAACATGTATTTTGTGCTGTACGGTTGAAGAGCTCTCTGTCAGGCTCCGTGTCGCGTTCAGTGGACTGTTAGTGGAAGATAGTGTCTTCTTAAAGCAGGTGGGAACATCAGAATGAAGCTAAAGATATCAATGAATACTCATCTCAGCTTGTCCGCGCAGGGTTATTCAAAGAATATTTGATCTACGACAGGCCTCGAACAATTTGGTTTAGGGTGGGATTTGAACCTTGTAACTTAACAACGTTCCTACAACTGAACCACAATAATGCACAGTTCTATTTCTGTTATGATAAAAATGCAGGATCCTACACCTCCATGTTTTTCTAATAAAACATCTTAAATAATACTTCTTGTAGATTGGTTATTGCATGTGAACCAATCAGAGTAATGTACTACCACTAACTCCACCCTATTGAACACTTCATATTAACACTCACTTCCTATATTACGTAGTTGCACTGGTGGCAGAGTGGAACTAACATGTATTGTACTATGCCATTATGACTGATGATTAAAGCTGACTTAAACACCCACTTGTTCACATGGTGTCAGAAGTGGGATGCGTCGTCCAAAGGAATCTGCTAAAACGAGCTATTGGCGTCTAGTACTGAGAACACTGTTGCGCGACCGATTGGGGCTGCAACGTCTTTGATGGTCCTCATCGGGTAGTGTGGTCTTTTAATAGCTGTGTTCAGGTCCCTTGGGTTAATGCACACACGGAGCTCGTCTTCGTCTTTCTTTTTTGTAACAACCATGGTAGAGATCCAGTCTGTGGGTTCACTTATTTCAGCCAGTACCCTCATGGACACCATGTGTCTAAGTTTGGCTTGAATTCTGTCACGCATAGCATGAGGTACGCGGTGAGGGGCATGGATTGCTGGGACAACATCGTGGCCAGGAATGGTCAAATACATACGTGTCAAAACAGCATCTTGCTCCACTTGCAACAGCTTGGTGCCCCACCAACAGAAACAGCCTCTCCTGCAACAACCCACTCCAGCACTACCCTGGACTTCCCTCGCTGCGGACATTATTGGCACAGCAAACACTACCTAGTTCTAGTCGATTCCTATTCCAATTGGTTTGAACTTGATCTGCTGCCTACCATTACGTCTGAGATGGTGATACAAAAGCTTCAGAGACATTTTTCTGCATTCGGTGTACCGGTTCGATTGCAAACTGACAACGGAAGACAATTCACCAGCCAAGCATTTAAATACTTTGCAAGACAATGGAACTTTCAGCATGGTACCAGCAGCCCCGAATACCCTCAATCCAACGGCCTTGCTGAGCGTGCTGTCAGGGGCGCAAAGCAGCTAATGGAACATTCACATCTTTCCAAATTCAATGTCTACCTAGATCTGTTAAACCTAAGAAACATCTCCAGGGATTGTGTCCTGGGCTCTCCCGCCCAGCGCCTGATGTTTCGCATGACAAGGCCCCAGCTCCCCATTGCTCAGCAACAGCTGAAGCCACAGGTGCTTAACCAGCTGCAGTCCAGAGCATTCAGGAGAAACATGATGTCCAGAAGCGCTCCTATGACAAGTCGAGCAAACCACTTACACCGTTACTGCAATGTCAAGTGGTCTGCCTGGACATGCCCGACTGGGTTTCGTTGAGGGACCATCCAAGGAACCACGTTCCTACCTTGTCAACGTCGATGGTGCTCTGTACCGACGCAGCCGTCAACACCTTCTGCCCGTGACTGAGCCGCGACCAGCTCCTACCTGTGCTCATGCCCCGCCGTTGGTTTTCAAGACGCCCGCTGCTGTTGTCCATCCCCCACCCCCTGACCCCAGCATGCATTCCCCGTGACGTTCGGTTCCCTGACTCCCCAGTGCCCCTGGTCCTGTATACTCGCCCCGCCGTTCCTCACCAGGTTCCCCGGCTGTGTTCTCATTCTCGGGTTCTCCACCCCAGCCCTAATAACTCTTCCGGAATGGAGGGGGAGGGGTTTGTCCGTACGTGCTCAGGTCGGGTTAGTAGACCGCCGGATAGATACAGCGAGTATGTTTAACCGCACGTATTGTAACAACTGACTAACAACTCTCTCCTCTACGGGGAAGGATGTAGATTGGTTATTGCATGTGAACCAATCAGAGTAATGTACTATCACTAACTCCACCCGATTGAACACTTCATATTAACACTCACTTCCTATATTACGTAATCGTACTGGTGGTAGAGTGGAACTAACATGTATTGTACTGTGCCATTATGACTGATGATTAAAGCTGACTTAAACACCAGACAATGTCTCTACACTAGTTTACACTTCTCAACACTAGTGCTGCTCGAGGCTCCCTATACACTCACAGCTTTGCAGTCAAATTCCACAAATTCCGAAGCTCTCTGTCAGCAAAATGAAAGGAGTTTGATCATGGACTTTAGGCCTCAGAAAAGCAGCCAATTTAACCAATATCACTCACACCATGGTCATTCTCTATTCCTGCCTGTCTGCTTTGGTACCCACCGCTGTGTATTCCTCCAAACCTTTCCTTCATGTACCAATTCAGTGGGGTGGTACCCACCGCTGTATGTATATATTGTGCAGAAGTGGAGATAGTCACGAGCTTCAAGTTCTTAAGTAATAGTATCATCACCTTGTCCTTGTCCAACCACATTGACACTGAGGTCAAGAAAACGCACCAATGCCTCTCCTTCCTCAGAAGTCTAAACAAATCTGGCATGTCTTCAAAGCCCAGTCCATTGTGCAAACCAGCTATCATCGCTGCCGCCTCCCCCCGCACGTTGTCCCAGTCTACCCCATCTGCGCTCATGCTGCCTCAGAAAAGCAGCCAATTTAACCAATATCACTCACACCATGGTCATTCTCTAGTCCTGCCTGTCTGCATTTGGCCCATACCCCTCTAAATCTATCCAATCCCTGTATCTGTCTAAATGTTTCTAAAACATTGTGATGCCTCTTCATATTTAATGAAGCCAGTCCTATTTACCTGTATTTGGACCATATTCCTCCAAACCTTTCCTATCCATGTACCAATTCAAGTGTCATTGAAACATTGTAATTGTACCAGACTCTTCCACTTCTCCTACCTATTAACTATTGTAGATTCTTGGTGAATCAGACCCCTCTCCATCATTTCTACATATTTATTTCAAGAATAATATTTTTCTTTCAGCCTGGTAAGAATGGGGGGGGGGGGGGGGGGGGGAATTTAAGTTACTGAGTTTGGAAAGGAACAGGTTGCGGAGATCATTAATGCAGACTTGAACCAATGCTGATTCCCAAATCAATGGGGAACATTTTTTTTTTACCATGGAATCGACTATGTAAACTCCACATGAAAGATGAATGCACAGGAAACTTGGCAGACAAAGAATATTATTTTCTATGAGCCACAATCGAATGCGATGCAGATTTAACCTTGCATAACTCATTCTCAAGCTCCAGTCAAGGGAGCAATATATTACGGTTAGAAAGACAAAGGTCTGTGCTACCGTGTAACAGTTATATCACTCAACAGATCATCGAGGAGGAAGTCTAAAGACCAACGAATTTGTTTGTTTAAAAAAACAAATGTTTATTAACAACAACAAAAAATAGCTCCCCTGGGCTTTAAATTATAAATTTGCGGTTTCTAAAATTGTTCCGCAAAGATGTCCTTCTCCATCAGCAGAGGTTGCTGTGCTGAGGCCCAGAAGATCAACGGGGAGTTGGATATACCTGGCCTGCTCTGTTCAACACCCTCAGGTGGTTGTATGTGGATGCAGCGGCAGAGCAGACACAAGGATGGCTGGGTGTTTAGGGACGAGGTCCTGCATAAACTTTGTGCTTCAAATTGTATAATTTCTTATCTCAGAGTTCTCTGATAAAATTTTAGCCAATTGACATTTCTAGACACTCAAGCCAAATAATCAAATTGATGATGACCCATGCTGATCTCAGCTGGAATCCTTGAACACTAAATTCAAGCCAAGCACCCTGTATACTAAACACAATATTTTAACGTCTCCAGAAGTTCTCCAGTGGAAGTATGGAGCCCTCGTGGCAATAGTGAAGATCTGATGCAAAATCTCTTCTTCCCTTTTCTGAGTTGGGATAAGAGATTTTCTGTTAGCCTTTTCTGACCATGCAGTTTAATAGCAGTGTAACATAAATGTAACCTCAATAAACCTGTAGCTGAATTGATCTGCATTATTCATTACAACCTTTTGAATAATTAATAAAAAATAAGATTGGACATCAAAATTCCAAAATAAAGAATGTTGGTCAAAAATTAATTAGAGTTGGCTCCTGCCAACAACTCTATCTGAATGATATTTCATTAATGTATTCATGATGCAATATAAATATTTAGATTCAAGCAGCAGAACATAGTCAATCTGAAGGAGAGGTGAAGGAGAGTTTTGAAAGTTCCTTTAGAGGGACAGACATGAAAATATGTGGCTATATTTTATTTGATGTCAGGGAATCTTGGAATCATACAGCACAGAAACAGACCCTTTGTCCACCATGCCCATGCTGACCATCAACTACATATCCACACTTATCCCGCTCTTGGTCTGTAGCCTTGAATGTCTCAATTATCCAAGTGCTCATCCAACTGCATCTTATGGTATGATATGGTATGGTAATGGTATGATAATGTATGGTAATTTACTTGCCACATTTACCAAGGTACAGTGAAATTAATTTTGTATACAGTTCAGTACAGGTATCCTAAACATTATATACATAAGCACATAGATATGAGAATATTGTAAGAATAACTGCCTTCGCCACCACCTCAGGCAGAGCTTCCTGAGTGTTATTGACTAAAGGCACTATTTCAAAGAGGTATCACGGAGTGTGGGGCTCGTGTACTTGAAGAAGCAGATGCACAGGGTCGTAGTAAATCAGTAATTGGTCCATTTATGATCACAGTCTGTACTTGGTCGGAATGAGGATGGCCGTGTTAAATTTTCAACGGGTTTTGGCTGCAATGGGATTGACAATAAATATGAACTGACCTGTGAGTGGAACAATATGATGTGTCAAAATAGCACTCTCCGTTTGTTGAACTCCAGGGATCTGAAAAATGATTAAATGTCAAAAACATGGTTGTAAACTGCTTTAAGATGTTTTGGAAGATGTTTCGTGAAATCAAGTATCTTCCCAATAGAGCAAAGAGGTACCAACCCCTAACCAAATGCCCATTCTTTCCATGTGAGCTTGGTGGGATTTTTATCCATATCATTGCACATCTCACTCCAGCTCTCCACCTTCTATCAGGGATCACTGGATAACAATAATTGGTGCAAACCCTGGAGATTGGTTTAATCCACATTTAATCCACATAGATGTGGTCCAATGCTTTCCCTCTCTGTCCCTCCTCCATCTAAGTTCTCCGAATCGTTTCACAGTCCTCCAGATTATTTTTTCTGTTTTTATGCCTCGTTGTCACCTTCCCCCCCAACGAACAATGAACTATTCTACATTTCCTTGATCATCGTGTGCTTTGATCTGTGGTTTTCACAGCTGGTGTGCTTTCTTGATCACTGGATCAGTGTGAAGGGACCAGGTTAGGTTGCTGGTGATATGGATACCAAGAAACCTGAAGCTGTTAGCCATCTCTATGCATCTCTATGCGTCTCTATTGATGAGGACAGGTTCACCAACCCCGCCCTCATCCACCCCATCACAACTCCCCCCCCCCCCCCCCCCCCCCCATCTCCTACCCCTGCGCCACTGCATTCTCACTGCCCTCCCCCCTCTCAGTTCCTGTGGTCAACAACTAACCATTTCATCTTGCTGATGTTAATGGCCAGGTTGCTGTTCTGATACTGGGACACAAGGTTCTTCATCTTTTTCTTTTACTCCATCTCATTGATGAAACTGATATGACTGAAGTATGCTCGTTCAGACTCGATTATGTGATCTAGAATATTCTCCAGTCTACAGATTCAACACAGTCTTGAACGAGACCCTCAGCCTCCTCATACTTGTCTTTGTAAGCTGGGCCAAAATGAAGCCGAGTCCAGACTCGCGCTTTGAATCAATCAACCCTTGGACAAGTTGCCATGTGGTAGTTGTGGTTCAGCCATGCTGCTCCTTATACTGGAATGCCACAATGACATGGTGAAAAGGCTCCTGGAATGTTACAACAAGGCCCAATGCAAGCTCGAGGAATACCGTTTCATAGAGTCATAACATCATAGAGCCTCACAGCATGGAAACAGGCCCTTTGGCCCAACCCATCAGTGCCAACCAAGTTGCCTAACCATTGTTTTCTTGGTCCATACACCTCTAAACCTTCCTATCCACGTACCCATCCACATATCTTTTAAGTGTCTTTCATTTTTCATCGAGGTACATTACAGTCTGCAGCATGGAATTTAAAATTCTCTAGCTTTAAATAACTTGGTCTATTTGTACCAGGACTGGTTGCTTTTGCCTGCTGCTACTTTTTGTTTCTCCTTTTCTTTCATTTGTTTACCTGAGCATTTTCCAGTGGGCCAGTCTGTGCAACAGTATACAGTCGTTACAACATTATCAACACATTACACACTAAAGGGAGCTTAACTGAATGGCCAGAAAATGTCACCTTATCAGAAAAATTCCCTCTGTTCCATCTATTGAAATATCCCACCTTCTCTACCATCAAGACTAGGTTGTTTCACTCTTTCTCAATTCTGGTGCAGTTTCTTTTCCCACCGATGCGGTCCAATTTACTGAATTTATCCAGCATTTTTTTTTAATTCTATTTCAGATTTCCACCTTTTTGTTTTGATATTAAAAGCTCCACAGAACCCTCCTGTGGAATGGATGCTGTTGTTGTCCCATGAAACCCACAGCAGCAGAAATCATGAAAGGGGATGGATTTTAGCAAAGAAAGTATGGTGAGGATAAGCCCCGGGATAGAATGTACACACTCATTAAGGTACCAGTGAGAACAGAATACTCCTAACCTGCTCAGTTCCTCCAGCACTTTGACGTTTTTTCAAGATTCCAGTACCTGCAGGCTCCATTGAACTATATTTTCTAATTTCCTGCATTATTTGATTTCCAACAACCATTCTTCCAACTTCCCATTAAGAACCTTTTTTTGTTTCAAATGTGTAGCTTTGTGCTGGATAAAATATCAGAACTCGACAAAGTCGTTGAAACTTTAATAGATAAATAATAGAACATTTTGTGTTCCCCAATTAATATTTGTTTTGTTGAAAGCTTTGTAAACCAGCTGGATGATAATTAAAATATTGCCAATGCTCCCTGGTGCCTGAACTAACACAGAACGATGAATTATACTTTAATTGTTCTGCTCTCCCTCCAAGGGGACTCATCTGTTACCGATATAACTTATGTGCAAGCACATAGACCAGCTTGGTTATTTGAGTGGGTTCAGCAAGATGAAATAAGACCCTGTGTTTTAGCTCCTGACATTATAGTGCTTAAGTGTCTGACATCTCCATTAAGACAGTGACAAATTTAAAGCTTGTTGCAAATGGATGCCCATCTGCATGGGAACTGATGAAATAATCATCGATCCGTTAGGGTGTAATCATGTAAAATACATTGCTGGATCATAAATCTCTTGTCTGATGATCCTCATCTTTCTGAAGTTACGTTACTAGATAAGTAATCTATAGAATATGTGGAAACCCATCAGGATAGTTTTGAGAATTGTAATTTGTGTCCGTACTTGACCTGGAAATAAAAATCTAGCCTCAATAAAAGTGATCACAAGCCTTTCAATCATTGTTAAAAGGCGAGATTTTCATTGACTATGGAAAAGAGCTGAGCATTCTTAGACTACCTGTAGATGATTCCTATTCAGGGATGAAGAATAAATAATGGCAAGTAACATAGGCACCACAACATTTTCCAGGCAATGACCATCTCTAAACAAGGTAGTCAAACCACCTACCCTTGATAGTCAATGGCAGTAATATTATTGAGTCCTCCACCAACAATGTGTTGGGAAGCACCACTGACCAGAAATTCAAGTGGACCTGCAAAATAACTACCATAGTCAGCAGAGTAGGTGAGAGGCTGGGTATCCCGCAGTGAGTGACTCACATCCTGATACCATCTCCAAGGCACAAAACAGGAATGTGAAGACATATTACCCACTTGCCTGGATGAGTGCAGCTCCAACAACTCTCAAGAAATTTGACATTAGTTGTAACAAGGTAGCCTGCTTGACCAGCACCAAATCAACTGCTCTTAACATTCATTGCTTCCACCAACAGCATACACTGGTGGGTGTAGAAAATGCTATGAAGAGGGGTGTGGAGGCTCAGACACCGAGTATATTCGGAACAGGTCAATATGTTCACAGAGAATAAGAAATTCAGGAGATATGACATTAATGCAGGAAAGTGGCAAGGAGGTAAAAGATCAGCCAGGATGTTATTGGAGCCATAAGGAGCTGAATAGCCATCTCTGGCTTCCAATCAATCAATCATTCAATTAATTTATTCATCACATACACAATAAAGTGCAGTGAAATTAATATTGCCAGCAGCGGTACAATCAAAAAAGAACGCACAATACACAATAAAAATGTTACACAACATCCACCACAGCATTCTTCACTGTGGTGAAAGGCACAAAGTACAGTCAGTCCTGAATTGAATTGAATTGAATTTCCTTTATGGAATTTTGTGCCTGCAGTCATACATACAATAATACACTAATAAACAACAGTAAACACAAATTAACATCCACCACAGTGAGTCCACCAAGCACCTCCTCACTGTGATGGAGGCAAAAATCTTAGGGCTGCAGTCTCTTCCCTCCTCTTCTCCCTCTGCGCTGAGGCGATACTCCACCGGGCGATGGCAAAATCAGTCCCGTGGCTCACCGAGCTCCGCGAGCGGGCCGGCTCAAACACCGCGGCCCGGGGTGGTCGGAGCTGCCGCCCTCCAGTCCAGCGGACGCAGCCGCTGACGACGTCGTCCACTGGCCCGCTGAACCCTGGACTCAGGTCACCACCGCCAGAACGCCGCCTCAGCCACCGGAGCACCGTTCCAGCCCCGAGCCAGATCGCCCTCACGTGAGTGCCGTTCCACCCTCGGGCTGGGCAGCCCCGACGGGAGCGCCGTTCCACCCTCGGGCTGGGCAGCCCCGACGGGAGCGTCACAGCCCCTCACGGGAGCGTCACAGCCCCTCATGGGAGCGCCGTTCCAGCCCCGAGCCGGACCGCCCTCACGGGAGCAAGCCCAGGGCGAGTCCTGACAGGCTCTGCCTCCGGAGCCTCGAGGTCGCCAGCTCCGCCATTAGGCCTCAGCGTAGACGGCGCCATTATGGCCTCCTCCATTGTTCCCCCGTGGTCGGGGCCATAAATTTCCACAGTCGCTGCTGCGGGCGGCTACTCTCATCGGCATAGTAAGTCCCGAATTGACGCTTCCCTATCGCAGACCGGGTCTTCAGGATGTTGTAGGCCGCAGGCCGGCGGTCGGAGCTCTTCTCCAGCGAGTCTTCTCCTGTAGTCTTGAAGAAGAGTCCTGGCCTGAAACAATATCTGTCGTCTTCCCTCTACAGATGCTGGCTGATTTGCTGAATTTGTCCAGCGGTTTGTTTTTTGCAACTTAGTGTAGGATTAGTTTAAATGGGTGCTCAATGTTAGGAGTAGACTCGGTGGGCCAAAGCTCCTGCTGTATGACTCTGGACTCTGGATTGTCAGGCTATTGGCATGTTCTAGGCTTGGGTCATATTCTCTTAGTCAGATGCACCCTCCCCTGCATCTCACATATGGATAAAGTACAATCCTACCTGCGTTTCATGGAATTTCCAGTGCATTGGGCATCAATTTGCTTCCAATGTCAGTCATGAATTGTGAGCAAATACATTTAGTGCCATTCACATAAATCATCAGATCGGATATCACAACAATACATATATATGCTGATTGTATGCAGAGGAGGCAGTTAAAGGCATCATTTGTCAACGAATGATGACTTTACGTGATGCTGCCATCATCCACGCATAAATCCCACACGGAGTTGAACAACATTGAAATCCTCAAAGACATGTTGGAAGACAGTGATGGAACAGAAGGTTGGAAAGTTTGTGAGAATCCTGTTGAGTAAATTTTCACCAGGCGGCAGATAGGTCCCTTGAAGTCATCCAGCATGGAAACAGGCTCTTTGGTCCAACATCCATTTTGCCTAAGATATCTATCCAAGATAGACTAATTTGCCTGTGTTTTATCCATATCCCTCTAAACCTTTTCTATCCATGTCTTTGAAGCAATACATTTATTTCCATTTCTATGGCTTCTGGAGTAATAAGGTTCTGATAATAATCTCACGTGGACTCCAGCAAGGGCAGGTTAAAGTAGGAGAAGGAGAAGACTCACGGCCCAACCCCAAGTGCAGAAGATGCTGAAGGAAGGATGTTCAGTGCGAGTATATTCAGGGACTGTGTCCTTCTGAGGATAACAATCAATGGTGATTAAGGTTACCGATGGTGGTAATAAATCAAGAGCCATTCATATCTGGGTTGAAGAAAATTGAAAAGCGTGTGATAATGTGAATGGATGTGAGGTATGAGCTGGGGTTGGTATTGACAATGCTTGAACCATGTATTATTACATGGGACATAAAAGTGATTGGTGCAGTTGTTGGGAGGTGGGATTCGTTGATGCTTTTATCAACCTTTCTTTGTGTGTGAGGTGATTGCATTTTCTCTGGCACATTATTCACATCGTTGGGGCGTCAATCCTGCCATTGACCACAAAAGCACCTATAGCCACACACATTTCAAGGTGGAGCCAGGTATCACAATGACCACCTGAACTTTCAGATGCCCAGGCTGAGACGTTAGTAGCACCAGTTAGCTTCAATGGGTGCACTGCGACACTTTGCATAACCATTGAGGTCATAAACAGTGCAGCGGGAGGTGGATGGTTAATGCTTTCATGATATAAAACGGGAAGATTAAATTTATGTGCAATCTGGACTGGGTCAATGTGATGCAGATTTATCACTTATTGATCCACATTTTCTAACACAATCCAGTTACTCTCCCAATGTGTCTGAACTTCACCAATAGGGAGGTAAAGGAAGATTCTCAGTGATGTGGCCCAGAATGTATAAATTCCATCGAAAGACAAGGAATAGACAAGGAATAAACAGTACAGGAACAATAGACAGGAACAGTCCACCCATGCAAGTGCTGAAACTGTATGTATTCTATTGCAATCATTCATCATATCTCTCCCTGAGGGTAATGCCCCTAATCTAAGCATCATTCTGGTAAACCTCCTCTACACCCTTTCCAATCCCTCCACATCCTCCATGTATTGAGGTGACCAAACTAGTGGGTGCATGGAACGAGCAGTCAGAGGAGGTAATTGGGGCAGGTGCTGTGAGAACATTTTAAAAATATTTGGTCAAATACATCGATGGGAAAGGTTTAGAGAAATATGTTAAATGTGGGACTAGCGTAGATGGGGATCTTTGTTTTTATGGGCAAGTTGGGCTGAAGGTTCTGTTTCCATGCTGTGTGACTCTAGTTAAAACAAATTAATTAAATCTATTCAGGCAGAACACATAGATTGACATAGCTAATTGTCCAGTTAGTCTCACTCCTCTACCTGTAAATGTTTCCCTATCAGAAAATAATTCACCATGTTGCAAAGAAATGTCCTTGAGATAGACATGAATCTTCTATTGCATGCATTAAATGTATGCTCTGGTAATGTATGTACATTGAATACTGAATTTCAAGTTCAATTTGCACATGTCACTGCATTGTGCCTTAAATGCATACAATAAAAAAGGAATTTCAGTTATTGGACCAAATTCACTCGATCTGTGATATCCGGTTATCACCTTTCTTCCCAGCAGAAAGAGATTTCCCTGATTTCGAATTGAAACAGCTCTCAAACTGTTGAGATCTCCCTTTGGAGGCCACCACCAGCTGTTAGGAAGGTGGGGGGTGGTGGGGGGGGGGGGATAAAATATAAAATTGGAATGGGTGGAGATGGCAGGTCCCGCGCATTTTATGACTGTGCAAAGGGAGGCTCTCGCAAGCATCGGGAGAGCCATGTACATTAGGTAGCACACAGACACCTTTACAAACTGCAGACACAGTATTAAAATAGGGAATGTTAAAATTCATGGGTCACGTGCTGATTAATCCTGAGTGTGTTTAATGGGCAGGTTTTGCAGAGCAGTGTCTCCTTCTTTAAAAGATACTGATGATCATAAACCTCAGCATAAAATGGTCCTTGCTCTATTACTGCAGAGTGGTTTTAATTAAATGAATTAAGTTAATGAAAACTCAAAGTGTAGCTCAGCAAAAGGAGCTATTACCTGTGAAAGTAGCGGCTTTACTAATGAAAGAGACATTATGCTTCCATTCTGCAGGCGTGTTGTAAACTTTAATTAGCAGGCCTGCACTTTGTGGCTGTGCTAATGCAAATTCTCTAAGGTTCAAGTGGGCATCTTTCAGAAAAAATATATTATCAATCTCCAAGGAACTGAAGAAATCCTTGCCAATTTTACAAATGAAACAAAGACATTTATGAATGCTCAAATGATTAGTGATGCTCTTCAGATATCAGGCATCTCTATTCTGCTAATCAGCCAGTGTGCAGATCCATTGTTATTCCTTCGCTTGTTCTTGGGCAATGGGGGAGAAGATCAGGTTCCCCTCTTCTGGAATGAGGAGTCATGTGGAGTGTGTCCAACCTCCATGGTCAAATAATAAAAAGGTCCACTTGAACGTAAGATACTTTGTCATGTCCATCACCTACAAAACAACAAGAATGAAAATAATAAGCCAACAGTATGTAAAAATGTGAGAGGCGTAGATAGTGGGGATAGTCTTTATCCCGGATGGAAATATCAAATATGTGAGGGCGTAGCTTTAAGGTGAGAGGGGGAAACACTGGAGAATGATGTGTTCGATGCAGAGGCTGGTATAGTGACAGGCGAAGACCAGGAAAACTTTAACCTGAGGAGAGGGTCGGCGAGAGCAGAACTGCAGGATACACAAGATGGGAGCTCCATCCACGACAGTTGAGGGAAGTCACGTTTGCTGAGGAAAGAGGACGTGTCGGATGTTCTCGAGTGGAAAGCGTTATCTTGGCAGCTGATGTGGCAGGGACAGCGAAAATAAGGGTGAGGGGTGGCGTCCTTGCTTGGCACATTACTGTGACATTTCTGTTACATTCAGCGGGTTTACTGTATATAGAAGCATCCTCACCTTTTCTCATGTTACGGTGGTAAATTGACGGAATCAAATTCTCATGTGTTGAAAGGGTCATTTTAAATACATTTTCTTTTCCATTCCATTCCATTTCCATTCCCCCTTGTAGGAGGATGTGCATTCCACACCACATTCCCCAACCCCAACAAAACATTCCACTCTCCCAATGCAGCATCACACACACACATGGTTCTGGATGCTATTCAGAGAGTCGTCCAGCACAGAAACAGGACTTTCTCATGCTGACCTTTTTGCCAGTCCACACTATTCCAATTTCTCTGCATTTGGTCTGTATCCTTCAACGCCTTGTCTATTCAAGTAACTGTTTAAATGTCTCCTACATGTAATGATTGCATCTGATTTCACCACATCTTCTGGCAGTGTGTTCCGGATATAATTCATTCTCAATGGAAAAAGATTCTGATTATCTATCCTACCTATGCTTTTTATAATATTATAAAACTCTTTAAGGTCACCCTCAGCCTCCAAACCAAGGGGAAAAAACCCAGACAGTGTATCCATTTCCTCCCCATAATTAGACCCCTCCAATCCAGGTGGTTGTCCTCCACACAATCACATCCCTTTTACAGTATGCAGAACTGCAGACAATACTCAAAAGTGTGGCCTGAACAGTGTTTTGTAAAGTTGAAACATAATGTCTTGATTTGTATATTCTAAGCCACGACCATTGAAGGCAAGCATGTGATATGCCTCCATCACCTCCCTATCCGCCAGTGTTGAACTCACTTTCAGCAATCTACAGACCTGAACTCCAATGTCACTCTGTTCATCAATATTCCTGAAGAACCCTCCCCTAACTCTACATCACGCTCAGCAACCAAGCACCACACTCCCCCAGCACAGCATCACTCTCACCCAAACAAACATCCCACATCCTCTCCCCCGCAACATACTCACACATCCAAAATCCCAACGGCTCACAGTCCCAATCAGTAGCCAAACATCATCTCACCACTCAGTACTACATGCTCCAAACCAGCAGTGTACACCCTAATCCGATGCCCCTTTTTCTCCAGTGGAATGCCGGAGATCCCAAGCCAGCATCATATTCTGCTGCTCAGCACATATTCTCCAAACCAGCATTACACACCCCTGTCCAACCTCTCATTAACCTTGCCACCATCACACTCCTAAATACTCCCCAATGCAATATCACAGTCATCTATCTAGCATCATGATCCCCCATCACCCCTGGGCCAATTTCCCAGACCCCATCTCACACATTCAACCCCCATCTCACTCAATCAACCCACCCAGAACCTCAATCAACCTAACAACTATTTTACAAACCCCAGCCTGAAATCCCATTCATGCAATAATGACATTCCATAGGAAAACTTTATGTAACCCATAGCTTTATCTGCAGCAGGTGGAAATCGACAGTAGAATGATAGAGCAAATTCATATTATTGATTTTTGCACTTTGATTTAAAAATGTTTGCTGAGTCAGCGATTAATTACTATCTCCTTGCATCAGCGAATCAGGTTCTCCACACAGTGCATTTTATTGAAAGGTTAAGTTGGTGATTGATATCTCAATCTTGCCCGTTTAGAATTCAGCATGGCTATTCTCCGTTGACTTTACAATGCTGTTAAACAATTAGTGGAGAGAAATGGAAAAACCGTAAAACCTTTGATAGATGTGCTTCGTATAATATATCGTTGGTTTTGGTTTAGGTTTTATGAGTGTGGATAGAAAGCCATTCTTATCCATTTGCCTGACATCCATATATTAACACTCATCATGGCGTACATAAACGCAATAAAAAATAATAAACCTGCATTTATGTGGCACCTTTCACAATCGAAAGACAATGAAATATCTTCTGCAATATATCACTGTTCTATTGTGGGAATTACCAGAGCTAAGTTTCCACAAACAGTAGTTGGCCAATGTCCAGCTTATCCATGATTTTGGTTAAAGAAAACATTTTGTTGAGGAAACTGGAAGATTTGTTCTGTGCATTTTGTCAGAATGGTTCCATGGGACCTGAGATGGTGGACATTTCATAGAACAGAGATTCCATCTGCACAGAACTGCCTCAGCGTGAAGGCTTGGCCTTCTGACTCTGGCCGGTACTAACAGCCTGGCATGTTTTGATATTATTTCCTCCACTCGTTATAACTGAGCCATGATATTACATGAAGGAAACTTTTTCAGTGGCTTGGTAAGTAAGGATGTTGCTCAGTGTAGTTCCCAGAATGGTAGGCACTCTGGGAGCAGCACAGTGACACAGCAGGTAGAGTTACTGCCTCACTGCTCCAGCAACCCAGGTTCAATACTGACCCCAGCTATTTGGGTCGAGTTTGCCTTTAAATCCTGATGACTGCATAGGGTTTCTTCAGGTCCTCCAGTTTCCTCCCACATCCTCGAGACAGATGGGATGGTAGGTTAATGATGGTAAAATGGCCCTAAATCATAAAATGGGTCAGTGTAAAGATGGGTGTTTGATGGTTGGCAAGGACTCAATGGGCTAAGGACCTGTTACCTATTGATACCAACTGTATCAGTTCTGATCCCTGTTTGATGCTAGTTTATCTACTCTTAGCTATAAATTATATCAATTATCAATTAAATTAAAATTCAATTGGCTCCAGTATCTTTGAATTGTTCTGGGACAGATTAACCCATGGTTTCCGCCTCAATCATCTGCTAGTGCTCTGCTGTGTGGTTCAATAGTTCCTTTATTACAATGTATACCAAGGTACAATGAGATTCTTTTCTTGCATACAGATCAGTAAGATTATTGCCATACAAGTCAAGTCAAGTCAAGTCAAGTTTATTTGTCACATACACATACGAGATGTGCAATGAAATGAAAGTGGCAATGCTCGCGGACTTTTGTGCAAAAGACAAACAACAAAACAACCAAACAAATTATAAACACAATCATAACACACCTATTCTTTTACATAATAAATAATAGAAGGAAAAAAACGTTCTGTAGAGTTAGTCCCTGGTGAGATAGGCGTTTACAGTCTGTATTGCCTCTGGGAAGAAACTCCTTCTCAACCTCTCCGTTCTCACTGCATGGCAACGGAGGCGTTTGCCTGACCGTAGCGGCTGGAACAGTCCGTTGCAGGGGTGGAAGAGGTCTCTCATGATTTTGTTTGCTCTGGAGTTGCACCTCCTGTTGTATAGTTCCTGCAGTGGGGTGAGTGAAGTTCCCATAGTGCGTTCGGCCGAACGCACTACTCTCTGCAGAGCCTTCTTGTCCTTGGCAGAGCAATTCCCAAACCAGATGGTAATGTTCCCGGACAAGATGTTTTCCACCGCCGCTGCGTAGAAGCACTGGAGGATCCTCGGAGACACTCTGAATTTCCTCAATTGCCTGAGGTGGTAAAGGTGCTGCCTTGCCTTACTCACCAGTGCTGAGGTGTGTGATGACCATGTCATATCCTACATAAGTACAATTTCCGGTTAAGCACATAATGCAAAGAAACAGACCACTGAATCTGTATGCAATAGTCAACAGGTTTTAGCACCATTTCACAGTCCCACCTATAGCTGGCCATAAAGGCCTGTTGCAGCCATTGCCTCCATCCAGTCATCCTGCGAACTGTTGTCCTTGTGCATCATAGTCCAGGTGGCATGTGCAGGTAGAAACATGTTAGCACAGCCTCAGAGGAGTGTTTTGCTGGAATCTCAGAGAAAGGCTGGGAACCAATTACACTTAAAGACTTGAAGTTGAAAATGCAGTTGCACATACACATAACAATCTGTGGATTGCATGGGGGAAGTGAAGCTTGATGAGAACGTGTGCTTGTGGGCAACAAAGATACTCTTATGAGATGCTACAGAAATACCCTCAGCTGAATGTCTCAGAGCAAAACACAAAGTAACTAGACACCGCAGTGATACTCATCGCACTAACAATAGGAGAGCAGGAGTGGCTTCGAAGGAGTTCATTACTCCACCTTATAATATAGTGAACATGATGTTTAAGTTAAGGGCCTGTCCCACTGAGGTGACTTTTTAGGCGAGTGCAGGAGACTCTGCGCTCGCCTCATGATCGCCACATGGCCGCCACATGTTCGCTAGTGAATCTCCTTCATGATCGCGAGAAGTTCCCTGATTCTGGGAACTAGTTGCGGCCTCAGGATGGTCGCCGCCAATTTTTCAACGTTGAAAACATTTCTGCAACCAAAAATTGGTCGCCGTGGAGAAAATCGATAATCCTGTAGTTGTAGATGCAGTTGTAGTGGGGTCGCCATGTAGTTATGGGTAGTCGAGTTAGTCGTACGTAGTTTTAGTTAATCGCCTTTGCTGACCGGGCATTTTCATTGGCTCAGTGGGGAAAAAAAACGTAAACACGAGTTTTCAGAACTAAGGATACCTGACCGGTAATGTTAAATGTCCGCCAAACTTCAGTGTACTGCAGTGTATCTCTGGCTTATTAAAAGTTGTCTGACTTCTTAAAAGTGTCTCCACTCCTTCACCCCCCCCTACTCCCCCCCCCCCCCCCCCCCCCCTTCTCGCCCCTTCTCCCCCCCCCCCCCCCTTCTCCCTCCCCCCCCCCCCTCTTTTAAAGGACTTACCGTACACTGTGCTAGCCTTCTTAACCTTCCTGTTCATCGCGGTGTGTGTCTGTATCACCTTGACTTTGCACCATGTGAATTTCAGACAGCGCTCCCCCGCTTTCTTTGGTCCCCGCCTTTGCAATATGTTTGTGTGTGTGTGTTCCACTCTGACAGTCGCCTTCCATTTCCAGGTTTTTCAGGCAACTGCCGCGAACTTGACAGTCGGCGGCAGTCCGCTTAAAAATCGCCTAAGTGGGACAGGCCCTTTAAGTGCATGCATGTGTTCTGAGTTGCTTTGGTGCTGTGCATTGTGCCAGGAGATCAGTGACTCCAGCCTGATTATTATCACAGCTGGGTTTGTGTTATGATCCAGAATGTGTGCAGAACACCATGGAGGCTGTCCCCACCCCTCACGCCCAGCTTGGCCTGACTTCTGAAGTTCTCTGATTGCATGAATTGGACCCTGCCCAAGGCTACTTCCTGGCTGTTGCTCAAATGACAGTATATTCATATTCACCGTCAACCACATTTATTAGGCAGTTTAGAATAGGATGCTACTGTTTAGATTTATCTGAAGCCCTACAGCCATCTGTAGGATGAAAGCAACTGTGTACACTGTCTGTGTGTGGCCTGGCTTCACCACAAGGACTCTTCAACCAATTGAGATTTCTCAGCTTTTGATAAATGTTTATTTGGACCTTGCTTCATGTTCATTTCTAATTAGCTGTCCTTCTGTACATGTCGTCGCTTCTAAGTTGAATGATTGGAACAAGGTTTAGAGCTGTTGTGATCTTGCTCCATCAAAGTCTTACTGTAGGTTGTGAACAGTGCATGATGGAAATCCTTTAGACCATCTCATTGACTGATCCATGAAAGCACAGCTCTTTGGGGAAGTTTTATATTTCATGTGTCTGCTTGGCTCTTGACAACTCAACTAGGAGATAGGGGTGAGGCAAAAGCTTACTATGTCAAACTTGAAGCATTTGGCAATTTGGATGGCAATGTTTTGTGTGAGGAAAAAAGGCAGTAAAAGACATAACATATTTACCTCATCTGCGTGCTTTTATTTGCATAAATATTTAGTGATATTTAGTGATTCTGTTGAGAAGATAAATTGGAGAGGGAATCTTGTATCACAATGCCAAGGCCCAATTTTAATGTTGCCCATCTATTTAATATATCATTTATAGATGCCCAAACATCACCATCCATCATATTCCCCTACCCCTTGTTCTACTGGCCCCACCAATCACCTGGTGCTATAGATAACAGGACCACCTACCCAACCTCTTCCTCGGCACCTCAAATGAGGTATGACTCAATACCTGTGAGCTCTGTGTGTGAGTGCCCTGTGGACGATAAGCTCAAACCTTGTAGAAAGTATCGAGAATTGTGCATTTTGCTCGCCTAACATCCAAACACTTTGCTTGGCAGCAATTAGCAATGGAACTCCAGGTGAGCTGACCACAGAAGACATCAGTAGTTCAACGTAAACTCAACGCAAAAGCTGTTTGTTAACTGGGGACTATAAATTGCCTTTAGAGTAGGGAGTGGATGCGAAAGTGGGATAGCACAGAACTAGTGTGAGATAAATGGTTGGTGTGGACTCAGTCGCCGAGATTCAATTAATTGAATCAATCACAACAATCTGGGAGCATAAAGTCTGACATTACCAAGGCATGGACCGAATGAGAATAAATAGAATCAGTGTAGGAAGGTAGAATGGGCTAGTATGGATATAATGAGCTGAAGGGCCTGCTACTATACTGTATACTGTGATTGTAGGTCAGTAGCGAGGAGTTTGTGTTTCACGAACCAAGTGAACTTACATTCCATACCATTAAAAATTTATACTGTGTCAAATTTTATCTCTGCAGTTACACCCTAACTTGTTGTGCATTTCTTGGTCTTTCTATTTAAGATTTGGGGATTGTGCCTGGCATCTGGCTCGGTGTTTTGACTTTACTGCTCAGGCCATCCAGCCCTTCACCTCTGAGTCCTAAATCAGTTAGCTTTTTTTTTACATTTCATCTTTTGCCAGCAGAGGGTGTTATGGCCAAGTGATAACCCTGACTCTGCAACTGGTGTTACGTTGAATGGTGATGGTTCAGACCACCAACTGATACAGTGGTGACTAATGAGAGCAGGACACATTGAGAATGGCAATGTGATGGAGAACATCACTAAGAGGCAGAGACTGACACAGAGCTCGAGAAAGTGAGCTGAGGAGGAGGGAGCAAGGCATGGAGAGCGTAAAAAACTGTGTACAAAGGGGAGGGTCATGGTGAGAGTGGGGATTGTGGCACTTGGAGTTGACTCCAAGAGTGTTCAGTTAGCTCTAGAAAAAGGCAGAGGTGGCTCTTGGAGGAGAAATGTTATAGCAGGAGGGAGAGTGACAGAAAGAGAGGGAAAGGTGACTTTGGTATTTATACTAATCAAAAGAAAGTAGGGAACAGGAATGAGGAAGGGTACATAACATTAATCTACTACATTAACCTGGCACACTCAGGATTGTGGTGGTACCGGACAGGCAGATATTCAGAGTACAAGATGTCATTTCTTTTCATTCACCGCCCACCTTTACTTCATTTGTTTTCATATGTTACACAGTAGTTTTCAATTTTCCAGTGAGCCCAGTGTCTTTCCAGGAAGCATGGGAAGCAGAACCTTTGTGTTTAAATAAGTCGCGGGAACCAGGACTCCGTCCGATCTTGTTAATTTGTGAATTAGTGCCCCAGATACCCAAACATCAGTATTAGCAGTTTTTCACTGTTTCAACTATGGATATAAATAATTACCATCAGCAGATGTGCTTAGATAAGGTCCAGAATTACACAGGCACCAGGTTACTTTGAGTGCATTAAATGCTATCGCCCATTTTGTTCAATGAGAAGTTAGCATGGGCATGATCAAAATGATCCGTGAAGATGCATTTTCAATCGTTTTAATTAAAGTTGAGGTGAAAGGCAGATTCAGGTACAGAAATAAATCCCTACCATTCCTTGAACTGGGGCATTTACATCCAATCAGATCAAAGGACCAGGCCTTGGTCAGCTTGTTCTAAAGCAATTCTTCCAAAGCAAATGTCCACTGTTAGCTGCACTCAATTCCCTTAACTCACGAGTGAGTGTGCAGGGGAGGGTGCATGACCTTGATTAGTACAGGTGTCAGAGGTTATGGGGAGAAGGCAGGAGAATTGGGTTAAGAGGGAGAGATAGATCAGCCATGATTGAATTCAGAGAGACCCCTCAGAATTCATGAAGACCCCTTCCACCCCTGCAACGGACTGTTCCAGCTGCTACGGTCAGGCAAACGCCTCCGTTGCCATGCGATGAGAACGGAGAGGTTGAGAAGGAGTTTCTTCCCAGAGGCAATTTGGACTGTAAACGCCTATCTCACCAGGGACTAACTGTACAGAACGTTTTTCCTTCTATTATTTATTATGTAAAAGAATATGTGTGTTATGATTGTGTTTAGATAATTTGTTTGGTTGTTTTGACCTTTTAGAATCCGCGAGCATTGCCACTTTCATTTCACTGCACATCTCGTATGTGTTTGAAGACAGACCTTGACTTGACATTGAGTAGATCTGAGGCCGAATGGCCCAATTCTGCTCCTATCACTTACTGTATGATCTTGTCCCATAAAAGTGAAAGCTTTCTACAACACTCTTCAAAGATATCTTTAGACGACCTTTAGATGGAGACAAAGTGAGAGTGTTTGAAGACAGCCCTGACATTGAGATCTGAGGCACCACATTCATCCTGATCTATATTTTCCAACATATACTTGTTGGTCTTTGCCCTTCAACCAACTTCTGATCTATTTCAATATTTACCCTGGATCCTTCATGTTTACTTTTACCCGCGGCCTTTCAAACAACTTGTGGTAACATTTAATCTCAAACTATATAACTTTATAATTCGATCTTTAATTGATGCCTTGACCTTCCACTTGCCCCAGCAGTAACCTTTGCATCATTAAATGGATTTTCTCTCTTCCAGGTTTATAAGAAGTATTTTCTTCAAGACTTAGAGCAATAGGTGCTACTCCTAATGAAGCGCCTGGACTTGGTCCACTTCTCTATTCAAATGTTCTGTTTATTTACTTCTCTTCCTCCTCTGTAAACTTCTTCAGAACATCTGCAACATTAAATTGATGCGAAAGCACAAGCTCAAGAAGCAAAATACTGCAATTTGGAATTCTGGAAATAAAAACTACATACAGTAGGATGCTGAAATGAGTCAGGTGACATCTGTGAAGAAGGCTTCATGTTGACAATATGTCATATAAAATATTTCTTCTGCAAATTTCACATTCCAGCAGATTGTAAGCTACAGACTAGGTTGGCTCATTTATAGATTCAAGATCAAGGAATCCTCGGAGTGAGTTATAGCCGGAATGTAACTGAAGAGTTGAAATCATTTGTGTACAGCGTTATGGAGATTGGGAAATGAGTTATAGCATGGACCATGTGATTCATGTAATTTATATGCGGAATAATCAATGTCTGATAGTGTGTTTCAATTTTGGATAGTTAACCAATGTAAATTGATTGGTGCGAATTAGTTGAAATGATGTTATTAGCAGAAGAATTAAGTTTTACTGATTAATTAGCTTTGTGTAAATCTATCTCAGTTAATCTTCGTCAAAGATCCGTGTAGGTTCTGTTGCTTTTGGAATGAACAAGAAAGATCAAAGGTCTGAAGAAGGGTTTCGGCCCAAAATGTTGCCTATTTCCTTCGCTCCATAGATGCTGCTGCACCCGCTGAGTTTCTCCAGCATTTTTGTCTACCTTCGATTTTCCAGCATCTGCAGTTGCTTCTTAAACACTTTTGCTTTCTATTCTCTTGTTTGTGCCCAACCTTTGCTCTGGGTTTAAAATATATAAATAATATTAACAGGGGGAGAGGGGGGTTGTTATTACCTAAAATTGGACAATTCAATGTCCATGCTATTGGAGGATGATGTGTTGCATGCCTATTACCAAGCCAACTTTGGATCCTCTTTTCCTACATTCCTTGCATCCATGGGCTTTAATCTTTTGGGACCAGTTTTAACCATATTACAGCACGGAAACAGGCCATCTTACAAGTCCACACATGGGAGGCTGTCAACAGCCTTACTGAGTTCTATATACACTACACTAACAGCACTGTTCTTATCAAAACATGTTGTTACCTCATTGAAAAATACATTTAAATTAGTCAGACAAGATCTTCCCCTTACAAAGGGGAATCTTGAAGAAGATGATCTTCCCCTTACAAAGCAATGCTGACTGTCTTTGATAAATCCCTTACTTTCCAAATGTAATTAGATCCTGTCCCTCAGAATCTTTTCTAATATTTCCTTACCACTGCCTGTAATTAATAAAGGTACTTCATATATTTAGTTTAGTTTATTAGACCTCTTCAAATGGCGCAGTGATTTAACACTTGTTTATCCATGAAACAAAAACAACGTGGAATTAAAATGAACCCTTCAGCGCTGTAACCTATTCTAAGCAGCTTCAAAGGAGAATTGAATCACACTGAGGATGTAGATTTTAGTAGAAACGGTGAAACATTTGGTAATTAAGGGACATCTTAAAGTAGGAAATTCAGAGAAAGGGAGAACTTGAATTTCAGATCTACTTATGACATTTGAAGAGCACGGAGGACACCCAAGGAGCCAGTATTAGAAGTCAGAATTCACTGCCTGGTTGAGGCTACAGCCTCAGGGAAGGTGAGTCGTGGAGTTTGACTTTCAGGATCAGAATTTTTTTAAACCATAGGATGCTTGCCAGTGTAACTCAGCGAACACATGGGGGCTTGGTGTGATTTATTATGCAGGCAGTAGAGATTTGGTTAAACTCGTGTTTTCAGACAGTGGAAGGCAGGGGTTGATTTCGCCATGTCTAGAAAATATCTGATTTCAGTACTTTGCAGCAATCAGTGAGAGTGAGCTGTGCCTGCTCCGACAGGGACCTGAGAACATGTTTGAATTGCGTTGCATTGGATGACTCTCCCTCACCTGTAACTGTGCCTTCTGCTTCACCTCAGATGCATCAGAGCAAAGCAACCAAGGCCGCACAGTGGTCCTTGAGTGAACTCGGCAGTGGTGAGGGTGAGGATGCGGAGTCAAGCGGGGAATGCGACGATGAAGATGGGTGTACAGGATCTGGAAGTGGAGCGCCAGGCCGGCAGAAGAATACAAGTGAGTAGATGGTTCCGTATGACACGCAGTGAGCAGTAAGGCTCACCTTTCAAGTTAATTGGATACACAGAAAACGATTGTATGTCAAGCATGCAGTTGTTGAGTGCAATATTATAATGGAAACTCTCTCATATTTCACACAGATTCAATAACAGCAGTGTGACCTCTGACCTACCCTGGGGTTTGGGAATTGTAAATGATATTTCATATCTGTACATTGGTCAGCGAACATTTCCAGTTCTGTTTGAAGTATCTGAAGCTGTAAGCAGAATATGTTGAGGGCAGATCTGAGAGATGTTTGGCACTTCAAAGCTATTCTTAGCTCACAATGTTTTATACTGTATGTGCATCCTGTCCTACACTGACTCTTTGGGAATCTATTCAACACAGAATGTGTTACTATGTTTGCCGCTTGTCGATTGCCATTGTGATTCAGTTTGGAGCAGAGGCAACATATTTAGATTGGAAGATAGGCACCCTCTGTCGTTAGGTGCTCTCATTCCAATTTGAGATTGTGGCATGTGACCTATAAGGCAAGAGTTAGGTTGATGTACACGGGCCTGAGTTCAAGTGCAACTGCACAAGCTCAGACTCAACAATAGCAATAAACTCCCTGGAACACTGGCCATTTCCATAAACCGTTGAAGACTCCAGACCAAACCTAAAGATTTCCCCGGGGATACCAACAAAGATCTACCAGTATAAAATTTGAATTTTTCAATTGAATTGTCCGTCGCAGCTAATCAAGAGACAGAGTTCTGGAATCAACTTTCAGACACATCGCTGAAAGATTCCCAGACGTAGGTCCACCTCTGAAAAATTCCCAGACTTAGTCACGTCACTGGGAAGATCCCAGATCATATAACCATATAACAATTACAGCACAGAAACAGGCCATCTCGACCCTTCTAGTCCGTGCCGAACACGTACTCTCCCCTAGTCCCATACACCTGCGGACCAAACCTTCCATTCCTTTCCCGTCAACTATCTAAAAACGAACCTGCCTCCACCACCTTCACTGGAAGCTCATTCCACACAGCCACCACTCTCTGAGTAAAGAAGTTCCCCCTCATGTTACCCCTAAACTTCTGTCCTTTAATTCTCAAGTCATGTCCCCTTGTTTGAATCTTCCCTACTCTCAGTGGTAAAAGCTTATCCACGTCAACTCTGTCTATCCCTCTCATCATTTTAAAGACCTCTATCAAGTCCCCCCTAACCTTCTGCGCTCCAAAGAATAAAGCCCCTAACTGTGTTAACCTTTCTCTGTAACTTAGTTGCTGAAACCCAGGCAACATTCTAGTAAATCTCCTCTGTACTCTCTCTATTTTGTTGACATCCTTCCTATAATTAGGCGACCAAAATTGTACACCATACTCCAGAATTGGCCTCACCAATGCCTTGTACAATTTTAACATTACATCCCAACTTCTATACTCAATGCTCTGATTTATAAAGGCCAGCACACCAAAAGCTTTCTTTACCACCCTATCTACATGAGATCCTGGTCCATCGATGGGAGATTCCTGGATTCTGGCAGGTGTTGTGAACAAGAATGCCACGGTGAGGAGGACGGTGAGTGAGGGCAATGAATGGGAGACATTGGAGATATTAGAATGTTATTATTGAGGCATTGGCCCAGCACAACCAACCTGCATCAGTGAGCGTCACAGTAATATGCAAAATGGGATGTTGTTATATATGGTAGGAGAAACAGTTTTCAATGAGAACAAGTGGTTCAACAGGTGGTTGCAAAATATGAGGAATCATATAGATGCTCAAATCTGGAAGTAATGCCGGTGTGGGTTTCAGCAGCTGCACAGCTGAGGCAGGGTAGTCATCAGGGAAATAGTCAATGTGGAATGTCAAAGCAAGGTATTCTTTTCTTTATGCCTTAAGCTTACCCAGTGATGGGCATTTAAGCCTGAAGTCCCACCACCAAACATCTACTTTGCTACAACTACATTGGTTCTTGAACCAATTTGCACAACCCTAATCCTACTTCAGCAACAGAACACTGCAGACCACCTCTTACACTGCCACGTACTCTGTTCCTTATTGCGTCTTGCACAAATGTCTTGATTTTGCAGTCTCTTTTTTGCTCTGTAATTTTTGTACATTTTTTTTATTTTTGCATGTTATCTGAGTCTATGTGCCTGATGCTACTGCAATGAAGATTTTCATTGTGCCTGTCCCCCACCGTACGTGTGCACATGATAATAAACTTGTCTTGACCATTAGAGGCCCTGCCCTTTCATTAGAGGCTGTGCCCTTTCATTATTTATGAATGATCCAGAGATAAAGTTGCAGCATTTGGCTCAGTTGATCTAACTGTTAAAATAGTGGGCCTCAGTTGGTATGTGAAAATATTACTGACAACAAGACCACTGCCATTTAAAATTCTCAAGTGTAATTCAATAGTCTATTCGCAAGGGGATCAGATACGGCACAAAGTAACCTGAGGGAGGCTGACCTGGGAATGTAGTACAATTGATCTTTCTTCCAGGATTTATTCTTTGGGCTTCTACTGTAACAGTAATTAATCTAGGCTGTGGCGGTCCCCAGGCTGAGTGCCAAATGAGTTTACACCCTGGACGGGTTATTTTCCATTAATGAAGAACACAGTCTGCAGCTTTAAATTGCACGATAGTTTCAAACCAAAAAAAAAAAACATTTTGAGGGAACCCAATCTGAGTTCCTTTGAGTGAACCCTTTTATAGAAACGTTTAAAGTTTAAAGTACCAAAACAACATTCCATGCATCCTTTTGAATCAGACATTTTTAGAGATTTTAAGGATTGTGGAGTAGCGGATACCATCATTCAGACATGGCTGAAATCTAGCAGGTAACCTTTGTATCGCAAAAGTGCGATATCAATAATTATCAAAATGCAATTACCTTGTCCAACGGAACAGAGTCCAGCCAGCCACTCTTGATATTCAGTTGCATTACTCTGGTCAGGTCTCCTAACATCATTACCAATATCAGCGTTTACTTTTTTATTGTGGTTCAGTTAAGATGTTAACTAGGATTTCAGAAATGGTCTTCTTCCAGCAACTGAATTGAGAAGCCAATTTTCAATCCCAAGTCAAGTAGTCATACACAGATTCAAGTAGCATTGCCATTAAATGCTAACCAAAATGTACCTGCCGCGGGAGAACATGACCAAGAATCTTGATCCCAAGATTGTGAGCTAGTTACACCATTAATTAATTGCCTTGGGTGACTATTGTCAACAGTGGAAGTTCTCCTTTAAGGGTATCTTTCTGTTTGCTCCCACCATGTA
Source organism: Leucoraja erinaceus (assembly GCF_028641065.1). Taxonomy (NCBI): domain Eukaryota; kingdom Metazoa; phylum Chordata; class Chondrichthyes; order Rajiformes; family Rajidae; genus Leucoraja; species Leucoraja erinaceus. The sequence goes on along the minus strand of NC_073390.1, from coordinate 30,433,181 downwards.
CTTCCCAAAACTGATTATTTGATTCCAATGCCCTCAGGATCACCCAAACACTATCTCACTCGATCGTAATGTCTGACTCCATATCTGTCTGATCCCAGTGATCAATCCCATGTTCAACAGATACCAACCTTCAATCACTCAACGGCAATTCTCCTTCTATGCCCAATATGTTCTGTCTCTCACCAAACCTCTATTATTTCTGATCTTCCCTCGACACTCCCCAATCCATCTCTATATCATTTGATGTTTTCCAACCTCCTGATGCTCTCTAGCTTCCTGATCCTCTTTACACATCAATTTTTGGCATTGTGTCAATGCTTTCTAGTTTTCTGAGACCCCCCTGAACATCAGTCCTCTCTCGGCATGCCATACTCTCCATACCCTCCCAGCGGCCCAATCCTCTCGAAACCTTCATCCCCAGTCACCTCCCCCCGTAATTCTGAACTCCTCCAATTCTCTTAACCCTAATCTTTTCCACCGCCACTTCTCTCCACTCCCGATCCCCTCCACTCCCAACTCCTTACACAATCTCTGGTCCCTTCCCTACACAGGTCCATTGTCTTTCTACACTGTTTGATGCTTCATATGATCACTGATTCTCTCTACCACATATCTCTCTCTCTAATTCATGGTCCCATCTAATCTCCAATCACTCTCCATCAACAAACCTCCATACCATCCAATCTTTAACCCCACATCCTATTTCCTACTCCCACCTTTGATACTGCCTAATCACTGTAATTCTTAATCACCATCTAATCCTTTCCACGTTTCCAATCCAAGGCCCCCAATCCTCTCCATCTTGGATGTTTTCACCCTAATCCTCACTGCATGGATCCTCACTGACCTTCTCACCTTGATCTTTTCCAACCCAATCTTCTCCTTCTGCCCAGTGCTCTATACTCCCTGATCCTGTACACTCCCTGATCCTGTATATTCCCTGATCCTTTCGAACCCCAACCTTTCAGCCTCTCTACCGCTAACTTTCCTGACCACTAGCCTTCCTCAACTCTCTAACAATCTGATCCACAGCCTGAACCTCCCTGCCTACCCGATGCTCCTCATACCCCACAACTTCTCATCCACCCTCACTCCTATCTTCTCTGTTGTTGACCTTCTCTCCAAACAATCTGACTGCAACTCTCCGATCCCCACTACCTCACCTCAATATCTAATCTTCTGTATCTCTCCACATCAACCTTATTTTACCACGCTCTTCTCTCAACCCCACCATCCACTGCTAAAACCTTCCTTCCCGTTCTCCTCAATAAAGCAGCTGTGAGGTGCTAACAGTGAAGCAGAACCAAAGTCACTCCAAAGAGATTGGCTGCAGAATCTATGCTGCCACTCTACTGCAGGGAGGACATATTCTATGGTTGGTGGCACCACACTCCAGATGAGTTAAACTGGGGAGAGATCCTGAGATATATGGCTGGTGGATCCAAAATCTCCATGGCACTACTTTGAAGAAAATCATGGATTTTCCTGGTGAACATCAATATCTATTGCGTAAGTCAGGCAGCATCTATGGAAAGAGAAACATTTAATGTTTCAGGTTAAATTGAAACATTGATTCTGTTTCTCTGTCCCAATTGCTGAGTGTTTCCAATGTTTTCACTTTTTATTTCAGATTTTCAGTATCTGCAGTTTTTTCTTTAATATTTTTCTGTTTTAATGTATTACAGCAAACTTGGCTAAATAGGAGATCTGGTCACTATCCCATGTTTTGGGAATTTTCCATACAAGGAACAGGCAACTTCGTTTATTTCATTATAAAAGTAACCACACTTCAAAAGCAGTTATTCCCATTGTGCTTTTTGGTGACTCAAGACATGGAAATAATCTTTTAATGACTAATTCCTTTTTAATGTGAAGGAAAAATTAAATAAAAGGTCTAACTTGTTAAAAATGTGAAGGAAAAAATATAAAAATAACTTTATCACACTCAAGCTACTTATTATGATAAGGTTCTTTGTGAAATTCAATAATGGCGAGGTTTAATAAGCAATTAAATTCCTTTCAGTTCCTTGGCAGACATGTATAATTAAATCTGTGGAGAAACATAATGGGTAATTAATTGTTCCATAATCCCTCGGATCACTTACTTTTACCACTAAATTGTAACTCAGAAGTTTGTGGGCTGTTTCTCTGCATGCTTGCTGAGCAAGGAATTGTTCTGTATTCTGCAGCAGCATTCCTGAACAGACTCAAACACAAACTGGCCTGGAGCTACAGGATGCAGGTAGCCCTGTCCCTGGGGCCTTCCCCCTTACAGATCAGATGTCCTTGGTTCAGTCATTGATCTCCTGTGAACTGGTTGATCTCAGCCAGGGGCAAGTGTTTGAGGTGTTGCAAGAAGCCTCCTGAACTTTGAGACTGGGAAAGAGGGAAAACTTTCTCCTGGCTAGCCTGGAATATACCCAAGACCTGATCTGCCCTAGTTTATGGAACTTACAAGCTCACTTTGGAGTTCCAGTTAAGTCTTTGGCCTTGGGTACTCCTTACCTTCTTCCTCAAAACCCCTTGAGCATTCCCTGCCATTCATCATCAACATAGGATACAACTCTTCTTCTGTACCAGTTCCCAATGGTTCTTAATTGCATAATCATTTAAGATGTATCTACTTCCTCTTTAATTTGTCCCAAGAATCCAGTCTCCACAACTGGAATTCCATAAATTCACCTCTCTGCCAGAAGTTCTAAAGTACATCAGTTTTAAATGTCCAGTCCATAATTTTATAACTGGGTCCAATCGTTGGAGATTCTCCCATGACGGGAAATATCTCAGCATCCACCCTGGCAGGCCCTCTAAGGATCTTAAATATTTCAATAAAATTGATCCTCATTTGTCTAAACTCCACAGAATATCGATCTAATTGTGTTAGCTATTTTTTCATAGGACAATCAACTCATCCCCAGCATTAACCCACCAAATCTCTTTTGGATTATCTCCAGTGTTAGTATATTCTCTTTGTAATGGGACCAATAAAGTGCAGTACTCTAGCTGTGGCATCACCATTATCAAGTAAAATTGTAACAAAACCTTGTTGCTACTTACCTTCTATTCCATGCAATAAATGCCAGTATTGTTTTTGCTTCCTAATCTGCTGCCACACTCCCTGCAAACTGTTTGGGATTTGTTGCTATTCCATAAGGTTCAACCCATTGCCACTTTGGTTATTGTGGTTTGACTTCCAGGCTTTTTTTAATTTACAGTCAGGAAATAGGCATCTCAGGCTAAGCCAACATTTATTACCCATATCTTGAGAAAATGATGAGGAGTTTCTTATACCATTCTGGTTCCTGGAAATGTTTTATAACACTTTACTCTCGCGCTCTTTATGCCCTCTGAGTCACAGTGACTATCCCAAAAAGGCTGTCACTTCCTGCAAACTTTGTTCCCAGTAGCTGGGCTATTTGGTGATTTAAACCATGTTGCATAGTGCCTCAATCAATGGTTCGCAAGCAACCTAGTTGCTACTGATGAACCTTGACCTTGATGACGTCACCCACAGAGAACCGCAACTGCATGAGGATTACATTTCAGAGTTTATCAGGTTTCATGAACTCTCAGCAATTCAGGGAGACAATGTTCTATACTTCTCCAGCTCACTGGATATCTCCAGGAGTTTGGCACAAAGGAGTTGGCGCAGAGCTATAACTAAATCTGCAGGCCCTATCGATCTTCCGCTCAAACAGCAGGTAGCAGCAGATGGCCAGCTCATGGGGCCATTTATTAATTCACAAATTTCCAAGATGTGAGTGCCACTGCCAAGGGGAACATTCATTACCATTCCTAGTTGCCCTTGTGAATGTAGTGGTAAGCTATCTCCCTGACTGCTGCAGTCTTTCTGATGAAGGTGCTCCCGCTCTGCCTCAGGTGACGAGTTGGTATCGGTATTGGTTTATTATTGTCACGTGTACCAAGATACAAGGAAAAGCTTAGTTTTGCATGCTATCCAGGAAAATCGTACCATACGTGAGTACACCAGGGAGTGCAAAAATGAAATGAAACAGAACACAGAATATAGTTTGCAGCTAAAAAAACACCAGTGTTGTAGTAACTCAGCAGATAGCAGGTCAGGGAGCATCATGTAATATGGAAGAAATTTGTTACCCTTCAGACCTCAGTTTGAAGAGTGGTCCAGACCCAAAACGTCACCAAATCATGATCTCTAGAAATGTTGATCTCTTGACCCGCTGAGTTATCTAACATTTTTTTTTGTAAACAAGCATCTGCAATTCCTTGCTTCTCCATAGTGTTATAGTTAGAGAAAGTGCAGACTAAAAATTGTAGAGGACATTGTGAGATAGTTTGCAAGAACAGGAATTCAGCGCTAGCATATAGAAGGTCTGTTAATGAGTCTGAAAGAGCTGAGAAGAAGGTGTTCTTGAATTTAGTTTAGTTTAGTTTCAAAGTTTCAAGATCAAGTCAGTTTATTGTCACATGTGCCAGTTAAGGTACAGTCAAATTTGAGTTACCATACAGCCATACTAAGTGAAAATCTATAAGGCACACATCCACCTAAAAGTTAACATAAACATCCACCAGGAAAGGCCGCCAACTCCACGACGTTAGGCCGCAGTGCAGACGGAGATACGATACGGAAATAAATTGCATCTCCGTCAAGGTAAGAGATTGAAAAAAAAATTCCCCCACCCTCCCGAAAACAAACCAAGCAACACTAAAACATATTTTTGACACATACTAAAGATAACAAAAAGACAGACTGTTGGTGAGGCAGCCACTGCTGGTGGCGCCACCCAGTGATTAGAGATACAGCGCGGAAACAGGCCCTTTGGCCCACTGAGTCCGCGCCGACCAGTGATCCTTGCACACTTACAAGCTACCTTACATTCACGAGGGCCAATTTACAAGTTTTACCAAAGCCAATTCTCCTACAAACCTGTACGTCTTTGGAATGGGAGGAAATCAGAGAAAATCCACGCAGGTCATGGGGAGAAGGTACAAACTCCGTACAGACAGCACCCCTGGTCAGGATTGAACCCAGGTCTCCGGCGCTAGGAGCAGTGGCTTTACCCACTGCGCCACCGTGCCTCTCTTAAATGGGTTTCGGGCTGAATCTGAAGAAGGGTCGCGACACAAAACGTCACCCATTCCTTCTGTCCAGAGATGCTGCCTATCCCGCATTTATTCAAGTTACTGAGATGCTGCCTATCCCGCATTTCCCGAGTTACTCAAGCATTTTGTGTCTATCTTTCATTTAGTTTATTGTCACGTGTACCGAGGTACAGTGAAAAGCTTTATTGTTGCGTGCTAACCAGTCAGCGGAAAGACTATACATGATTACATTTGCGTTGTCCAGAGTGTACAGATACATACACAATACATGGGAATAACATTTAGTGCCAGATAAGATCCGATGAAAGATATTTCAAGGGCTTCCAATCAGATAGATGGGAAGTCAGGACAACTCTCTTGTTAGGAAGAGGACGGTTCATTTGCCTGATAACAGCTGGGAAGAAACTGTCCCTGAATCTGAAGGTGTGCGTTTTCACACTTCTGTATCTCTTGTTCGAAGATGGACACAAAAACCTGTAGTGACTCAGTGGGACAGGCAGCATCTCTGGAGAGAAGGAATGGGTGATGCCTCGGATCGAGACCCCTCCCCAGCTGAAGAGGCTTCTGAAGAAGGGTCTCGAAACGTCACCCATTCCCTCTCTCTAGAGTTGCTGCCTGTCCCGTTGAGTCACTACAGTTTTTTGTGTCGATCTTTGGTGGCGTGTTCCAGGATTTAGACCCTGTCATGAAAAAATGGTGGTATATTTCCAAGTCAATATAGTGTGCAGGTCAGAGGGGAACCTATAGGTGATAGTGTTCCTCAGCACCTGCTTTCCTGTTCCTCTCAATGGCAGAGGTTTTGAACTGTGTGGTGCAGTCAAGTTTATGTGCTATACAAGTGCTGTCAGAATGCACTCAGGTATGTTGGTGGGTGTACCATAAAATGGTGGGATGGATGGAAGCCTGGGACAAAGACACCTGGAGAAGCGACATTGTTATTAGTGATCTCAACGGGATGAGAAAAGAAAATCCCACCCCTGTTACATTTGTGCCTAGACTTGCTAACAGGGTGTATTTCAAGACAATTACAAACAAATCATCATCTTTTGCTTTACGCAAACTTAGCTCAGTTAGAAGTTTACGAAACTTGGAATTTAATAGGAACCCGAGGGGCAACTATTTCACACAAAGTGTAGTGGGAATGTGAAATGATTTGCCAGAAGAAGTAGTTGAGGCAGGTGCTATAACAACATTTTAAAATACGTTAGAGGAATATGGGGCAAACTTGGCAGGTGGGACTAGTGTAGATGGAGCATCTTTGTTGGTATGGGCAAGCCATAATTTTAACTGCAGTCAGTAAAGTTGATTTTTGCTCCAGTATTTCCAGTTGTTCAGCACTAGGTGGGAACGCCAGGCTGGATTTTGCGCTTGTCTCTCAAGAGTGGAGTTTGAAGAAATAACTTGCATCTTCAAGTAGGGAAGACTGGCGGTTGTAGTGCTACATTTGTATGTTGATGAACATTTAGCTTTGTATATATAATGCGAGAGAATAAATCTATCCAACTAATTTTAGACTTAAAAATAGGTCTTCCACATTATAACTCTTCCACCTTAGGAACTGGCAAGGTGAGGATGACCTGCAATTTTTTAAATAAATAATTTCCTCTGCTTTGTAGGTGTTAGAGCAGTGGTTCCCAACCTTTTTTTGGCCATGCCCCACCTAATCACCTCTAAAATCCTGATGCCCCCCCCCATGTGGTGATATATAATTCTTATCATTTCAATACCTTGGTTTAAACAAGCTTCAAAAGAACATGGTTCAATAAATAAGGTTCTCCCATGACCTCGCGCGCTTCGTGCGACATGCATGAAGAGCGATGGCGCGGTGATTATGTAATAACTACACAATAAAGACCTTTTTTACCCAATAAAAATTATTTACTCAAAATAACATCTGAAACATAAATTACATATGTTTACCTGATGGAAAATCCAAAAAAAATAAAAATCGAAAATTTGGACCCAGGCCTCCTCAGTTGCATTCAATTGCCCCCCTTAAAAATCAAATTGCCCCCCTGTGGGGCGTACGCCCCACGTTGGGAACCACTGTGTTAGAGGCATATTGACACAATTGTCTCAAAGAGGGAGCAAAGCTTAAACTAATTTTCATGCTTTAAATAATAATCTTTGCCATGGTGTAGAACATTCTATCGATCAAACGCTTACATCACACTTTGTGGGACAAATAGGAAATAGTTACAGTGAACATGGAACTTAGAACAGTACAGCATAGGAATAGATACACACAAAATGCTGGAGTAACTCAGCAGAACAGGCAGCTTCTCTGGATAGAAGGAATGGGGGACGTTCAAGGTGACATTCACGCTGTTAAGTGTCTTGTCATTAACTGCACACTTTCCCCTTACATTCGGCCTCCCAAAGGCCAACACTTCACACTTGACTAGACTAACTCCATCTGAAATTTCATGAGGTTGAGCCCTGAGGAAGGGACTGAAGGACGAAGGGAGGTTGAGTAGATTAGGTTTATATTCTTTGGAGCTTAGAAGAACAAAAAAAAATTTTGAAACTAAGATGCTGAGGAGGATCGCCATGGTGGACCTGGAAGGGATGTCTCCCCTCATAGCATTATCCGAACTTGGATGCATAGTTTTAAAATAATTGATTGCCCAATTAAGATGGAGCTGTAAGGGATTTCTTATGGAGTTATAGTCATACAGTGTGGAAACAGGCCCATCGGCCCAACTTGTGACAAACATGTACCATTCACACTAGATCCACCTGCCTGCATTTGGCCCATATCTCTCTCAACCTGTCCTATACATAAATACATTGCCTTCTCTCAAATAATTGCGACAGTTTGAAACTTTCTATTCTTGTGGAATCAGAGCCATTGAATAAATTTAATACAAATTGCCTGATATTTGAATTATGTGGAATTGAGAAGAGAGCTGGAAAGTAGTGGTTAGACCAAGATTAGATTGACTGTGATCTTATTAAAGGCGGAGCAAACTCAATAAGCCAATTGACCTATGCCAGCGCCAGTTTCATATGAAAGACAACAGAAATATAAACAGAAAGGGATTGAGTAAAAGGGAATTAGATGGATCTCCAAAGTCATAGATGAACACCCACAAGGTGTAAAAAAGAGGGAAAGACAGCAGAGAGAAGAAGAACACAAGAGTAGTAGATATTAGGAAAGCAAAAGTTTGAACAGTTTTAAAATGTACATTCTCTTCATCATCGATTATTTTAGCGACTTTCTCTTAAAAGGCGAACATTTAATTTTTTTAAATTTCAGTTTTGGAGAAGAAAATAATGTCAGGAGTATCTATTGGCATATAAACCTCCATTGTTTGAGTGGGGCTAAATGCAAATTGGAGGAACAGCATCTCATATTTCGCTTGGGCAGCTTACAGCCCAGTGGTCTGAATCAGGGGCAGAAAACCCGTGGGGAGGGGGGACAGAGGGGACATGTCCCCTCCATGTTTTGAGAGGTGGGGGACATCCCCTCCAAGCTTTAGTAATCCGGATTTAAAAATTTCTCCGCAAGACAGTGGGGGTGAGACTGATGATCGAGGGCGCCGATCGGACGAGAGAGACGTTGGTCAGCAGGCAATGGGGGCGGGACATGGAGGGGAGAGGAGTGTGTGGGGGGGGGGGGAGTGGGACTGAGTATAGAGCGCGGTGATTGGAGGAGGGAGACGTGGCACAGACCTGCGCTTCATCCGCAGCCAGGATGCTCCTAGCCGGGTCTCCGGCGCTGTCCTGTCCCCACCCGAGTACCCCCCCCCCCCCCCCCCCCCCAGAGAGAGGTCGGCAGCAAAAACCTCCACTAATAGGATCTTTGGTCAGCAGTCAGACGGGCCAGCGCAAAGAAACAGCGCTAAACCCAGTTAACTCTGCCTAAGAGCTTACAACCCTTCCTGGACTTGCGGGAAATATGGCCAGCGTGGAGAAGCAGCGCTGGTATCTCGTCAGTCCAGACAGGGCTGTGGTTAACCCGGTGAGACAGCAGAGTTAAGCTGCATTTAGCGCTGGATTGAGCCTCCGAAGCTTCGCGTGTGTGTGTGTGTGTGTGAGTGTGCGCATGCGCGCGCGGCCGCCAAGATATTGTGTCCCCTCCCCACTGTCCCCCGGTCCCCTCCATGTTTTGACAGCGGTTTCCGTCTCTGGTCTGAATATTGATTTATCTAACATCAAGTAACCCTGGCATTCCCCCTCTCTCTATCCCTCCCCCACCCATCAGCTTCTTGTTTTCACCCAACAAACAGCTAGCAATGGCCTGTTTCCTTTATCATCGTTATTTTTTGCATATCTTTCATTCATTGTTATTTATCTCTCTACATCATCGTCTATATCTCTCGTTTCCTTCCCGTGACTTTTAGTCTGAAGAAGGGTCTCGACCCGAAACATTACCCATTCCTTCTCTCCAGAGATGCTGCCTGTCCCGCTGAGTTACTCCAGCATTTTGTGCCTATCTTCGGTATATAAACCTTATTGCGTTATGCTATGTTATACACTGGTTGACTAGACTGTCCATGCAGCTCTGCTGATTGTGAACAGTAGTACACAGTAAGCACTCGCTTAGCTGATCTACTTCCTGTGCTTTAAACCTGGTTTAGGTCAGGATTTCAAGATTTAAATGGGCAGCTCAGGTTGTTCTGAGTTTTCTTTCCCCAAAAAATATCAAACAGCCTCTCCTTTGAAATCCCTCATTCATTCAACCATAATTTTCTCAATTCTGCATGAAATTTTTTCATCATTATTCCCTAACATCTTGGTCTTCCCTTCTACAACATTGACAGATCCCAGGAACTTCTAGCCAGTTCTCCCAGGACTCAAGTCTCCGTTCTTGGCCCTCACCTTGTGGTCATCCTTTTACTCCATGGGCAGAACAACATCCATCAACATATAGGGACACTGTGTCCTCCAGTATCAGGAGAACACATTTGCTGTAATTTATCAAATGTATCAAAGTTTCAACTAAAAGCTGTTCCTATAGATTAGATAATTATTTGTGTCACTCTGCTATTACAGGAAGGTAAGAAAGGGAGATCAAGTCAGCCTAACATCTGTTGTGGAATAATTACTGGCTCATCCCTTAGGATAAAGTGACAGACTACCTTGGAAGTTTTCTACTACTCAGAGACCCAGCATGAATTTGTAAAGTGAAGGTCAGGACTAACAATTCTTTGAAATAGTGACATCAGCGAGGGAATATCTAAGGACATTATTTATATGGACTTCCACCATGCACAAAAAACATCATTAGAAACTGTTAGCTAAACTGAAGCTCACAAAATCGAAAACAAATTGTTGGTATTGCCATGATATGGAATAAATGTATCAGGCTCAGAGTAAGGATAATGGTTGTAGACTAGATTTAGCAAGATATAATTAGCAACCCACTGGTTCTGATGCAGGTTCTTGACCCATAACATCGACATACTATCCTTTGAATCTACTGTTGACGTCTTCCAGCATTCTGTTTTTTGACCCACTATTCTGCATTGGAGCTGCAACTATTACTATTACATTTATTTATTGATGACTCAACAGGCGGAATATAAAGTCACAGGTAGACACAAAATGCTGGAGTAACTCAGCGGCACTGGCAGCAACTCTGGAGAGAAGGAATGGGTGACGTTTTGGGTCGAGATCCTTCTTCAGATAGAGAATCAGGGGAGGAGGGACAGAGATAGAATGCAGTTGGAGACAGTAAGACTGGTGGGCGAACTGGGAAGGGGAGGAGATAGAGAGTGAAAGTCACTCTAATTAGCCAATGACACAAAAATAGCATGTTTAATCAGTGTGGACAGAGACATTGAATTACAGAGACTTGCATTGATTGACAATATAGCAATTGAATTATAATGGGGACATCAATTTGAGGCTGGGTTGTAAGCAGAAAAGGTCTAGAGTTCCTGTGCATAAACAATTTTAAAGTCTTGGACAGGGACAAAAAAATATCAAAAAGGCCAATTCATTAAAGGTTTTTAAAGCTGTCAGATTGGAGTTAAATGCAGTGGATGTTATGCTACTACTATACAAAGCCCTGATCAGAGCACATCCACAGCATTGTGAGCTGCTCCGGGCATCACACATTTGGTAGGATATTCTGGTCTTGAGGACAGTGCAACCAAAATGTATTAGAAAGTTTCCAAAGCGCTAGGGGTTAACATAAATCAAAAGCAGTGTCATATTTCTTGGAATTTGCAAGGTGAAAGGTCGATTTGATTGTTTATTTTTAATTTAAGAGAAGCTATAGGGTAAATAATAGGGAAGGGAGAAGAAGGGATGTCACTAACAAGGCAAAACTGAGGATGTATAAAAGGTTGACAAAAATGCTGGAGAAACTGAGAGGGTGCAGCAACATCTATGGAGCGAAGGAAATAGGTGACGTTTCGGGCCGAAACACTTCTTCAGACTGATGGACCAAATTGAGGCCTGATTTATACTCATTTGGGTTTGATGGGCAACCCATGTTGTTTGCTTGCACAATGCCAGACTCTCTCAACAGGCCCTCTATTCCAACCTTCATCATGGCAAGAGATTACCAAGTGAGCAGATGAAAATATTCAAGAAGATTCCATCTGTTTCAACGTCTGCACATCTCACACACATTATGCTCATCAGCCTCCTCAGGGCTACAGAACTGGAGTGAGAAGAAAGTCATACACAAGGTGCCTCAGAAGAAAGAAAAATGGCGGAATGGCCTCAAGTAGCTAAATAATCCATTCTTGTTGAAACAAGGAATTGCAGGTGCTGGTTTACAAGAAAGGATACAAAGTGCTGGAGTAACTCGACTCGAAACATTGAGTGTAGAAATGCCACACTTGTCACTTTACCTCCCCCCTCGACTCCATTCAAGGACCCAAGCAGTCGTTCCAGGTGCGACAGAGGTTCACCTGCACCTCCTCCAACCTCATCCGCTGCTCTAGATGTCAGCTGATCTACATCGGTGAGACCAAGCGTAGGCTTGGCGATCGTTTCGCCGAACACCTCCGGTCGTTCCGCAATAACCTACCTGATCTCCCGGTGGCTCATCACTTCAACTCCCCCTCCCATTCCGAATCTGACCTCTCTGTCCTGGGCCTCCTCCATGACCAAAGTGAGCACCACCGGAAATTGGAGGAGCAGCACCTCATATTTCGCTTGGGCAGTTTATACCCCAGCGGCATGAACATTGACTTCTCCAATTTCTGGTAGCCCTTATTGTCTCATTCCCTTTTCAGCTCTCCCTTAGCCCTCTGGTTCCTCCTCTTCCTTTCTTCTTCCCACCCCCCCCCCCCCCCCCCCCCCCCCCCCCCCCCCCCCCCCCCCCCCCTACATCAGTCTGAAGAAGGGTTTTGGCCCGAAACATTGCCTATTTCCTTCGTTCCATAGATACTGCCGCACCCGCTGAGTTTCTCCAGCACTTTTGTCTACCTTCGAAACATCACCTATTCGTGTTATTCAGAGATGCTGCATGGCCCACTGAGTTAGACAAAAGTGCTGGAGAAACTCAGCGGGTGCAGCAGCATCTATGGAGCGAAGGAAATAGGCAACGTTTCGGGCCGAAACCCTTCTTCAGCCTCCTGCACTTTGAATCTATTCCTTTTCCCTATGTTTATTATCTAAATATGTGTCCCAGAGACTAACCATAATAAATAAATCTGTGGAATTCTCTGCCACAGAAAGTAGTTGAGGCCAGTTCATTAGCTATATTTAAGAGGGAGTTAGATGTGGCCCTTGTGGCTAAAGGGATCAGGGGGTATGGAGAGAAGGCAGGTACAGGATACTGAGTTGGATGATCAGCCATGATCATATTGAATGGCGGTGCAGGCTCGAAGGGCCGAATGGCCTACTCCTGCACCTATTTTCTATGTTTCTAAAGTAGACCGAAGGTTACAACTCCGTTTAATATGATCACTGCTGATGTCATTCCTTGCACCTCTTTGTTGCATTCATTATTTAATGTTCGTCATGCTCAATATTTATTTTATTGTGTATAATATATTCTGTGATTTCCAGATCTCTTTGCCCCTTGATTAGTGCAAAAACACTAGTGTAAAGACAGTCAGCATGGAATATGCTGGGCTGAACAGCCTGTTCCTTTGTTACGTCTCTCAATGACTCTGCACCTCATTTTATCTACCAGCAGAAGGACTAACAAATGAGATGAGGCATATTGTAATTGAACAGAATGATTCCATTTATGTGTGATATATCAGGAAAGGTAATATTAACTAATTGGTGAAATTTAATTGCAGTGTCTGGGAGTTCACTTACACAAATCTTTGAAGATGACAAGCTGTTAAAAAGCGTAGAGTCTTTGGGTTTATGAATAGAGGCATATGAAACTAAAGCTGTGAAATTAAGCTAACTGTTTATAAAATACTGGTCATCCCTCAACTGCAGTCACTTTTGTGTCACATATTTTTAGAAGATGGCCATGCCTCAGAGAAGGTGAGAAGAGATTTATGGAATGGTTCAACTAAGGTTGAAGGATGACTTATCTAAAGCCCCGTAGAAACAGGAGCAGTTCCCTTTGGAACAGTGAAGATTAGGAGGCGATTTACTAAAATGTTTAAAATTCTGAGTTAGATAAGAGGCAAGTTTTCATGGGCAAGAGGGCACTGAGAAGGTAAATGGTCAAAGTATTTTCATGGAGATGAGGTTTTTGTTATGCAGCAGTAAAAAAATTATCTGGAATGCAATGCCTGAATGGCTGATAGAAACAAATTCAAAGATTGCTTTCAAAAGATATTTCAGACATTTTTGAAAAGAAGAAAATTACAGAGCTTTGCGAAGTGCGACCAATTCTCTTTCAAAAAGAGAAATCTTTTTGGTCTTCTATGATTCTTTGATAAAAATTATGTTATTTCCACTGTAAATTTTACCTCCTTATTCACAGTTTAAAATATGATGGAACACTACTGGCTCTTATTACCACTTGTTCACATTGTGAATCAAAAGTGTTTAATCAGAAAGTACATTTTCCAACAGTTCGGCTGTTACAAATGAAAGTAAATTGAAGACTATTCTTTCGCATTGGTAAAACTGAGGCAGAGACATAAAAGCTTAACTCCTTCCTTCCCCAGCACTTCACAGTGAGTGCAGATTTACTCATAATGTCTAACCAGTTTGAGTAAATCCTGTGACCAATAAATCAATCCAACAACCAGGGTATGGATCTTGTACAATGGTATTAATGGCCTTGCCACACTTTCAAGTTGGTAAGGCATCGGGGCAACATAGTTCTATGAGCCAAAGATCCTATAGCAAGCAAGATGGTCCACTCAACGAAAAAGATGTAGTACGGTCATGGGCAGATTCATGGGTAATTATAGGCCCCATTTACGTAACCGGCTTCCGTCTCCGCACCAAAGATCCCATAGGATAATAGTGTGGAGACGGAAGCCGGTTACGGAAACATCCTCGTAAAAATAAAAGTTATTTGGTAAAAATCTTCTTCTCATTTTCAGAATTTTAATTTATTAACACACACTGTTCCCCCACAATGTTGATTACACTGTGAGTCGGGTCGGGTCGGGGCGGGTCCGGTTACGGGAATGGATGAAAAAATGGCCCACGTTCCGTTCCGTTGCGTATTACACATCAGCCTATTGCATTTAGCAGGAGTGGTCCATCTTGCTCCGCTATAGGATCTTTGCTATGAACTACTTTCTCTGATAACTGACCTGCTTAACATTCCTGGATAGTTTGTGGGAGTTAGTGTCCTAGTGTACTGCAATACATTAGCATTCACCTTATCACATAATTCTGCCATACCGAAATGGTTGCCTTCAAAGCTGCCAAATCACATAAACAAAAAGAGACAAAAAACATGTTCGTTTAGAGAAACATGAAGGTTAACCTGAGAGAATTATGAGGTGCAAACCTTGCAAATGCTGGTTTTACAAAAGTAGACACAAAGTGCTGGAGTAACTTTGCAGTTTAGGCAGCATCTCTGGAGATCCTGGATAAGAGAAGTTTTAGGTCAGCACCGTTCTCCAGACTGATTGTGATGAGATGGGGAAAGAAAGCTGGAAGAGAGGAGGGGCAGGACTAAGCCGGGCAAGTGATAGGTGGGTACAGACAAGGAGGAGGGTGGTTATAGGCAGATAATTGGACAAAAGCCAGAGATGAAAAATGGGTGCGAGCCCAGGTGGGGCACAGGGAAGGGGGGTGGGGAGGCAGGAGGGGGAAGAACAGGTGTTTCGGGTAAGTTACTCAAAATTGGAGAATTCAATGACAATAGCATTGGGTTGTAAGCTACCAAAGTGCAATATGAGGTGTTGCACCTCCAGTTTGCGTGTTGCCTCACTCTGACAATGGAGGAGGCACAGAACGAAGAGGTCAGTATGGAAATGGGAAGAGGAGTTGAAATATTTAGAAACTGGGAGATCTACAGGCCTTGGTGGACCGAGCACAAGTGTCCAGTGAACTGGTTGCTTGTACACGAGGCCACATTGGGAACACCAGTTCAGTAGATGAGGTTAGAAGAGAAGCGCATGAGCCTCTGTCTCACCTACAAGGACTTCTGGTGTCCCTGGATGGATGTGAGGGAGGAGGTTTAAGGACAGGTGTTACATGATTGCAGAGGAAAGTACCTGGGGTTGGGGTAGATTGGATGGTGATGGTTGAGAGAACCAAAGAGTTGCGGAGGGAGCTGTCTCTGTGGAAGGCAGAAAGGGATGGGGATGGATTTACCAGCTGCTGCAGGTGGATTCTGCCAGTTAGCAGCCGTATTTCAGACCTGCGAACTGTTCCTGTTACGAATAGTTCATAGGAATGGAACCCAGCTGTAACCTGGGGACAACCTGTATGTACTGATCACACTCGCTGACAAAGAGTCTCGGGACTAAAATAATAACTCTGTTTCTCTTGGAATGGATGCTGTTGACGTGCTGATGGTTTCCAGAGTTTTCTGTTTTAATCTCAGATTTTCAGAATCTACAGGAGGGTTTTTTTCAAAATTGTCTTCATTGATTTTGATTACCTCATGGTATCGTGGTTGCCCTGCCTGTAGGTTTGTTCTCAATAGATATCTTTAAAAAAAAATGTGCAGATGAAAAGCAAGCAGGTGAAAGGTTACCAGGATAGGAAGGAATGCAGTATCCTCTGATCAAATCGTGACTTTATTGTCAGGCACAATAGACTCAAGGTGCTGATACCTTATTCCTGCTCCTAATTTGTATGTTTGTAAGAGTTTAAACCTCGCCTGACAGGAGGTGGACAATCAGGATAAATATTTGTAATTTTCCTCATGCATAAACAAAAATTACAGTCTGGATATTATGACCAGGTTCCCACTGGATGCCACTCAGGTCGTGTTGCAATAGCCCAGTACCTTTGTCCTCGTGCCGTGGATGAGATGAGAAGGAAAATAGGTCTTTGTCCGTTTTTAGACATTCCTAAGATTCCTAAGGATTCTCGACTATAAAGCCTCGTCCCGCAAAGCCTTTCATCTGACCGGCAAACAGGCTTCTCAGGGCTGATTAAGTCCTATGCATTTGACCCACACAATAGGCCTAGCTGAATCTCGTGACAGCTGTTTGTACCCAGAGGTTAGTGGTCACAGAGTCTTGTTCTCAGTGCCGGCTTTGGACAATGTGGGTGCATTTCATATATCATCTCTCTCCTTCTCTGACACATCTGTGGATCTGCGAGTGCGGGCCTGTCCCGATATGTTAGCCTTTCAGCCAAGAATTCTTTTCAAGTCTTGCATGAAAGAAGTAGCATTAGGTACACAGCACAGAGTGAATGAGCACCCACAGATCAGCAAAAAATCCATTTGCTATTTGAAACGCTCTAATTGCACAAATATTCTCATCCTGCCTGCCTGCTGAAAGTGTTGTCAAGACTGGATTTTTTTTTCTGGTTTGTGAGAATTAATAAGGTTACGTTTTGTGAAGTTGCGCGTCTGTAGCTCAAGATTTGGCCTCTTGACTAGTTCATCTTGCAATTTTATAAAACTGCCCTCAAATGTAACCAGCTGTCCCTCTCCGAACTTGTAGAATTGGAGAATTGGTTTATTTAATAACCTGATGTTGTTTTGCAGATGAAATATCAAACCTAGGTTCCCAATGCTTAGTTCATAACTATGCCACTTGCCACAGGCAAGTTGACTTAAGTTTCCTCCACTTTAATTGTTTACACATCAAAAAGATTTCATTTGCAGGAAATCTTTGGGATGTCCTGAGGTTGCAAAAGCCAACAAATGAACAGCAAATGAATGCATTTTCTTTTCAAAAATGAATCTATGAACTGAGTCCACAATGGCAAACTAGGAACTAACTATGTAATCTGATCTCAGTTAGGATAGCTGTTAGCATTGGAGGAATCCAGTGGCACATTGATTACTGGGCTTGGGCATGACATTCCTTATGAAAGCCTTCATTTATGATTTAAATTGCTGAACCTAAAAAGGAATATTGATCCAGACTGAGACAGCTGCTGGAACCATGGATCTTGTCCAGCGGGTGTCATGGAGTTTGAACCCACAGATCTTACAAGATTCGTGAAGCCATAAAGGAATGCAGCACCGAAACAGGCCCTACAGGCCATTATGTCTGAGATGAGGACTGAAATGAAGAAAAACTTTTTCACCCAGAGAGTTGTGAATCTGTGGAATTCTCAGCCACAGAACGCAGTGGAGGCCTTCTGTGGAGGAAACATTCACTGGATGTTTTCAAGAGAGAGTTAGATATAGCTCTTAGAGCTAACAGAATCGAGGGATATGGGGGAAAGCAGGAATGGGATACTGATTTGGGATGATCTGCCATGATCATATTGAATGGCGGTGCTGGCTTGAAGGGCAGAATGGTCTACTCCAGCAGTTATTTTCTATGTTTCTGTGTTTATTTGTTTCTATGTAAGTCTACACTGATCTGCAACACACATTTACACAAATCGTACATTAATCTAATTTATTTTACTCTCTCCACATTCCCCCGGATTCTACCATTCACCTACATAACAAGGTCAATCGACAGTGACCAAATAACCTACAGGCCATGTATTTGGGATGTGGGAGGAAACCTGAGCACCCAGACAGAAACCATGCAACCGCAGGGATAACATGCAAATGCCACCAGGTGGCGCCATGAGCGGCAGCCTCGCCAACAGCCTGTCTTGTCCTTTGTTGTTTTTAGTCCATTTTATTTGTATGTTTTAGTTGACCTTTAGTTTTTGTATTATGTGGGGGGTGGGGAAAACTTTTTTTAATCTCTTCCCCCGATGGAGATGTGACTTTTTCCGTTCGTATCTCCGTCCGCAATGTGGCCTAACATCGTGGTGCTGGTGGCCCCTTTTGTTAGGGACCGACTTCAGGAACTCCAGCTGCAGGAGCTTAGACCGCCCCGACCGTGGGAGCCTCGATCGCCCTGTTGCGGGGGAGCTGCGATCGTCGACTACGGAGCTTCGATCACTCCGACTGCGGATGTTTCAATTGTCCCGACCGCGGGAGAAAAGGAGGAAGAAGGTAAAAGTTAAAGGTTATTTGCCTTCCATCACAGTGAGGAGTGCGAGGTCACTAAAAGCAAGATGGATGCTGCCTGCGCTGGTGGGGACTCGGAGGGATTGCCGTGAGCGCGGTGATCTCGGTGTTTGCGGAGACGTCGCTCCACGGGAGCATCCTGGAGTCTGGTGTGAGTGTGGACGGCTTTCTGACTGTTCGGGCGGACAGGGACTCCGAGAGAGCGACAAGCGGTCGGTACAACTCTGGTCACATCATGATGAAGAGCATGTTTGTGGCCCAACATTGGACTGATGGCTGTGGGTCGCCGCTTATGCTGTGTGCCACAGGGATTCTCACACTGTGGTGGCTGTATGTGTTTTATTTTTATGCAATTTTGTGTCTTGTTGCTTTTTTTGGCGTGACTGTATGGTAAATCAAATTTCATTGTACCTTAGGGTACACACGACAATAAAGGACTATTGAACTATTACACTCCACACAGCCAGTGTCAGAGGTCAGGTTTGAAACCTAGACTCTGGAGCAGTGGGGCAAAGGATACTCTGGCCACATCACACTGCTTCCAGCCTGCTAGAATGAATATCCTCAACATGGCTGCTGGGCCCATGGAACTGGTCCCAGCAGGAGTTAAAGAGCTCTTTTGGTTTGCTAGGAACTGCTCCTCTGTGGGATTGATGACAAGGAGAGTAAGACCGAGTAGCTTTTACGTATGGAAGCAGAAATGTAAAATAATTTGCAACTCTGGTCTTGAATCAAGTGACGAGAAATGATTTGACTTTGACATACTTGCCTGAGAGAAAACTGGAATCAATAAGTCGAGTAGGTGAGTGTGCTGCCATCATTCTACGCAGCTGTTTCTACCAATGGGAAATACTCTAACTCCTTCACTATCAATTAGTACTTTAAATACAACCTGAATTATTCAGGCAGCTTAATGTACGAGCGTGTGTGGAGTCCACCAATTCCCCATTAATTAACCACAGCCATTTTCTACCACTGTTGGTCTTCGATCATTTTTACACTTCCAGTTGGAGTTTCGTGCTCCAGCAGAAGACTCTTTCATCAAGTAGCTTAATTAATTGGGAGCAAAATCCTGCTTCGCAACTTAATTTTTGCTTTGCATCTCTGTATAAATCCACTGATGCCAGGATCAAGCTCATGGATGCTTAACTCCCTGAGCAATAAATTGAATGTTCCTAGTGCTAACAGTGCCTTTGAGATTTGAGATGTTGTGTGCACGCACACACCTAACGCTAGCCAAGGAGACACCATCTGGAGAGGAGGTTGATGTAACACCAGAACCTGCATTGTCAAGCTTAAAAGGAACGCAAGGAAACAGGAGCAGGAGTAGGCCACTCGGCCCCTTTAATCCTGCACCGTCATTCAATATCACCATTGTTGATCTGCCCCACGCCTTAATTCCTTTAATGTGCCAGTTCCCTGCTGCCGTTAGTCCCTTGATCTTTAAAAATTATTTTTATTTCTCTTCATATATTTCCAGTGCAATCTAATCAATGTAGCGAATTCTGGAGATTCACTCTCTGCATGAAGATATTCATGAGCACATCAGTTTTAAATGACCGTTCCCTGATCTTGTAACTATTATTCACCACCTCAACACCAAATGGCACTATTTAAAGAGATCTTCTATTGCAGGTTAATTGCTGATTGAAATATTCTGCCCTAAGAGGTGAACTGAAGCAGATGTAGAAGGCCCAGCATCTGACTGTACCTCCGGCCAAAGGCAGTTGCTGTCTGGCCTGGCTGATGGCGAGGTGGATGCCCTAGTTCTTTCATCCTGAGAGGGGACAGCGGTCTTGTGCTTTACTGCTACTGACTGTGTTGCTACGCTAATGGCCATGTCCCACAGTACGAGTTCATTCCAAGAGCTCTCCCGAGTTTGCCCTGATTCGAACTCGGAGATTTATGGTAATGGTCGCTCGTCGGTACTCGGGGCTCTCGTGGACATTTTTCAACATGTTGAACAATCTTCACAAGTCTTCCCGAGCTTACCTGCCATTAGCGAGTCTTCCCGAGTACCTGCCGTTAGCGTTACGAGCTGCTAAGAGACGTTCCCGTGCTCTGACGTACCTGCTACGCTCATTCTCCATGCTTACCACGAGTTTGCTTTTTTTTAAACTCGTGACAACTCTTGGAATGAACTTGTACCGTGGGACAGGGCCATAAGGCATTCATGATGGACCCTGGTGTGTGCCGTGATATCAGCAACTGAAACTTCCAAGGCATTCCCTGATTTTAATTTCAGGGTTAATGACTTCTAAATTTCTGGACTGGGATTTCCTACAGCATTCTAACACCCACCACTGTTGCTGGCGATGAGTGTGAGAATCTCCCTGTATCATCGGCCATCCCCATTATTTGTACTACAACAGCACAGCAGCTTCCTACTGCCTCTTCAGTTACCTATGGCTGCGTTCAGAATGGCCATGGCTAAATTTAAGCTCCATATAGAGCTGGCAACCAAGTTAGCTGTTGTTGAATGTTGGTGGGGAAGATGGATCTCAAACCCCCCCCACCCATGCCTCCCATCCACAAGGTTGCTGTCGACTGATCATTGCTGGAATGTTTGGGTGCTCAGGCACTGATAAGAAGAGAGTACAATGTAAGTCAAAGAGTGTGGAGCTTGTACCTCCTCAAGCCTCAGCACCCTTAAGGGGCTGTCCCACTGCGGCGACCTAATCTGCGAGTTTAGAAGAGATTGCCCTTGACTCAAACTCGCAGCATGGTCGACATGTGGTCCTAGGAGGCCCTATGAGGTCACTGGAACTCTCCTTCATGCTCGAGGGAAGTTCCCACATACTCGCGGCCTCAGCTAGGTCACGGTAAATTTTTCAGCATGTTGAAACATTTTCTGCCAGTAAAAATTGGTCGGCATGGTTCTTTTTAACTCATAATGCAGTGGAGTGGGGTCGCTATTTAGTTACAGGCAGTCGAGGGCAACCGTAGGCAAGCTCCTTCGCTGAACGGGCATTTTAATTGGCTCATTGGAGTTTTCTGACCAAAGATAACCAACCGGTAGGTTAAATGCCCGCTAAACGTTATTAAACGTTGTCTGACTTCTTAAACGTATCTCCACTCCTTCTCCCCCCTTCGCCCCCCTTCTCTCCACTTCTCTCCCCTCGTCTCCCCTTCTCTCCCCTTTTCTTCCCTTCTCTCCCCTTCTCTCTTTCCGCCCCCCTTCCCCCCTCAGCACTCTCTAAAGGACTTACCATACACTGTGCAGCCATCTTTTATCTTCCTCTTCATCACGGGTGTGAATTTCAGACAGCGCTCCCCCACTTTCCCTGTCCTCCGCCTTTGCGAAGTGTGTGTGTGTGTGTGTGTGTGTGTGTGTGTGTGTGTGTGTGTGTGTGTGTGTGTGGTCAGTCGATCCAGTTTGTGGTTTCATCGCTGACGGTCGATCCAGCTCGAGGTTTTCCAAGCGAGTGCCCACGTGCTTGAAGGTCGAAGACACTCTTTTGAACTCGCAGATTAGGTCACCGCAGTGGGTCAGCCCCTTCAGAGGCTGACAAAGCATTGGGAAGAGAAGAGAAAAATAGTGGGATGGATGTAAGGTTCAGGGGCATCCTCTCTTGCTAGCACTTGCAATCCTATACTGCAACATTGAATCCACTTCAAATATAACATAGGTAATAAGGTACAATAGGACATTCCATGGTCAGAAAATGCACTATATAAATGTAAAAGTTAAGAAATAGAATCACGGAAAGACTCAGTGGTTAAGTCAGCATCTGTAGAGAGAGATACAGTCAACATTTCCGGTCTGAGACCCTTCATTAGAATGATATGAATGTGTTCACCTGCTGTCATCTATTTGGAAAAGTGGTTCCATTGTCTAGAAGGTGCAATCTGACTGAGATATGGTCACTTTCTCTGGGTTTCAGAAATGCCTATCCATTATTCTGTAGTGGACTCTTTAGTTCACTATCCACTAAAACTTTTTATTTCTCAACATAATTTCAAATTCTCAGCAACCACACATGGATGCTATTTGATTTGACCAGATTATATCTGATCTTTAAAATAACTTTCTAATGTAATCTCCTTGTCAATGCCCAAGTAACCGAATATTCCATCAAAGATCAGCCATTAATCGCTAGTATGGACGTGTGGACTCTGGTGTGTGTGTGTGTGTGTGTGTGTGTGTGTGTGTGTGTGTGTGTGTGTGTGTGTGTGTGTGTGTGTGGTGTGCGTGTGTGTGTGTGTGTGTGTGTGTGTGTGTGTGTGTGTGTGTGTGTGTGTGTGTGGGGGGGGGGGGGGGGGGGTAAATGTTGTACTGTCACACATTTATCCATTTCCCTTTTTATGCACCAAGAGTTCAGGCCCTGCCTACCAGATCATTTCATTGCTTAAAAAGTCTCCTCCTCCCCCTCTGGCTTCCTTTGTCTACTATTTTAAATTTGTGACCTCTGACCTTCCTGCCAGGGGGAATTATTTTTCCCTGCCTTCTCTATAGGACCATTTCTAATTTTAAATTGGATCTCCCTTAAGTTTACCTTTGTTTAAAATATAACAATATTTCTAATTGAGATATGTTTCGCAAAGCTCACCCAGAGAATTTAAACAATTTAGCAGTAAGAAAAATTTATATCAACACACAACTTGTATGTAACTGTAACATTGAATTGTATTAAAGACGGTGTCATGGTAAATCTTTATGAATTGCAGTACTGTTGCAGGCATTTGAAAATGCGGGTCTTTAATTCTTCCTATCTGCCATGTCGTGGCTGCGGGGAAATTTAATGCATTATTTTTTAATTCATTCAAGGGATGTGGGCTTTGCAGGCTGAGCCAACATTAAAGTGCTAATCCCTAATTGCATTGTATTGTAATTAATTTGTTAGCCAAGTATATAAAAGCATACAAGGAATTTGATTTGCCCTACAGTCACACCAAAAAAGCAACTACATAAAAATTAACGTAAACATCCACCACAGCGCACTGTGATGGAAGACAATAATGTATTATCTTCTTCCCTCTTTCTTCTCCCGTGGTTGGGCCAGTCGAACTTTCCGTAGTCCGGGCGATCAAAGCTCCTGCAGCCAGCGATCGAAGCTCCCGCCATCGGGGCGGTTGAAGCTCCTGCGGCTTGGAGCTCCCAAAGTCGGTCCTAAACCAAGGGGCCGCAAATCCACAATGTTAAGTCCGCGGGCTCCTGCGGTTGGACCTCCCGAAGTCGATCCCTGACAAAGGGATCACAGGCTCCACGATGTTAAGTCCACAGGCTCACGCGGTTGGAATCCCCAAAGTTGATCCCAAGCAAGAGGCCGCCCGCTGAGTTACTCTGGCACTTGGTGTATTTTTTATGCAAACCAGCATCTGCAGTTCCTTGATTCGATATTTCCAAGCCTGGATAGTGTGTTGAGGGCAAATTGCCAGGTGATGCTGTTGTCAAGCAATTGCTACCTTTATCCCATATCGGTGGTGGGTTTGGAAGTTGATGTCGAAGGAGCCTGCTTGATGGTCCCATGGCAGGGATTCTCCAATTTTCACACTTTCTTTTCCAGTGGCTTGGAGTCCAGCTGCAGTAAACTCCACACTAAGCACCGGACACTCACCCAAATAACCACTGATGAGCTGAGACAAGACTCGTTTCCCATCCCGTCGTTTATATTTCAGAGGCTTTCACACAGGAAAGCAAGTACTAGCTGAACCTCCCTTCACCGGGCGGGAAGTATTTACTGAAATACCAGAGTCTGGGAACATACAGTGCCAGCATATGTGGATGGTTCACTCGGTAGATTAGCTGCTAAGGATGAGCCAATTGGCCTCTTCCAAGCCAATCTGACACTGGGTACAGGTGAATGATTTGAATAGATTGTTGTCAGAGTTGCCAAGGACATGAAGGGCTGAATGGCTTCCTTCCAGAAGGAAGTGGGGATTGGAGAAATGATAATACTCTTTCATGATCTCAAATTAAACAAGATACAAGATACAAATAATTTATTAGGCAAGTATGTAAGAACATACAAATAATTTGATTTGCCATACAGTCATACCAAAAAAGCAGCAAGACACATAACTACATAAAAATTAACATAAACATCCACCGCAGCTCATCATCTTTCCTACTTTTCTCCCCTGGTTGGGGCAGTCGGGGCAAGCAAAGCTCCCACAGCTGGTGATCGAAGCTCCCACGATCGGGGAGGTCGAAGCTCCTGCGACTTGGAGTTTCTGAAGTCGATCCCCAACCAAGGGACGGTGAGCTCCACGATATTAAGTCTTGCAGGCTCCCACAGTTGGAGGTCCCAAAGTCGACCCCCAGCAAGAGACTGCCAGCTCCTCGATGTCAGACCGCAGCGCGGATGCAGGTGCAATTCGGAAAAAGGTGCATCTCTGTTGAGGAAAGAGATTAAAAAAGTTCCCCCCCCACCTCCCTACCCCCACATAATATAAAACATTTAATTTAACGTACATTTAACAACAAACTAAAAACAACAAAAGAAGAAAAGGAGGAGACAGACTGTTAGCGAGGCTGCCATCGTACGGCGCCACCCATTATGATATGTTTTGTAACCAATGGAGTCCAGAAATATAGCAGCAAGCTGTTTAATCACCATAAGTGCACACCTTTAGATGAGGGATGAGTATTATTCAGGAATAAAAGGACAATTCACCTTGTATTACTAGCCTGGTATCATTGACATCCAGTAAAGGAGACTGACTAGGTCCGACTATCTCTGTCCCGCATATTCCCCTGACATCAGTCTGAAGAAGGATCTCGACCCTTCTTTTCAGAGATGCTGCCTGTCCCGCTGAGTTACCCCAGCTTTTTCTGTCTATCTTCGGTTTAAACTAGCATCTGCAGTTCTTTCCTATACTGGTCTCCATTTAATGTCTCAGCGAAAAGACGGCAGCTCTGACAGTGTAATACTCCCTCAGTACGGTGCTGGAGACTCAGCCTCAACACATATTCTGTTCTTAGAGCCAGGGGTTCTGTTCATTAAAGCTGCCGAACCATGTGAAAAAAAGAGTGTGTGCATTTGAAATGAGGGTAGGATCAGCTGTACCATGACGCCTCTGAAATGCAGCACTTGCTCAGAGTTGACTGAGATTATTTGTTCATCTGAAACATGAACCCACAATCTACCAACTCAGACAATGAGCTACCATGAAGTAATGATTATCACCTTACAGCTCAATGGAATGCAAACATACCAGCAATATACTATTTTTTTGTTCTCTGTTTCATCCAGCTTGCCCCCAGCTATCTATCTCACTTTTAGAACAGTTGGACAAATATGATGATTAATTAAACTTTAAACTAACAGATATCTCAGTTGCTTAATGAGCCAATGTATGTTTTATTGGTGGAGAAATTCACTGATGCACCAGGGACAAAACTGCATTTGCTGCTGTACAAGCCCTGCATGCTAAAGGACCTTCCATGAGGTCTGAGGCAAGGGAGTTGGGGGGCCGAAGATAGAGACAAAATACTGGAGTAATTCTGCGGGACAGGCAGCATCTCTGGAGAGAAGGAATGGGTGACGTTTCGGGTCGAGACCCTTCTTCAGACTAAGAGTCATGGGAGAGGGAGACTAGAGATATGGATGGGTAAGGTGTGAAAACAACTGATAAAAGCAGACGATAATCAAGGACATATAGAATAGTTCATTTTTAGCTGAGGAGAAGGTGCCAACGAGGCATACAAACAGTAAAATTGAGTTGGCTGGGGGAAAATAAGTGAGCCAACAATTTGAAGATTGTTCAACTGTTCTGGATTCTTGCATCAAATGCTGCAAGTAAGAATTCCATTGTTCTGTTTTGGAACATATGACCATAAAACATTGTTGACACTTGAAACGATAGGATCCTTATCCACCCTATTCAATGGTTATATTATTTTTAACACCATGGTTAACTCATTCCCTGCATTGCTATCAAGATTCATTGGCAATGAAGAATGAAGAAATCTGACAAATTCTGGAATAAAAAGCTGGAGGAGTGGAAAGCAAGTCTAATGAAGCTAAGCTAAGATGTAACCAATTCATTATGGATCATCAAAGTCCATGTAGACGCATATGAATTGGAATAGAGTTCAGAATTGTATTGGGGGTAATGCCTGCCTGCACAGCTGGAGTGAGGCATGGCCTTCGATGAATTTGTCTTTGGTGTATGGAAAGTGATAAATAAAGGAAGTGTACTGATGTACTGGAAGCAGACAACTTCCTGGAGGTCATTTCCATCCACATTCCACAAAACACACACTCTTCATTCACTGGAAAACATACAGGCCTACCCTAGGTTATAAAATAGTTGACTTATGGACTCCGCATACATACAAATCAGCTCCTATAAATATTATTAAATTCAAATGAGAACCAGTCCTAAAAAAAAACGCTGCATACATGGAACTTGCCTGTTCAATCTTACTCTAATATCTCTTAAGAACACGATTGACTTGATTGTAATCATGTATTGTCTTTCCGTTGTCTGGTTATCATGCAACAAAAGGTTTTCACTGTACCTCGGTACACCTGGCAATAAACTGAACTAAATAAACTCTGCAGAGGGGCACATGAGAGTTGCTTTGGAAATTTATAACCAATCACTTCTATTAATAGGAGATTGACATAAAGTGATAGAGTAATTCAGTGGGTCAGGCAACACCTTTGGAGAAAAAGGATAGGTGGAGTTTCGGGTCAGGACTATCCTTCAGAACCAACCCGAAATGCCACCCGTCCATTTTCCCCAGAAAAGCTGCCCTATCCGCTGAGTTACTCCAGCATTTCATGTCTATCTATGTCATATACCATAATCTTCAGTTCCTTTCTACACATTTATTAATATGTGTGCAATGATAATCTATTCAACAATGTTGCAGCCACTGATACCTCAATCCCAACAAAACCATCCAATGAGCATGGGACATCCTGATCCTGATTCTGTACCATTTTGATGTTTCAGCCCATTGTCCCTGGGCTGAGGAAAACAATAACTAAATCTTCATGCTAATTGGCCCTCATTAACCGTATTCATTGAAATACTGTCGAGATCTGGTTACCGTTATGAGCGAGTTTGTTAATTTTCCAGCTAATGGACCAATAGACTTACAGACGTCTGTAAAAACGGAACCTGTTTGTAGCCCTGGGATGGCCTGTACACGGAGTTTCATGGAGATGGCATGTGATTGATGATGAGCTTTACTTAAAATAAAAATCAATCTAAAATGGTGGTGTTTTATAACAGGTACCCACCTTGGCCAGCGCATCCCTGGCTGCTGTTTAACAGACAAATTGCTGCACAAACGCCTCACTGCACAGTCCCAGACCTTTTTAGACTTGCTTATTAATCAGCGAGCTACTGCTTCTGAGGAGTGCACAGGGTGAAGAAGGAAGCCTGTGTCACCTTGCAAAGATGTGAGGCTGTTTCAGTCCCCCTGTGGCTTCACTATTGTTTGAGAGAACCATCAATAATTTTATGACAAGGTTAACACTTGTCATGTTATACTGAGATGACAAAAGGCCGGATTTCTCAAACTGCCTGAGCAGTCAAGGTTGCTGGAATGAAACTTGCTTCCCTTCATTACTCGTTCACCAGAAACCAGTTAGAAAAAGCAGTTCAACAAGCACTTTAATTGGCCTGAGTGTTTGAACAATACGACAGACCATTTGACATTCACTGTTCATTGCTCTTTTACAGTCTCCCAATCAAATGTATAAAAAGAAGATCCCCAAAAGACCACACCAACACCTCATTTATATTATATTCTTTCCTGGCTCATTTTCATGTTAACACTGTTGTGCTGTATCAAGGGAAAATGCTCCAGTGCAAATGGGTCTGAAATATCAATCTAAAATGGAGGTGAAATGGAAGACTAAAATCAGTCCTGATGCTGCTAAACCAGGCACTAGCAATGGAATCTCTAAAAGCAGCCACAATATGTGGTAAGAGCTTTTTCCACTGAGAGACCTTTACCAGTCCATTGGTATCAAGCTTGTGCAAGGCTTACGTTCCTGAGATCTGACCAAAAGCCCGTTTCTGTGTAAGTCAGAAACATCTGTTTTCTATAGCTACCTACATCGTATCTCTACATGTACTTAGTATAATTGTTTCATTTCGTCAAATATTCACCTTAACACTACTCATAATTAAACTACTGGAATACATACGGTATCCAGTTGTGAATGAATAATCAAGACATTGTATTATTCTTATTAGTTAAAAATTGCTTCAGAACTGAATGGGAGAATATGTGTAGTCAGACTTCCATTAATCTGGGCTTCTGTAAGCAGGAAGCCCCTGCAATGTGTGACCTGATGCTGGATCACATTGGCAGCTTTCATTGTTCCCTTATTTTTCCTATTATAATGGCAGATTTTACAACGTCCTCAAAGTCCAACTTCGATAGCCATTAATTATCGGAGACTGAGGAGACTGGAGGTATAGCCTAACGCACTCACGACACACATAAGACAGCAAAGATGAATCTTCCAGACGTCGTTTCTTGATTAATTGCATTTTTATTGAAGTAATACAAAACAAAAAAAAACTCATAACTTTCCGTTCTTAATCGCTGTTCCATTCACATCATATAAATCACATAAAAGCTTCTTCTTCCAAAGGTATGTCGTCTCGTAACATGTGTGTGTCGTGATCATGGTAGAAAACAGTTTCCCCTCATTCTCCGATACCAAACTGAAACTTCCCATCTGAAAGTCTGCGCCAGACTCCTCTAACAAAAGAACACACCTCTAATATGTATCAAATCCCACCTACAAAAGTACAGGCAGATAAAAACTAAAACTAAAAATATCAGACATGATAATTATACTGACTTAAGCTTAATGGCTCCTAAACCTATATTAAACAAACCTCAGTACTGAACAAAAAGACTGATCAGTGTGCAAAACCTTGGGGAAGAGAAATAATCCAGGTAATTGTCAAACTGTAGATCTTTGGGTTTTTGTAGGCAAGGACAGAGATTGCAATTCCTATTGCCTGCATTCCTATTTATACGTCACTGGAAGCAGTCACTCCAGGACAGTAAAGGGCCTGTCCCACTTGGGCGTCATTTGCGCGTCATTTACGCGACATCCTAAAAATTGGTTGGCGCATCATGACGCGCGCATGATGAGGCATGGTGGCGCATGTAGTGACACGCGGTAATGCATGGCTCCCCAGGATTTTGTGATCGTACTGATGGCGTACGCTGACGTACTGACGGTGTACGTGTGGCGCTTGATGACCCGTGGTTACGCACGGTGATGCACGAATGTTGCCTATGCTAATTTATTATGCATGACCGCGTGCCAACATCCGTAACCATGCGGCGCCCGTACGCCGTCGGCGCGCCATTTGTGCGTCATTTTTCTACCATAGTATCTTTGATTTTCACTGGGAAAATCCTTGCCACGGAGATCGGACTAAGTACAAATGACATCGCAAATGGCTTCCAAAAGGAGCAGGGCCCTCAAGAGCGACTGTCGTACTGCAAGACGATTTTTGCGCGACAGTCACTACCGGCCTGCTACGTAAATGACGCGCAAATGACGCCCAAGTGCGACAGGCCCCTTAAGTGTTGCTTTTTAAAACACTGCACCGCCCCTCCTCTCAGCTGCTCAAGTGAAACTGATCTGCCCCACGCTAACTGCTGTTGGTGCTAATTACTGGGTAATTGTAATAAATTACAACTGTACCATTTATTTAACTTGCAAATTCATTGAACAAAAAGTAATAAACAAATGAATAACAATAATAAAATACGCAAGAGACACAAGGAACAGATGCTGGAATCTTGAGCTTTCACTACCATCTATCTCGACTGAAAATAGGGTCCTGAGTTGAAACATCATCTATCCATATCTGGCACCTGAGTCTGAAAGAGGGTCTCAACCTGAAAGGTCACCCATTCCTTCTCTCCACAGATGCTGCCTGTCCCGCTGAGTGACTCCAGCATTTTGTGTCTAACCTCCACCGAAGCTGCCTGGCCCACTGAGTTCCCTCAGCAGTGTGTTTTTTTACGAAATAAAATGCACAAAATAAATCTACACTAAACATCTACACAAGATCTACACTAAAACGACTGTTCTTTTAAGTTGATCTTTAATATATATAGCAATTCTTTCCTCAATTCTGTAAGAGTCATCTTGAACTATTGAAGTTTCCAAATGAAGTCTTAAATTTTACCACCTCAATTTACTTCACTTACGCTCTGTAACAGGTGGAATATCTCGTTGCATTTAATTAACTGACAACTTGAGCCAGAAAGGAGTTGTCATTCACACACATAATGGAACAAATTACACATTGTTTATATTTGAATTATGCAGCTTGTTTCTCCATCAATCTTTTAACCTTGGAAACAAGTGAGCAGATCTCCATGTTTGCATTGGTTCAGACTTCCGCCAGAAATTTAATTGCACTTGCATTGGAACCAAACAAAATCTGGAGCCATTTGGTGGTAGAGAATTTTCCAAAAAAATAATGTTTACCCCATCTCAGTTCCTAACTGTCAATCTTGAACCATGGTCCCTAAATATCAACCATGACAGCTGCTCCAAGCATTCAGACTCTCATAGAATTAAATAATGATTGAAGATAGACACCAGAAGCTGGGGTAACTCAGTGGGTCAGGCAGCATCTTTGGAGAAAAAGAATAGATGGCATTTTGGGTTGAGACCCTTCTTCAGGCTTCTGAAGAAGGGTCTCGGTTTACTTTAAGCTTGGCAGGAATCTATCCTGAATATTATGCAGCCACCATAAAGTATTTGTGGGGAAGGAGCACAGTCCAGATCCTGTTATCACTGGGCACTGAGGGGCTGGGACACATGTAACTGCCTCTCAAATACTCTATGGGTGCATTAGGGTGGAAACATCCAGGGTAAGTGAATGTATTGATCTGATGGTATCGCATAACTAGGGCTTTAAACTAAATAGTGGTGAGGGGAGGGGGTGGTTCAATAGATTGGAAAAATTATGGATAAAGTTTAATGGAAAGGAGAGCGCAGGAGAGGTTACTGAAGCCTCCAGAATAAGAAATAAAAATAGGACAGGAAGTTTAGAAAGGGAGCATTTTGATTAGATGGGTGGTAAATACATAACTGAAGGTGCAATCCTTATTATATAATTACAAAACTCTGATCTTGGATGTGGATGTGTGTGTGTGGTGTGTGTGTGTGTGTGTGTGTGTGTGTGTGTGTGTGTGTGTGTGTGTGTGTGTGTGTGTGTGTGTGTGTGTGTGTGTGTGTGTGTGTGTGTGCGTGTGTGTGTGTGTGTGTGTGTGTGTGTGTGTGTGTGTGTGTGTGTGTGTTTATTTGTTTGTGTGCGATCACATCTACTCGAAGAAACGACGCACTAACGGTAAAACTTTTACATATTCCGGTAGAGATTTATCACGTGAAATCAAACATTGTCTTATCTAAAAAATTCATGCATTATTTCTCGAGTTATTTATGAAAATGTTCAAAAATTTCAAATAACTTAGAAAGTAAATGAGATAGTCTCACTGATGACGTTGCAATGGATGCCTGCCTGCCTGCCTCTGCTTGTGCTTTGAGTGACGTCACCCCTGTTCATTCTTCTGTACTGCTTGGCTTCTTAACTTTTATTTCTTTAAATTTGTCACTTAGCGTTTTTAAACTGCTGCTCAGGTCATGCTGCGCGCTCTGCTGGGCTCCTTGAAGTTCTAGAACATGGCGGCAGCTAAAAATCACATGTGCACATTGTCAGATTTTATTAAAGTGTATTTTTATACATTTTGGTTTCACCATGTACAAATTACAGCTGTGTTTATACATAGTCCACCCATTTCAGGGCATCATAATGTTTGGGACACAGGGCTTCACAGGTGTTTGTAATTGCTCAGGTATGTTGAATTGCCTCCTTAATGCAGGTATAAGAGAGCTCTCAGCACCTAGTTTTTCCTCCAGTATTTCCATCACCTTTGGAAACTTTTATTGCTGTTTATCAACATGAGGACCAAATTAGTGCCAGTGAAAGTCAAAGAAGCCATTATGAGACTGAGAAACAAGAATAAAACTATTAGAGACATCAGCCAAACCTTAGGGTTATCAAAATCAACTGTTTGAAACATCATTAAGAGAGAGAACACTGATGAGCTTACTAATTGCAAAGAGACTGGCAGGCCAAGGAAGACGTCCACAGCTGATGACAGAAGAATTCTCTCTATGAATAAAGAAAAATCCCCAAACACCTGTCCAACAGGTCAGAAACATTTTTCAGGAGTCACGTGTGGATTTGTCAAAGACTACCATTCGCAAAAAGACTTAATGAACAGAAATACATAGGCTACACTGCAAGATGCAAACCACTGGTTAACTGAAAAAATAGGATGGCCCGGTTACAGTATGCCAAGAAGTACTTAAAAGAGCAACCACCGTTCTGGAAAAAGGTCTTGTGGACAGAAAAGACGAAGATTAACTTATATCAGAGCGATGGCAAGAGCAAAGTAAGGAGGAGAGAAGGAACTGCCCAAGATCCAAAGCATACCTCCTCATCTGTGAAACATGGTGGTGTTAATGCCTGGGTACGTATGGCTGCTGAAGGTACTGGCTCATTTATCTTCATTGATATGACTGCTGATGGTCATAGCGTAATGAATTCTGAAGTGTATAGACATATCCTATCTGCTCAAGTTCAAACAAAAGCCTCAAAACTCATTGGCTGGCGGTTCATACAGCAAGACAATGATCCCAAACATACTGCTAAAGCAACAAAGGAGTTTTTCAAAGCTATAAAATGGTCAATTCTTGAGTGGCCAAGTCAATCACCCGATCTGAACCCAATTGAGCATGCCTTTTATCTGCTGAAGAGAAAACTGAAGGGGACTAGCCCCCAAAATAACCAGAAGCTAAAGATGGCTGCAATACTGGCCTGGCAACTGGTGGTGTCCATGGATCGCAGACTTCAAGTAGTCATTGCATGCAAAGGATATGCAACAAAATACCAAACATAGCTACTTTTATTTACAAGACATTGCTCTGTCCCAAACATTATGGTGCCCCGAAATGGGGGGCTATGCATAAACACTGCTGTAATTTCTACATGGTGAAACCAAAATGTATAAAAATGTCATTAAAATCAGACAATGTGCACTTTAACCACATGCGATTTTTTTCTGTTGTAGAATGTGTAGTTTGGAAAATTTGCTCACAGCAAGACCCACACGCACCAAGGTGAAATGACCTAATAACCTGATCTATATTGAAGATGGACTCAAAAGGTTGGAGTAACTCAGCGAGACAGGCAGCATCTCTGGAGGAAAGGAATGGGTGACATTTCGGGTCGAGACCCTTCTTCAGACTATATTGATATCTGATGTTGGCCAGTATGTTGGGAAAAGCTCCTTTGCACATCTCTGCATTTGTGAACTTTCATTCAACACAAGGACTAGACCAGGCTTGCGTTAAATATTTACCCGAAAGTCACCCCTGCAGGGTTCAATGTTACTGGGCTGAAGCATCATCCGTGGCTACAGGATGATATCTAATGTGAGGCAATATCACACAGCCTTTTATCATTTTATCTTACACTTTTCCCTGCCGATGGCTGACAAGAGAAAATAGCCCATTTTAATAATTGCACACTTAACCGTAATGTAAAACTGAAACAGTTGTTTGATGAGTTATTGAAGATCAGTACGTGAGAATTATGGATGTGCAGATCAGCCGCCAGTAGACATGGGCATGATGGCAGCTAAAAATCAATCTTAATATCAGTCTTTTGTTTTATCTGTGCTGCACCTTTGTGCATGTTTATTTTTAATTCTTCCACATCCTTCCCTTGATATAAACGTCTCAGCCAGTCAGGTTAATCATTCAAGACTCTTTTCAGCTGAGGCATCTGTTGGGGGTTAATAAGAATGATTATAAATGATGAGATCCTATGGGATTAATGTCCAAATCCGCTGCACCATCAGCTGTAACGATACAGTGGCATATCATAGCAAGGAAGTATTCAGCCCAATATGTTTAGGAGAAGGAAGAAGGGACATTTTTCACCTCACTCTTCTCCTCTATCCCACGGTGCTAAAGTCAATGACTATATTATAACCAGCAATTTATCTGTGATTAGCTAAATTAAACGAGGAGAATGAAACTCTATGCTGTGTGTTTGTGTTGAATAAATTGTACTAGGAATCTGTGGTGCCTTCACGCCCACGTTGGTTTTGCATACAGCCTGTCACCACTGGCGACTCGCCATCAGTCTCATGAGAAGGTCCAGCCACAAGAGCTCAATAACAACTCCAAGGTCAGACACACTAATTGGTCTTATCTGCCCACGGGTTATGATTGGTGAGAATGTAGGTAAAAGGGGCTTCTGGATGTCCAGCTCAGCTAAGTGTTGTTTGTTCTTTGCTGTCTGTCGTGGGATTTACTAGATTCTACAACTGGTGACTCCATTGCTACATGCAACCTTCCACTTACTCACAAAATGTATGAAGATAAAAGTGACGGTGTCAGTCGATGAAGTAAAACTCGACGTCCCAATTTTTTTTTACATCCAACGCGAGAGCGTGGTTTTCAATACCCTGTACTAGAAACTCGATTTCACTCCCTCAATGTCACGAGCCGATGGACAAAATGTGGGTTCCTAGCAGCTCGTCTTCCAAAGCTGATTGCGTGGGAAATAGAGATCATGCTCATTAATCCAGAAGAAATGACGCCATA
Source organism: Leucoraja erinaceus (assembly GCF_028641065.1). Lineage (NCBI taxonomy): Eukaryota > Metazoa > Chordata > Chondrichthyes > Rajiformes > Rajidae > Leucoraja > Leucoraja erinaceus. The sequence continues at coordinate 30,398,024 of NC_073390.1, read as the reverse complement.
CGACGTGCGTACATCCGCTATTGTGGAGCGAACGCAGCCCTCAAAGCAGGCCCGCATTTTACAGTTGCTGGGAGATAATAATCTCGGTGATAGGAAGCCATCACAAAACTGCGGCGATGGCGCAGGCTGACGGGAGACGAATAGATTGACGGCAATGTCTGGAAACATAATTTTCTCCGCTGCAGGCCTACTCGGGTGCAGAGGCATTTGATAGATATGTTTTAATCGGCCAGCATCAACAAGCTCGTAAAACGGGCCAACATTATCATGGAGATAACCACTGCACTGCAGGTGATTATGGTTAATGCAACAACAGTAAAGCCGGAAAATGGACAGCGGGAACAGAAAAGTGCCGGGCTGACTGCGCAAGTCGAGGACAATCCAAGATCTCCAGGCACACTAAGACCCCTTTTGGTGAGTTTCCTGTACCGAACACCCGTTTTGAGGACGTGCACCTGGACTTGCCACTACCACAGTCAAGAAACTACACATATCTGCTCACTTGTGAAGACCGGTTCACAAGATGGCAAGATGCTATCCCAGTCATCAACATTTCAGCGGAAACAATAGCCTGCGCTTTTGTTGAACGATGGATTTTGGTCTTTGGGGTCCCAAGTACGACCACAACAAACCGAGGACCGCAATTCTAGTTTGCGCTGTTTCAAACACTAACTGACCTCTTGGGTATGAACCGGATTCGAATGACTGCGTATCATCCACAAGCAAATGGCCTGATCAGTTCCATCGCCAGTTGAAAGCCCCTCTGGCAGCCGGAGGCGACGCATCAAATTGGAGTGAACGGTTGCCGCTGGTGCTGCTTGGCATTCGTACGGCGGTGAAAGCAAACCTAGGTTGTTCGTTGGCAGAAATGGTTTACGGCACAACTCTAAAACTGCCCGGCGAATTTGTCGAGCCAATCCCCACAGACAGATCCTATGATCCAAGCAGGTTATGTTGATCGATTGCGGCAAACTATGCAGCTACTCAGGCCAACACCAACACGGTGAACACCTGCCATGGTCTACGTGCCTGCTGATCTCCAATGCTGCACACATGTTTTGGTCCGACCTCTTCAGCAAGCATACGATGCCCCTTACCAAGTCATCCAACTCCTACCCAAAAGTACTCCCACACTGCAGTACCAAACCAGATCAGGCCATGAAATCAACCTGCCAGACTGGCACGGAGCAGGACAAAGTCAAGCAGTCGCCCCCTTGTATGGCGTGGAGGCTGAGGGAGGAGCTGTGGCGCCTACACGCCTACATAGGTTTTGCATGCAGCTGTCACCGCTGGTGACTCACCAGCAGCCTCACGTGAAGGTCTAGCCACTAAATACTAATTTCCAAAGGTGTACAATAGAGAGTATATTGACAAATTATGGTCATGGTCTGGTTCGGTGACTGAAAGGCCCAGGAACAAAGAAGGCAAAGAAGTAGTAAACTTTGCCCAGTCCATCATTGACCTCCCCACCATTAAAATGATCTAGAGGAGATGTTACTTTAAAAAGGAAGCTAATATCAACAAAGATTGCTTGAATCTCACTGCTACTGTTGGGAAGAATGTACGGAGCTTGAGAACCAGGTTCAAGAGTAACTTCAACAGTAGTTTATTGAACTATAATGCACAACCCTAACCATAACCCTTTCTCAGCGAAGACCTACTATGAACTTTGTTTTTGATTGCATAAGTACTTCGGTTTAGCACTTTTATGGTCTGCTTACCTCGTATTATTGATCAAAATAGTATTGCACTTTTGATTATTGTATATTTATTTGTTATGTTATTCCTTTAATGAGCCTGTATATCTGCAGCAAGCAAGACATTTATTGCTTCGTTCATAGTGTGTGTCAAACACTCGTGAAATCCTATGGGTTGGAACTACACTGAGCAAGAGAAGCTATTGGCAAACAATGTTGTTCTCTGAGAACTGAACTACATTCCTGTATTCCTAATTCATTAATCAAATGGTTTAAGTTGATAAGTTGAACATGGAGTTCATGGCTGAAACACTTAATGAGCAGCCTATCTCGGGAGGGGATTGTGGGGGGTGTTCTTTTTACTTAATACATTCACTCCTGAATTGCTGACACATTGATTGAAGGTTGCTTTTGTATTAAGTAACTCTTGTCAGACATTTCCTTGACTCAGTGTGAGGAGCATTTCTCCCAGCAGTCAAACATTGTAAACTATTGAGCCATTCTACTATTACATGTATCACAGAATGTTGTTTTTTTTTCTCTAATTCTAATTACCATAGGAAACACGAGAACAGAGTCAGCTGAAAAGATTACTAGCAAAATAATATCCTGGTGTTTATGAGGCTAGAAAGCAGCTTCACTTGCTACAACAGTAATAGATGATTTGTATTATCTGCTGGGGATTTAATGCAATATGAGATTTTAATTCAGAATTTTTTTTTCTTTAATCTGCTTTGTTCACATCATCTTTGTTACAAGGTATATACAACTTGATCTTATACATATTGGATAATCTAAATGTCAATTTGTTATAGAGAGCAAATTAGGCTAATTTGCATAATTTGCTAATTAGAAAAATTAGGCAAATTAGGCTATGTAGAAAGTGAAAACAAATTATATGGATAATATCATATTTATTATCACTTTCTTTGTTATCCACAAAGAGGTTTCTGAGTTATGCTCTTGTAATGACCAAATGCAAGCAGGTGGGACTAGTGTAGCTAGGACATGTTGGTCGGTGTAGGCAACTTGGGCTGAAGGGCCTGGTGTCACGCTGTATCACTCTATGACTGTGACTCTAGATATACCTTCTGCAGTACTGGGCTGGAATGTGATGAGAAGGGACCACACTGTTTCCCCCCAAATATTTTTCTCCTCTTTACTTCAGAGTTTTATGGTTGGAAACCATAAACCGTCAAACTCATTAACCATGTAGACCAGAGGATAGAATAAACAGTTAATTCACGCAGAAGGAACTAGGTAGGGGGAGTTAGGTAGGGCAGAGCAGTGGAGCATCTAGTAGAGTCACTGCCTTGTGACGCCAGTGACCCGGCTTGATCCTGACCACCAGTGCTGCCTGTGTGGAGTTTACACTTTCTCCCTGTGACTGTTTAGGTTTCGTCCAGGTGCTCCGGTTTCATCCCAAGTCATAAAGACATGCTGTTTGGTAGGTTATTTGGGCCAATGTAAATTGCCCCGAGTATGGGTGTGGTTGAATCTGGATGGGTGGGGAGAGTTTGTTGATGGATAGAATTGAAACAATGCGATTAATATTGGATTAGTGTAAGTAGGTGGTTGATGATAGGTGGGTACTATGTGAGCCTTTCAGCGAGTCCTGTTTTTGTGCTGTACCTTCTTGACTCAGCGACTCTAGAGCTAACTTAAATACAGAGTTGAGGGAAAGAACAGAAGAATTAAAAGTGAGTGAAAAACACTCAAATTATGAAAAATGTATAAATGTAAAATGTTTTATAAGCCTCTGAAATTTACTGGCCACACGCTGAGATTTAGTGGGTCCATTTGTGCCGCTTTTGTACTCATACCATACTGTTCTAATTTTTATTTTATTTATTTTTTTATTTATTAGAAGCAAATGTACAAAAATAGAACCAATGGCATAAAACATGATACAGTTATTGTACAGCAATTTTAACTTTTTAGCTTGATTTGGAAGAAAAGAAAGGAGAAAAAGCAAGAAAGAGAAAAAGTGACATGTGCAAAGATAAAACCCCTAGACTACCAAAGTAGTGTGGCCAAAGAGTGAATAAATGAAAGAAGGAAGAGACGAATAGAAAAAAAATAAAAGGACAAAAAGAGAGGAAAAAGTGGTGATATACCTGCCTCACATCCCTCCACACCCACCTCACCCATCCCATAATTAGATTTAAATCCAAAGTTGCGTTGTGCCATACTATCCTTGTAATAAGTCAATGAATGGTGTCCATGTCTTCGAAAAATGATCTGGTTTTTCGGCCAAGACAAGTCTAATATTTTCAAGATGTAGCGCCTCGGACATGTTTATAATCTACATCTTAAGAGTAGGTGTATGTTTCCAAAATTTCCTTTTTTCCACATTAGGTTTTTCGCCGTTATCTGGCCATAATTAAGGAGACGTGTTTGAAATAGTGATAGCTCGGAGCAGGCTTCTGAAGTACCTAGAGTGATCAGTCCCGTGTCGGGACCCAATTTAATTTTTAATGTTGTTGAAAAAATTTCAAAAATTCCTCTCCAGAAATTATGTAACTTTATACAAGAGGCAAAGGAATGGGTTATAGTTGCTTCCTGAAGAAGATATTTATCGCAAATAGGAGATACATTTGGAAAGATCTTATTCAGTTTAGACTTTGAATAATAGTCTGTGCAGTATTTTAAAATTAATTAACGAATACCTAATGTTGATCGAACAGTTGTGTATATATAGAAGGTTTTCCTCCCATCTGTCTTGTAACATTTTTAGGCCAAGCTCATCTTCCCAAGATCTTCTAATTACTTCTGATGATGGGGTTTCAATATTTAAAAGGGTGTTATACAGGTATGATATTAACTTGTTTGAATCCGGGTTTCAATTCATACATTCGTCTAGTGTGCCTGGCAACAAAGATTGATAGTCTTGGGTATATGATTTCAGATAGTCTCGTATTTGAAGGTATCTAAAATGTTGACAACCTTTCAGATGATATTTCAACTGTAATTCTTGAAATGAGAGAGCAGTTCCCATCTCATAAAGGTCTCCGAGTTTTTTAATTCCTATCTTTCCCAGTGTGTGAACGTTTTGTCTAAAATAGATGGCTTGAACGAAGGGTTGTTGGCAATTGGTGAGAGAACAGATAAACTTCTCAGTTTAGGGGTTGACTTCATTTGTTTCCAGATTCGTAGGGGACTGTGGATAATCAGATTTTTCTCATATAGTGTTTTCTTCAAATTTATTGGAGAGAGAAGAATCGCGCCTATATTAAAAGGCGAGTAATCCTCTCTCTCCATTATTAACCATTTTACTTGTTGGCATGTGTTGTCCAACCAATAGATTACGTTTTTAATATTCGTTGCCTCTATAATAGTGTAAAAAATTAGGGAGAGCCAATCCGCCAATTTCTTTGGGTTTACATAGATGTCGTTTATGGATTCTATGTGTTTTATAATCCCAAATAAAGTTTGTGATCAGAGTCGAGTTAAAAGAAAAAAAAAAAATTTTAGGAAGATAAATCGGTATTGATTGAAATAAGTACAGGATTTGTGGGAGGAAGATCATCTTTATGGCATTTATTCTGCCTATGAGAGGCATCGGAAGCGTTTTCCAAAATTGAGTAAGGGCATTTTGTTTGGTAATTAGAGGAGGGAAGTTTGCTTGAAATAGGGAAGTGTATTTTCCAGTTATGTGAACTCCAAGATATTTAAATTTTTCCTGAGCTTAATTTGTATTTGCAATGTGGTTGCGGCAACGTCTTTAAAACTTGTGGTGTGGGTGAAACTGCAGTGAGGCACCAGTTGACCAGCAGCTTGTGGTGATTCACAACACACTACAAATTGTTGTATTTTGTGTACTAAAGAAGTAATAACGGCATGTCCTTTAACCTGAGGTTATTTTGCCAGTTTATTACTGTTCAATAAACTGGTAGGCAATAAGCATCTAAGGGTGTTCAACATTTTAGTGCACCTCCTCAGAAAATTAGGAGAATCAAGTGGGATCTTGCAGTAAATTCCAAGCTACCGTAATCCAATTTGAGTTTACTGTCACAAAATGTGTAACGTTACAGCAACTGTCATTTTGTGGACAAACATTTTTCATAATAGGTATGGTAAAAATATAACCTCTACATAATCTTACTTTGCAGATAAAGGTAAAGGTTTGTGCTGAATTATAGGCAGACTCACCATGTTGATGGTTAACAGAGCAGCAGAGAAGTTCATGAAAATATTTTCTCTGCTAAGTTGATCTCTTTATTGCGTGAATGTCAGAGGAAGTGGGGTGGGATCTCAGTCTACAGTCTTGCTGCCACTGGACACTGAGGGTCTGGGCACTGTGTCACAGCCTGTCAAACACTTCATGGGTGCATTGTTTAAGGAGGAAACATGAGTGGTGTAAACATAGTGTAAAGGAATGCATTGAATTGATGGTACAATGAATACAGTGAAAGACACGCATTGATTGTATATACCGCGAATTAAGAAGTTTTGGGGGGAAAAGAAATAATGGTCCAGAAGTAACATACACGTCACTGCAGAGAAACTTTTCAAGTGAATCAAATGGTCAGAAATGTTTGAAAATGAAAAGTATCTCTTTGAAAGGTTCTGTGGCCCCCGGATGCAATAGAGAGTGTTGTATGATTGGTAAAGTCTCACACTGAAAATCCAATAAACTATATTGGTAATATGAAACAAAGACAGAAACTGCTGGTAACACACCGCAGGTCAGATAGCATCTGCGGACAGAGAAACAGAATTAATGCTTAAGTTCTGGCACCCTTCAACTTGAACGATTAACTCCAACACTATCTGACCATTCCTGCCAGCAGAACCTGGGACCCGTCTGCACTTTTCGTTTTCTGGTTCCTGCCTCATAAGGGAATTTGCAATTGCAACTCAAATGCACATTTCTATATCTGGCAGCTGTAACATGGACAGTCCTAGCAATTTGTCCATCAGTGTGGGGATGGAGAGAAATGATGGAAATTCATCACCAGGGTCTGAGGCTTTATTTATGAGTAGGGACTGGAAAATTTGGGGCCATTGTCATTGAAACAGAATGTAATGATAGTATTGTAGAGCTGCTCAAAATGGTAAGCAGATTCAATGGAGTGTGTTTTATTAAATAACAGATAAATGATAAGACATAAATTTAAGATCAGCACCAAGACATCTAAGGAACAGATCAGAGGTTTTCTCTTATGCAGTAGGAAGCTGATGCAGTAATTCATTGAGGACCACATGGAATTGTTCTTTGTTTGGTTAGACTCAATATTTCAAAATAAAAGTTAAAGCTGTTATCTTATTAGTACAGCCCCATAGCTACAATTAAGTACCCAGACAGTCCAGATTAATACTGCTTTAACTAGAAACTAGCAGATTTTGTTGCCGATAAAATAAAAGCACAGACTTTTCTTCCATAAATGTGTTTTATAAATTAATGAAGAAATGCAACTCATGTCTGCGGGGATGTATCCATTAATTTGTAAGTGCTAATTAATGTCTTTGTGTTCTTGGACTCCTTGTTTCTCTCGCCCAGTTCCCTTTATAATGCTGTGAAGACTTGCTGCTTCTACTGGGATTTTAAGCTCACCAATAGAGAAGCAGAGTGCCTGCTCTGTTATCCTCCATTCTTCTAAACAGTACCCCAAGCAGTACAAGTTCCAACAGGTTTTTTTTTGGCAGAGGATTATTAGTAGATCAGGTTTAGCTTTTAAATGCCCAAAACTGCCAGTTATTCACATTAACTGTGAGTTAACTTGGGAAAGGTTGCAACCAGGGCAACTTCATTGTGCAAATCTTTGAAATAATTATATGTACAAAACCCTTGTACGAACTGCCCAGGGTCAATCTACCATGGGTTCCCCATGCAATCATTTGGTTTCATCATTTTTTTAATTGATTTATGAGATGTGAGAATGACTGCTAAAGCCAGCATTTGTTTCTTGTCCCTAATTGTCCTTGAAAAGGTAGTGATGAGTCTTCTTGAACTTTTGCAGTCCTTCCGATGTAAGTGCCCCATCGTGTTATTAGATAGGGAGTTCAGGATTTGGACCTTACAAGTGGAGAGTTTGGTTTGGTTTATTATTATTGTCACATACACTGAGATACAGTGAAAAACTTGATGTGATATTTAGACAGATCATACTATACATGAATACAGTCAAATCAATACCCAAGTGTAATGAATGTAGAAAGGAACTGCAGACACTGGTTTATACTGAATATAGACACAAAGTGCTGGACTAACTCAGCGGGTCAGGCAGCATCTCTGGAGAAAAAGGATGGGTGGCGTTTTGGGTCAGAACCCTTCTTCAGATTGAAAGTAGAGGGTAGGGAACTAGAGGTAGCAAAATGCCAGAACAAATCAGGGCTGGGAACAGATGTTCAAGGAAAGGTGGAGCCCATAATGGCTCATTGTTACCTCTTCCCCCGCCAACATGGGCCATTATTGCCTCCAGCCTTCCTTGGTCATCTGTTGCTGGTCCTGCCTTGTTCTGCCCATTTCCTACACCTAGTTCCCTCCCCTCTACTTTCAGACTGAAGAAGAATCCCAACATAAAACATCACCCATGCATCAGAGACGCTATCTGACCCATGGAGTTACTCCAGCACTTTATGTCTATCACACATATAATGAGTAGAGCAAAGGGAAAAGGGAGCCTTCTATTGACTTCTGACGTGCCTTGCAGATTGTGGAAAGACTTTGGGATGTCAGGTGGAGATTCACCAGCCAAGGACACCCAAGCCTCTGACCTTCACCTGTGGCCTCTGTATTTATGCAGCTAGTCCAATTCTATTTCCCATCAATGCTGACATTTAGGTTGTGATGGTTGAGGAATCAGCAATGGCATTGCCATTGACTGTCAAGTGTGCATGGCTCAATTTTCTAGTTGGAGAAGGTCATTGTCTTCACCTGAATAGCGTCAATGTAATTTGCTTCACTTCAGTGCATACATGTATGTGGTCCAGGTTTTGTTATGTGCAAGCATGAGCTGCCTCACTTTCATAGAAACAGAAACATAGAAAAATAGGTGCAGGAGTAGGCCCTTTGAGCCATCACCGCCATTTAATATGATCAAGGCTGATCATCTGTACCCTGTTATTGCTTCCTTCCCATATCCCTTGATTTCTTTATCCCTAAGAGCTAAATCTACCTCCCTCTTGAAAACATCAAGTGCATTGGCCTCCACTGCTTTCTGTGGCAGATAATTCCACAGATTCACAACTCTCTGTTTTTTTCTCATCTCAGTTCAAAATGGTCTACCCCTTATTCGTAAACTGTGACCCTGGTTCTGGACTCCCCCAACATCAGGAACATTTTTACTGCATCTAGCCTGTCCAATCCATTAAGAACTTTATATGTTTCAAAGGCCAATGTGCCATTGAAATTCCAATTATTTAGTTTCTCCCCTCTCATATCTTTCACACCAGTGCTGATTAGACCTTACAATATATCCCATTACCCTGCCACTTCAATTATTTTCCATGATTCTATTACATTTATTAAGTCTCCTGTACATTTCTGATGACACCATAGTGATTAAATCACATGACCATGAAAAAAGTTGTATATTTCCTATGAAGAATTTCCCTCATTGTTATTTTTAAGTTCAAAAAAAGATGTTGATTGGATGGGGCAAGTCAAGTCAAGTCAAGTTTATTTGTCACATACACATACGAGATGTGCAGTGAAATGAAAGTGGCAATGCTCGCGGACTTTTGTGCAAAAGACAAACAACAAAACAACCAAACAAACTATAAACACAATCATAACACACATATTCTTTTACATAATAAATAATGGAAGAAAAAACGTTCAGTAGAGTTAGTCCCTGGTGAGATAGGCGTTTACAGTCCAAATGGCCTCTGGGAAGAAACTCCTTCTCAACCTCTCCTTTCTCACCGCATGGCAACGGAGGCGTTTGCCTGACCGTAGCAGCTGGAACAGTCCGTTGCAGGGGTGGAAAGGGGTCTCTCATGATATTGTTGGCTCTGAAGTTGCACCTCCTGATGTATTGTTCCTGCAGGGGGGCAAGTGAAGTTCCCATAGTGCATTCGACCGAATGCACTACTCTCTGCACAGCCCTCTTGTCCTTGGCAGAGCAATTACCAAACCAGATGGTAATGTTCCCAGACAAGATGCTTTCCACCGCCGCTGCGTAGAAGCACTGGAGGATCCTCGGAGACACTCTGAATTTTCTCAATTGCCTTAGGTGGTAAAGGCGCTGCCTTGCCTTACTCACGAGTGCTGAGGCGTATGATGCCCATGTCATATCCTCGGAGATGTGGACTCCCAGATATTTAAAACAGTTCACCCTATCCCATCTTGACTACCTGGGGCCTGGCGGTGAGAAAGTCCAGGACCCAGGCACACAGAGAGGTTGGCAGTCCAGACATATATCCAATCAGGAGTGATGGATTATTACACAGCATTCAAGTGGACCCAGTCAGATGAAAGCAGTCTGCACTATTCCCTCTGCATTTTATGTATTTCCATTTTTTTTTAATTGATAGGTGTTTTCACACCTGACTGCTCCTTTGATTAGACTGGTGGTTCTTGTTGACCAGGATCTTTGTTGTTGACTCCTGTTTCGTGTAAAGTCAAGTATACATATGCGCTGCCGGTCACACTTCTTGAAACACTGGTTCCACTGCGTTTAACAATGGTGCAGGGAGCCAAGCAAGACAATGACAGATGAAGCTGTTACAGGTTGGCCTTGAGACAGCAGGCTTTGTCAGCAGCTGGGTATAAGCTTGAAGCGACTTGTTCCAACATGATTGCAGTATCTTTGTACATGGTGAAAGCATGCCTTGCAGCTTTCCTTCTTTCAAATTAACTCTTTAGTTCCCAGATTCCTTCTGACATCTAGGCCACATTCCATATTTTAAACGGGCATCCAATTCTGTCCTCGGAGGGTACATAGGTACATGGTCTTTTGAACCTGGCAAATGAAGGTCCCCAAGTCAGTACAGCAACCATGTTCTTTGTTGTTTATCTGCATATAGCAATCACTCATCATTGCGCCATCTCACACCCTATTGTGATATTTATGTGCAGACCAACTAAACTAAAGCAGTTGATAAAATGGAATTGAAAAGCTCCATTTAAAAAAAAAAAATAGTATTGAGTTTTCTGCAGAGCTGGTCACTCCAGTGTCCAGAAAATTAATTAATTATGAATAAGCAGTGCAGGAGAGTGGCCATATAATGGCAATAGAATTGTATCCATTGTCAGGTGGGAACAAAATCATGTAACTTGTATTAACTGCTGATCAACCTGTTTAAAAGACATCCAAAAACAGGTTTGATGAGATGAACCAACTACTGTTGTTCCCCACCTTCTTGTGATCCTATAAAAAATTTGACTCCTGACAAAACATTTCAGTTTGTTGGATTTTACTTTAGAAAGTTTTGAGGACTGCCCATGTAATTTCCCAAAGTGGAGCTTGATCCTTGACCCTTTGCTATTAAGTTAGAATGTTTCCTGGTTCCCCGCTCGATTGTCAGAGGTCGGGTTTATCGTGCTTCGGATGCTCTGTGTCACTGGTGATGGACATTAGGAATGACCAAAGGGAAGAGGAGGAAAACGTTATGCTTGAGATAGAAGTGACTTTCTAACTCGTATCCTGTGCTCCTTGATCCTCTGTTTCGGGAGTCTCTTTCGAACCTCCAATGTGGCTCTATCCTTGCTGACCTGTTTGTACGACCTTTGGTTGATCTTCTTCCCCCCATCCAAACCCAGAAGTAAAGAGAGGTAGCAGACCAGAAAAATGCCCTGCTGCCCAATTAGCAGCAGGATGGTATGTTTATGTTCACAAATAACACAATTCACCAAAGGCCAAGGAAATCTCTCAGGCCTGCTTTGGGTTAAACAGCTCCAATGTCAACAAAGAGCATATCCTATCCCTTCAAATTTATAAGCACATTATTTATATTAATTTTGATAGCAATCACCCTGTCCTTATTAATTTCAGATAAATTGCATTGTTCATTTTCAAGAAAACAGGAGCAGTAGTAGGCCACTCGGCCCCTCAAGCCTACCGTTTCATGTGATCGGAATTCTTCATGCTCCACTTTTCGTTCGTTGTAAACACAAATGTGATTTCTGGAATCTTCTTCTTCTTGCGTTTGAGGCAGCAGAGGTTATGTAACGCCCTCCAAGCGCTGTAGCCAGTTCAATGTGCTGTTGTCGAGGGTCGTGAGGTCTACCTTTCCACCAGGGGATCGGAGGACAGCACGGTTGAAAATGACGTGCTGCTCGGTTTGCTGGTATGCTCCACGCATGCAGGCTGCTAATGAACGCAGCCCCCAGCGATGCATGTTCACGTTGAACCGGCGGACCACTGTGCGGAGCCGGCTTGGGGCAACCCAGTTTTTGCGTGGCAGGTCCGAGGCAGGTGGGGCTATGGTGTTCGGTGCAAAAGTGAATTGAGGAGGTCACGATGTCTGTTCCCATCCTATAAAATCCTTTTACCATCTATGGGACCTTAGAGTGAAATAAAAAGTGTTGTGCTTCAGACATGAAAGTGGCCCTCTGTGCCAGTCCCCCATTTACATCAATTTCTTGAGGTGAGGGCAAATTCTGCCGAAGAGCCTGTTTACACGCTGTATAACTATGACTTCATATTTCAATAATATATCTATTTCCAACTTAATTACTACTAATAATCTAATTCCACACCCCTCTGGGAGGAGGCCCAGGACAGAAAGGTCAGATTGGGAATGGAAAGGGGAGTTGAAGTGCTGAGCCACTGTTGGAGATCAGATAGGTTAAGACGGACTGTGTGGATGTGTTCAGCGAAATGATCGCCGAGCCTGTGCTTGGTCTTGCCGATGTAGAGAAGTTGACACCTGGAACAGCAGGTACAGTAGATGAGGTTGAAGGAGGTGCAAGTGAACCTCTGCCTCATCTGGAAAGACTGTTTGGGTCCTTGGATGGATTCGAGGGGGGAGGTAACGGGACAGGTGTTGCATCTCCTACGGATGCAGGGGAAAGTACCTGGGAAGGAGGAGGTTTCGGTGAGAAGGGACGAGTTGACCAGGGAGCTTCGGAGGGAACGGTCTCTGCGGAAAGCAGAAAGGGGTGGAGATGGGAAGATGGCCAGTAGTGGGATATGGTTGGAGCTGGCAAAAATGTTGGAGGATTATATGCTCTATGCAATGGCTGATGGGGTGAAAGGTGAGGACAAGGGGGGCTATGTCCTTGTTACGAATGGGGGGAGGGGGAGCAAGAGCAGAGCTGCGGGATATCGAGGAGACCCTATTGAGAGCCTCATCTACAATGGAAGAGGGGAACCCCGTTTCCTAAAGAATGAGGACTTCTCCGATGCCCTGGTATGGAACATCTCATCCTGGGCGCAGATGCGGCGTAGGCGGGAGTAGGGGATAGAGCCTTTACAGGAAGCAAGGTGGGAAGAAGACGGAGATGGAGACGGTGAGATCTAGAAACGATAGGGAGATGTCGGAGATGGTCCAAGTAAATTTGAGTGCAGGATGGAAATTAGTGGTGAAGTTGATGAAGTCAGTGAGTTCTGCATGGGTGCAGGAGGTAGCACCAATGCAGTTGTCAATGTAGTGGAGGTAGAGTTCAGGGATAGGACCAGTGTACGCTTGGAACAGGGATTGTTCGACAAATTCCTGAATGTAGAATTCTTGATTTTGTTTGATATGCTATTTAGGATGGATGTCTTTACAGGACTGTGTTACAATGGTAGCAATCTCACCACTGAACCAGAAAGGTCAGAGCCCCCTCAGATACGGGCCTTATCAAGGATGAAATCACCAAGGACCACCACAGTAAAGGGGTTGGCATTGGAAGAAACGTTGAATTTAACAGAATAAACAAGCTTAAGGTTTAAAAAAGACTGAAGAGAATTCCAATCATGGTAACAAAAGCAAGATGAAGTTCACTGCCAAGTAGCAGAGCAAGAAGGCCAGTTGAATCATGTTCTGATGCTTGTGCATTATGTCAGGTGGCGTTCCGGAGTGTAGCTTGAGGCAGTGTGATCTTAAATAACTCTGTAAGGTCCTGCCAAAAATCAGTTGGCAGCTGCACATCAAAAATTGGAGGCACATGGTGATGACAGGTGTGAGAATGGAGTTCCAGGTCCAGACACACAACAAATAATTGAATGTACAGAGAGGGAAAGGCTCATTTAAGAAGCAAGACTTTTCAATCTGCTGCACCATAAATCTGATGCAGTTGCGTAACTGGATCAAGTCCCATCCACTCATACATGCCTGCCCTGACACCTAAAAGGCAAAGATCCCTCCTCCTTCACCAAAGATGGTCACCCTACACCAACTATCTCCTACAATCTGATAGTTAATAAATAAGAGTTTACTTTAGATAGTTAATAAATAAGAGTTTACAGAAGGGATACAAAAATCGAGTTTACTTTAGAGATACAGCGTGGCAGCAACACCAGCGCTGGGCCACTATGCTGCATAAATTGTTTTTATATGTCGTCGTGTTATTTATGGGTTTGCTGGCAACAGCCGTCTCCAGATTAATCTTTAATTCCTGGAGATTTAAGAATGGCACCTTGATGTGATTAAAAATCTCAGAACACGCAAAAAAGAGTAAATGCAATCAAAACAGGAAAGAGGCTCATAATCCTTGGACTTTGTAGTTTATCTTCCAAGTGAAGCGAAGACGACAATGAACAAATTTCCATCTGTCTGCATTTGGCACCAAAGCTTTTTTTGATCATCCTTGTGCAAGATCCAGCTTCACGTTTTGCCTTATCATCTGTTCTCTGGGTCCTTGCGGCTTAATTGCCTTGAGAGCACGCTTCCTCAGAAGAATTTTGGAGCTTATTTTCAGCTTCTTTTCTCCTGTCACGGAGCGAGCAAATGGGAATTCTTGACCGCTCAGCTCCAACTGAATGTCAGCCATCCACTTTTTGCACTAGTCTTGCCTTAATCCATTTTATTTCCCCATATTCCCAAACTTCCCCAGATTCTCACATGCACACCAGAGGGCAATTTACATGGCCAATAAACCCAGCAACTGTGGTGTTTGGTGATGTGGGAAGCAAGGCACATGGTAACATTGAGAATGTGCAAATCCCACAAAGACAGCACTGCTGAGGCTCTGAAGAAGCAGTTCTACCATCTGTGTCACTTTGCTGCCGAGAGTCCTAGACATATAACCATTTTTGTTTTAAATATCCTTTTTTAGCATTTTAAACCAATACAAATGAAACCATCTGCCTTGTTAAGTAGCCCCAACAGTTGGTGAAACAGAAGATGGACACAAAATGCTGGAGTAACTCAGCGGGTCAGGCAGCATCTCTAGAGAAAAAGAATAGGTGAATAGGAACAGAAAGACGGTGCTTTTTGATGAATTGCTTCTTATTTATTGAAGACAAGCAAAATTGTGAAAAATTGTAAAGTGGTTTGTAATCCTAATCAGACAATCTGCCATTTTCCACTGCATCGTTATATTCTGGTCAGATGCCGTCTCCCACCTGAAAGCACTGACTCTTCTATAGTCTATGTTTTTATGTAGTTTTTGTTATTTTTTTGTTGGGGTGTGTGTGTGGGGGGGTGGGAGGGAGGGAGGGAGGGAGGGAGGGGGTAACTTTTAAATCTCTCCCTGCACGGGAGACCCGACCTTTTCTTTGTCGGGTCTCCGTTGTTGTTGGGGCTGCAACGAGGAGCGGCCTCCAACAGGAAGACCGGGGGCTCTGGTGCCGACGACTCACCTCACCGTCATGGAGCTGGCCGAGAGCGGGTGGAGCGGTGGTGGAGCGCTGCTGCGGCCCGACCTCCGGAGATTCGGAGGCTGCAACTGCGGGTCTGGCGGACGGCGACACCGGGAGCCCGTGGGTCCCTGGAGGGAGACCGCTTTTCAGGGCTCCCGCAACGGCGACTTCTCCCGCCCGAGTTGCGGGGTCGAAGAGCTCCTGGAGCGGGGCCTTACATCACCGCCCCGCGCGGCTTGGAATGGCTGCGGGACTCTGCGAGTGCACGCCGGGGGCTCTAACATCAAGACCCAGTGTGCGACCTTGCATCACCCGGCGTGGCTTTAATGGCCGCGGGACAATCGCCATCGCCAGCCGGGGGCTTTGACTTTGAGTGGGGGGGGGGGGGGGGGGGGAGTGCAGTGGAGAGATAAGTTTTTTTTTTTGGCCTTCCATCACAGCAATGTGATGGATGTTTATGTAAATTATGTTGTGTCTTGGGTCTATTTGTTTGTAATGTATGGCTGCAGAAACATCATTTCGTTTGGACCTCAAGGGGTCCAAATGACAAATAAATTGAATCTTGAACCCTTAGTCAGGATTGAACCCAGGTCTCTGGAACTGTAAGGTAGCAAATCCACCACTGTGCCACCCCCATGATCTCTAAGGCCCGGATCTTTCAAAGATGAATCTATTTACACCTTAAACATATCTATATCAAATAAATCAGAGAGATATATCACAGAGAGATTCCCACAATGTCAGCTGGGGTCACCTCTACGTCTAAAGATTAAATCCACACTAGCATCAGGTAGATTGTTCTGAGCCTGGCAATGTAATTAGCCATCAAATTGCTGAGTATTCCTGAGACTGAACAGTGTTGACCTGCCAGATGATGGCAAATCACCCACAGAGCATGAAGGGGTGACATTGTTTGACACTTCCATTTCCTTCTGAGTTCAGCAGATGATGAGCTTATGTTGTTACGTTATGAGCATAAAATGCCGTTGTTTAATGCCCTCAGGGGCTGCTCAAACTGACCACATAAATAATTATTATCCCCATTAATTGGAATGAAAGACTTCAAACAGTTTCAACTTCACTTGAAGTACAAGTTAATGATGTACTATCTATAGGACAGATTACTTTTCCTAATGCATGTATTATTATGTCCCAGCACTGCAAGGATTTTGAGCAGCTGAATGATTCTATATAATTAGCCAGGGAATGGAAAGGTATCAAATGGAAAATGCATGTGGTTTGGAATTACTGACCCCATAATGAAGTGAAGCCTTTCAGACGTTAATTGACCACAAAGAGATGTAGCACAACTTTAGGGTTGTAATTCGGGCCGTGAATTGCGACACAATTCAGGAAGTCTATTTAAGAGCTCCTGGAAGATGAATCAGATAATTTATTTGAGATGATATTCATACTAAACGATTCTTCATCAAAAAATTAGATTTTACCTATATTTGGTGCTTTAATAAGTTTTGGGGCAGCAGAGATGTGCAGCCAGTAGAGCCACTTGCTCCAGCGAGCCAGGTTTGACCCTGACCTCGGCTGCTGCCTATGTGGAGTTTGCTCATTCTCCATATGCCCTCAGTGAGAAGGCAAAGAGTTCAAGCTCCACTTGCGGTGCACCGGTGCAGCTGGTAAAACTGCTGCTGTGCACCTCCAGTGACCTGGGTTCAACCCTGACCTCAGGTCCTTAACTTTGTGCAGTTTGCCTGCGTTTGCACGATTTTCCGCCAGATGCTTTGGTTTTCATCCTGCACTCCAAAGACATTAATTGGCCCATGTGTGTTGGTACCTGGTGGAATCTGGGGGAGGTTGACAGGAAAATAGGAAACACAACACAGGCTACTGCAAGATTTGTGCGCAAGGGTGGTTGATGGTCAGTGCAAATTCAAAGGGCCGAAGGGTCTGTTTCTGTGCTAGTTGACTCTATGACATTGACATTTTATCTTGCATTCAGCACAGCACTGAGAGCATGCAGTGCTTTCAAAAGTGTTGATTTGTGGATGATCTTTTAAACGAGTCCTCTCAAGGATAGATAAATGATCCTATGACCTGTTTCAAAAGAGACCAGGGGATTTCTCTTGATGTCCTGCGCAATATTTATCCTTCGTTCAAAGAGATAATCTGGTCTTTCATCAGATGGCTGTTGAGTTTCACAACCTTCTAAGAGGAAAAACATTTCAAAAGTATTTAATTTGCTTTGAAATAGTTTCAGACATCCTGAGGCAATGTGATGTGCATTATAAATACAAATTCTTTCTTTCTGAAGTGTCATGTTAGAGTGAAATACTGATTCTGTAAGAGTACATTAGGGGTACCTTCCAAAATTGAGAATTAAAGGATTTGTCTCCAGGCTTCTTTATTCTTAAAAGCAAATGAAATCTCTGTTGTAGTTTGAGCCCAGGTTTAGCTCAAGTCTCCAGGTAGGAAACTCACATTGGAAGGGTTTGCAGCCAAATAGGTGCCTGGCGATATACTGTCAAATTCTGCTAAATGTTCAAGTTCAAGTGAGTTTATTGTCATGTGTCCCTGTATAGGACAATGAAATTCTTGCTTTGCTTAAGCACACAGAAAATAGTACGCATTTACTACAAAACAGATAAATGTGTCCATATACCATGATATAAATATATGCACACATGAATAAATAAACTGGTAAAGTGCAAATAACAGAAAGTGGTTATTAATAATCAGAGTTTTGTCTGAGCCAGGTTTAATAGCCTGATGGCTGTGGGGAAGTAGCTATTCCTGAACCTGGTTGTTGCAGTCTTCAGGCTCCTGTACCTTCTACCTGAAGGTAGCAGGGAGATGAGTGTGTGGCCAGGATGGTGTGGGTCTTTGATGATACTGCCAGCCTTTTTGAGGCAGCGTCTGCGATAGATCCCCTCGATGGAAGGAAGGTCAGAGCCGATGATGGACTGGGCAGTGTTTACTACTTTTTGTAGCCTTTTCCTCTCCAGGGCGCTCAAATTGCCGAACCAAGCCACGATGCAACTGGTCAGTATGCTCTCTACTGTGCACCTGTAGAAGTTAGAGATAGTTAGAGAGTTAGATGTTTCTATTTAATTTTGTTGGTTGAGAGTTCCAATGTAAAGACAAGGACTTGTGTTTGTTTAGCACCTTCAGACAATTAAGTACATTTAAAATCTTACCACTGTAAAGTGGCACCCACCTTGTACACAGAAAGTCCCCACAAACTGCAATGAGGTAAATGATCAGGAGAAAAAGTATATATTTGTTTAAGGGATGAATTTGACAGGGCACTGTGTAAAACGTTGCCTGTTATTCTTTGAAAAAAATATTTTAACGTCCTTCAGGGCCTCAGATTACTATCTCAGTGAAAAATGAACCTGTATTTCTATCCCACATTCTGTTTTTGTGTGGCTGCCCCGAGAGAAGAGAAAGGGGATCAGTGATTTACTCTTTCTGTTGTAGTGCAAGTGTGCCCTGCAGGTTGTGAGGAATTACAGATTGGAAACGTTGCGCAGTGTGTTTGAGGTATTTTGCATGTTGACCATACAGTTTGCAATCGACAAGAACTCGGGCATTTGGAAGCATGTGGTCTGTGCCTTCTTAACTGGAGGTTACCGTAGCTCACTTCTCACTGGACAAGTGTCGGAAACATGCAACTGAGATGTTTGGTGTTAGAGCGTTAAGTGTATTGAAGGCTTGTGTAAATGAGGTGCACCAGTGTAGTAGGAAATGCTGCCCTGATGGATCTTGAGCATCAATGCATTCATTATATACCAATACAGTGGTTTTGGTTATGCAATATCAAAGCTCATGAAGTACTGGGGCACAATGTTTGACTATCAAGTGATCAGGTTTAACCCCTACATTCCCTCCCTCTCTCACCCAAGACGCACCAGCTTCTCTTTCTCACCCAACAAACAGCTAACAATGGCCTGTTTCCTTCATCATCATTATTTATTTTCATATCTTTCATTCATTATTCTATATCTTTCAGTCCAAAGCAGGGTCTCGACCCGAAACGTCACCCATTCCTTCTCTCCAGAGATGTTGCTGAGTTACTCCAGCTTTTTGGGTCTATCTAAGGTTTAACTATTGGTCTTAACTGTTGTGTCATCGTTGGATTCTTCATCTGCAGCCCCTTGGAGTCAGGAATGACAGGCACTGTGTGCTCTGAGATGATCAATTCGGCCAGAGTGAGAATTACAGACTCTTCCACACATGGTGCGGGAGGTAGCTGACAGGGTGGGTGGGTGGTTGTGTAGTTAATGAAGTGGTCTACTCCTTCACCTCTTATTCCAGTTGCTCTCGATGCATGGACTGGAGGTTCTCAATATCTTCCCAAGTGCCCCATCTCTATTTTAAGCACTCGTAGGCGAGAAATTATAAGAATTCAATGGAAATTTTGTACTATGAGCACATATTAAAATCTTTTTCTCTGTCCATCTGGTTATCAGAATAAAGTGTCCATTTCAGGACACTCACATCAGTCACGTTAACAATGTGACCTGCCCATATTAGCTGACTGAAAGTAACTGGAGATTTTGTCCCTGGAGAAGACACGGGCTTTGGTTCTCTTACCTCGCCAGAGGTTTTGGAGAGTTATGCTGGTATTCTTCTAGTGTCTTGAGGAGTCTGCTGAAGATAGCTCAGGTCTCAGCATACAGGGATCACTGTCTATCAGATCCTGCATACGGGGGTTGTGAGCTCACCCGCGCCGGTCGATCGAACCTCGCGTCGGGGCTGGTCGAACCTTTTGCGGCGTTGGGGCTCCCGATTCGGCCTCTCCTGAATACTGTGAGCTCTTGATGTTAAAGTCCGCGGTGGCCGCGGTGGGAGCAATCCCAGGCAAGGGATCCGCTCCGATGTTAAGTCCGCGCCCCGCGGTGGGGCTCACGTCAGTCCAAGGAGGCCTCCAACTCCAACGATGGTAGGCCGCAGAGCCCGGAGAATGTGATCCGAAAATTGATCACATCTCCGGGAAGGCAGGAACCTGAAAAAAAGTTTCCTCCCCCCCCCGATCCCCTCCCCCCACCCCCCACATAAAACAAACCAAAGAACAACTTTTAACAAACTAAAAATAACAAAAAGAAAGAAAAACGAACAGACTGCCGGCAGGACTGCCATCTCCCCTGATTCTGATTCTGATTCTAATAATGCATTGATGCTGAAGGAGATTGAACAGGACGCGGAACTGCTTCCTGTCACTGATAAGCAGAACTCCGAGTGTGTTTAGAACTTAGATCATAACTGGCTTTGAAGCACTGAGGAACCTGCACACAGCTGTCAGCAAGATGCTGAGCATCATATTCTTTAGGTCCTGTGTTTCTCTTGGACCTCTTCCTTCAGGTGTCTGTCGAAAGTTTATTTTACCTTGAGTGTAGCTCTACTCAACAGCCAAAAATCTGTAACCTCCTTGTGTACTGGTATTTTATTTCATTCTTCACATGTTTAAATTACAATGTTTTATTTCTAATTGTCTATTGTATATCGTGTTGTTACTTGTGAGGAAAGCACCAAGGCAAATTCATTGTATGTATACATATTTGGCTAATAAAATGAATTCAATTCAATTGAACGTGGTGCTTCTAATCCAGAAACACCATATGTTTGCTGTAAATTAGTTCCTCGATCTCCTGGTCATTCTTGTTAAACAAAGTTCTGTTTTTTTCATGGTGGGTAAGGCAAGAGTCTGTTCACAAATGCCAACTATGGTAGTCAAAGTAGTCATACGTTGTGTTCCTTTTAGTCTGAGAGTCAACATTGATTTTCTTGTTGATGCCGAGATTGTTGGGCCAAGTTGCTGGAGAGAGTAGAGTGGGTGAGGCATGGTTAGTCCAGCAGCCGTCAGAGCTTGTTCTGGTGTGGGTGATGTGAACATCTTTGTGGTCCTTTGTTCTAGAACGGTGATATTTAATTTAACAGCTACCGTACACAGAACTCGACTCAAGCTCAAACTCAGATTCTCTGCTCTGAATGTAAAACCAAAATAATCACAATGAATTGTATCTCAGTAGAGCCTATTTAATGATGTGCCGTTACTTTCAAGGTGCCAAGTGAGTGTAGTTTAGGTTAAAGATAGGCATAGAAGATAGTTCACAAATTTACTGTCTCCTGCTCCGCGCAATTGTCCATGCAGCGTTCAGGAAATTGAGAAATAAAGTTCAAGAAGAAAGGTCGAAGAGAATGCACACATTGGCGATTGAGAAAAGATCATTAGAATATGTTAGATGCAGCACACCCTGACTGAGCATGATATACAATACAAAGGAGATACATGAGCAGTACAATGAAGGTCAGTTTTTTTTTTGCCATTGGCTGGTTTCTCGGGTCTTTAAAGGACAGAATCTAAATGGCAATGGTTATTCTGCTCCATGTTATACAGATGCTCAAACATCTGGGCTTTGACATGTTTTCCGGCTGACTGATCTCAGAGCTATGAAGATTTTTTTCTAAAGACCACTGTAATCTAACTGAAGTCTTGCCATAAATCATCAATGTACTCTCTTCCCCTAATGAAATGCCAGAGCTTGTAAAATAATCTTAGTAAATCTTGGAACAGCACAGGCATTGTCTTCATGTCCCTACTTGTCACTTGGATAGAATTCCAATTACCTACCTGCGGAATTTATGGGTTTCCATGATAATCTGCCTCTCTCCTGAAGTGTACTCTTCTCAAATTGTGGGTTTCATTTAGATTTGTTGAAATTTATGAACTACAAACATCCTCAAATTCAAAATGTTGAAGTACACATTAAAATCATGGCACTGAGCCAATAATGAGAGAGGGACAAAATAGATCCCCTATTGACCCCCACGACAGCAAACGACAGATTAGTTATCAGGTAGTGAGAGGGATAAGGACAAAGTGAAGAAGAGTTAGAAAATTAGAAGTATGAGTAGGCCATTCAGCCCTTCAAGCCCATCTATCATCCAATAAGGTCATGTTTTATCTATTCCAGATCCTACCTCCCTTTTCGTGCCAGTTCCCCAAAAGCCCCCGTGCCTGATTTTTCAATATTTATCTATTTTGAATACTCTCTGTGATCTAGTTTCCACAGTTCTCCAGGGTAGAGTATCCCAGAAGTGCATTACTCTGAGACGAGGTTCCTATGAAATGAAAATAAAACAAAATTGTAGATAAGATCTAAAACCAGTTCCCATGTCCCTCAGTTTTTAATGATTTCTTGATTCCTTAACTCTACATTCAGTATCTCAGTGAAAAACTTTTATTTGCATGCTATCCAATTATGTTATTAGATAATAGTATTTAATTAGTATTATCAGATAATACTATACACAGATACACCCATGCCATACATAAGTACAACAGTTGGAGCAAAAAGAAAAGCCAGATTGCAGAATGTAGTTTGGCATCAGTCTAGGATTACAGCTCCAGAGAAAAAGTCTAATGAGGTCGGCTGGAAAATTGGGACGACACCCGCGTTTATGGGAGGACGATTCAGAATTCTAATAACAGAGGGGAGGAAGCTGTTCTTGAGCCTGATTTCAAGCTTTTGTATCATTTGCCTGACAGGAGCGGTGCCCACGGAATGGCCAAACAAACTCATGGGTTGGGTGAGCGCTTTGTTGACCACCTGGCTTTATTGCACAGGCGTGACCTTGAGGTTTTTGATTTTCCAAAAGTAAACTACATTCAAAATAAAATAAAACATTAAACAAAACAAAATAGCCTTGCCACTCACATGGTTCTTCAGCCCCACTTGTCCATACCGACCATCTACACTAGATGCCCTGTCTATGCTCATCTCACCTGCCCATGTTTGGTCCATATCACTCTAAACCTTTCTTCTGTCCATTCAGTGCTGGCCATCATTTCACCCGACTGCAGATATTTCCCCTGTTCCATACGCTGTCCGCCCCCATTGTCTGTGCCAGCCAGAGCAACTTGCTTGCTTTCTCATTTTTTATGTTAAGTCCTTGACCTGAAATGCTTTCTGTTTCTCCTTCACAGATATTGCCAGACACCCTGAGTGTTTGTTGCATCTTTTTATTTCATGGCATTTTAGCAGCTTCTTGATTTTAAAAAATGACCAGTCTAAAATATCTAAATTTGTTCATAATAATGAGCGCCATGACAGCGATGGTTTCTGATAAATCCTCAAGGTCTAATTTAACAAGGAGTTAGTCAGTAACAACAATTAAACTACCCTTTTAGACATGAAAAAGCACAATTAAGTATTCTCACATAGATATTTCATTGAAAGGCAACTGGTAGATGGGACCAGAAAGAGTAGAGCTACAATTATCTATTTGAGTATAATTTGTCATAGTGAACAAAACCTTTTCAGTTTCATTGTATCGCTCAAAGTGTTAAGTGGGCTGCTCAGACTGAACAACAACTTTCAGAAATCTCTCGCCAATGTTATTTCTTTTCTGTTGTAATAATCTCTTTTCCTAAAAGCCTTATTTATGTAGTTAGATCATCTGATCGGGATTGGCAAATCCCGGTTTCCAGTAAATCCCGCCTTACCCAGGTTTCTGGAAGCCACATCCGTCAATGAAACTCTCATCAGGAACACACCTTTGATATATTAGTTTCTCTGTTCAGCTGGGGGATCATTGAGGCTAGATTTGTGCCATCTAATACTCCAGTATTGAATGGAACACATTTTACCTCTGATGTACCTCAAAGATGTAGTTCTTTGACCTTGCCCCAGTAACATCCTCTAAAAGCACTGCAACTGTTCCCACCTGTACATTGATCATGGTTGCACCACTGCCCCCCTTTCCACCAGCTCCAAATGCTCCATCTACTTTGAGATACAAGGAACTGCAGATGCTGGAATCTTGGGCAAAAAAACATAGTGCTGTGTAACTCAGCGGGTCAGGCAGTATCTGTGAAAGGAATGGATAGGAGACGTTTTGGGTCGGGTCCCTTCTTTAGACTGAAAACTGGGGAAACCATTGCAGTTGCTTTCAATCCCTGTAACGTATTCTATTGCATGGCCTTTAATTCAACTCCTTACCCTAATAATTCTCTGAAAATGAACCAGCATCAGATGCTGGAATCTTGAGCAAACAAATAGGCTGCTGGAGAAATGCAGCATCTATGGACGTAAATGGACAGATGTTCCCCATCATCCAAATCCTTTCCCACCTCCTCCATCTGCTCATCGTCCATTTTTCTACCCCTCCCACTATCGTTCCCTTTGCTTCCACATTTCACTCCCTACCTTCCTCTCTTGGCCGATTCCACTATTTGTCACTTTTTATCTTCTCCAGTTAAAATCTACAGTCTTGGTTACTATCTCCAACCTTCTCACCCACACCCAATTCAACTGCCAATCAATCTCTCCATCTGGATCTGCGTATCACTTGCCAGCTCTTGCTCCACCCCTTCCCCTCACCTCCTTCTGCCAGCTAACACCACTCCGCCCCATCAGTCTGAAGAAGGATCAAACCTGAAATGCTGTCTGTCCACCTCCCTCCAAAGATACTCCAGTTTCCTTCCACATTCCTGAAACATGTGGGTTAGTAGGCTAGTTGGCTATAAATTGTCTTCTTGTGTTTGTGGGAATGTGGTAGAATCTGGGGGGGGGAATTGATGGGAATGTGGGGAGAATAAAAATGGAATAAGTATAAAATAAGCATTTGATTGTCGACGTGGACATGTTGGGCAGGAGATCCTGTTTCCTTGCTGTATAATTCAGCAACTCTATGACTGACCTATGACATAACAAGGCTTCCACCGAGCCCTCCTTCCCTCAAACAAATAACCCAGCCCAGCTACCTGAGGGAGCAGCAGAAGGAATTGGGTTGAGTGGGGGGCGGAGGGTCTGGTGCAGGAGAGATGGACAACTGATCCACTACTCAGTTGGCCGACAGTGTGCAACAAGTTGGGTACCGTGTATAAAAGCAGGGTGATGGGAGGTTACCTGGCTGCCTCCTGTGGCAAGTTACTCAGTTTCTCAACAGCAGCTGGGAAGATAAGATCGACAGATCTATTGAGCAAAACTATTTGCAAATCCAAGATGACAAATGATAGAGAGGAGGAAGGAGCATATGGAAGAGTAATGCAGGGTAAGACACTTCCAAGGCTATTCCATAGGTAAGTCCTAAATATGGCTGGGATCGTGACTCATCTCAATCCTGAATGAGATGTCAAAGCCAAGTAATGAGATGTGATTTCTCCCACCATCTAATCTGTTAATGGGGCGAAGGTGAAGGTTTGCAAACCAGTTTGCAGTCTCACAGTGGAATCAGCCGAAGGGAAGTGTTCAAGGCAGTGTCTCATTCATTCCTGGAACAGAAGCAGATTGCAGCTGTGACCACACCTGGTGCCAGCTACTGCCAAACCTCACTGAATGTTTCTATCGTCATCACACGGGTTGCATTTGGAATAAGCTCACGTTTATCCTCGTGGAGAGAAGACGATGGAACTCTCTCTCTCTCCCCCCCTCTCTCTCCCCCCTCTCTCTCCCCCCCCTCTCTCCCCCCCCTCTCTCCCCCCCCCTCCCCCCCCCCTCTCTCCCCCTCTCTCTCTCTCTCTCTCCCCATTTGGCCCATCTCATCATTCAATATGATCATGATTGATCTACCACCAGCCCTCAACTGCTTATTTAAAATGGGTGCCACATAATTAACGTTTGGTGATCTGCAGTCCAGAGGTTCCTGATATGAATGAAGACAATCCATTGAAGAATCAAACTCTTCCAGAAACTTTTTTGACATTTGCCTTCTGAAGGGCATTGTATAAGAATGGAAATTGTCAACGTTCGTATTTGTGTGGAGGGAGTGCTTTGAGTTGCTGCCAAGCAATGTAAGCAGGGAGGGATGATATGAATCAGTCTGAACATTCCCATCATTCTTCCCTCCCTGCTTACATTTGATTAAAGACAAATAGTTTCAGGAATAATAACAAGAGAAAATAATTAACAGAAATTAGCTTTCTCTCTCTGAGTCAATGCATTCTGCGATTATCATTTACCTGTATCTCTGTGATGTAAACGTTTGATAATTCAGATGTTTTCGGCCAAAGATTTCTACTTGAGATTCACAAGGTCACTTTGTAAATGTATTACATGGTTAAAATATATTTCTTTCTCAGCTCCGTCCAACTTTCTGCCCCCTTTTCCCATCCATTTCAGCTCCCGGAAAGCAGCAGTTCATTACTGGAACTGGGATCATTGTAGCTCAGAAATTCAATGTTTGGAAACATTTCTGGACATTTTATTAAAATTATATAGCCCTGCATTTTCAATCACTTCACTGAAATTCAACTCACTTTGTGAATTGAATGCCTCTGCAGAAATACGGATTTTATTATTTTGTAAATTATATTCCGTAATGGTTAAAAATAAATTGTTTGTTAAATGGAGTGTCTTCAAGAAATGGAGGCAGTCAAACCACCTAATTTCCAGGCTCCTGCCATTATGTGCCACTCCAATAGGTTCAAGAAGGAACTGCAGATGCTGGAAAATCAAAGGTAGACAAAAGTGCTGGGGAACTTAGCGGGCACTTCCGCTCAGTTCCCCAGAACTTTTGTCACTGACTTCATCAACTTCACCACTAACTTCCATCCAGTACTCAAATACACCTGGACCATTTCCGACACTTCCCTACCATTTCTTGACCTCACTATCTCCATCGCAGATGATAGACTGCTGACCGACATCCACTATAAACCCACTGACTCCCATGGCTATCTAGACTACACTTCTTCCCACCCTGCTTCCTGTAAGGACTCCATCCCCTACTCCTAATTCCTCCATCTACGCCGCATCTACTCCCAGGATGAGGGCATCGGAAATGTCCTCAATCTTCAGGGAACATGGATTCCCTTCATCTATTATAGATGAGGCTCTTACCAGGGTCTCTTCAATATCCCGCAACACTGCTCTCTCTCCCCATCCCCCCCACAAGGGCAGAGTCCCCCTAGTCCTCACCTTCCACCCCACTAGCCGTCACATACAACATATAGTCCTCCGTCATTTTCGCCACTTCCAACGTGGCCCCACCACCCATCACATCTTACCATCTCCCCCCCCTGTCTGCTTTCCGCAAAGACCGCTTCCTCCGTAACCCCCTTGTCAATTCTTCCCTTCTCACCCGCACCACCCCCTCCCCGGACAATGTCCCTTGCAACCACAGGAGATGCTACACTTGTCGCTTTACCTCCCCCCTCGACTCCATTCAAGGACCCAAGCAGTTGTTCCAGGTGCGACAGAGGTTCACCTGCATCTTCTCCAACCTCATCTATTGCATCTGCTGCTCCAGATGTCAGCTGATCTACATCGGTGAGACCAAGCGTATGCTTGGCGATCGTTTCGCCGAACACCTCAGCTCGGTCCGCATTAACCAAGCTCATCTCCATGTGGCTCAGCAAATCAACCCTCACTCTCATTCTGAATCCGATCTTTCTGTCCTGGGGCTCCCCCATGGCCAGAGTAAGCACCACCAGAAATTGGAGGAGCAGCACCTCATATTCCGCTTGGGCAATCTGCACCCCAGCGGCTAGAACATTGACGTATCCAATTTCCGGTAGCCCTTGCTGTCTCCTCCCCTTCTCAGCTCTCCCTTAGCCCTCTGGCTCCTCCTCTTCCTTCCTTCTTTCTGTCCCTCACCTCCCCCCACCCCCACCCGCACCCCCACATCAGTCTGATGAAGGGTTTCGGCCCGAAACGTTGCCTGTTTCCTTCTCTTCATAGATGCTGCCGCACCTGCTGAGTTTCTCCAGCACTTTTGTCTACCTTCACTCCAATAGGTGTTCCCCTGACCTCCAGAATGTTTATATTGGTGACAGGGGAAAGCCTATTTCAAAGAAACTTAGATAAAGCCCTTATTGTTTAATTGAGTTGTATTCCTTAAATCCTGAGTTGCAAGCAGCAATGTCCAGGAAATTAATCTTCAACGAGTGGAGTCTCCCTGACAACATGGAATGTTAGAAACGTCTTGATTCCTGAGGCCAAATGCTTATCATGTGTAAAACCAATTAGTGGATGGTGTAGGCTATTTGATGAAGCTAAATCAATTTCAATCGCTCAATCAGGTGAGTTTCAAACAGGGAAAGAGAGGCCAAGTTTGCCCTGTCTCAGAGCTGGCACTGAAGTAGCTGCTGTGGACAACAAGACTGTGATCAATTAGCTCGGAGAGCCAAGACTTGAGCCTTCCTGAATCAATCAAAACTGCCAAGGTCTATGAGTTAGAAGCTATTGACTGTAAGAAATAGAAGAAATAGAGTTTGCTACATGCTCCTTGAGTCTGCTCTGCCATTCAATCAGTTAATACTGAGGACACAGAGCTTGCAGATGTTGGAATCCTGAGCCAAATACTGGAGCTTCCAGAGTGAAATAATCAAGCATAATCCAGCAAACCAATCCTTGAACCTACCTTGTTTAAGAAGGAACTGCAGATGCTGGAAAGTCAAACGTACACAAAAATGCTGGAGAAATTCAACGGGTGCAGCAGCATCTATGGAGCGAAGGAAATAGGCAACGTTTCGGGCCGAAACCTTTCTTCAGACTGAGATCAATATTGATTTGAAGCTTAATCCTATGGTGTTGCTAGTGAAAAAGAGGGATGTTGTTTTATTATGATGGGGATATTTAGTTTAGTTTAGTTTTTATTGTCATCGAGATACAGTGAAAATCATTTTGTTGCGTGCTATCTAATCAGTGGAAAGAGTATACATGATTACAAACAGGCCATCCGCAGTGCACAGATACAAGATAAAGGATATAAAGTTCAGTGCAAGATGTAGTCCAAAAAGTACAATTAAAGATAGTTCCCCAATGAGAAGAATTAGTTTAGTTTAGTTTAGTTTAGTTTAGTTTAGCGATACAGCTGAAACAGGCCATTCCGCCCACTGTAGGGGTTTTGCGTTTCCCTTTATTTCCCTTCGGGCCCAACTGCCCGAGTTATTCTCTCCCTTGTCGGAGGGTCAAACGGCCACCACTCCACTCGAGCGGTTTCCAAGAGAGAGAATACAACAAAAGGGATTCCCCTAGATTCTAGACCTCGGAATTATGGTGGGATATGATAAAAGGTTGAATTGACCAGAGTGTGCTGATGAGGGAAAACAGAAACCAAGATGGACTCAAAGCAAGTCTAAAATTTACAGGCTTTATTAAACAATGAGAAATCGAATCTCACCATCACTACATAATACGTGGCTAAACTTATGCTTTCAACTAAGACTATGGATGGAAAACTATCGGGCACATCGTAAAACTTACTTTACACAATTTTACCCCCCCTTTCCCTTTATTTCCACAACCTCTATCCTATTTCGTGAATTTCACCAGGTCACCGGGATACTCACAGCTAGGTCGACACAGGCCCACGTGCTGTCCAGCAGAGCAGAAAAAGAGAAAGAGTTCTGGCTTGACCTGTTTTATACCTGAGCTTCCTTTGAAACCCCCAGGTGGTCCTCTGGATAAAAGGGTTATTTTGATGATTCCCAGTTTCGATCTGGCATAAATAGGCTTCCGATGATAAGGGGTTTGCTGATGTCATGATCCCTCAGCCTGATCGTTATCCCATCGCCTGGATGGGCTCCTATTGTCTCGATAGATGGGTCATCCAAGATGGTGATTGTGCTTGTGCTGGCCTGTTTACCACCGTCTGCTGAGGCTTGGTTCCTTCCTTTGTGTATCCAAGATAATCTCGTTATCTCCGTCTCAGCCTTTCCTGTCCACATCATTCGCACAGTTGTGTGATGCCCAAGTCCACAGGCCAGACAGGTTTGAAACTTGAAACTGCTTCTTTCTATGGATTGGGGTTTTTTCCGTTGCAACCAGCAAATCTGTCTTTTTAAAATATCCATGTCCTTATCCGAGTTCCTCCATAATTTTGGAGGATTTGCCCCAATAACTTACACCACCGAGTCCACTGACCAGTGATCTTCGCACACTTACACTAACCTACACACACTAGGGACAATTTAACATTGATACCAAGCCAATATGATAAATTGTAATCTACAATTTGAGAAGGAGAAGGGTAAATCGGAGGTGTCGAACAAAGGGGACTATGGAGCCATGAGGGAGGAGCTGGCCAAAGTTGACTGGAAAGATACCCTAGCAGGGATGACAGTAGTACAACAATGGCAGGTATTTCTGGGAATAATACAGAAGGTGCAGGATCAGTTCATTCCAAAGAGGAAGAAAGATTCCAAGGGGAGTAAGGGGTGACTGTGGCTGACAAGGGAAGTCAGGGACAGTATAAAAATAAAAGAGAAGGAGTACAACATAGCAAAGATGAGCGGGAAGCCAGAGGATTGGGTAACATATAAAGATCAACGGAAGATAACTATAAAGGCAATACGGGGAGAAAAGATGAGGTACGATAGTTAGCTAGCCAAGATTATAAAGGAGAATAATAAAAGCTTATTTAGGCATGTGAAGAAGAAAAAAATAGTTGCGACTAAAGTTGGACCCTTGAAGACTGAAAAGGGTGAATTTATTAGGGGGAATAAGGAAATGGCAGATGAGTGGAACAGGTACTTTGGATCTGTCTTCACTAAGAAAGACACAAACAATCTTCCTGATGTACTAGACAGAGGATTTGGGGTGATGGAGGAACTGAAGGAAATCCACATTAGGCAGGAAATGGTGTTGAGTAGATGTTCTATAGATTCAGGATCAGTTCCTGTGGATTGGAAGGTAGCTAATGTTATCCCACTTTTGTCTGGGGATGTCTGGGGCTTGCAGTATGGACTTTAAAATTAAATGTGAACTCATAGTGATTTGGGAGATGGTGGCAAAAGTGGGTCAGGTGATATGGGGGAATGGAAGTTCTTGTACTTATGGTATGGATAGAGTGGATGTGAAAAAGATGATTCCACTAGTGCGAGGACCAGAGGTCATAGCCTCAGACTAAAAGGACTTCCCTTTAGGAAGGAGATGAGGAGGAATTTCTTTAGTCAGAGGGTGGCGAATTTGTGGAATTTCACTGCCAGAAATGCGGTGGAGGCAGATAGATAGATTTTTGATTAGTGCGTGTGTCAGGGGTTATGGGGAGAAGGCGAGAGAATGGGATTAAGAAGGAATGATAAATCAGCTATGATGGAATGGCTGATTTGACTTGATGGACCGAATGGCCTAATTCTGCTCCTTTCACTTACTAACTTATGTGGAGCATTCCACATAGTTAGGCTGTTCCTCTTGTGTTGAAATCCCATAAAATTTAGTTATTGTGGAAGTTTAATGGTGAAACCTCTATCTTTTCGAGTCCAATGAAAATGTTGGAATTACATCTCACTATAGTTAATTGAGCCCAGCAAATATATCAGGCGAATAACACATCAATCCCTGTACTAATTGATCAAGAAGGTGGAGAGTTGCAGTGAATTTAAATGTAAGGTATTTCTCCTCTGGTTTGAAGATCATATCACAAATTCACCCCAGACAGATGTCTCGCTTCTGAATGAAACCCAAGTTTCTTATTCAAGCTCTCCATCTTTTCACACAGAATCATTAAAGGTTAACAGTTGAGAGGTCAGGGTTTTATTTTGGAATATACAATCACACATATAAATGAGCCAATGAAGTAGGAGCAAGAGCAGGGTACTTTGCCTTTTAATAACATGATGGCTGGTCTGATTTATCCACAAGTACACATTTCCATTCACTTGACGTAACCTTTCACTCCCTTTATTATCAAGTACACGGTGACCTCTGCCTTAAAGATATTCAGCAATTCTGCTTCCAACGCCTTTGAGGAACAGAGTTCCATAGACTCATGGCACCTCTGAGAGATAAATAAATTCACCTCATCTTCATCTTAAATGGATGGCACCTTATATTTAAGCAATGACCCATAGTTTCAGATTATCCTACAACAGGAAACAACTTCTCTACATCCTCACTGAAGACACTGACTTAACATGTAAAAACTACTCAGGATCTTATATGTTTCAGTCTCTTACTCTTCTTGACTCCAACATATACTAGTTTAGCCTAGTCAACCTTTCCTCATAGCACTACCTGCCCTTTCCAGCTATAATCCAGTAAACCTTCTCACAATTGTTTCCAACATATTATCATTCTTTCATAAATAAGACTAACACGACATAGAGTACTGCAGATGCAGTCTCGAACGTGCCCTGTGCAACTAAAACATAATAACTCCTCTCCTCTGGTACATAATTCTCCTGAAAGTAAATGATAATATTGTGTTAGCTTACCTAATTACTTATGGTATCTGGACAATAGCCGTTTGAAAATCACACGCACAGACAACAGATCCCTCGGCATCCCAGATCCCTCGGCATCCATCTGCAGACTTTCACCATTTAAATAATTTGCTTCTTCAGTAAGTATTTAGTTTTCAGTTAGCCTTTAGTTTTCCCATCAAAATGGATAACTTCACATTTCCCCACATTTGACTCCATTTGCCAATTTATTTATGAACTTGTTTAACCCATGTATAGCCTTTTATAGACTCTGAATGTCCTTGTCACAACCAGAACAAGGGGTCACAGGTTAAGGATAAGGGGGAAATCTTTTAGGACCGAGATGAGGAAAAAACATTTTTCACACAGAGAGTGGTGAATCTCTGGAATTCTCTGCCACAGAAGGTAGTTGAGGCCAGTTCATTGGCTATATTTAAGAGGGAGTTAGATGTGGCCCTTGTGGCTAAAGGGATCAGGGGGTATGGAGAGAAGGCAGGTACAGGATACTGAGTTGGATGATCAGCCATGATCATATTGAATGGCGGTGCAGGCTCGAAGGGCCGAATGGCCTACTCCTGCACCTATTTTCTATGTTTCTATGTTTCTAACCCACTTTTCAGCCTAACATGTTGAGGCCCCATGAGTGATCAAAATGCACACCATTCATTGCATGTTGTCGACCAGGGAAGGAACTATTTTTGCCTATACAAGTTTCCTCTTGGGCAGATGATATTCTATCCACAATAATATGTTCCATCCTACATTGAGAGCTTTAATTTTGTTGAGTAAACTTTGATGCAACATCTTACTAAATGGCCTTCTGGAAAATCAAATGTAATATTTCACCCATTTTCCTTAATGTGTAGCGTTTATATTTCTTACAAACAACCCTATTTTGTATACAATGCCCCTTGCAATAACTATCGCCGTCTGTTTGCTTTCCTCATTATGTGGCTGCCTTTGGCAGACAATGTGTTGGAACACTCAGGAACTTTTGCATCTCAGAGATTTGCAGTCTTTCATCTTTGAGATAATATGCTGCATTTTATTTTTGCTGCCAGAAAAGCTTCAATGCAATTGTCGATGCATCTGACAGATTGGGCATTGTTACTGCAGGAAACACTTAAATGAGAAAGGAATGGTGGTACCATGGATAATGAGGTCCAACAACTTTACAGACACCAGTTTTGTGTCCACTCACAATGTTATTTTACCTCAGTTATCCATCCTATATCCATCCTATTTGAGTAGCTCATCTTGACTTTGTTTTTTGTCAGGGTGAGGTTTTCAAATCACTTAAGAAAATTATGAAGGTAAAGTAATAAAGTTGCCCCCTAATCTCCTATGAGATGCATAGAATATATAAATATTTGAGCTGGTCAGTTAAGAGCTACCCAGACTTCCCACCTTACAGCTTTAAATCCATATCCCCCTCAGCAATAACTCTTCAAGTGCTTCAGAAATGTGCTGAAGGTTTGTCTCTCCCCACCCTTTCAAGCTACGAGCTCAGCCACTAGTGAACAAATCTTGACTCATTTCCCCTCTAGCAAGCTACCAATTGCTTCAAATCTGTGTCCCTCTGGTGTGAAATAGTTTTTTTGAACATACTCCATACTCATAATATATCCAATAGAAAATGGTGCTGTTTTGTTAAGTTAGTTATGTCATTGATCTGAAATGCAAAGATACTGCCTCACGGTTTCAATCTGTTCTCCAAATTCTTCTGCAGTGTTGTTGATGTATTGCACTTTTGCAGAATGACACTTAATTCATCTGCTTTATCCAACCTGCAATCAACACTGGCCTAAGTTCCTCACCAATTACAGAAGGCTTCCCACTTTTCATTTTGTACAAGTTACCTGACAATGCTTCAAATATTTAGGAGGCATATTCAATTATCTTTTCAGTCAAATACATTTTGATTTAAAAGAATTATACCTTCTCTTTCAGGATAGGGTGTTTGGTCTTAATATAAACCATTTTAATCTGTTTTCAATTGTTATTAGTGAGCACTTCTGCGTAACAAAATATTATAATCATTAATGTTTATCAGAATCAATGCATAGAAAGCCCATGTGTAAGTTAAAAGGTATTTTCTTTCCTTCATCTGACTGGCTTTTTTCCCTCATTTAAACCTGATCCATTTCAAACATTCGAACTAAACTAGGTTCAGTTCCGTTCAAAATTAGGTGGCACAGGAGGGAGGATTTTCATACCGAGTGAGGCAAGGATATTAACTGCCGAGTTAGAGTTGATGAGGATTTGAACTATCAATGCTAATTTTCCCTTCAACTAAACAATTGCTAGTGAATGAAAGCACTTTGTTGTCCCTTGACCAACCAAGCCAGTCAGCTGAAAGTATCTGCATTCGGACTGCTCAAAACTGCCACCTGGTCAAGTGCCAATCATTTTGCCCTTGGTAAGTGTCATTGTCGCATGTGAGAGACAACAGTCTCAAGTGTCTCTGGAAGCAGTGATTTGGGATGCAGCCAAACCAGATTTGGTGACTGGTCAGCCCCTTTGATGTCGACTATTAACGACATCTTGATTATTTTAAATGGCTGTCTGCACCAGCTCCCAAAATAACCTTTGAACATTTCACAACAGTTCGAAAACCTCGAATTCAATCCATACCTTCATACCAGCCGTGTGACCAACCTTGTATGGATCTTCATATTAGCAGACTCCCTCATATAAAGTCGATGTAAGTCGATCATTCCCGATCTGTGTTTTGTAAACTTCAGCCAAGGTAACCTTTAGGATTATTACAGAGGGACAATTAATTTGGAATTCTTCTCCTGAAAACATCCCATTTAGATGTGAAGCAGCAAGGTGACAAAAGAATAGGAGTCAGCTGTAAACCCTTGCCCATTCCCCATAGAACAAGTGCCTAGACCTTGTCTGAAGGCCACAAGGCAATACCTCAGGCATTTGCCTTTTGCCACAATGCTGAAACCTAGCATAAACCCAGCAGTGGTCGAGCTGCTGCCTTACAGTGCCAGAGACTCGGGTTCGATCCTCACTATCGGTGCTGCCTGTATGGAGTTTGTACGTTCTCCCGTGACCACGTGGGTTTTCCCCGGGTGCTCTGGTTTCTGCCCACACTCCACAGACGTACAGGTTTATAGGTTAATTGGATTCAGTAAAGATTGTAAATTGTCCCTGATGCGTAGGATAGTGCTAGTGTGCGGGGATTTCTGGTTAACGTAGACTGGGTGGGCCGAAGGGCCTATTTCTGCGTTGTAACTCTGAACAAAAACTGGATAAACGGATCAAAAGGCAATGGCTCCTCTAAAATAGAGCTGCAAAGGGGCAAATAATCTGTTGGAGGTGGAACTCCACAAGTCGAGCAGTATCTGTGGACAGAAAGGAACTTTCAGTCGAGACCCTGCATCAAGACCTGATACAGGATTTCAATCCAAAATGTTGATCTGATTCGGGCTTTTTGCCTGAAACATTGACCGTTCCTTCCCATCCACAGATGCTGCTTGAACTGGTTAGTGCCCCCAGAAGATTGTTTGTTGCTGCAGATTCCAGCATCCACAGTTTCTTGTGTCTGCAAAGTAAAGGGCCTGTCCCACTTGGCCGTCATCTACGCGATAGACTGACGCGCGACAGTCGCGAGTGTCATCATGCGTCTTCATACGTCAGCACAGCCGTCTGGAGCGCGTAACGTCATTTGAATACCCAATTTATGATATTTACACAGTTTATGATATTTATGGTGAAATGTTCCAGTTTCTTGTGTGGTGCTAGCAATTGGAAAACTGCAGATATATTGCCCCTATCCAAAAAAAGAGGTAAATGAAAAGTCGCAAGCTGCAGACCAAATGAATCTGTAGGAAGGAACTGCAGATGCTGGTTTAAATTGAAGATAGACACAAAACGCAGAAGTAACTCGTGGGACAGGCAGCATCTCTGGAGAGAAGGAATGGATGATGTTTCAGGTCGAGACTTCTGCCAGTCCTGCTGAGTTACTCCTGCATTTTGTATCACTTATCTGGTTTGCTCTTCCATTTCTATATTGGTATGTAACCTTTCAGGAATTTGTGTGCAAGGATTTCCAGCTCGTTCTGAATACAAACATCTGCCAAACCCTCAATGTCTCACTCCTCATGTGAATTGCCTGTTGCCAAAGATTGCCAACATTCCTATTGTTCTGAAAATGCTAAATAATTATCCACAATGTACTCTTAAATCGCGCGTGCTTATATCCACGACGGGTAAAAGGCGGGCCGACTGCGCATGGGCGGCGCGCGGTGGCGCATGGTTACACACGGTGACGTTATCATGCATAACCATGCACTACACGTACGAGGTCAGGACGTCAGGGTGTGACCGCAGTATGTCCGCATGCGTAAGCGATAAGCCACGCCAGTGGCGCGCGAAGATTTTGTGCAGCACGAAATCCTGGAGCGCCGCGCGATACCGCGCGCAACTACACACTCCTCCACGCCTCTCCATGCGCCCGTCCCACGCTACCCACACGCTACACATGCATCACAACGCGACAACCACATTTTTGGAGGTTGTGTAAATGGCGCGCAAATGGCGGCCAAGTGGGACAGGCCCTTAAGCATGCTTAGCCTGGAAGCTCTATTGTTCAGGCAGCTAGTGAAGTGGTCAATCGGTGTGCTGATGAGTCATGTTCTCCTTACGCAGGCAGACAAGTCACCATCAGCACTGCAGAGTTTGTAGATGCTGCCTGAATTACAAGGAGAATATGGACTATATCTAAATCAGGAGCAAATGTTCATAAGGTCACTGTAAAGGCTGCTAATTTAGTTTAGGTGGCTGACATTCCTCTCAGGAAGAGGGGAATGACTGATAATAGACAAGGAAAGCTGTGTCATACACATTAGCTAGTTGTCAGTATTTCATGCCTAATAGTTTTCTATCACCAGGTTCCAGATGATAAATAAAGTTCCTGTGTCTCATTCATCTCGATCTGCTGGCTCCTGCTCGGCAATTTATGTCCTCGGCTTTGTCAATTTCACTGCGTGAGGGTGAGGGCCTTGAAAGAATGACAGAGGAAGGATAGATGGTACGTGAGTTGCAGCAAGAGATTTAACCAAGGGCAGAGAAGATCATGCTGTCTTTCTCTGTGTCTATTTACCCTGCAGCTCCCCATCCTTCCCCTCCGCTGCCATTGGCATAATATTCCAAATAACCTCTTGATATGCTGCCGTTCTGGTGACCTCTGGATGGGGTCAACTCCACTGATCCTCTGCGTTGGAGCAAGTGTATTGGAGTTTCTCAGATTGTCAACATCAAGAATGATTGTTGTCAAGGCAATTTACCATTAAGAGCATCACTCATATGTGACGTCAAACACAGACCCATATTTCCAGTCAGGGCCTGTGCTGACTTCTCTCTCTCCATGGCCTTGAGGTGTTTGATAAATTATGAAATCTGTTGTTTACTCCGGGTCGGATAGCCCTGTTGCAGAAATGGATGCATATGTCACGATCCTAGTTACATCTCCCTGAGTTTAAAAATTAGTTCAAATTTAGAGACTCACCAACACAACCCCTTTCGACCTCTCCGATGCATTGTTTGATGAATAGATTATATGTCGGACTGCCTTGCAAGAACTAGGCAAGCACCAGAGTCATTTTTTAGAGCAAGCATTGAGTGTTTATCAGTCATAGGAAGCAGTTTGACAAACCTGGTGTAAGCAGAACCCAAGGTTTTTTATCAGCACACATCCAACCTTGCATTGTGAGATCTCCTTTGGTTGAGGACAAGGCAGTTGTAGATGCATCCTAATCCATCACACAAACTGCCCCCCCCCCTTCCCCCATCAACTCCATCTACAATTCATGCTGTCTCGCGGAAGTAGTCAGCATAATCAAAGGCCACTTACACCCC
Organism: Leucoraja erinaceus; assembly: GCF_028641065.1. Classification (NCBI taxonomy): domain Eukaryota; kingdom Metazoa; phylum Chordata; class Chondrichthyes; order Rajiformes; family Rajidae; genus Leucoraja; species Leucoraja erinaceus. The sequence continues at coordinate 30,359,673 of NC_073390.1, read as the reverse complement.
AATCATTCCCTCTTCTCCCCTCTCCCATTGGGTAAAATATATGAAGTTTGAAAGTGCGTACTACTAGAATAGCTTCTTCCCTAATATCAGACAACTAAATTGTCCTCTCATAAGTTAATGTTATATTTCCAATCTCCTAACGTACCTCATTGTGCCTCTTGCACTTTTTTTAAGTGCAGTTTCTCGGTAGCTGCAAGAATGTATTCTGCACTCTGGTTATTGTTCTCTTTGCACTACGTGCTGTGTTGTCCATGCCTTGTTCCATGCAATGTATGGTATGATTTGTCCACAATGCACACAAACAATGTTTTTCATTGTATCTTGGTACATATGTCAATAATAATCCGATACCAATATTTGCAAATCAGGATATTGAATTCATGTCAAAGTTGGCAAAGTAGCTTAGCTAGTTTCCTCCCATATCCTCAGGATATGTGGGCTCCTTGGGTCAATTGGTTCCTGTAAATTGTGCCTAGTGCATTGGTGAGTGCTGGAATCTGGGGGAGGGGGGGAAATAAACAAGGATTCATGTAAAAATGGATGTTTGAAGGCTGGTTGGACTCAGTTGGCTGTGCTGTATGTCTCCATTTCTGTCCAGGGATTTTGACAATGGTAAAGAATGGCCAGTTGGCAGAAGACAAGCATGGCACAAAGAGAGAGCATTTGTAGAGAGCGCAGCTAGGGAAAAGAATCTGAGGCATCAGCGTAAAGTTGAATCTTTTTCTAACTGCTGAGTCAACTGTCTGTCACTGAGGACAGGAGCATGAGAGCATGGAATTAAACCACCAGTCAGTACTGACCCACACTCACAATTATGTTTCCTTAACTGATGTCATTTCGACTGCCTGACCACTGTTGCAGTCAATGTGACATATTCAGGATAATTAAACCTGCCATATCCTCCCTCCCACCACCAGCTCTCCTTCAAAGTTATCATTTACACTTGCAATGTATGATTAAATAGCCAATGTTCTGCTAAAATATAGGGTAAATATGCAAAGGATGCTGGAGGGGGAGATATTTATTGTGGTCCCTGTTTTGAAGCTCATGGTTTCCCTCTATGAGACATGATGCTATCATTTTTCTTTACTTACCCTATATGCAGAGTCCTAGAATCATTGAGAGCTGCAGCACAGAAATAGGCCATTCGACTCACTGTCCACATCGACAAGCAACCACCCATTGCACTAACCTTACACTAAATAATTTAATTCTCCCACATTTTCATCAACTGCTTGATTCTGCCTCTCACCTACACATTTGAAGCAATTCACAACAGCCAATAAGCACCATCAAGCCGCCTGTCTTTGGGATGTAGGAGGAAACCGGAGCACCCGGGGAAACCCACGTGGCCAGCGCAGAACGTCAAAACATCTCACAGACACTGCCCATGGACAGGATCGAACCTGGGTTGCAAGTGCTGTGAGACAGCAGCTCTATATGGATGCATTCTTTCCACCATTTAAGAAACATTTTGACAGGTACATTTGGACAGGTACATGGATAGGTCAGGTTTAGAGGGATATGGGACAAATACCATCAGGTGGGACTATAGATGGGACATGTTGGTCAGTGTGGGCAAGTTGGGACGAATGATCTGTGTCCACGCTGTATGACTCTGACTATGAGAGAAAGAAAGCAAATTAAGGAAACGCAGAGATGAAGAAAATCAAGAAGAAAACAGCATTTATGTAAAGCTCCTAATGATCTCTAGATGTCTCCAAGGACTTTGTAGCCAATGTCATGCTTTTGCTATGTGCCTATTTTAGTAAGGCAGGAAACACACTACAGTAGGTCATTAATAAACAAGCTTAATGAGGTTAGGGTAAGCTAAGGGTTAAACCTAACTTTAACATAGTAATATGAATTGAGTGTCATTAACTTCAGTAAAGAGATGCAAAATAGCCAGAGGATTTGGCTTTAATAGCATTGCTTCAGGGAAAGGCACTTGGCAGGACATGAAGGAAAACATGGATTATTTTCAGGCTACTTGTGTAGGCAGCACTTCTGCAGCAACTGGTTCCTACAGAGCTCAGTGTGAGAGAGTTACATTAACATCAGCAAAGATCCTGTTATTAACACAGGTTGATTGGAGTGGAATGACTGTGTGGCACAGTGAGGGTGCTGGGTTAACACCAGCAGAGCTACAACAATTTACATATCTTCCCAAGGGCCTTCAGATGATCATTAATAGGAGATAACTGTCAGGAAGCCATGCAGCAGCCAGATGCTAACCTTTTAAGGAATTAATGAAGAGCATTGTGAGGGAGAGAAGTAGGAAGATTTAGAGATGAGTTTTCAGAATCGTGGATTCATGTGGTAGCCAGGAGAGTGTTGGAATGGTCAGGGTTAATGAGGTGAGAATTTGTGTGGCAGGGAAGCTGAGGCAGAGCTGGGGTCTGGCAGTGTTGTGAATCAGGGACTCTTAGTAGTGGGGCCGATATTCATCTCGGAGTCAGATTTGGCTCAGTGGTTTATTTCAGCCTCGGGGAGATTTGGGAGAAATCGATGCAATGCTAAGGAGTTTTCAGCAGCATCTAAAAACCTTTGAATTATCTTCAATCGGACTTTATCAGACTTCAGTGGAATACCTTGTACTAAATGTTCCACCCTTTATCCTTTATCTGTGCACTGTGGACAATTTACTTTAGTTTAGAGGTACAGCATGGAAACAGGCCTAGCGAGTCTGCACTGATCAGCGATCCCCACACACTAACACTATCCTGCACACAGATTAGGGACATAGAAACATAGGAAATAGGTGCAGGATGAGGCCATTCGGCCTTTCGAGCCAGCACCGTCATTCATTGTGATTATGGCTGATCAATTTACAATTTTACCAGAGCCAATTAACCTACAAACTTGTACATCTTTGGAGTGTGGGATGAAACCGGAGCACCCGGAGAAAACTGACACGGGTTATGGGGAAAACATAAAAACTCCATATAGACAGTATCCATAATCAGGATCAAACCCGGGTCTCTGGCACTGTAAGGCAGCAACTCTACCGCTGCACCACTATGCCCCCCTTGATTGTATTCATAAATGGACAGCTTGATTGTGTTAAGGTATAGGGAGGAACTGCAGATGCTGATTTTCACAGAAAATAGACACAAAATGCTGGTGTAACTCAGCGGGTCAGGCAGCATCTCAGGAGAAAAGGAATTGGTGATGTTTTGGGTCGAGACCTTTCTTCAGACTAGTCTCAACCCAAATTGAGAATAGTCTCACCCCAAAACGTCACGTATTCCTTTTCTCCAGAGATGCTGAATTCATGCACTGTCTGTTCTTTGACTGAATAACATACAAACAAATGTTTTTTACCGTACCCTTGTACACGTCACAATAATAAACTAAACTAAACAAAACAATGGTTTAGATTTATTCCCAAAATGTGGCTGAAAATGTTTGCTGGTACATTACTGGATGCCAGACATGCAATCTGAGTATCCAGAGTCAGTGGAGGATGTGGAGAGATGTGAAGATGAGGCAGAACTGGGTGTAGTCAACCAACATGAACATCTTGACAATGCCTTTCTGGTCATGCTGTTGAGAGTCAGGAGGAACGATCCAGAAGCTGATTACTGGGGGCATCAGAGATGATACGCCATCCCATGGGATGGTGGTGGGGCAGTGGTTAACTTGCCAGATGAGTGATCCAGAGGCCTATACAAAATATCCAGAGATCCGAGTACAAATCCCAACATGGCAGCTGTGGAAATTATCCTTGGTTGTTCTGGAATTTGCAAAATCGGCAACAGTCATTAGTAATAATCAGCATGAAAATGATCAATTGTTTTAAAAGCCCACCATTGTCCCCCAGGAGAGGAAATCTGCTGTCATCCACTTTTTCTCCATGTGACCCTGAATCCACCAGTACATTTGCTTTTAAAAATTACTCAGCAAACTAGGTGAAACCCGTCTGATGAAGGGTTTTGGCCCGAAACATTGCCTATTTCCTTCGCTCCATAGATGCTGCTGCACCCGCCGACTTTCTCCAGCTTTTTTGTGTACCTTAGATGAAATCATAGTTGGATATTATATGCTGGACTTCCCATTGATGTCAGATACCACAGTAATTGAATAAAGTTTACGATAATTCTTAGAATGGATAGAACTGTGGATATAGGACTTTGGTTAGGCCACATTTGAGTATTGTGTGCAGTTCTGGTTGTCCCATTACAGGAAGAATGTGGAGGCTATGGAAAGGGTGCAGAGGAGGTTTACCAGAATTATACCTAGATTTAACTCGAGGGCGAGGTTGGACAGACTTAAATTGGTTTCTCTGGAGTTTTGAAGGTTACAGAGTGACTTGATAGAAGTATATATACTATCCGAGGCATAGATAGGGTAGAACCTTTTTCCCAGGATAGAAAAATCAAACATTAGAGGGCATAGCTTTAAGGCAAGAGGGCAGTTTAAAGCAGATGTGTGTGGCACGTTTATTACACAGAGGGTGGTGAGTGCCTGGAACACAGTGCCCAGAGTGGTGGTTGAGGCAGATATGATAGTGGCATTTAAGCTACTTTTGGATAGGCATAAAGATATGCAGAGAATGGAAGGATATGGATTATGCGCAGGCAGATAAGAGAAGGACTTGTCATCATGTTTGGCACAGAAATTGTGGGCCAAAGGGATTGTTCTTGTGCTGTGGCTATTCTATAATAATTAACCAAACAAAGTTACTGCTCGTTCTGGAAAACAGAAGAGAGATGATGAAGGCTGATATCATTAGTGGTATAGAATCATACAGCGAGGAAATAGGCTCGCCAGACCAATTCTCCCATACCAACTTGGTTTTGTAGCTGGATTAGTCCCATTTGCCTGTGATTGGTCCTTATCCCTCTAAATCCCATGATGTTGAGTTTACCATCACTTTGAACAAGCAGAGTGAGGTACAGGTATACTGATATTGTGCTTGCAACAGCACCACAGACACATAGACTTGGACAACACACAAAAACATGAATTATAATTCTACTATCTATTCTTGATCATTTAAAGCCATTCCTCTCCATTCAAATGAACAAAGATACTCTTTGCATACATGTGTGTGGGGAATGTTAGAACATAGTCAGGCAGTAAGTATCAGCACATTTGGGACATTTGCATTTGCAAGAGCATGCACAGGACTCCTGAATGTTAACATTTCTATGGAAAATGCCGATTGTTATCAAAAAACTTGGCAATGAATGACATTTGAGGTTATTTGGAGCCCTGCAGTCTGTTTCGACATCAATGCAAAGCTAAATGTTTGGACTGTTCAGAGGGAAAGCTGTGCTTTAGCTGAAAGAATCAATGCGAGAAACATCAAATTGCCCATTAACTACCTGGTAAAATGGCCATTAGAGACTAGTTAGACATAGAGAAGAGGAAAGCACTTGAAGATGGAGAATATCCCTTATAGAAATTCAAGGGTAATAATCATCAGGCAAAAGTAAAGTTTCTAATTCTGTTATCAAATCGATAACATAATAACGCAAATAACTCCGCAAATAACAGTTTTTCTGCCATCCTCTGACCATGCTAGTCAGCACATCTCCCCAGACAAATAATATCATAATGAAAATGCAAAATATCCAGATGTGGAAACTTAAGATCAAAATACAAAATGCTGGAAATGCTCAGGCAGCATATGTGAAAAAAGCACTTCTTATTCCAGTCAAGCTTTGCAACAGAACTGTTCTGATAAAATGTCATTGATATATAAACTGCTTCTCTTTCCAAAGAAACCTAATGGTTAAACATTATGATCCTGTTGCATTCAACTCCCTGCTATCCCAAAGATAGACACAAAAGCTGGGAGTTGACACGAAACGTCACATATTCCTTTTCTCCAGAGATGCTGTCTGGCCCGCTGAGTTACTCCAGCTTTTTGTGTCTATCTTCAGTTTATACTGGCATCTGCAGTTCCTTCTTACACATCCCCACCATCCCACAGCTATACAAAACATTAAGTGGAATAACCATGGCTAACACCTCACTGCACATCTTCCCGATGCCTAAAACCTTTTTGTTCTAATTTGGGCAGATTTAATCTTCTGAGCCCCTTACTAACCATTCTTCTGAGAAGAATTGCAAGGCACTAGTCCGCCTGCCTGCATTTGCCCATCCTTCTAAATATTTCGAATCCATGTATCTGGCCAAGTATCTTTTAAATATTGTTATAGTACTTACCTCAACAACGTCCTCTGTCAGCTTGTTCCATAAATCCACTACCCTTTGTGAGAAAAGGTTGCCCATCGGGTTCCTATTAAATCGTTCCCCTCTCACCTTAAACCTATGTCCTTTGATTTGATTCCCCAACACTAGGTAAAAGACTTGGAGCATTCACCCTATATGTTCCCCTCATGATTTTATACACTACTGTAAGATCATCACAGTCACCTGCACTGCGAGGAATATAGTCCTAGCCGGCTCAATCCTGCCTATAGTTCAGGCCCTTGATGGCTGGCAACATTGTAAATCTTCTCTGCATGCTTCCTAGCTTAACAATATCCTTCCTATAGCAGGGTGAGCAAAACTGAACACAATACCCCAAGTGTAGCCTCACCAATGTAATGTATAACTGTAACATAAGATCCCAACTTCGATACTCAATACTCTGAATGATGAAGGCCAATCATCTTGACCACCCTATCTATCTGTGACACCACTTTCAGGGAACTAGTATGTAGCTGCACATATGCACATATACTCCAATATATTGAGCCCCCATTTAGTTTAGTTTAATTCATTACTGTCACATGTACCGAGGTACAGTGAAAAACCTTTGTTTGTGATCCAATCAAAAAAAAAGTACACATGATTACAATCAAGTCATCCACTGTGCACGGATAAAGGATGAAGGATAAAACATTTGTACAAGTTAAAGTCCAATAAATTCTGAATAAAAACACACTCTAGCTGTTGAGAGGATGGTTCAATTACCTGATAACAGATGCAAAGAAACGGTCCCTAAATCTGGAAGTATGCATTTTCAAACTTCTATACTTGTGCCTGATGGACTGTATAACTATATCCACAATGCTGCCATCCACCAGTATCAATAAGAGTCCTTGCTACAGTCACCAGGTGTCGAGTAATTGTACTGGAACTCAACTTTGTCCCAGAATTGCTCTTGCCATTCTTGATAGCTCTGTGAATATTGCAGCAAGAATTCTTGTACCGCCTGGGATCATTTGACTTGGAGGCAGCGGACGTGGACACTCTTATAGAGACTGGTGGATAGTAGCATTGTGGATATACTTATGCAGTCCATTGATGTGGGCCAATAAGCTGGAATATAAATTCAATTTCCACTTTAGAAAATGAGAGATTTTCAGAGTGTATAACGCTCAGAAGCAGACAATTTTGCTCACCAAATCCATACCTACTTTCATGCCTCATTTCACCATTTTTCATGTAACCTAATCTGCATAGCTTATCAATATCTATCTCGGGAGACACAAGTGACTACAGATGCTGGAATCTGGAGCAATATACAATGCTGGAAGACCCCACCAGGTCAGGCTGCACCTGTGGAACAAAGGGATGGTTGACGTTCAGTTCAAGACCCTGCAACTATTCAGAGGTCCAAGACCTTGTTAAGTTCTTCTGGCAGTTTATTTTTTGCTCTATATCTTTCTTATCTTGTTTATCTATCCTCCCATTAGTTGCAATCACTTTGTAATGACCCACTGTATTTATCATTTACTATCTTACTGCTACCAACACATCATATTCTGCCTGGTTAGTCTACAACCTCATGGTATGAATACGGCATGAATCATCCACATTTTGCTTCCGAGATGGTGCCCAACCCAGGCGACTATTTGCGTGCTAGTCACTGAAGCAGATCTATAATCATATATTACAATTGTCCCACACTCTCACATTTCTACTCCTACAGCATTTCTTACTTTAATTATGATCTTAAACTCCTCTCAGAAATACACTGTAAATGGCTTGATTGTAATCATGTATTGTCTTCCTGCTGACAATAAAAGCTTTTCGCTGTACCTCGATACACATGACAATAAACTGAACTGAACGGAATTTCTCTCCCTCCATAGATGTTGCTCGACCTGCCGAGTTCCTCCAGCACTTTAGTTTTTCCTGTCACTTTTCTCTATTTAGCCCTCAAGTAATACCAATGTTTCTCGAACCACATTAGAAAATGTCATTCTGATCTTAAGTCTTCTATTTGGTCAATATTCATGTTTTATATGAAGAGAAATTAGTTCAATCTAATATAATCATTCCTGATTCTCAGTTCGGGTACCATTCTGGTAAATCTTTATGAGCTGCCTTCTCTTGTGCCTCTATATCTATAATGCTGAATGGAAACAAAATCACAAGTGTGGTTCCACCAGGTTCTTTCACAAGTTTAGCACAACTTATTTTCAATTTATTTCTTTCGTAATGAACCCCAGTGTTTCGGGGAGAAGGGTATGAAGTGTTTCTTCTCAACTGTCCACCCATGAGGAAGGGAAGGAAATTATTACCCTTGAGCTTCATTAGGAAAATCTAATTTCAAGTGTCTCATGATGGAAGAGCGGAATCCAGCTGATCAAGTTGGCTGGCCCTAACACATCAATAACACAATGATCAATAACACAGACAGTGATATCTCCACAGTGTCACGTGGACAGCAGTTAACATCACCCCTGCACTGTGTACAGAACCTTACACCATTCATCTATAGTAAGTGCCTATCAGCAGAAAGCTGAAAGCAAATTCCCCATTAACCCCTTACTTGAACTTTACACATTCAACTGGTGCAGTCAAATGCAGAGACTCATGGAAACATGATGCTAAATGTCACATCAGTAGTTAGCTGTCTCCTGCTCAGAGGGTGAAAATAACTCAGGATTGTAACCGTTTTTGTAACTCTGTTTGAACCTTATTTTAATGATCAATATAAGTGCATTCAAATATAATTTCAAAGTTATCAAAGTTCATTGCAATAGATCTTATCCTTAAACTATCAAGGAGTTTGAGTGTTGCTTTTGTGAGTTGGGAGTCCTGACCCATGAAATGGATGTAATCTCTCCTCCTCTCCACCTCATAGACCAAAGGCTTCAGTTCAGACTAAAGGCTCTTCAAAGTGTTCCTTGGCAGTGCTCTCTCTGCTCCCTGGGTCACTCCGAGATTGATTCCTATCACCGCCTAAGCCAGGAGTCTCCCTGTTTACAGCCACTGCCACTTTTTAAGCAGTGCAAGCTATCTAAAACTGCTGTGTAAGAAGGAACTGCAGATGGTGGTTTACACCAAAGATAGACATAAAATGCTGGAGTAACTCAGCTGGGCAGGCAGCATCTCTGGTGAAAAGGAATAGGTGATGGGTCGAGACCCTTCTTCAGATCTGATTCACAAAACACAATCCTGAGATGGAGTCACAGAACCATGATGCAGTAAAGCTCCGAGAATCCGACTTTCTTGGAACTTTGGTAGTGCTGGACTGGCAGATTTTTCTGGACAATTGGACATTATTCCAATTGGATATATCCCAATAATTTCACTCTAATTTTTGTACATTCCATTGTGGTGTCAATTTTCCAGTAACCAGATGTTCAAAAGGGAGTAAAGGCTCTTCAAGCACGCTGGACCCCGGCTCTGACATAAATTCCTTGGCAGTGCTCTCTCTGCCCCTGCGTTCCAAATCCGAGGAAGGACATTATTGCCCTAAGAGGGAGTGCAGAGAAGGTTCACCACACTGATTCCTGGGATGTCAGGACTGTCTTATGAAGAAAGACTGGATAGACTTGGTTTATACTCTCTAGAATTTAAGAGATTGAGAGGGGATCTTATAGAAACGTACAAAATTCTTAAGGGGTGGGACAGGCTAGATGCAGGAAGATTGTTCCCGATGTTGGGGAAGTACAGGACGAGGGGTCCCAGCTTAAGGATATGGGGGAAATCCTTTAAACCCGAGATGAGAAGAACTTTTTTCACACAGAGAGTGGTGAATCTCTGGAACTCTCTGCCGCAGAGGGTAGTCGAGGCCAGTTCATTGGCTATATTTAAGAGGGACTTAGATTTTTGGCCCTTCCATAAGGGGGTCAGAGGGTATGGAGTAAGCCAGTACGGGATACTGAGTTGGATGATCGTGACACCATATCATATTGAACGGCGGTGCAGGCTCGAAGGGGCTCTGGCCTACTCCTGCACCTCAATTTCTATGTTTCTGCGTTCCAGTTCCCAACTCCATCTCCAGCTGCACAACCCTTTTGCACTCTTGAGCCCCAGCTCAGATTCGGGACTAATGAATGAGCCAGATGTTGAAACAACAGGATTTCCAAACAATCAGATGTTGGATTATCAGAGCTTTACTGTAATAAGCAGATAATGTGAATGTTGTGTGCCATCTCTGCTGGGAGAATGGCAGTAAATTAATCACACTCCCAATGCACATATTCCATGGCTGCCTGATTTTAACCTCTCTTGTTATTGTTGGAAAGGGGTTTAAATGGCATGATTTGCATGCGTCACCTGTGCTGTTGCTAATCTTGTTTCAGTCAAGGCAGTCAATTTTGCATTAAGGCTAGAGTGGAGAAACAGCATAGCATGGGGCCCAGACATCCTCATTATCCCTCTGTATTAATCTTGTTTGAAGTGCATTGTTAGTATTGATGACTTGACCTTCCATAGCTCTGCTTGTGCACATTGCAGTCCCAGGAGCACGCTGGCTACCTCCCTCGCACCCCACAGGCACATATTGATCTGCCTGCACTTGCTGTCAGATAGCACAAGATATTGGCAGAAGACAGAGTGACAGTCATACCTTTTAATGAGGCCTAACTTCATTCACTCTATACCCCAGCTTGTCCTTTGTCATACCTGACAGAGAGAATGTCAGCTCCGAGCTCTGATGCCTACAGGGGCACTGATAGGTATGGATAGATTAGAGTTATCTCCACCCCACAGCTTTTGATGGTAACACTGAAGCCGCTCATTTACTGTAACAATTCCAGATTTCATATAACATAGAACAGTACAGCTCAGGAACATGTCCTCCCACCCATATATCTGTGCCGAACATGATGCCAAGTTAAACTATTCTCATCTGCCTGCACATGATCTATATCCCTCCATTCCCTGCATATCCATATGCCTATTAAAATCCTTGTAAACTCCACAATCAAATCTGCCTCCACCACCACCCCTGGCAGTGTATTCCTGGCACCCACTGCCCTCTAACTTAAAAAAACTTGTCTGCACATCTCCTTTAATCTTTTCCTCTCTCACCTTAAAGCTATGCCCTTTAGTTTTTGATATTTTCACCCTGGTAAAAAGGTTCTGACTGCCTACCCAATCCATTCCTCTCATAACTTTATATCAGGTCTTCCCTCAACTTTCTACACTCTAAAGAAAGGAATCCAAATCTGTCCAACTTCTTCTTGTAGCGAATACCTTTTAATTCAGACAGCAGTTGTGTAAGCCTTTTCAGCACTCTAATGCCTCCAAATTCTTCCTGTAATGTGGCAGACCCGATATTCCACATGCGGAGTATTATGGGATATCGTATGTGCCCCATTACAGAAAGAGCTGCATCGTGACCTCCTGACACGAATACTCAATGTCCCAACCAATTTCAACATGCCTGCTTCATTTGAGTGTCTCCCCACACCTCCTGGCCAGTAATGCATTGGGGTGCAGCAAGGAGTATCCAAAATCCAAATTCTTCAAATGTCCATCTCAACAATAGGCATTGGTGAGTTATTTAGATAAGGTTATTTGTGAAGTTCAGGTTGCCACACTGCAGGAAAGATATGATAATGCTGGATAAGGTGCAGAGGAGATTCACTAGAATGATGACTGTGTTTGGAGCATTTCACTTATTGGGAGAGATTAGACAGGCTGGGCTTATTTTCCCTGGAGCGGAGGAGGTTGAAGACCACATGGAAGTGGGAAATAGGTAGGGTAAATAATAAGTGTTTACTCTCCGTGGTGGGGGGTCTGTAAGGCAAGAGGGCATGAGTTTAAGCTGAGAGTTAAGAATTTTAGAGGGGAAGTGAAGAGGACATTTTTCACCAAGAAGGTGGTTGGATTTTGGAAAGTGCAGACTGAGGAAGTGATGGAGGCAGGTACACCCATAACATTGGAAAAGCATCTAGACAAGCACTTGAATTGCCAGCACATAGAAGGCTATAGACCAAATGCAAGTAAACAAATTAATATGCAATGGTTGGTGTGGAATAGTGAACCAAAAAGCCTCTTTATTTGCTGTATGACTCCATGGTTAACTGAAAATCCTTCTAGCCACTTGTTAACAGTGTCACAGACTTCTCTCTGCTTTCCCTGCCAACTATAAGATGCATTGCCTGCTGCTGTATCCAAGTTTGTGTAGGTCAGACTAGCTCACCTCCGCCAGGATGCAAGTGATATTTGTGAGCACAAAGATTTTGATTCATGCTCAGGGAGTAGGAACTCTCCAAACATTTCACAAAGAAAATTAAACTGTGCCCTAGGTGCGAAAGCATATGGAAGAGCTTGGAAGAATATACAGTTCTTCCGTCACAGGTATTTTATAATGGTCAATAGCACTATCTTCCGTCAGTGTCTCTGCTCCATTGCCCAGCTCCATGGGACTCCCATCATGTACCTACCGTATTATAGACAGACATCCCAAAATACTGGCTTTCCTCATCATTAAATACATACCGCAAGATGTTACACTTGGAAGCTGACCCTGAAGCCTGTGGATATAGTGACTCTCAGAAGGTTGAAAGCTGCAGCACAGAAACGGGCCCTTCGGCCTGACGAATCAGCACTGACCCTCAACTACCAGATTATACTATCCCTTTTTCCCTATCCTCCCCATATTCTCATTAACTCCACTCAGATTATACGGTTTATCCACACACCAGGGACAATTTACAGCGACCAGAAATTCAAGCTCAGAGAGTAGGAACTCTTCTTTTACCAAGAAAATTAAGTCTAGGAGCAGAGTAAAGGGAAAGAAAATAAAGAGCCCAGGGGAATATTCCTTTTTTTCTCCATGGGTTTTTAGAATGGTCGCTATATCCATGTCATTAAGACCCGGAGCGCGGCCTTGCATCACCCGGCGAGGCATTAATGGCCGCAGGACAATTGCCATCGCCCGCCGGGGGCTTTGACTCTGACATCGGGAGGGGAATGGGGAGTGCAGGGGAGAGATAAGTTTTTTTGCCTTCCATCACAGCGAGGAGGAGATGCGCTGTGATGGATGTCTGTGTAAATTGTGGTGTATCTTGGGTCTTTTTTTCTTGTGTGTATGACTACAGAAACAACATTTCATTTGAGCCTCTATGAGGTTCAAGTGACAAATACATTGTATTGTATTGTATTGTGTATTGTGTGTATGTACTACTGACATACATCTCTTTGGGATGTTGGGGGATCCTGGGGCATCTGGGATAAGCGCGCACGCAGTCACCGAGAGAACGTACAAACTCCACACAGACAGCACCAGAGGTCAAGATTATACGTGGATCTCTGGAGCTGTGAGCCAGTAGCTCCAATGAGAGTGCAGTGGAAGCTTAGCCTGAAACAGGGTAGCAGTGAATGTCAGATTGGACCTGAGTATTGCACTTAAACTGTTGAGCTGATAATGGCCAGGTGAATCATTAGAAAGAACATTGTCATGGGTCCCTTCAAGTATTCCTGAAAAAAGAACATTACAAAGATAATATACCACTCAGATAGTCAGGGCATTTCTGTTGCATTGCTTCATGCATTCAATTGATAAAGATCCTTGGATGTTCAGTGCAGTTACCGCATGCACCCACAGTTGTGGCTAATCTTGTGATTAACAGTTGGCATGAGCCAGTCCAATGGAATGTGCTACTCCATCCACTCCCTGCGCCTATCACATTCCTCAAGCTCATCAGAAACAACAACGGAGCAGTATTGGTGGGGATGGAGTGGGAGTGATGCATGGTGCAGTGTTGGAAGACCAGAGAGAGTGAGAGGCAAAGAAAGGCTCAGGATCAGAGTGGAGGGAGGACGAACGAAGGAGACAAGCTAAGTGCAATGTTGCATTAGGTCAACAGGCTAAGTGCAATGCTCAGGTCCAACCATCCATTCATTGCTACCCTGTTTCAGGCATGGCATCCATTGCACTCTCACTGGCATGGCAGAGCAGCACAGCTGGTAGAGCTGCTGCCTCACAAATAAATGAGTATAAAGAAAAGACAATGTGTTGAATGAGCAAAGGCAAGGTAGGGAGAGGCCCAGGTTTAGTGGGGAAGAAAGTAATCACTCACATGTCTAATTACAGAAATCAAAATCATGTGGGAAGCCTTGAATTCCACTCTCTGAGAGACAGGTGGTATCTCAGCACCAACAGGAAGTCTAGTGAAACACAACACACATGCAACATTAAACATTGCATATTTTAGTATCTATTAACATTTATGAGTGTGTGTTTTGATTTATAAGCTTTATAATTAATTATTTTTATTCCTGCAACCCATTTAATCCAATGCTGCATACATTTCTCTCAACCTGCTAATTAGAAGACACCACATTTGCTTTAACCGCTATTGTGAATTTTCACCAGTTTTATGTTCTTCACTAATACTCAAACCATGCTGTGAATGGAACATCCCAGATGTCTCTCACTTATCTCACCACAATTAGCCTTTGTTTGTTTTTTCCTAGTTGTATCTCTCCTGATTCTTCTATCCTAATTACTATGGATGAGCAGTCTAACTACAGCCCACTTTGTGCGTGTGGACCCAATAGTGAACAAGAGCTGGTTCTCCATTGGTGTGGGCATCAATGCCAGTGTAGATCACACCTTCAGTGAAAGACAGCTCCAGAGAGATCAGTTATTAGACATCATCGATACCACTCCAGCTTTATCCCACACTCCAAACAAAAGTTAATTCAACCGAGGCCAACAGAAGCATGATGTCTAGATGATGCTCATCAGCCAATCAAGTCCACGCTGACCATCAAGCACCCATTTACAATAATCCGACATTAATCCCATTTTATTCTCCCCATATTCCCACCCATTCCCGTAGATTCTACCACTCATCTACACACTGGGGGTAATTTACAGTAACCAATTAACAAAACAACCTACAAGTCTCTGAGATGTGGTAGGAAAGCAGAGCAGCTGGAGGAAACTCCCCATGGTCCCAGGGTCAAACGACAACATGTAAACTCCACACAGACAGCACTGGAGATCAGGAATGAACACAGGTATCTGGCGCTGTGAGGCAACGGCTTCACTAGCTGTGTTACCGAGTTGTCCGTTATCTTGGCTTCACACCTGCACTTTGCAGTGCAGCAACTCGCAGTGCAGCAGTCTGACAAGACCATCAGCACTGAAGTGTGAACGGGCTGACATCAATTCCACTCCCTCTACCCTGTGGTATGAGATTCAGTGCCTCACTTATGTCAATGAGAAGCTGTTGGCTCTGTTGCCAGCTCAACTTACCTGCAAGTAGGACCATCTGTGCAGTCCGGATGCTGTGAAACAGAGAAGATGTCCTCAAAACTGCAGGATTGCAGTATCCACCAACTCATATTCTCCCCTGGGCTCCATATTTAATCTTTTTTTTTCCAAATCATAACTTTCTTATATTGCTACAACAACAGTTTATGTAATGTGTGTCTGGGCTGTAAACATGAGAGTGTTTGATTGACATTGCAGAACCAGATTTTCTCTGTATCTAGCTTGTGCTGTCACTGCCCTGGGGTTATGTTTCAATGGGCAGTGTGGAAGTGGCTAGCTCTGTGATGTGTAGTGAGAGTTTGATGGGATACTGTGGAGAAACTGATTTAATGTCAGCAGAATTACAGTCAGGATGGGAGATTTCCCAGCAGCATTAATGGTTCAGGCCAGTGTCAGCTGGTTTTGTGTATCATCCACAAGGGGGCAACTGAGAGCCAAGATAATGGAGCAAGCCAATTCCACGTCAATCAGGAATATATTGGAACATTGAAGGTACACAAAAATGCTAGAGAAACTCAGCGGGTGCAGCAGCATCTATGGAGCAAAGGAAATAGGTGACGTTTCGGGCCGAAACCCTTCTTCAGACTGATGGGGGGTGGGGGGGAGAAGGAAGGAAAAAGGGAGGAGGAGGAGCCCGAGGGCGGGGGGATGGGAGGAGACAGCTCAAGGGTTAAGGAAGGGGAGGAGACAGCAAGGGCTAGTAAAATTGGGAGAATTCAATGTTCATGCCAACCGGATGCAAGCTACCCAGGCGGAATATGAGGTGCTGTTCCTCCAATTTCCGGTGTTGCTCACTCTGGCAATGGAGGAGACCCAGGACAGAGAGGTCGGATTGGGAATGGGAGGGGGAGTTGAAGTGCTGAGCCACCGGGAGTTCAGGTAGGTTATTGCGGACTGAGCGGAGGTGTTCGGCGAAACGATCGCCCAACCTCCGCTTAGTCTCACCGATGTAAATCAGCTGACGTCTAGAGCAGCGGATGCAGTAGATGAAGTTGGAGGATACACAGGTAAATCTTTGTCGCACCTGGAACGACTGCTTGGGTCCTTGAATGGAGTCGAGGGGGGAGGTGAAGGGACAGGTGTTGCATTTCTTGCGGTTGCAACGGAAAGTGTCCGGGGAGGGGGTGGTACGGGAGGGAAGGGAAGAATTGACAAGGGAGTTGCGGAGGGAGCGGTCTTTGCGGAAGGCAGACATGGGGGGAGATGGGAAGATGTGGCGAGTGGTGGGGTCACGTTGGAGGTGGCGGAAATGGCGGAGGATTATTTGTTGTATTTGCCGGCTGGTGGGGTGAAAGGTGAGGACTAGGGGGACTCTGCCCTTGTTGCGAGTGCGGGGATGGGGAGAGAGGGCAGTGTTGCGGAGTATGGAAGAGACCCTGGTGCGAGCCTCATCTATGGTGGAGGAGGGGAACCCCCGTTCCCTGAAGAGCGAGGACATTTCCAATGCCCTGGTGTGGAACGTCTCATCCTGGGAACAGATGCGGTGTAGGCGGAGGAATTGGGCGTAGGGGACTCAACGGGACAGGCAGCGTCTCTGGATAAAGGAATGGACGACGTTTCGGATTGAGACCCTTCTTCAGGCTTGACCCTGAACGTCACCAATTCCTTTTCTCCAGAGATGCTGCCTGATCCGCTGAGCTTTTTGTATCTATCTTATGTTTTAAGAATGCTGCTTGTTCTGCAGCTTAAAATGGGCCTCCCAACACAGCTCTTCTTCACACTTCTTCTGAAGAAATGTCTCGACCCAAAACGTCATCCTTTCCTTCTGTCCAGAGATGCTACATGGGCTTTTCCACCTTTTCATTGATGTTGTTCGAGGACTATCCAATGGCCAGGATGCAAGAAAAACTCCTCTTCAAAATAATAAAGTGGGATCTCTCAGATCCATCAAACTGGATCCATCAGTCTGGCTTCAAACTGTACCAGCCCCTCAGTGTCAGCCTCGACTTTGCAGCCAGCTTACTAGATCCTAATGCCTTCTTACATAAGGGTAAGAGTCGAACAAATGAGCCGAGGCTGATATTATTTCTACTAGGACCCATATCCATGGCATTGGAAAGGACCAATGATTGTCCATTCTGAACAACGTCCTGCAGCCTGCCAGTCATCTCTTTTATGCTGGCAGGAGGGAGGCAAGGTAGCCAGTTGGAGTTATATCTACAAGCACAGAAAGAACCTTGTGCTCCCACTCCACTGTGGTCTCAGCCATGACCTTTAGAACATAAAAGAGGCCCTGTGACCAGAGACCAACAATGTATGTGCTGACATTTACATTCATGTAACTGCCCTGAGAGAGGTTTGGTGGAGCGATACTCATCTGTCCCATACTCATTCTTGACATGTACGGGTGTCAGGGGTTGTGGGGAGAAGGCAGGAGAATGGGGTTAAGTTAGGAGGAAGAGATAGATCAGGCATGATTTAATGGTGGAGTGGGCTTCATGGGCCGAATGGCCTAATTCTGCTCCTATCACTTATGACCTTATGACTTTATGACCATGCTGTTAATATCCTATTTGTTGGATAGTATGGCGGATGTTTATTTTGTATCTAACCCACATTATACCTGCAAGTGTGTCATGGTATGCTGTACAGGGAGCTTCACTCTGTGTCAATCCATGCTGCATCTGCCCTGGGACATTTGTAGGGACAGAATGGAAGAGCTTAATTCTCCATATGGACCATGCTTTGCCTGCCTGAGAATATCTGTGTGACATTGCAGAAAGAGCTTAATGGGCCTGTCCCACTTAGACGATTTTTTCGGTGACTGCCGGCGACTGTCATAGTCGTAGCAGGTCGCCGCAAAACTGGCGACTGGACTGATGGGCCTGTCCCACTTAGGCGATTTATTAGGCGACTGCCGGCGACTACGACATTGAAATTCACCGAAGTCATCACCAGCGACAACCTACGTCGCCTGTTGACAACCGACGACATCCTGGCGATACCCTACGACATCCTGGTGACTGCCTACATTAACCTGGCGACAACCTACGCACCATCGAGAGCATCCTTACCAACTGCATCACAGTATGGTATGGCAACTGCTCTGTCTCCGACCGGAAGGCATTGCAGAGGGTGGTGAAAATTGCCCAACGCATCACCGGTTCCTCGCTCCCCTCCATTGAGTCTGTCCAAAGCAAGCGCCAAGGACTGCTCTCACCCCAACCATGGACTGTTTACCCTCCTACCATCCGGGAGGCGCTACAGGTCTCTCCATTGCCGAACCAGCAGGTCGAGGAACAGCTTCTTTCCAGCGGCTGTCACTCTACTCAACAACGTACCTCGGTGACTGCCAATCAACACCCCCCCCCCGGACACTTATTATTATTTATTCAAATCATTTGCTATGTCGCTCTTCCAGGGAGATGCTAAATGTATTTCGTTGTCTCTGTACTGTACACTGACAATGACAATTAAAATTGAACCTGAATCTGAATCTGAATCTATGACAGCACCTACGTCAAGCTACGCTCATTTGGTGTCAAACCTAAGGTCGCCACTGTCGACAAAAAGTGTTCAACATGTTGACATTTTTTTGCTGACCAGAAAGACCCTACGACTCTTTGGGTGACTGAGGAGACTACTCACAACCATACAGACGACACCCCGGCGACCACCAGCGACCATGTGGTAACCGCATAGTCTCCTGTAGACACCTAAAAAGTTTCCTAAGTGGGACAGGCCCATTACTGTCTAAGTTAACCTGTGCTGTTCCTGGTTTGAATATATTTAATGAAGAGAAACTTGACTCTGTGTCTAACGTGTGCTGTACCCGCAGTGGAAAGCATGCAGTGCTGACAACTATAAGTTCAAATTCACAAACAAAGTGAATCAATAAGCATATTCCTGTCAACATTGGGTAGTTTTCCTGGCATCATGTTAAAACTTTCTTAAGTTTCTGTTATTATAAATCCATTAGTGCAGCTCCTGCCTCTGACCTGGATATAGATTTTACAATCATTGCCATTGTTTGCTTCAGCGTGATTAGATTCTACTGATAGTGAAGGAATATAAGCAGCAGACAACCAGAAATACATGGTAGACAAAAATGCTGGAGAAACTCAGCGGGTGAGGCAGCATCTATGGAGCGAAGGAAATAGGCAACATTTCGGGCCGAAACCCTTCTTCAGACTGATGTGAGAGTGGGGGGGGGGGATGTAGATGATGAAGAGGAGGGGGCCGAGTACGGAGCCTTGGGGAACGCCTTGAGTGACTGTGGCTGTAGCAGAGGTGTGGTTGTGGAGAGAGATGAAGTGGGATCTGTTGGAAAGGTAGGAATGGAGCCAGCTGAGTGCAGAGCCTTCAATGCCGAGGTCCTTGAGTCTGGTGAGCAGGATGTTATGGTTCACTGTATCGAAGGCTGCGCTCAGGTCGAGGAGGATGAGGATGTTGAGGGAACCAGTGTCAGCAGAGATGAGGAGGTCATTGAGGACTTTGAGGAGAGCAGTTTCTGTGCTATGGAGGGGTTCAAGTAGGTTGTACGCAAGGAGGTGGGAATGAAGTTGCGACGCAACGATACGCTCCAGGGTTTTTGAAAGAAAAGGGAGGTTTGAGATTGGGCGGTAGTTAATGAGAGAGGAGGGATCAAGACCAGGTTTCTCTAAGATTGGTGTGACAGCAGCAGTTTTAAAAGCGGAGGGGATAATTCCTTGGGACAATGAGGAGTTGAAGAGATTAGTGAGGTAGGGGCAGAGAACGGGGAGGCAGGACTTCAGCAGGGAGTGGGGAGAGGGTCGAGGGAGCAGGTAGTGTGTTTGGAAGAGCTGATGAGTTTGGAGATTTCAATAGGGGTGACCAGGTCAAACTGGGAGAGGAAGCAGTGTGGAGGAGGGGTAAGGAGGTCAGTGGAGATGTTGAAGGTAGGTGGTGGAGTAAATGCTGGGGAGTCGGGTACAGGGGATAAAGATTGATAGACGGTGCTGATTTTATCAGCGAAAATGTGGAGGAATGAGTTGCAGAGATCCGGAGTAGAGGTAGGGAGAGTGTTGGCTCGAGGCTTGAGGAGGTTGCCCACTGTGGAGAAGATTAGAGGCCAATGTTCATACCACTGGGGTGCAACTGCCCAAGCAAAATATGAGGTGCTGCTCCTCCAATTTACGATGGCCCTCACTCTGGCTATGGAGGAGGCCCAGGACAGAAAAGCCGGATTCGGAATGGGAGGGGGAGTTGAAATGCTGAGCCACCGTCATACCTTCCCTTATTTTGAGGGGCGTCTCCACAGTCAAACTGCCGTGCATTTGTTTGGACATATTATTACCAAACTGTATTTTTCCTGAAATTAATGTGTCTGTTGAAGGCATGAGTATATTTTTTCCAAACAGTAAGCAAGATCGAAGATGAGAGAAAGTCATCCATTGTAGATAGATAGATATGCCATTTATTGTCACTATACATGTACAGTGAAACTGAAAGCTGCTCGTACTCAGTGCATACATACAATTTTACACAAAAAACAAGAAACAGAAAAACAAAACAGAAGGGAGATGGGGGGGGGGGAATAGGTGCACAAATTCTACGGCGCTACATACATATATACATATATACAGATGGAAGTCCGTGTTGGGCGGTGTAGTCAGTGCATGTGTGGATTTGAATTTATGGTAGATATAATTCTCGGGAAGCAGCTATTCCTGAGTCTGTTTGTCCTGGATTTGATGCACCTATAGCGCCTTCCAGAGGGCAGCAGGTCGAACAGTCCAAACGCAGGATGGGAGCTGTCTTTGGTGATCTTCTTTGCCCTGCTAAGGCAGCGGGAGGTGTAGATGTCCATCAGGGAGGGGAGAGGGCAACCAATGATCCTCTGCGCTGTCCTGGTTACCCTCTGAAGCCTCTCCCTGTCTGCCATGGTGCAGCTGCCATACCATGCTGTGATTGTGAATGGTGCTGAGTGTGTGTTACAGCAGGCCTTTCTTGAATTAGAATTCTGCATTGATTTTGTCCTCCCATAGACTCCGACCAATTTTTTCTTGTAATGAAGAGAATTGTGTTTTTTTTTAATCAGTTTAATCGTGGGGAAAAAGCACTCCCCTTTTGATTAAATTTCTCCATCAGATTCAGCTTAAGAAAAAAATCCATCCTCGTATCACAATTTGGTGCAGCTGCATGTGCATATGCATGGTAAATGTATCTTCCAAACATACAAGAGGAGGCCACCCAGCCCCTCGAGCCTGTTATGCTATTTAATAAAATTCTGGTAATTCTGACTGTAATCACAAGCCGGCAGTCCCGACTACCAAAGTAACCTTTCACCCTCTTACTTTGCATAGTATCTGCCTACCTCTGCCTCAGGAATATAGACCCTGCTTCTACTGCCCTTTGAAGAAGAGTTCCAAAGATGTATGGCCGAAAACTGAGAGAAAAATCTCACCTTATCTACAGTACTGCAGACACTGGTTTGCAATATCTGAAAATCATGGATAGGTGGTATTCTGAAACATCACCTATCCATGTTTCCAGAAACGAGAGTGAGGCCCAGCACAAATTGGAGGAACACACCTCTATTCCACATTTTCTTTGATCCTCATCTCTATTGATGTCTCGTTTTCACACACTTTACCCTTCCTTATCTCTATGTCTCCCTCTCTTCTGAAGAAGGGTCTCGACCCAAAACGTCACCCATTCCTTTTATCCAGAGATGCTGCCTGTCCCGCTGAGTTACTCCAGCAGGGGAGAGACAAGACTTTGCCCTCCATCACAGTGAGGAGATTCACTGTAATGGATGTTTGTGTAAATTGTGTTGTGTCTTGGTTCTTTTCTTGTTGTATGACTGCAGAAACCAAATTTCGTTTGAACTTCATGTGAGGTTCAAATGACAATAAACAGTATTGTATTGTATTGTATTTTGTGTCAACCCACGCTATCTGACCTGTCTGAAGAAGGGTTTCGGCCCGAAACGTTGCCTATTTCCTTCGCTCCATAGATGCTGCTGCACCCGCTGAGTTTTTTTTTCTGTGTAACCTGCTGAGTTACTCCATCGCTTTGCTGTTTTTTTCCCCACACCTTATCTGTGGTTGAAATGAGCGACCCATTATTTTTAACTGCACCCCATCATTCCAGAAACTCCCGCAAGAGGAAACATCCTCTCCATATTCAACCTGTAACACCCTTCAGGGCATTGTTTGTTTCAATCAAGTTACAATCAAGTTGTCTCATTCTTCTAAACTTCAGCCTTTATTGTTTGCATTTACAGTTGCACAGCAGGACAGGATGGTAGAAACCTTTGTTTTGCGGCCGTTAGGTGTGAAGCTCATTGTCTTCTATGTTTCAGTGAAGGAGTCAAAATTAACTTGGAGCTCAGCCTGCAATAGTGCATGTTTGCACACATTCCTGTGTAGCAGCTTAGTGACTGAAGTTGTGTGGAGAGTATTCTGTCAAACTTGCCATCTGTTGACTTTAATATTTGCCTGTGATTTTCTCTGCCTCAAGGGAAGATACTGCAGAGCACAGAGCTTTTCGATATCCTGCTCAATCGTTATTTTCTCACCTCCACCACTAAAGCAGTTTATCTGCTCATTGTCACATTGCTTTCAGGAGCTTGCTATGTGTGAATAAAGGAAGCTGCAATGCGAAAAGTACTTCATTGTGCTCAAATTGTAAATGCAAATCCCATTGACTGTTAGTTCTTTCTTTGTTGTTTCATTGTTTCTTTGTGCTTTAACTTGCTTTTCATCAATCTCGGTGCCGAACATGATGCCAAGACTAACCCTTGTCTGCCTGCACATAATCCATATACCTTCATTCCCTGCATATCAAGTCAAGAGAGTTTATTGTCATGCGTCCCAGGTAGGACAATGAAATTCTTGCTTGCTGCAGCACAACAGAATATTGTAAGCATAAATACAGAACAGTTCAGTGTGTCTATATAGCATAGACCATATATATACACATAAATAAACAGATAAAGTGCAATAGGCTGTTATAGTTCAGAGTTTGTTCGATGGCGAGTTTAACAGGCTGTGGGGAAGTAGCTGTTCCTGAACCTGGATGTACCAGATTTCAGGCTCTTGGACCTTCTACCTGATGGCAGCAGAGAGATGAGTGTGTGGCCAGGATGTTGTGTGGGACCTTGATGATGTTGGCAGCCTTTTTGAGGCAGCGATTGCGATAGATCCCTTCGATGGTGGGGAGGTCTGAGCCGATGATGGACTGGACAGTGGTCACAACTTTCTGCATTCTTTTCCGCTCCTGGACGCTCAAGTTGCCGAACCAAGCCATGATGCAACCAGTCAGCATGCTCTCTACTGTGCACCTGTAGAAGTTCGAGAGAGTCCTCTTTGACATACCAACTCTCTGTAATCTTCTCAGGAAGTAGAGGCGCTGATGTGCTTTCTTTATAATTGCATCAGTGTGCTGGGACCAGGAAAGATCTTTGGAAATGTGCACGCCCAGGAATTTGAGGTTCTTGACCCTTTCCACCATCGTCCCAATGATATAAACGGGATTGTGGGTCCCTATCCTACCCCTTCCAAAGTCCACAATCAGTTCCTTGGTTTTGCTGGTGTTGAGAGCCAGGTTATTGTGCTGGCACCATTAGGTCAATCGGTCAATCTCACTTCTATACTCTGACTCGTCCCCATCAGTGATACGTCCCACAACAGTTGATGATGGAGTTCGCACTATGTCTGGCTACGCAGCCATGCGTATAGAGTGAGTAAAGCAGGGGACTGAGCACGCAGCCTTGAGGTGCTCCCGTGCTGATTGTTATCGAGGATGACATATCCATATGCCTATCCAAAATTCTCTTAAATCGCACTTTCATATGTGTCTCAACCACCTCTCCAGGCTGTGCCTTACAGGCACTCACCAGTGTGTAAAAATCTTGCCCCACTCACTTCCTTGAAATGTTGCTTCTCTCACCTTAAAGCTATGTCCTCTAGTATTTGATTTTTCTATCCTCAGGAAAAGGCTCATTTTCTCTTTTCCTGCCTACAAAAGCTTGAAAGCACATGGCACCAGATTTAGGAACAGCTTCTTTTCCACAGTTGTTAGATGACTAAATGGTCTTTTCATAAGCCAAGGGTGTAGCTCTCATCTCCCAACCAATTTCTTTGCAGCCCTTGCACCTTTTCGTTGTCTGCACTATCTTCTCTGCAGCCATAAAATGCTGCAACACTATATTCTGCACTTAAATATTTTAGGACAGTCGTCAATGATAAAGCAATACCAAATACCAATAACAACCGAGTCTTTGACATACAAATATGTTTCAAGTTACAAATATGGTTCTCACACCATGAATAGCATTCCACCCACCCTCTACCATGAGTAATCCATTAAGTAGTTGTATAATCTTTATAGTTTTAAAATACTCTCAATGATAGCTCTTCCAAGATCACTTAATTGGCTAGAGCAATGTTAGGCTATTTCAGCTGCAATTTATAATCCAGGTGAAGTGTAGAGAATTGGAGCTTAGGCCTTTCTGATGTGTTTGAGTAGAGTTTGGACCCTTGGACTCTCTCCTCTCAACTCTCTGTGATTTGACAGCTCTTTGGTGCACTGCTACCACGGTCACTGGGGAATGTGTAGGAGCATTCGCAATAGGATCCTCATCCGGTTAGTGGCTGAAACCATTCTGGTTTTAGTCCTGCCCCATCTGTGTATGCATCGTAAATATTCAAAATGAGAAATCACAAGGTCAGACGACGAATATCATTATTAATCACCCTGACTTGCATTAAATTTTAATACAGTTACTGCGGTAACAGAGCTGGCATAATCATCCTTTTGTGAGCCTTCTGTTTAATGTCATGAGTTTAACCTTGTTTGGATGCTGCTTCCCGATTCTCCTGAGGCTTCCCTTCAGCCCCGGGCATTGAAAAATCCCCTCACAGTCTCAACCATATGATTCACTTGCTCCTCATCACTCCACCATCTGAAGGCCTCCCAGTTTCCTTTTCTGGCAAAATGGTAGGTGATATTCTGAGTGGCTCTCTGTCCTCTGCACGTATCCACCTTCTTTCAAATCAGGTATTATCACCTGCTTCTTAGAAACCCACCCTCCACCCCTCTGCCTTTGCAAACATTGCTGTATTGCAAATTAACTTGAACCAAATTGAACAAGCAGAACAGGCTCAAGAGGATGAGTGGCTGATGACTATTTATATTTGTATTATCCTGGGTATTTGATAAACACTTATGAGAATTT
Source organism: Leucoraja erinaceus (assembly GCF_028641065.1). Classification (NCBI taxonomy): domain Eukaryota; kingdom Metazoa; phylum Chordata; class Chondrichthyes; order Rajiformes; family Rajidae; genus Leucoraja; species Leucoraja erinaceus. The sequence continues at coordinate 30,334,099 of NC_073390.1, read as the reverse complement.
CAGCATCATGCACAAAATCATTCAGTGTCGTCATCGTCCTCTGTGGTTACTGTCACTCTGCACCAGTTCACAATTATCCCGATGACTCTGATTGTCCTTTCCTAAAACATCTTATACCTCAGTCATAAAAAGAGAAAGTATTGGGATACTCAGGAGGTCAGGCAACATCTGTGAAGTCAAGAACAATGTTAACATTTCAGCCCAAAGACCCTTCATCAGGCATTTAATAATTCAAGAACTATAATATCAGAAGTTTAGGGGTAACATGAGGGGGAACTTCTTTACTCAGAGAGTGGTAGCGGTGTGGAATGAGCTTCCAGTGGAAGTGGTGGCGGCAGGTTCGTTGGTATCATTAAAAAATAAATTGGATAGGCATATGGATGAGAAGGGAATGGAGGGTTATAGTATGAGTGCAGGCAGGTGGGACTAGGGGAGAAAAGTTGTTCGGCGTGGACTTGTGGGGCCGAGATGGCCTGTTTCCGTGCTGTAGTTGTTATATGGTTATATGGTTATAATGAACATTGTATGCTAACATCAGCGATGAGATACAAACTCATGTCTTGGGTCATCAGCCCTGTGGAAGTCAATGTAAAATCTAGTTTAAACGTGTCTCACAAATTTGGTGGGAGTTTTTTGATGTGTCACAAATTTGATTGAGTTCTTTGAAGGAAGAACCAAGAAGGCTAATGAGGGCAGAGCCATGGACATAGTCCATATGGACTTCAGCAAGGTTGATAAGGTTCCAAGTGGAAAGCTGCTTTGGAAGGTTAGATTGCATGGATTCCAGGAAGAGTTAGCTAACTGGATACAGAATTGGCCTCATGGTAGGAAGCAGAGGGTGGTGATGCAAAGTTACATATCGGAATGGAGACCTGTGACTAGTGATGTGCCTTAGGAGTATAAACCAATAAGCCTGACATATGTGGTAGAAAGCTTATTGCACAGGATTTTGAGGAATAAGATATACATCATTTGAATAGACAGTGTGTGTTGGAAGGATCTGCAGATGCTGGTTTAAGAAGAAGGGTCTCGACCCGAAACGTCACCCATTCCTTCTCTCCAGAGATGCTGCCTGTCCCGCTGAGTTACTCCAGCATTTTGTGTTTATATTTGGATAAACAGTAGTTGATTAAGGATGTATGTAGGAGATCATGTCTCATAAATTTGTTTGCGTTTTTTAAATAGTAATCAAGAAGGTTGACAAGGGCAGGGCTATAGATGTAAGCTGTATGGAGGTAGACAAAAGTGCTGGAGAAACTCAGCGGGTGCAGCAGTGTCTATGGAGCGAAGGAAATAGGCAACGTTATGGGCCAAAACCCTTCTTCAGAACGTTGTCTATTTCCTTCGCTCCATAGATACTGCTGCACCCGCTGAGTTTCTCTAGCACTTTTGTCTACCTTCTATTTACCAGCATCTGCAGTTCCTTCTGAAACACAATAATATGTATGGACTTTATCAAGGCCTTTGATAAGGTTTCACATGGTAAGCTGCTCTGGAAGGTTAGATCGTTAACGCTACCTAATCAGGTAGAACTAGATAACAGAATCCAGAATTGGCTTCACAGTAGGAACCAGATATTGGTGGAAGATTGTTTATTGGAATGGAGACCAGTGGTTTGTCTCAGGAATCTGTGCTGAGCCCATTGCAGTTTGTCAACTATATTAACGATTTGGATGAGAATGTACAAGGCATGATTAGTATGTCTGCAGATAATGTTAAAATTAGAGAAGATTACTTGTTCCACCAATTTTATCAACATAACCAGCAGTTGAGGAGAATGAGAAGAAAATGTAGGGATATAAATGAAGAATGGATGAATAAAAGGGAGTGACAAAACAGAGGGGAAAGTTTGAGGAAGGGAAAAGACAGTGCAGCGCAAATAGAATAGTGAAGGTAGACTTGGTACTAGATTCACTGACTATTGTCAGATATGAGCTCAAAACATCTGTGGTGAATCTAATGGAATGTGACTAAATATTCAGGAAAGTACATGAGAGATGTGTAAGAGGTAAATAGGACTGGATATATGTTTGCGACAAATTGAATGCGTGGGCCAATGAGTTGTGCTTAAACGGATGACTGGTGTGAATCTGGGGAATACATCTGGTCTAAGTCATTGGACTGTGACAGATGTGGCACTCCATGAAAAGCCTGCTACCAGTCCATTGCTTTAATGCTGATATATGATTCCAGCAAAACTCTGAAACCACCTTCACCTCACAATTTGTCTTCTTATCTCCTTCATGTCAGATTAAGCAAAACAGTTGTTGTATCAAGGAAATACTGAGAGATAGTTTGAGTGATTCTTTTGACTGATGCCCACCATTTCTGTAAATGCTCTCTTTAAATAATCCCAGTGTTTTTTTGAGATTGGGGAGGGCAAAGGATAAACATTGGACCAGGAAGGGGCCAGCTTGCCAAGATCCTCTCAGCTGTCCATTTAGATCATGGCTGATGTATGCATCAGCTACATGTAGATACCTTGTCTGCATTTGACTTGATAGCTAACAAAAATCTATTGATCTTGATAGCTAACAAAAATCTATTGATCTTTGTGTTCAAAGCTCTAAATGATCTCCAGAGTCCATGGCCTTTTGTGAGGAGAGTGTTGCAGCTTTCTAGGACTGTGCTTCCTGACTTGCAAATGGACAAATTTTAATTTTTAATTGATGTTCCTTTGCTAAGGATTACTCATCAGAGGCTATTTCCAAACATCTTTTCTGAAAGTAGTTATTATTTAATTTGATCGAAACTCAAGGGAAGAAAAACTATTTTTGTAACTTGTTTTCATAATTTGTCATTTTACAACCCAATGTAGTTTTTGATTATGCCACACTGTGCATTATGCAACAATTCTCTATGAGGGCATCTTAATGAATGCAGCTTTGACAAAGTATAGGTCAACTGAAATTACACTTCCTCATTCATATATTGCAACCTTTTTACAGATAAAATCTTCCACCAGGCAAACTGATGTATTCTTTTTTTACCTATGGACCTATATAAAATAAATGATTTTTGACAGAACCTTCCTTGACACAGGCCACTTCAAACTGCTTTACAGCCTTTCAACTACTTTTTAAGTGAAATCTGTGCTGTAAAGCAAGAAACACTGTACAAGACAGCAAGCGCCCACGGCAAGCAGCAACAAAATAAATGAACAGTTGATCTGCTTCTATGTGGTTATTGAGAGATAAACAAAGACCAGGGCACCTTGCTGCTTTTTACATCATCCTTTGCAATCCTATACTATCCTGAGAGGGAAAGCTGGATCTTGGCTTAAAATAGGCCCCATCCAATCATGCTACATGCAGTGAATACTGTGTCAGGGTATTGGACCGAGGATGGATGCCCAAATCCCTGGAGCTGGGCTAATTCCATAACTTTCTGCCACAGAGAGGACCACATTTCTCATTTAGTTTGTGGTTTGTAGCATAGACATGTTTGATCCACTGTAGTTTCATTGTTATGTGAAAGTTCTCCTTTTTCTCAGATTCAGAACTGGTTATTTCACTTTGCTACATTTGGTACCATGGGGTGGTTTGTTCTGACAGGCTGAGAGAATATTTAGTGCATTGTATGGGAAAGGAACAATGAAACATGGAAATTAGCTAGATCAGTACAATTCGCGAGAGTACTTCTAACAAACATATTTGAAAACTCAACTCCAAATAGTTGCAACAAAAGAGGGAAAGTTATTCGCTTGTTCAAGAAGGAACTGCAGATGTTGGCAAATCGAAGGTAGACAAAAGTGCTGGAGAAACTCAGCGGGTGCAGCAGCATCAATGGAGCGAAGGAAATAGGCAATGTTTCGGGCCGAAACCCTTCTTCAAGCCTTATTCGCTTGTCAACCAAATCAGGAATTACTGGAAACACTGAGGGCCAGGCTGCATCTGTGGAAAGAGGAATATTATCATTTCAGATGTAGATACAAGGAACCACAGATGCTGGAATCCTGCGTGGAGCACAATATGCTGGAGTAACACAAAGGGTCAGGCAACATCCCTGGAGGAAGTGGACAGGCAAAGTTTTGGGTCTGGATCCTCCTTCAGACCAATTGCTGTGTGACGTTTCACTGTTACCATTCCAGGACCCAACCTCTAGAACTTAGAACGAGAGGAAACAAGTAGTTTTGATTGTAGAGAAAATGGGGAAGTAAGTAGAATAAGGAAATATATCAGTTACAGGATGATTTAATGTGGCTGTTAAGAATCAATCAAGATCAGATTAAACTCTTTGTGTAATGTGTTACTAATGGTAGGACTGTGGGACTTGCTCAACAGGTAAAACCAAAGATTCCATAGCAAGGTAGATCACTCCTGCTAAATGCAATGGCCTGACGTGTAGTACGCAACGGAACGGAACGGAACGTGGGCCTTTTTTTCATCCATTTCCGTAATCCGACCCGACCCGACTCGCAGTGTAAGCAACGTTGCGGGGGAACAGTTTGTGTTAATGAATTAAAATTCTGAAAATGAGGAGAAGATTTTTCCTTCACGTTAACTACACGTTAACCCATTGCATTTTAGCAGGAATGGTCTATCTTGCTCTGCTATAGGATCTTTGGGTAAGACCATACAAAAAAACGGAAAAAGAAACATTGGGTCAAAATAATAGCAGGCAACAATGGCCCATTCTCATATGCATAAACAAAATAAAGACTGTTATTCATCGTGGCAATATCTCTTTTCACTGTTGAATGTTTCCAGCGTTTTCTATTTTTATTTCAGATTTTCAGCTTTTGTAGTTATTTTTTCAATTTTCCTAATGGTAGAACCCAAATCACAATCCATTCAATGAACCAGAGACATCCTCAAAAATAAAATTCAGCATTTCCCAATATGCCTCAGTCACATTTTGAAAATAAATTTCATTGCATGTTGCACAACCTTTGTGAAAATGCCACGGGCTGGTGTTGCCATTCTACATTCATTGCTTTTACTGCTACCTGTAAATACCGAACAATCTGAAACTTTCAGCTGACAGACCCTCTGTGAAAGAGGAGCCTGCTGACCCTCACAGCCCAGGCTCAGACAAGTACAATAGTCCATTTAGAAGTCCATGACTGTCTTTGGACCTGAATGCAGCAGTTGGGTGCACCATCAGCTCAGGATACCAGAGAGTAACACACGTAGATAAAAGTATAGAAGTGGGATTTCCATCATGTGTGTACTGTTTCTGATGATTTGTGCCTATGCTACATTGTTAAATTGGAAAGAACGAATAAATAGGCGGTGGGTAATTTGCAGTGCGTATTTATACCACTGCATAAGAGACAGCAACCTTGTGCAAAGCACAGTATTCACTTATTTTATCAATGAAAATCCAATTTAGAATAAGCACTGACACGCTAGCTGCTTCTGTGGCGTCTGGTGTCTGCTTAGGTCTCATGGGGACTGTGTTACATGTCCGCACCTGAGGAAGATTTGTATGTCACTTGAGTGTGGCTGCACTGGGCTTGACTAATGATGGTGAAGGAATGTGCTCAATGATGTGGCGATCCCTCACCTTAATGAGCACTGCAAATAAATGGATTGAGCATCAGATAACTGCCAATGGAGAGAGAAAGAGAAATAGTAATTGCAGCGAAAAAGGGGCTCTAGCATGTTCCACCACTGTCATGCTATGAACTGAATTTATTTTTGCAGATGTAAAACTGCTTAATGTGATGCAATTCGATAAAGGCTTGGTTTAACAGGACCATATCGATAGCAATCCAGCAATAGAATATATGGAGTCTGTGACTAACCTTAGGAAATATAGATATGTGTTTTTTTTTAGATTAGCTGACCCTGAGACAGTTGGGGCAACAAACCCCAGGCTTCAGGTAATTACACAAACGCTGCAAATATCAGGCACAGCTACATGTTTCTGGCATTGTGAGTGTTGGGCAGTACAATATCCAGACACACTCCGAGGGACTCATTTGTTTTGTCTCTGTGTAGATTCCCCTCGAGTAAAGGTTTGACCTATTATAGAAGGACTGTTATAGTTAGCAGAACTAGTTGTGATCACCTTCAATGCTCAGATTTAAACAGATTTTTTGCCATCACAATCTTGCTGTAACTAGAGCAGCCTGTGTAATGTAAATAATCTTCCCTATTGCATTAATCGAGTAATAGCCAATTTACGATATGAAAACATGCGTCATAGCCGAACTATCTGCTCCTCCTTTTATGTTGCCAGCCATCATGTTCCAAATACTTATCTCAGTCAGAAATGCAAAGCCCACCAAACTGAGCTAGCCATACATTAAAATAAAGAACACAACACACAATAGAGTCCAACATAAAACATCCCCACACAGCAGAATCCAAAGGCTTCCCACTGTGAGGGAAGGCACCAAAGTCAGTCCTCTGTCATTGAGTCAAACAGCAATGAAGCAGGCTCTTCAGCCCAACTTGCCCCACGAACCAAGATGCCCCATCTACACGAGACCAACCTGCCCGCATTTGGCCCATACCCCTCAAGGGACAGTGTCAAAGAAGAATAGCCAAGTTTAGCATCTTATCTAGAATATGGACATTCAACAGTGCAATGTTCCTAGAACATTCTGTGAGGGACTATAGATATGAAATAAAAATAATGGACACAGCAAATTAATTATCCAAAAATAAAGGAGAGGCTGGTCCGTGTTTAACACTGACTGTGCATGAAATCCATCAAGAATGATGTATGGAGATAGAGATGGCTTTTCCCCATAGCATGAATGCATGTGTGCAAGAGCGTTCGATCTCCCGAAAGAGCAAGCAGACACACAAAGCTCCATTTACTGTATGTCAGCTGCACAGTGACAAAGAGGCTCTTTCACAAACTGGATTTTTAAAACTGGTCAGCTGGCATCCAACGCATTTCCAAATGTTCACATATCTTGTAATGTTACTCCGTGGTTTGTTTCTGCATGGGAACCGTTCATTCTTATTTATAGTCCTCACTGAGGAAACTGTGATGGAATTGAGCAGATTACTGCAGTTTGAAATTTCTTACTTAGAGAGTTGATCGTCAATCCCTTTGAGTTAGAAGTCACATGGCATGCACGCAACACAGAATGTTTCTTTATAATGTAATGTGGATGAGTTCCTTGTATATTTACATAACAGCTTTGACAGTTTGGGTCTGTTGGTCTTGGAGTTTAGGAAAATGAGTGGTGATGTGCAAACATATGATACTATAGGAGCTTCACAGGGTAGAAAAAATGTGTAGGAATGAACTGCAGATGCTGATTTAAATCAAAGATAGACTCAAAATGCTGGAGTAACTCAGCGGGACAGGCAGCATGAAGAGTCTGAAGGCATCAGGCAGTCGAATATTCGGGCAGTAGAGTCTGAAGAAGGGCCTTGACTCAAAACGTCACCCATTCCTTCTCTCCAGAGATGCTGCCTGTCCCACTGAGTTAAAGGCCTGACCTTTCATGACCATTGGAGTTCTCTCACGACCATACGTGACCCCTGGCGACATGTAGCGGGTGACTTCTCACGACTATAGGAGACCTCTCATGACCATACAGCCTGCATTAAATATTGTCCAAGACACCGGATAGGTTGCCTCACAATTCCTGAGCAGAATCATGATAACAGCAGACAGTAAGCAGTCGTCGATTAATATATGGCCATCTATCTTTAAAGACCAGTTTGCTGAAGGTTCAAATCAAACATTTTCATTTTTCACTGGTACTGATGGTTCACTGGATATTCACTGGAATTTAGAAGGATGAGAGGATATTACAGAAACATACAATTCTTAAAGGATTAGACAGGCTAGATGCAGGAAAAATGGCCCCCAAGTTGGAGGAGTCCAGAATCAAGGGTCACAGTTTAAGAATAAAGGGTAAGAATAAGGTTGCCTCATCTCTTAGGACTGAGATGAGGCAAGAGTTTTTCATCCAGAGAGTTGTGAATCTGTGGAATTCTCTGCCATAGAAGGCAGCGGAAGCCAATTCACTGGATGTTTTCAACAGAGAGTTAGATATAGCTCTTAGGACTAACGGAATCAAGTGATATGGGGAGAAAGCAGAAACGGGTACTGATCTTGGATGATCAGCCATGATCATATTGAATGTCAGTGCTGGCTCGAAGTGCTGAATGGTCTACTCCTGCACCTATTTTCTATGTTTCAAAGGTTGCCATTATTGACCAAGCTACTCAATTGGAAAGAGGGATCGGAAAGAAACAGAACAAACAGAACAGAAGGGTGAAACAAAAACCAACCAAGTTTCAAGAACTGTTATTGTTTATAATGCATGAATTTGAAATCATAAAAAATCTATCTTACGGCTTCCAAGAATCCTTGCATTTGATACATTTATTGAGGCCTTGTCAAAAAAGAAGTTCAGTCCCGAACTTGGGTGCTGCCTGTGTGGATTTTGCACAATCTTCTTGTGACTACTTAGATTTCGTCTAGGTGCTCTGGTTTCTGCCCAAATTCCACCCGATGTTGGGGGAGTCCAGAACCAGGGGCCACAGTTTAAGAATAAGGGGCAAGCCATTTAGAACGGAGATGAGAAAATGGTTTTTCACACAGAGAGTTGTGAATCTGTGGAATTCTCTGCCTCAGAGGGCGGTGGAGGCCGGTTCACTGGATGCTTTCAAGAGAGAGTTAGATAGGGCTCTTAAAGATAATGGAGTCAAAGGATATGGGGAGAAGGTAGGAATGGGGTCCTGATTGTGGATGATCAGCCATGATCACATTGAATGGTGGTGCTGGCTCGATGGGCCTACTCCTGCACCTATTGTCTATTGTCTATCTCAAAGACATGCTTGTTCATAGGTTAAATGGCCACTGTAAATTGCTCTCCAGTGTGTAAGTGAGTGGTAAAATCTGGAGAACTTCAAATTCCTGGGCGTGCATATTTCCAAAGATCTCTCCTGGTCCCAGAACATTGATGCAATCATAAAGAAAGCACATCGGCGCCTCTACTTCCTGAGAAGATTACGGAGAGTCGGTATGTCAAGGAGGACTCTCTCGAACGTCTACAGGTGCACAGTAGCGAGCATGCTGACTGGTTGCATTGTGCTTTGGTACGGCAACCTGAGCATCCAGGAGCAGAAAAGGCTGCAAAAAGTCAAAACCACTGCCCAGTCCATCATCGGTTCTGACCTACCTACCATTGCGGGGATCTATCGCAGTCACTGCCTCAAAAAGGCTGTCAGCATCATCCTGGACCCACACCATCCTGGCCACACATTCATCTCTCCGCTGCCATCGGATAGAAGGTACAGGAGCCTGAAATCTGTAACATCCAGATTTAGGAACAGCTCCTTCCCCACAGCCATCAGACTATTAAACACAACTTCACACAAACTATGAACTATAACAACCTATTGCACTTTATGGGTATGGAGAGAAGGCAGGTACAGGATACTGAGTTGGATGATCAGCCATGATCATATTGAATGGCGGTGCAGGCTCGAAGGACCGAATGGCCTACTCCTGCACCTATTTTCTATGTTTCTATGTTTATCTCTTTACTGATGTGTGTGTGTATATATATATATATTCTATGGTATATGGACACACTGATCTTATCTGTATTTACGATTACAATATCCTGTTGTGCTGCAGCAATGCAAGAATGTCATTGTCCTATCTGGGACACATGACAATAAACTCCCTTGACTTGGCTTGATAAGAAGATGAGAATATAAAAAAATGAGTTTAATGTAGGATTTGTGTAAATGGTTGGTTGATGGCCAGCACGCACCTGGTGGGCCGAAGGGCCTGTTTTCCTGCTGTTCAACTTAATGACTGTGAGGCTCATGATACAAGTAAGCTGCTAAAATACAATTTGTAAAAGAATATGTTGAAGCTCGGTATACGTACATATATGAATGTATTTTTTATGCTGATTGCGTTGATTTGATCTAAGATGAGAGATGTTCATCACCGGGGAGTATTTGGCAATCCCTGCTGTTGTTCTGGGAGATATTAAGTGTTTAAAAATGAAGTAGGAAGTGACTCAGTTGATAGTTCCTTTCACTTAATTATACAGTACTGGTATCCTGCTTAGAGTTACCCCACATAGTGCTTCTGTGCTATAGTGATCTTGTTGTGAAGTCGAAACACATCCTCTGCCCTGGATTTTAAAAGATACGTGGGTAGGCAACATTTTGCCAAAATAAAACATAGAACAGTTAGGCACAGGAACAATGTCACCCCACAATGTCCGTGCCGACCAAGATGCCAAATTATACAAACGCCATCTGCCTGCATGTTATCTGTGTCCCTCCATTCCCTGCATGTTCACATGCTTAACTAAATGCCACTTAAATGTCATTACTCTATCCTAATGCTTCCATCACCTTCCCTGGCAGCACGTGCAAGGCACCCACCACTCTGAAAATCTTGCCTCACACACCACCTTTGAACTTTACCCCTCTCACCTTAAACCTATGTCCTCTTGTATTTGATATTTCCACCCTAGATAAAAGACTCGGGCTGCCTCCTATCTATGCTTCCCATAATTTTATAAACATCTATCAGGTCTCCCCCTCAGCCTCCGATGTCTCAAATGGTTGTGTTGAGAACCTGGTATGGATCCCACACAGCAATAAGTAGGAAGGAACTGCAGATGTTGGTTTAAACTGAAGATAGACACAAAAAGCTGGAGTCACTCAGTGGGACAGGCAGCATCTCTGGAGCAAAGGAATGGGTGACGTTTTGGGTTGAGACCCTTCTTCAGACTGGCAATGTCGTACAGCAATGAATTGCCCATGACTCAGTGTGGAAAGGTGCTCTCTGAGGGCTGGTCTGAATGATGTGACAGTTCAGTGCTGAGACGTGGGGCTCATGGCCACATATGGCCAATGTGGAGAGTGTGGCTCAAAAGCTGCTGGTTTTCTGTGCCGGGGGGGTAGCAGGGATCTGTGAGCACCTGCTGGCAAAGCTCTATGCTGGCCTTCCTGATCTGTAAGGCTGCGCTCCTGGCAATGTTAATTCAAGGAAATCTCACCTATCCCCTGTTGCTTTTTGGCATCTGCTGTAGGTATTAAGGCGTGCTGGACAAGGTGCCAAAGGTAGCCGTGAACATCCTCAGCTGCCCGCCATGTATGCCCACCCTCATCACACTCCTTGTCGAGTCTTCCAGAGCACAGCTGATGTGTTACACCATCCTCACTACGGCCAGGCTGCAGCTCACTGGTAAACAGACACAAAGTGCTGGAGTAAGTCAGTAAGTCAGGTAGTAGTATCTCTGTCGAAAAAGCCAGAGGTGCTGCCTGACCTGCTGAGTTACTCCAGCACTTTGTGCTTATTCTTTGGTATAAACCAGCATCTACAGTTCTTTGTTTTTACATTGTAGCCCACTGGTGCTGTGTGGCTCTGTACAGGAGATGTCCTTCCATGACGCTGCATGAGCTGCTGTGTGATAGTAGGATTTTCAGTTTATATTCTACACTTAGTGGTTCAGGCTGTCAACAAGTACGGGTGCTGTCTGTATGGAGTTTGTCCCCGTAACCTTGCGGGTTTTCTCCGAGATCTTCAGTTTCCTCCCACACTCCAAAGACGTACAGGTTTGCAGGTTAATTGGCTTTGTATGAATGTAAAATCGTCCCTAGTGTGTGTAGGACGGTGTTAATATGCAGGGATTGCTGGTCAGCGTGGACTCGGTGGGCCGATGGGCCTGTTTCCTTGCTGTAACTCTAAACTAAACTAAACACAGAGCACCATCAAATAATTTTGTGTTCAGATTTGATCAATACAAAGGAGCAACTGAAGTAATTTTTTGTTTTGTCAAGCTTACTTAATGAAAGCAATTGAATTTCAAGACTGAACTTGATTTTCTGGGAAAGGGAGATAGATTTACCTAAGAGAGACCTTAATTTAATCAGATGATCTGGAAGTGCTGGAGTCAGCAGGATGGTCTGCAATGGATGTAGTATCCTGCAGGGTCATGCTGTGTTCATTGCAATGGGAAATAACAAGAGAAGCCTGCAAGGGACTTAAGAATAGTATAAAAGCATTCAACTGAGTGATTTAGCGGTAAATTACATCAATGGCTTTTAAAAAATCCTCACTTGCATCTCATAAAGGCATTAAATTTCCTCCTGAACTAGCTTAATGGTGGGACAATTAAATTCCTATTGATGTAGTGGATGTGGTGGAACTCTCTCCATGATCAGTGAACTCTAATGTTCATCATGTGGGTAGGGTTACACGGAGGTTGTGGTGAAGGTTTGAAGAATCTTTTGACCTTATGGTTGTGCATGCCTGATCCAACCCACCATGATGGGGCAAAAATCTGCTGGGTACAAAACGAGTGGTCCTTTATGAGAAACTGGTCCAGATTGCGATCATTAGTTTGCTTCTCACCAGCAGAGGCTGCATCCTTTTCCTTTCCCCACGTTATCCCTTTTCCCTTCCCCACAAAGTTTGGATTCACTCCCCTCTCTGAAATGTATGCTTCATGCATGAGTTTTCAAAGTTGAGATTTAAAAATAGAAAGCTGTGCAGGAAAGGAACTGCAGACGCTGGTTATATACCAAAGAGAGACGCAAAGTGCTGGAGTAACTCAGCGGGACAGGCAGCATATCTGGAGAGATGGAATGTGTGATGTTTCAAGTAGAGACCATTCTCAACAGCTTGTATGTCCACTGTTCTTCAAAGTGAGCAGTGACAATTTGTTGGGATGAGCTAATCAATATCCCTCCCAGGCGAAACATAGGGCACCTGCAATTCTGATTTCAGAACTTTCATGCCATGTGTAATGTTTATGGTGAGAGACAGGGCTCACTGAAAGAAAAGGAAACGTTTCAGTTGTGGCGTACCTTTCATTGCTTCAAGAACATACCAGTGCTTGAAGACAATGAAATACTTTTGAAATGCAGTTGTTATTAGGAAGCATTGCAGCCAAGGTCCCACAAACGCCAGATTAGATAATCTGTTTTAATTATGGGTTTTTTAAAACAGTGCTCTGGTTATCGTGAATGCGCTGCTCTATAAATGTGGGAACTTAGGTGTCTAACTGGGAGAGCAGATGGCAGCTCAGTATTACATCTCTTTGATAATGCAGCAGTCCATCGGGAAGCTGGACTGTTGATCTCGACTATCTGCACATCTCTCTGGAGGAGAATAAGCTCATAACCTTCTGAATGGGCCTTACAACCAATGAAGTGATTATACCTCAAGTCTGAAGGAGGGTCATGACCCGAAACGTTGCCTATTTCCTTCGCTCCATAGATGCTGCTTCACCTGCTGAGTTTCTCCAGCATTTGTGTCTACCTTCGATTTTCGAGCATCTGCAGTTCCCTCTTAAACAATACTTCAAGAGTGGTTCATTGGTTGTGAACTGCTTTGGGATGTCTTCAAGACTTGCAACTTTACAGATAATTTAAAACCCAAGATTAACTTCTTGGTTCATCTCACCTAATTTTAACAGTATTATCCAGCAATGTTGGGTCTTTCAACTGAGTTTTCAATTTGCAAGAAATGTTCATGGTTTATGTGTTATTATTGTCTCCTATCAGATTAATTCTGCTCTAAATGGTTTCTATGATAAATGTGATTAGCTCTTGAGAACTTGGTGTGGGCCACATGTTCATAGCTTCAAGAACATACCAAAGTGCTTGCGGACAATGAAATACTTTTGAGGTATAGTCACTATTACAACCCAAGGTCGCACAAACACCTTAACACCATAAACATTGCAAATGCCATGAATGAGTTGAAAGGGTGGCACAGTGATGCAATGACAGACCTGCTGCCTCACAGTGCCAGAGACCCAGATTCGATCCTGACTATTGGTGCTGCCTGTGCAGAGTGTAGACATTCTCCTTTTGATCACGTGCGTTTCCACCGAGTGCTCCGATTAAATGGCTTCGTAAATTGCTCTTGAGTGTAGGACGGAATAGCATAAAACTAGTTTCACCAATCAAGTACATACCAGTTCCTAACCCTTTCAGTCTGAAGAAGGGTCTCGACCCAAAACGTCACTTATTCCTTTGCTCCGTAAACGCTGCCTCACCCGCTGAGTTTCTCCAGTATTTTCGTCTACCTTTGAGTCTGACCAGTCATGACATCTTACAATATATGATGGTGATTTTTTGGCATATAATAACAGGGGATTTGACAGGTCACAGTGATATTACGTCCTTCTCCACCATCACAGAGTAACAAGCTACATGAATCATTCTTCTCCACGCAAGAAGATGTAGTAGTCATTTTTGGGAATTAACAGCCATTTCTGAGTAGCCATTTTTGGGAATTAACAAGCAATATATAGGAGATAACTAAACATGCCATCAGAATCTCAAACCTGGCAAGCTGCCCTCTTGAACAATGGGTAGAAGCTAAACAATTACATTTTTGCAATGGCACAATGCATGTTCTAATAACCTTCTCCCACTTGTCCAATTTTCTTCTCTCCACCTCTTCTGCTTTCTGTGCTATGTCCGATGGGAGTCAGCTTTAATTATCAACCAAGGTAGTGAGTGTCAGCAAATTGTTCAACAATTGGACAAAATAAAAAACTGGACCTGCTCTGGTTTGCCATCACTTCCACAACTATTGCACTCTTCGCATTCTCACAGTTCCAAATGGCCTCATGTCTGATAGAAGACTCAGGTGGGAAATGGTCGTAGTAAATGTTAAAATTATATGGTAGATAGAAAATGTAGAGTTATAAGGACAGTGTTAGGAAATACACAGTGTTAAGCTGCTGCAAGTAAGAGTTTCATTGTTCTGTCAATGGTATATATGACACACATCCCGATAGGTGCATGATGCTGAGTTTTGACCTGAAATGTTAAAAGTTCCTTTCCCCCCAACAGATGCTGTTCAACCTGTTAAGTTCCTCAATCAGATTGTTCGTTGCTCCAAAGCCCAGCATCTGCAGTCTCTTGGGTCTCCATTATATAGGCCATGTACAGGGGGAAACAGTGAGATTGCACAGGCAACACAGTGGGATCTTTGAGGTGATATGTAAAGAAAATCAGTGAATATATAGTGAGTAACAGTGGAACAATATTCTGGAAAAGCAGTGGATTATCGAAGAAATAGTGAAAAAAAAATGTCCGAGATACAAAGAATTATATATTGGAAACAATTCAGAGACATCTGTGAAAGGTGCAACTTGCCATTCAGTCGAGCTAGTCCCTGCTGATGCTATTGCAGAACTCAAGCTTCTTCTAGTCCTTTCTCCTTCAACTGGAAATATAACCCACTATTCCTAATTCCAGATTATTTTATCTGGCTTTCTCCTTAGACAAAAAATCTATCCACCTGAATTAATCCCAGTGGAAACAAGATAAACAATGAGTTTATTTTGGGAATATGGAGTGACTTTATGGAGTCAGAGAGACATACAGTGTGGAAACAGGTCCTTTGGCCCAACCTGCCCACATTGTCCAACATGTGCGATCTACACTAATCCACTTGCCTGCATTTGACCTACCTCCCTCTAAACCTATCTTATCCATGTACCTGTCTAATGGCTTCTTAAACGTTGCGATAGTTCTTACCTCAACTACCTCCTTCAGCAGTATGTTCCATACATCCACCGCCTTTTATCTAACAGATACATGGCGCATTTCAAGACATTCAAGAGTGTTTATTTGTCATGTGCATCAGATATGTCGGAACGATTACATTCTTACTTGCTGCAGCTTTACAGGGTGTTATGAAGATTATGTGTCAGACAGGCAATGGAACCATTTTAGACCAGTTTATTTTTCCAGTTTCTTAGTATTTAAATGGAGCATGGCACATGATCTTGAATTTGTTTCTGCTGATATGTCCTTTCAAGCAAATAAAAAAAACATTTCAATCAGGTTCATAAGAATTCACGTTTGTCTTTCAAAGTAATACAGTAATTCCACTTCCACCTGATGGCTACATGCTTGCCGTCAACTGCCCCACATAATGTGCAGGAAGTACCATCTGGTATCAAAGCCGCTCTCTTCCACTCATCTGTCTCTCGGACAACCTTGCTGATGGTGTTGTGGGCCACAAGAAAGCTGCAGGAGAGGCTCTTGTAGGAATCTCCTGATGCCAGGTAGCGGAGGGTGATGGCTAAGGGCATGCCTGGTTCCAGTGGCTTCCTCATGAAGGTCTAATTTTTCTCAAGGAGAGGGCCCACCCGAGTCTTCAACTCCTGAAACAGCTCAGGGGGGAGCCTAGTGAAGTTTCTGGAAAGCAGCCTCATCTTCTTGCTGGAGCACAGTCATCAGGTTTTCATACTGGCCCAATCCTTCTGTCTTTCTGAGGTATAAGAATGAGGGCTGCTGCAAGCAGCAGGGCTTCTTCTTCATGAGAGCAATGCCCTCTGATGTTGCTCCATGGCAGTCATGATGCAGAATGATTGGTGAACCCCACCCTACAACCCCTACAATAGGAAAAATGAATCATTCCATTGCTTTGGAGGTCAAAATGAGGTGAATTGCTTTCAGTTGACGCCGACAGGGTCGTAGCTTGTCATAGCTTAATGTTGGTTGTTGTAAGTGTCGTGGTAGGTTGTCGTAGGTGTGGTCGTAGGTGGACGTCCTAAGTCACGACTATTGGGTTGCCAGTTGTCGGGAGCTTGCCATAGCTTGAAGTCGACTTGGTTGTAGGTTGGTGTAGGTTGCCATAGACATAGTCATAGGGGGGAGGGGGGGCGGGGTCCAGTTGACGATTTTTCGGCGATCTGCCAAGACTATGACAGTCGCCAACAGTTGTCTAAAAAATCACCAAGCAGGACAGGCCCATTACTCACTCCCAAATAAGAGACAAAAGGTCAAAGTACAGGACAAATTCCCAACAGCACTTTGTTGACCAACTCGGCCGTGGCTGGATGAATGATGAGTTGGCCTGGGTGCTAGACTGCACACAAAGCCCAGCTGGCATGCCAGCTGAGGAGTTTTGGCCCGGCCTGTGCAAAGTCGCGTGCAAGGTCCAGCACCCCATCCAACTCGTGAATAGACGATTGGCCATGAGAAGGAGGGGTGGTGGTGTCGGCGGTAAGCAAAAGTCCGAAGGTCGGACAGCTGGCCGGGCTGCCGACCGACGGGGCCATGGGCCAGGCGTTGCTGCTGCACTCCATGGGCTGGACTACGTCGGGACGGGTGATGCAGGGCTGGACGCGGTGCTCCGACCCGACAGTCCCCTCGACCCGAATAGTAGCAGTCAAATTCAGGACAAGGGCGGTCCCGTACCGGACAAACCAATTTAGCCCAAAAAACGGGATGACCCTACTTTCCACATCAAAGCAAGCAGAGTATTCCACCTATAATGCAAAGCTCGACCTTCAGTCCTTCCTCAACAATATGTGGCATGAAGTTTGAAGAATTAGAGATCAGAATGATTGTGCTGTAGCAGGGTAGTAAAAGTGCCATTATCCTTACACCGTGATCAGTAAATTACTGATATCTATTGGTAAATAATGACAACAATGAATATTCAGGATGAACAGAACCTTCAATAATTTTGATATATTGATTAAAAGATTTTTTTTTAGTTTATTTTCCTGCAGGGATGAGTAAAAAGAAAAAGAAAATTCCAATTACTTTTTGTTATTCTCATAGTATAACCTACTCAACGGTTCAATGTCCTTGTCAACCACTAAAAATAACCTTGGATATGGGAATTGAAGCAGTTCGGTGGTAGAAGTAAGCAGCTTGGAACCAAGCAGTAATGACTGGGCAGGAGAATGCAGCAGGTTGTGACAGAAGATTAATGGCCACTTGATTAATGGGTGTATGAGTTGAGTCCTTCAAGCTTCTGCCTCAAACCTCTGCATAGAATTACAGCAGCATCTAAGTATAGGAGTGTATTGTGTTCAAAGATCTCTCTCTGTGTTTACGTATATACAGGTATGTCTGCATAGGTATGACATATGCAGCCCATACTATTCAGTCTTTATTGCACTGCAATGTGCAGTGGGTATGGTCTCTCTTGTTTATTGATTCTGACTATTTTTTACTTTTATGCCATTTTGCTACTTCTGCTCTCTTCTACTTTTTCTCTTTTTTCTTTTAGTGTGGGCGATGAGAAGATCAGTGTCAATAGATTGTGGAAAGTAGCTATGGACTGTGTTTGGAGTTGGGAACATATGGTCATCATCAGTTTTATAGTCATACATCAGAGAAACAGCCTTGAACCCAACATGTAAACTTTGCAATCCCTCCCTACCAAAGCACCCTTTGCCTCAGCTATTTTAAATGATCCAGTCCACTCGCTATCCTTCCAGTCTATTTCGCATGGATGGGTAATTTAGCCAGAAGTCTTACTGCCCTCAAAATATGCCCTCATTTCCTCTGTATTCCCATAGTGATAGAGTCATAGAGTGATACAATGTGGAAATAGGCCCCTCGGCCCAACATGCCCACTACGGCCAACAATGCCCCAGCTACACTATTCCCACCTGTCCGCATTTGGTCCATATCTCTCCAAACCTGTCCTATCTATGTACCTGTCTAACTGTTTCTTAAATGTTCGGATAGTCCCTGCCTCAACTACCTCGCCTGGCAGCTTGTTCCATACACCCACCACCCTTTGTGTGAAAAAGATACCCCTCAGATTCCTATTAAATCTTTTCCCCATCATCTTAAACCTATTTCCTCTGGTTCTCGTTTCACCTACTGTGGGCAAGAGACATCACGAGTTGGATGGGGTGCTGGACCTTGCATCCACCCGATCTATTCCTCTCATGCTTTTATTCACCCATGTCCCTAAAGACTCAAATTGACTTTTAATAAATTAAAGTGGAACAAAGAAAATAATGTTTCCATGAATACTGTTTCTCTCTGTCTTACTGGTTTTGGAAAATAATTAGTGGTTGAGAATTAGGAATCAGGTGGCAACTATTTTATTAATTCTGAGACAGAGACTGGGGAAGGGGTAGCTCAGGATTATACCTCATTATTCTTAATTTCCAAAGTAAAGAAAGACATAGAGCACATTTACAGAACCTATGGGCCACCGAGTCGACACCAAGTGTTTTTCATTAATCCTCATTCTACTCTCCCCATATTCTCATTGCTCCCCCCCCAGATTCTAGAATATATCTACACACTAGGGACAATTTACACTGGCTAATTCACCTATACACCAACGTATTTTGGGATGCGAAAGGAAATCGGAGCACCCATGGAAACCTACCATGGTCAAACTCCAGACGGACAGCACTGGAGGCACTCAGGTCTCGGGTACTGTGAGGCAGCAGCTCTACTATATTTTAACCATGCTACCACATTTTAAAATATGTGAATTGAAATTTTCAAGGACATACAATGGGATTTCAATTCTTTATTATTAGTTCAGACATCCAGATAACTGCTGCTTTAACATAATCATCTATCACAGTGAGATCAGTGTGAGATCTTGATAAATTCATCTAAACTGCTCTTCTTTCATACAGCCTACTGGATATCATCAAGCCTTGGTACAATAAGTATAATTACAGCTTGCAAATGAATTTAATTCTGCGATTGCAATGAAATCTTGCAAATGCAGTGAAATGAAATCTTGCAAAGATTTCATGGTGTGTTTTGAATTAGATGTTAACTGAATATCTACAGAAGCAAAAGATTACTTTTAGCAGCTTTAAAAACTCACGACACATAAATCAGAACTTAAAGCAGATGTAGCTCTGAGGTCCAAAATAGTAAGAACCCCGATGGGCAGGTTCCAGGCGGGAAGAACTCCTCTCTGGAAGTGCAAAGCCAAAAAGGCAATGTTATGGCAGTCTTCTGATGGATCTAGAGCTGTAAAATTAACTCAAAATTGGATGGGTTGCTGGGCAGGTTGAGCTTGAGGAAACTGATGGAGTTCATGTCTCCAGTGAAAGGATTTTGTATGATACTCTGCCTCAGAAGGCAGTGGAGGCCAGTTCTCTGGATGCTTTCAAGAGAGAGTTAGATAGAGCTCTTAAAGATAGCGGAATCAAGGGATCTAGGGAGAAGGCATGAACAGGGTACTGATTGTGAATGATCAGCCATGATGACATTGAATGGCGGCTCTGGCTCAAAGGGCCAAATGGTCTACTCCAGCACCTATTGTCTGTTGTCTATTGTCTAAGATTCAGATGGATAAGAGTGCAGTTGGTGGGGCTGGATAACAAGAGAGGCGCAGAAGAAGGATCATATGATGGACAATGGAAGAGAACTAGGTTCAATGGGTCAATGGTTCAATGGATAATGGTGTTCAGAACAGTGTTCAGAGCAGATTCAGACCATTTGATTGCTGTGATAACTGCAAATTTGAAGATGAGGTTGAGGGGATTGACTCCATATCTAAGAATTTTCTCAATGAGGCAGTGGGTGCTGGAGACATGTTGGTTTCAAAGGGATGGAGATGAGTAAAACCATGAAATGTAAAGGGTTCTGGTCCAAGAATGCCAGCAATGTTTCAAGCTCAATCATTGCCTTTAGTAACATTAAAGAGGAAATTTCAGCTATCCTTTTCACTGCTGCCTGTTATTCTCTGACACTCATCAGAAACAAAGTGGGAACAGGGTTGGATGTGACAGCAATGCTTCCATGATCAACTAATTAGCCATGGCCCCTATGGGGAAAGGACAATTGGACAAAGGCTGACAATGGCCCTGGAACCAATCTGAGCAAAACCTGAGTCTTTAAGAGATATGAGGAGAAGACATCACCCATCTGCCAATATTTTTCCCTCACCTGTATCCACCTATCACCTGTTGGTCTTTGCCCCACCCCCTACTACTCCTCTCCTGCTTTCTTCCCCTTACTCTATCAATCTGAAGAAAGGTCCCGACCCGAAACGTTATTGATCCATTTCCCTCCACGCATGATGCCTGGTCCACTGAATTCCTCCAGCATTTTGTCTTTTGCCCCATAAAAGTGTAAACTAAATTAAACAAGCTAACACTTTAGCATAAAAGAGAGGGGAATAATGAAATATTACAACTGTTGTGCTGAAATGTAATCATTACTATCATACGTTATCATGATATAGTAATTAAAGGTCTTCACTTTGTGACATTATTCTCCATGTGATACAAGTGAACATGTGTGTGTTTGCTTTTTGCCAATTATTCCCACAGAGCTGGCCTTGTTTTTGTTTATAGGATTAATTGTGCAGTAAGGTCCTGCTGGGAAATAAATTTGCAGATTTGTGGTGATGAATACAGAGATAAATATTTGGCATAGGGTCTCTGACAGTCGAATGGGGACAGGGAGACAAACTGCCTCGTAACTTACTGTTATTGACATGGACATTGATTAATATGTGCCATAGCAATTGTTGACTGATGTAGTTGTTCTCAATTGGCTCAATAGGCTGTGGAACTAAAATATATCACCTTGAATTGATTTTCATTGGGATTAAGATCAAGTGCTCTTAAATGCAATATGATTATTTGTATCTTGATCATAAAGACTCATTTCCTTCCCATTGTATATGCCTGGCCTATAAACTGTGAATTTTGTGGTTCTATATTTTTTTTATTGGTCGCTCTTCCTGCTCCCATTTGGCTCTTTCACAAAGCTTTCCTGGAGCAAATATACGTGGTTCTGGATTGCCAGTCACTGTGTAACACGATCAGCATATTATGAAGCTTCTGTTTTATTATCTGCTCTGTATTTTCCCTTGGATTGTTTTTTTCTTTTCAAATTGTTTTCAAGAGAGTGTTAGATTTAGCTCTTCGGGCTAAAGGAATCAAGGGATCTGGGGAAAAAGCAGAAACGGGATACTGATTTTATATAGTCAGCCATGATCATATTGAATGGCAATGCTGACTCGAAGGGATGAATGGCCTACTCCTGCATCTATTTTTCTATGTTCTATGTTTCTATGTTTTCTAAACGGTGCTGTTGAATTCTTGGCATAGAAAAGGCCCTAACTCTTTCTCACCATTGGTAACTTCAGGCTTTTTGAGTAATGCTCCTGCAGTTACGTGGAACCCACCAGTGTCCAATAGTGTTTAGCAAGTGTAAACTATGCTCCAAAACAGCTCCGAGTGTTCATCAGCACCACTACATTACCAGAGATTGTTCCAGCACATGGTCTGCTTAAATGCTTTAGTCAACAATCTAAGGGCACTGATTTGTATGCTCTTCTAAAGGCCATCGCTTATGGTAAAAGCTCATGTTATGAAGCATAACATGAAGAAAAATATGCAGTAAACTGAAGGATCAGATTGAGAAGATCTATGTCATTAATAGTGTCATAGTTATACAAGTGGAAACAAGGCCCATTGGCCCAACTCATACATTCTGACCAAGTTGCCTACCTGAGCTAGTCCCATTTGCCTGCATTTGCCCGTATCCCTCTACATCTTTCCGACCTATGTACCTGTCAAAGGAAGGTTGGTTGAATTTTCCTTTGTGTGGGGACGAATAGATTGATAAAGTGTACCACTGTTGACAAGCATTAGTTTTGATGTAAAAATTCTGTTCCCATTTTGAGGTTCTGTGCCCTTAAATCTCTTCTTCCTTGTGTTGGGATTCACCAGGGGATGCTGAATTTTGTAGGAAATGCGTTAGGGTTGGCGAGGGTTTCCCAAGTGTCACACATCGTGGTCATTGGTGTCTGGTAAGAAGCTGGTGTAGATTGGGTCAGACATCCCACATAGTAAAGGCTTAGAGCTGTAGTGCTCTTGGTTCACATGGCACTAACACCTTGCAGATATTGTCTGTTATTGCTATGATAATTATGCCAATTTTTTCTTACAGCTTTCATGCCATCTGTTCTGCCACTCTTAATAAGCGCAGCCGTACTAAACAATCGTAACAGGCCCCTTTTTGTCTCTTTCTTCTCTCAGACACGCCAGAAGACCGATGGGCAAAAGACAAGATTTTCCCAGCTGTGGCCCCCACTCTGAAGGGAACCAAGGTGACGGCACCAAGCTTCTCACCGAGCGGCACAGCACGGAGCAAACCGGGAGCGGCCTCCAGTCACTGCAGCTTGTTATCCATCACCATGGTCACAATACTGGGGCTGTTGTGTCACTGGATTTTATAGTTTGCGATGCATCATGGCTACAATAGCCTGCCTTTATTTATCCAGTATTACAATCATCACGCAGCTTTTGTTTCTTATTGGCGGTCAGCTGATGCTTTAGGATCTGTGTTCTTGTAATATAGTTGAGAGCTGCAATATACTATAGCAACCCGTTGTTCTAGAGGAGTTCTGTTTGAACAAAAAAAATCACGTGAAACCTGTATATAGTTTGTATAAAAAAACTAGATTTAGAGGTAAGCTATCTGCCAGACTACATATACGTAATCACTTTTGAATATAAACTTTGTGTACAAATGTCCTTCCCCCCCAGCATATTATTTTCCAAAATGCTGCATTTGGGTTTTTTTCCCAGTATAACTCATGACTAGCTAAGGCCTGATGTACCATCTTGCATTGCGATTTCTTCATGCAATTATACAGCTAGCCCTCAGATTCATCACTCACCCCTCTGCTGAACAGGCATACGATGACGTGCAGTCCTGAGCTTGAGGTCTGGAAGACCTCATTTTTGATGCCCTGGAAGCCAGGTGGAATATTTGTCTGAGGTATCATTATTGGCCTCATTACGTCTGAGCCAGGGACAAGTCAGCCAGGATCTGACACTGATGGTAATTAGACAGTGAGTTCTGCTGACAAATGGGATTGCCACGTGAGCAAATGGATCCGGTTATAATTCTAAGGTCGGTCAATCTTGACTTGAACTGAGTTGGCCCCTAATCCAATCTGTCAACGTTGGGGATGTGCAAGACAATCCTCCCCTCCCAGTTTGCCCCGAAGGTCAGACTTGTCTATAATTTCTATCACTTTGTTCTGAACTACGCAGTCATAAAGAGAGACAACACCGAAGCAGACCCTTCAGCCCCCAGTTTGACAACAAAGCATCAATTTTTACACTAAATCCCCCCCCCCCCCCCCCCCCCCCCCAAAAACACACACAGACCCAGCAGCTTATTTAGACATTTGGGCAATTTACAATTAATCTACCAACTCCTAAGGATGTGGGATGAACCTGGAGCAGCCAGAGGAAACCTGCGTGTTCACAGGGAGAATGTGCAAACTGCTACATTCACTATGGACAGGATTGAACCTGGGTTGCTGGAAGTGTGAGCTAGCTGCTCTACTAACTGCGCCACCATGCCACCACAATTGACGAGACAGTCTTTCCTATAGAACAAACCTCGCATGTAAAACATGGAGGCAGTTGAACTGCAAAGATGACTTTCCTTCATCGGCAGGTTTTTAGTGAGGGGGTAGGGTTTAATACATTTACAAAACTGTTTTCAATGTTTACATGACTGCAGATCAGATTTCTCAAAGGCCATTTGCTGTCTCCACCTGGATTTTGACGTCTATGGTAACTATAGCCGATTGTTTTCAGTTAAATGCCTTTTTCTTTTATTGAAAGAAAACAGTGTTTTTATTTGTAACCTGAACTTGTCCTTCAGGAAGAAGACCAATTCCATGCTACATAAGAAGTTTACTGTTTGTAATCCCTCTCCCAGTGCACTAATGGTTATCTCATTAACTGATGCCTGATAACCAGTAATTATCACATTGGTGCTTATGGGATATCTGTGTTGCAGTTCAGCTTGCTGCACTCATTTCATACTCTTTTACGACTTTAGACTTTAGAGAAACAGTGCAGAAATCAGGCCCTTTTGCCCACCGAGGCTGCCGACCAGCGATCACCAGCACTCTCTTACACACTAGGGACAATTTCCAACTTACAGAAGCCAAATAACCTACAAAATTGTACGCCTTTGGAATGTGGGAGGAAACCGGAGCACCCGGAGTAAACCCACGCGTTCACAGGGAGAATGTATAAACTCCGTGCAGACAGCACCTGTAGTCAGGATCGAACCCTGGTCTCTGGCGCTGCAAGGCAGCAGCTCTACCGCTGCTCTACCGTGTCACCCCGACTTCACTCACCGTCACTCCTCAACCCCAGCTTCTCGTCAGACCACTCTGCCCCTTCACTCTCATACTGTCCTGTTCACATGCACTCTGCCCCATCTCAAACCTGATTTTCACGAGCCACTATCCCTTACAATGGCCACATCTGACCTCTCAGGTGAACATTAAAAGGCCCCTGGCAGTCTTGTTCAAAAAAGAGTAGGTGATTCTTCTCTAACTTCTGAATCAACAATTACCACTGAACCAGTAGTTCGGCTGCGAGATCTCCTGACATTATGGGAAAACTCCTGGCAGTGACGTGACTTCTAAATTATGTCTTTTGCTTTTGATTATTTTGAATTCTGAGGTCATAAAAACCCCCAATCTAAATGTTTTCCTTCTTTAATTTATCCTTTCTATACACAGTCTATTATTTGTAAAGTCAGCAGTTTACATTTAAGGGGTTGCCAAACAACTGCACGCTTCAGAGTTTGTATTTCTTGGCCACATGTGCACGACAGATGGTAGATGAAGCAACCAGGAACCCTTCTCCCCTACATCACAACCCTCTTCCTCCTTCCCATCTCACCATCCTCATTCCAGCTGCAGAGCATGGGAAGGGTCCTCTTTATGATCATATTTGGAAGTGCCAGCGATCTCCAAAATGAAATGCATCCCTGCCTACTAGAGGATCAGTTGCCTTCACCACCCTAATGATCAAACCCAATCGCTCTGCGGGAGCCAAAGCAGAGTCGCCCGTGTGATATCACTATTCCACATCCACCTCCTACTGACATCCAGATGTTGTTGGGCAGTGCTTCACCAGATGTTGGTAGCTTTACTTCATCACTTCACTCAGTTACTGAAAAAAGATGGAAAGTTGGGCAATCCACTTTAGAAAGAGGTGTATTTTTTTAGATCAAGTGCTCGGCATACTTTGAGGCTGAATACCAGCCTGAGGAAGGGTCCCAACTTGAAACGTCACCTATCTATATTTTCCA
The DNA here is from genome assembly GCF_028641065.1 of Leucoraja erinaceus. Taxonomy (NCBI): domain Eukaryota; kingdom Metazoa; phylum Chordata; class Chondrichthyes; order Rajiformes; family Rajidae; genus Leucoraja; species Leucoraja erinaceus. Next base: position 30,308,306 of record NC_073390.1, on the reverse strand, counting down.
GAAATGCTGCCTGCGCTCTGAGTTACTCCAGCACTTTGCGTCATACTTTGAGGCCTTTGGGTTAAGATTAATTGTGCACTCTCAACACAATCATAGACTCTCATTAGAGTATGCTTGGCTGAAAGATAGTCTGTGGTTTCATGAAGGAGCCCTCCAGCTTCAGAGTAAGGTGCAGTCTTCTGCTACACAGTTTTACTATCTTCATGTGAGGACAATGCTCCTTGTCACTCTCTTCCTCAGTTCAATCTACAGATTAATGAAAATCCTTGACCTTATTTTAAATCCCCTTCAACATTTCACATCCAGTGACTTGTATGTTGGCTCCCAGTTAAACAGTGCCTTGGTTTTAATTTTTTTTAATCGTTGGTTCCAAAGTAGTACGTTGCTTCGACCCCTTGTCATTTCCTCCTGGGTGGCAACTCTAAGGTATTTGTCTTTGTTCTATGTTGACACATTGTGCATGATAATTTATAATGCATCTCATTAGCAATCATGCTTTCAACTGCCAAGTCTCAAAGACTTGGAATCTCCTCCTTAAATCTATCTGCCTTTCAATGCCTCTTAAAACCTGCCATTTTCAGACCAACTCTCTTAATATTGCTTGGGGGGGGGGGGGGTCACATTTTATTTTATCATGTTCCTGAGAAATACTATGGGAACTCCTGCTAGAATGCAGGCACTGTACTGTATGTTTCACAGAGTGCTGAAGTAACTCAATGGGTCAGGAAGCATCTCTGGAGGATTATGGAGAGGGGACATTTTGATTTGAGACTCTTCTTCAGACCTAAAAAGTCACCTATCCGTGTCCTCCAGAGATGCTGCCCGACCCACTAAAGAACTCCAGCATTTTGTGTTTTATGCAAAATTACAGCATCTGTAATTCCATGTCTACACTGTATATCTCCTCTGATATTGTCATAAAACTTTACAGCATAGACACAGGCCTTTTGACCCAACATCCATGCCTATCGCCTAATCAAACTAGTCCTACCTGCCTGTGCCTGCCCCATAGTCCTCCAACCTTTCCTATCCATGTACCAGTCTATAAGTGTGTTTTAAATGTTGTAATTGGCACACCAGTGACTACTCTTCAGAAATACTTCAACAGCAGTAAAGCACTTTGAGAAATCCTAAGATCTTGGAAATCTTTCTTTCTTGCCTGACTGTTTCCATGTGACTGGTAGCTACAGCAACAGTGATCACATGCTGAGTTCATTCCAAAAATGGTGGACTGCACACACTGCACTGTTTTACTATAATATATCGCAACTTTAAAAGAGTTTCCACTAAAACTAAATGATACAATGGTATTTGCTACATACTACAGGTAGTGGAAGAGTAACACGTTAAAAATAAGCCCTTGCTGCAATAAATGAGCAGAAACATTTTCCTTTCAGTGCAACACAGAAACTTTACGGGCTTTGCAATTGTACTCGCAATGAGTTCTGGTATTAAAACAAACTGTCTACACAGCTACCTTTAACAATGAAAACAATCTTGCCAATAAAATTAATTATTTTATACACATTATTTAACTCATATGCATTGGTTTTACCAGAAGGACAAGGCCTGTAGAAGATGGTTGACAACATAATTGTAGGTTTATTTCAGTGTTTCGTGAGGCATGTTGGCTATAAAATCAAAAGAAAGACAAACAATATGGATATGCCTGCTTTTGATCCTGGCCTCCTATTCTAATACAAGATGTTCCAGTAAATCTTTGAATATTCTTTACAGAGGAATAAATTAAGAATATTTTTGCAGCTAGCAGCATGCAAGTAGAAAGTGATCAAGTTAGGTATCGGGTTACACGGTGGGCACACGTGTGATGCCAGCCTTGCATCTCAAGCTTACACAGAGTCCCCTTACTGTCTACAATGCATTGATGGTAAATTTAGACCAGGTCTTACACGGCATGTGTTTAGAGCCAGAAAGATCCTGCTGAAACTGCAATTCTTTCACCCTCCATTCAAGCTCATAGGCCAAATGGAAAAAGTCGCATTGGTGCATTAGAGAATCCCTTCTGAGTAAAAGGAGAAAATGGGGTAACACAATGTTTCAGCTAATTGAGCCACAGTCTCTCAGCGCTGGAGACCCGTGTTTAATGCTGACCGATGTGTGTGTGTGTGTGTGTGTGTGTGTGTGTGTGTGTGTGTGTGTGTGTGTGTGTGTGTGTGTGTGTGTGTGTGTGTGTGTGTGTGTGTGTGTGTGCGTGCGATCGTCCAGTGCGGTGTGTGTGTGTGTGGTGTGTCCAGTGTGTGTGTTTGTGTGTGTGTGTGTGACCTAAAGCTTGGTCGATCCAGACGCGGTTTTTAACGCGGAAGGTCGATCCCGCTCAAGGTTTTCCAGCCCCTTATTTCTAAAGTGGTGCCAAGGTGACCTTGCATGCTGTGCTTTACAGCAGAGTTTCTTCTCTGCAACGTTCCACTCTCCCATCAATCTGTCCCCTTGAATGAATTTTTGACCACTGCTGCCCATTGCCCCTACATGTGCCAAACCCTTGCTGCGTGGCAACCACTTGACATCGGCCTCCCATGCTGATCTGAGACAACATTGCCTGCAGCTCCTTCCTCCCAGGGATAATCCACAGTGTGTAGGAAGGAACTGTAGATGCTGGTTTAAAGACGCAAAAAGGAATAGGTGACGTCTCAGGCCGAGACCTTTTCCAGACTGAATCAGTGGATGGGCAAACTAGAGGTATGAAAAAGTATAGAACAGAACTGAATCCAGAAACTTTAGTTTGCATCACCTATTCCTTTTCTCCAGAGATGCTGCCTGACCCACTAAATAATCAACAGTGTTTGATAGGATTATCATTGATCTGCCAGCTGTTCACCAGGCAGATACACCTTGAGCAGTACTACATAAGTCAGAGTGATGAAGAATGGTTAGCAAGATTAAAAAAATAAAATCAATAAAATTAGGGTGCTAGAAATCAGGAATAAAATTGTAAAAATGTTTGAAATACCTACCCATGATCTGTGCGACCATCAATGATAAAGAGTCCTGATCCTGAAATGTTAACTCTGATTTTCTCTCTACAAACGTTGCATAATCCTTCAGTATTTCCAGCATTTCCTCTTTTTATTTCGGAATGCAAGGTTAGACTACTGACTACGGACCCCACCACATGTGCTGATATTCTAAGTCTAGGTGCCCTGACTATGGTTAATGGCTGCAGTGCTGAGATCATCTGGTCTAAGCGATGAATCCCATGTAAGGTTAATTACGGCACATTGATTGTCATTGGACCTGTATCCAAATAGCACTCTGCCGCTACGAATACAGACAACGCCTCATAATACCAACAACTTATTGTTATTGAGAGTGTGCAGTGTAGGTTCACAAGGTTAATTCCCAGGATGGCGGGACTGTCATACGATGAAAGAATAGAGCGATTGGGCTTGGATTCATTGGAATTTAGAAGGATGAGAGGGAATTTTATAGAAACATAAAATTATTAAGGGATTGGATATGCTAGAAGCAGGAAACGTTCCCGATGTTGGGGGAGTCCAGAATCAGGGGCCACAGCTTAAGAATAAGGGGTAGGCCATTTAGAACTGAGATGAGGAAAAATGTTTTCATACAGAGAGTTGTGAATTTGCGGAATTCTCTGCCTCAGAAGGCAGTGGAGGCCGCTTCATGTTTTCAAGAATTATATATGTTTCTATAAGATTCCCTCTCATCCTAAATTCCAATGAATATAAGCCCAGTCGACCCATTCTTTCATCATATGTCAGTCCCGCTATCCCAGGAATTAACCTGGTGAAGCTATGCTGCACTCGCTCAATAGCAACAATGCCCTTCCTCAGATCAGGAGACCAAAATTGCACACAATACTGCAGGTGCAGTCTCACCAGTGCCCTGTACAGGTGTAATTATGCTCCTAGAGCTTACCCCCCTTAGTCTAGTTCAGTAAAACACTGAGTCAAGCATCGGATCACTCAACTTTATTCTTTCAAACATTAACAAACTCCCTATACAATACCTAACCACCACGGGTCCGATCCTTGTTCAAGCCCTTCAGCCTTGTGCAAGCAGATACCCCCAAAAGGTTACGCAGTCCAAAGCGCCCCTCCAGAAGATCGACTTTGACCCTCGTGCGGTTCACTCTCTATGGGTCATCGGACCCTGTGGCGCGAAACTAGATGGGAGTGGCAGCCCCTACAAACCAATCACAAATATCGATTACATTATACTATTATAGACAGTTCCCAAACCCAATTACAAAGTACCCCATTAAAAGTTTTCTACAGAAGGTTCTGGAAAAAAGTCAGTTAACCAAGGTAATGCAATATTCTCTCAGGTTGTATAAACAACTCAAACAAGGTTTCACACTTCAGCCAATCATCACACAGCGGTACAAACATCTTGCAAAATTATTAACAGTATTTACACTCCCCCCTATTTGGCCAATCCTGACTGTGCATTTGCAACACCACTCAGCTCATCTGCAAAGTCCTCATGAATTTTAACGAAGGAAGGACATCTGGACCTGACCTTATCCTGCATATCAATCTGGAGTCCAGACTTTTGGCACCATCTCACAGCTTGTAACTTCTAACAGAAAGAAGCCAAACAGACCCTGCAAATGCATTTTATAATACAGGTACCTCTAAATTGGCCAATATTAACGCAACTGCAGTACTCAAATCCTCTCACTATGAAGCCCAACATGCCATTTGCTTTCTTCATTGCCAGCTGTACCTGCATGCTTTTTTCTTCAATGGAGTCTCAGACTGCTCTATTATCTGTACTGTTGAAGCAATGGGCCATCAGTGCAGGCTCACTTTATGTACGGGTCGGGAGGTTTTAACAAACAGTACAATCTGGATCAAATTGAAATCAATCAGAGAGCATCTACAGTTTGTGCTTTACTAAAGATTTCAGCATCTGCAGATCCTGGTGTCCAGCACTCAAGCAGCATGGTGGCCCAACAGTAGGGTTGTTGCTCTCTGCAGAGATTGTGTAGCTTCTCCCTGTGACCGACCGTGTGTGTTTTCTCCTGTTGCTCTACAGGTAGGTTAGGTTTGTAGGTAAACTGGCTCCGGTAAAATTGTACATTGTCTCTCGTGTGTAGGGTAGTGCTAATGTGTACGGGGTGATCGCTGGTTGGCACGGACTGGGTAGGCTGAAGGGCCTGTTTCCGCACAGTATCTCTGGACTAAACTAAGCACTTTGTGGAGCCCACGGCCTGTCTGGTCCCAGGATATCCAACGGCATTGTTAATTATGAAATGATGAAAATAATGGGACCAGCATTCCCCTGAGAGGAATGAATTGGATAGATGCACAGAATCTGTTGCCCAGAGTGGGGGAATCGAGGTCCAGAGGACATAGTTTCAAGATGAAGGAGAAAATGATTTAATAGAAATCTGAGGGGTAACTTTTTCACACAAATGGTGGTGGGTGTATGGAACAAGCTGCCAGAGCAGATAGTTGAGGCTGAGACTATCCCAACATTTAAGAAACAGTTACATGGATAGGACAAGTTCGGAGGGATATGGACCAAACGCAAGCAGGTGGGATGAGTGTAGCTGGGACATGTTGGCTGGTGTGGGCAAGTTGGACCGAAGGGTCTGTTTCCACACTGTATCACTCTATGACTCCAATTTATATGGCCCTCACGAAAGGAAAACTAACGACCAATTGGTTTATATCAATGTAGTGAGTTTCCTTTATGACTTTTGTTTTAACATTATTGTTACCTAAAGTAATAATTTCTACATCTGGATTTCACTTAAAAGTGCAGATGAGGTGCCCATGGAGGCTTCTGACAGATAAGGTAATTCACACTCAAAAGGGCTTATGGTCGTTATCTGTGTTTCCCTCAAATGATTGGATTTCCTCCCGCATCCCAACATCGTGCAGATTGATAGGTTTATTGGTTGCTGTATATTGCCCCCAGTGTGTGGGTGAGGGGCAGAATCTGGGGAGAGTTGATGGGAATGTGCGGAGAATGAAATACGATCAGATAGAATTACTGCAAGTACGTGCTTGATGATTAGCACAGTGGGCCCAAGGGCCTGTCTCTCTGCTCCATTGCTCTGTGAAATCAAAGAGCACTTTTCAATACAAAGGATGGTGTCATAGAATCATTGGGAGATACTCTGTAAAAACAGGCCCTTCGGCCCATCGAGTCCACTGTGACTATCAACTAATCCCATGTTTCATTTTATCATGCTGTGAGGTAGTGGCTCAATTAGCAGCAGCACTGTCCCACCCAGTGGATATATGACGTATCCCCCAAAGTCTGTCAATACTGAAGCTTCAAGGCCAAAAAGCTATAGATTTTTGAAAGGTAATGGAATCCAATGAGTCAAAGGTGGATAAATGAGACTGAGGTACAGATCTGGCATGATTCCTTTCAATAGGAGAGCAGGCTTTGGGCTTCCCTGATTCCCATAGTAATGAGTACATCAACTATAATGTAATGTATATAATAATAGCCATAAAGAGGAAGAGCCAATCTCTTGCATAATGTTGATATTCTGTCCAAACAGTAATTTATGGATTTTCTGGCAAAAGGCCCAGAAAGGTTATGAGAGTGTTTATAATTAACTGAACAATAACACAATCACATTGAGTTAGAATGTGTATGATCCTTTGAGGAAGGAAGAGAACATGGTGAGGATAATGTACCACACGGTGGCTTTTTACAGATAGGTTTTAACAAAACCTAACAAAAATTTTCATCTCCCTTCAAATAGAGGTTCCTGATGGGATAATAAATCTGCTCTCATGCCTCCTTCATTCAGAGGAGGCTAGGAGGCAATGTAATGACAATGGGAGGGAGATGGAAACATTTAAATGAAATCTCCTTGTTGCAGCATTAGTAAGTTATTAGGCAAATGTACAGTGCTGGGCAGAAAAGGTTTGATGATCACAGTAGCGAAGGACAGGTCATCCAGATGTCTAGCTGTTGACGACAACTGATATCTGCTGCCTTTCTGTAAGCTTGAACTTGGTCATCTTTCATCACCACTGTCGTAAATTGTAGGGAATGAGAGAGCTAGTTTGGTACTGCATTGCCCATTCATAGAAACATAGAAAATAGGTGCAGGAGTAGGCCATTCGGCCCTTCGAGCCTGCACCGCCATTCAATATGATCATGGATGATCATCCAACTCAGTATCCTGTACCTGTCTTCTCTCCATACTCCCTGATCCCTTTAGCCACAAGGGCCACATCTAACGAGATGAGAAGAACTTTTTTCACACAGAGAGTGGTGAATCTCTGGAACTGTCTGCCACAGAGGGTAGTTGAGGCCAGTTCATTGGCTATATTTAAGAGGGAGTTAGAGGTGGCCCTTGTGGCTAAGGGGATCAGGGGGTATGGAGAGAAGGCAGGTACGGGATACTGAGTTGGATGATCAGCCATGATCATATTGAATGGCGGTGCAGGTTCGAAGGGCCGAATGGCCTACTCCTGCACCTAATTTCTATGTTTCTATGTTAACTCCCTCTTAAATATAGCCAACGAACTGGCCTCAACTACCTTCTGTGGCAGAGAATTCCAGAGATTCACCACTCTCTGTGTGAAAAATGTTCTCCTCAATTCGGTCCTAAAAGATTTCCCCCTTATCCTTAAACTATGACCCCTTGTTCTGGACTTCCCCAACATCGGAAACAATCTTCCTGCATCTAGCCTGTCCAACCCCTTAAGAATGTTGTAAGTTTCTATAAAATCCCCCCTCAATCTTCTAAATTCTAGCGAGTACAAACCGAGTCTATCCAGTCTTTCTTCATTTTAATTCATTTCAGTTATTTTTTAATGCAAACTGAATGGACACTGGTTGAGCAACGTTTTTTTGTTTCCTCTGGGTATGCGAATACTCAGGAAATGACAATAAAGATTTACAATTTACAATTTTATATGAAAGTCCTGACATCCTAGGAATCAGTTTGGTGAATCTTCTCTGTTCTCCTTCTATGGCAAGAATGTCTTTCCTCAGATTAGGAGATCAAAACTGTACGCAATACTCCAGGTGTGGTCTCACCAAGACCCTGTACAACTGCAGTAGAACCTCCCTGCTCCTATACTCAAATCCTTGAACTTGAACTCTACCATGGGATGTTTTAATATTCAGGAAGGACAGACAGAAAGGAAGAGGAGGTGGGGTGGCATTGCTGGTTAAAGAGGAGATTAATGCAGTGGCAAAGAGGGACATTAGCTTGGATGTTGTAGAATCGGTATGGGTAGAACTGCGAAATAGCCAAGGGCAGAAAACACTTGACGGAGTTGTATGCAGACCTCCAAATAGCAGGATGGAGGTTGGGGATAGCATCAAGCAGGATATTAGGGAATGTGTGTAGCAAACGTATAGCAGTTATCATGGGTGGCTTTAATCTACATAGAGATTAGGACAACCAAATTGTTAACAGCGCTGACGAGGAGGAGTTCCTGGAACGTATATGGGATGTTTTTTTAAACCAATATGTAGATTAACCAACTAGAGGTTAGGCCATACTAGACTTGGTATTGTGTAATGAGGATCTTGTTGTGCAAAGCCCCTTGTACAACAGTGACCATAATATGGTGGAATTCTGCATTAGGATGGAGAATGGCACAGTTAATTCAGAAACTAGGGTCCTGAACTTAAAGAAAGGAGGCTTTGAATATATGACACACAAATTGGCTTGGATAGACGGGCAAATTATACTTAAAGGGTTGACGGTGGAGATGCAATGGCAAAGATTTAAAGATGCATGGATGAACTAAAAAAATTGTTCATCCGTCTGGCAAAAAATAAAATGGGGACTAATGGCATGTTGCCCTTCTTTGCAAGAGGATTTGAGTTTTGCAGCAAGGAGGTCCTACTGCAGTTGTACAGGGCCCTGGTGAGACTGCACCTGGGGCATTGTGTGCAATTTTGGTCTCCTAATTTGAGGAAAGACATTATTGCTATTGAGGGAATGCAGTGTAAGTTCACCAGGTTAATTCCCAGGATGGCCGGACTGACATATGATGAAAGAATGGGTCGACTGGGCTTGTATTCACTGGAATTTGGAAGGATGAGATCTTTTTGAAACATATAAAATTCTTAAGAAATTGGACAGGCTAGATGCCGGAAAAATGTTCCTGATGTTGGGGGAGTCCATAGAAACATAGAAACATAGAAAATAGATGCAGGAGTAGGCCATTCCGCCCTTCGAGCCTACACCGCCATTCAATATGATCATGGCTGATCATCCAACTCAGTATCCTGTACCTGCCTTCTCTCCATACCCCCTCATCCCTTTAGCCACAAGGGCCACATCTAACTCCCTCTTAAATATAGCCAATGAACTGGCCTCAACTACCTTCTGTGGCAGAGAATTCCACAGATTCACCACTCTCTGTGTGAAAAATGTTTTCCTCATCTCGGTCCTAAAAGATTTCCCCTTTATCCTTAAACTGTGACCCCTTGTTCTGGACTTCCCCAACATCGGGAACAATCTTCCTGCATCTAGCCTGTCCAACCCCTTAAGAATGTTGTAAGTTTCTATAAGATCCCCCCTCAATCTTCTAAATTCTAGCGAGTCCAGAACCAGAGGTCACAATTAAGAATAAGGGATGGGTCATTTAGGACTGAGATGAGGAAAACATTTTTCACCCAGAGAGTTGTGAATTTGTGGAATCCGCTGCCACAGAAGGCAGTCGAGGCCAATTCACTGGATGTTTTCAAGAGGGAGTTAGATTTAGCACTTTGGGCTAAAGGAATCAAGTGATATGGGGGAAAAGTGGGAACGGTGAATTTAGATGAGCAGCCGTAATCATTTTGATTGGCGGTGCTGGCTCGAAGGGTCGAATGGCCTACTCCTGCACCTATTTTTTATGTTTCTATTTTTCTATGTTGGCACTGCTGGTGACTGACACTTATTGCCTCCTTGCCCTCAGACGGTTGTTGGTGAGCTGCGTCACGAAGTCTATGTAGCAAAGGTGAGCCTGGTGCAGTTAGAAAGGAAGTTTGATGTTTGCGCTTCAGTGCTCATGATGTTGTCAACAATGGGGTAGTGAAATTATTCCTGTGACATTTTGTGATGATTTAGCCAGACAGATGACAGCTGATGGCAAATTCAAATGGAATCTGATGATGAACGGACAGTATCACTTCCTCCTCATCCACCCTGAAAGGGAACTACATTCCAAACCATTGAACCATATACACTTGCTCAGTCATCATCCCAACCAATTGATACCAAGTCATTGACAGAGACTGTGGGTCCACCAAGTGCACTACCATGACATTTCTAGGATGTCTCAATGTTGCATTGAATAACTTTACAATCAACACTTTCAGTACCCACTGAAATTTCTCTTTTTCATTTGAATTTATTCATGTATCTTTTTCGTGATTTTTTTCTATATGTGACATAATATAGAATAAAATATTATTTTCTGTCATGCACTTATAAGCATAAAGCTCTTTAGGAAGGTTCAGTGCAAGGTTCCCTCTATTGTGACGTGACAACAAGTCTATTGTGATGTGACAATAGGTGAAAATGACCCTTGATTTCATCATCATATTCAAGACTTTGATTTTGGAACCAATGATGGATTGTGTAGGAAGGAACTACAGATGCTGGATGGAAGATAGGCACAAAAAGCAAGAGTAACTAAGCAGGTCAGCCAGTATCTCTGGAGAAAAGGAGTAGGTGACGTTTCGGGTCAAGACCCTTCTTCAGTCTGATGAAGGATCTCGACCCATATCCTTTCTCCAGAGATGCTGTCTGACCCGATGAGTTACTCTATCTTTTTGCGACTAGATGGAATAGTCAGGCAATAGGTTTGGTAGGGGGTGGGGGCGCAAAGACCATATCAGCTATACAATCATTCAAAGGTAAACTGGCTCAAGGAACTATCTGGCTCCTGATCATTTCTTTTTACTGTTGTTATGTTCAATTAGACGTGAATGAGATGTTCTGTCACATCAGCTATTTTATGGCTTTATGCCTAATAATGGTTATTTTAATCCCAAGGACCTAGGAACTCTGAGATCATGATTGAGGTAGCCCAACTACATTTCATAAACGACACTGGAAGAAAACAATTTCATTGATCAGATCATCTTGGGTTGACACACACAGCTGGGAAATGATTATGACCTACTGTTTCAGCCAATTCTCCATGAATATGAAATCTTAATGTGTAGGCAGCGTTGCATTATCGAGTCACTTAAAAAATAACATGCAGGGGTCAGTGCGAGTTCTTTGGCTCAAACTCTTGTCCCTTTTAGGTTCTGTTCAGCTTCTTTGTGTGCACCATTTGGCAGAGAGTGCAATGAATGAATTGGCCATTGATTGTTCCATCAATGGACGTCTCAGATTTAACTTCCCAAACTCCTACAGGAGCTTCAGATTCTGAAAAGGCATCAGCACAAGGAAGGTATCCTGCGTTGGGACAAGAGAGGGAAGTATTGAGAAAAGGATGATGAGTGAAATAAAGATGAATGCAGTTTAATGAGCCAATTTGTTAAACTGGCACAGAAAATACACTTAACTAAACTGTTTCAAAGTTTGGTTTGATTTTTGTTGCTCAATTGATTGAGAGTCATAAGTAAAATATAATTTCTGACGGCATTCTAGATTTTTAATAACTGCTCCATTGGAGAAGATAGTTGGATGGTAGTCTCTGGTTATTTTTATTTAAGCTAGGGAGGTCTGGGCAGTTGCCAAGGTCAACATTTACTGCCCATTTCTAATTACTCGTGAAGTGGAAATCTCTTGAACCTCCACAGTACTTATTTGGGAGCTACTCCCATATGCTGATAGATGAGTTTAAGTTTAGTTTAATGTCATGTGTACAGTGAAAAGCTTTCATTGCGTTCTAACCAGTCAATGGAAAAACAATACATGATGACAATTGAACCATCCACAGTGTACAGGGAATAATGTAAAAGGGAATGATAAAGGGAATAATGTGTATAACAGTGCAAGAAAAAAGTCCAGTAAAGTCAGATGAAAGAAAAACCAAGGGTCTCCAATGCGATAGATAATAGCTCTGGACTGCTCTCAAGATGTTCGTAGGATGGTTCAGTTGCCTGTTAACAGCTGGGAAAAAACTGTCCCTGAATCTGGATGTGTGCATTTTCACACTTCTATGCCTTTTGCCTGATGGGAGAAGGGAGAAGAGGGAATGGCTGGAGTGTGGCTCATCCTTGATTATGTTGATGGTCTTGCCGATGCAGCATGACATGTAAATAGAGTCAATGGAAGGGAGGTTGGTTTGTGCAATGGTTTGGGCTGCGTCCACAATTGTCTGCAATTTCTTGCGGTCTTCAAAGAAATTGAGAGTTCCAGCATGTTAGTCCAATGAAATGAATAAATGACAATATGCTTCCAAGTGAGGATTTGACTTAGTGATGTATATGACATTCCCACACGCCACTGACATTACCCTTCAACTTACCAGTTTGAGGGATGCTGTTGAAGAAACCTGGTAAACCACACTATTGTGAATTAACAGGGGAATGCAATATAACCTGTAAACGTAATTGCACTTGTGACAGATTTTTAATGGAAACACATCCTTTGGCCCAACACAACCAATGTGCCAAGGTATGCCAATCTAAGGTGTTGTTGATGCAATTTACATGTCTTGTTTGCGAGCATCCACTCTATGGTAATGCTCCAATTGGTATCAACTTTAGGACAGTTTTAAATTACAGTGAATGGAGCAACCAAAAGCCATTTTAAGACAATCTGGAGGGATACCATTGGAGAACAACCTGCACTCATATTCCTGCTTGTGCAGTAAGATGTCCATGGTGCCTCAAAGGGATAAAATCAGACAAAGATTAAGTTATTGGAACAAACCATCAAAAACATGGTAAAGATAACTTTTTGCAATCTGGGCTATATTTGAATTAAATTTGCAGAGATAAATAGTAAGAATAAACGAGAACTTACCAGTTTGAAGTTTGATCTGTATTTTATGAGGAGTTATGATGAGGGATTACGTGAAGAACCGCACCAGGACGCATGCGTGTCATTCTTCAAAGCAGCGGTGTGAAATCACAGATAACTGTAATGACTAAACATAGTAAGATTAGAGAAGAGATACCAGTTAAGTATATGATCAGGGTGGGAGCGGAGGGCACGTAATCCCTCATCGTAACTCCTCATAAAATACAGATCAAACTTCAAACTGGTAAGTTCTCGTTTAATCTTACTATTTTACTTCGGAGTCACGTGAGTGACTACATGAAGATTTTAAAGCTCTGTGATTTCATGCCAGAACAGAATTCGACATTGAATTCATAAAATTTTTAACACAAATTTATAACGCCTTTTTATGGGTTTAAATTAATTTACAGAACTTAAATTGTTTCTGCAAACGTTCCAGGTTTCATTACTGGTTTATTATAAGATAATTGGAATGTTTTCCCCTCCAGACCATCCTGCTGACTTGAGGATTTGGTCCATTGGTACATCTAACTGTATCGCTGCCGATGTAGCTGCTGCCCTGGTGGAAAGAGATTTTTTAAATTAGTATCCACCCCAGCCTGTGTTAGCACCTGTTTCAGCCATCTTGAGATGGTCTGGACCGTCACTCTTGGTGTGGTTGCTTGTGGCTGACCAAAATGTGCCTTTTCATTGCCTCTTAGGATATTCGTTTTCTCTATGTATAACGACGATGTCTTATTATACACAGATAGTCATCTGTTGGGTATGACCTAATTGTATATTGAGGCCTGCTGATCCCTTTTCTGTTCTGCTTACTATCTCATAAATATGAAACGTAATATTTTCTGTTGAGGAAGTCATGTTGTCCAGTCTAGTTTTGCAGTGACTGTATCCTCTGTGCCGTGACCAATACCATTAGCATGACTGTTTTAATGTCAGTCTGTGTAGGGACAGAGCTGTTGCTGGAGACCAATTCCTGAGCATCTTCAGGATTATTCTCACATCCCATATTTGGGAGTATCTGGTTCCCCTCATAGGTTTTGTACCAGTGGGTGAGTCCCAACAGTGTAATGGTCTGTCCCCTGCCATAGGTAAGTCGATAGGGCACTTCTGGTGCAGTTGATGGCACTGTAACTGAGCCCCTCATCATAGTGGAGGCCTGCCAGATATTCCAGAACAGACGGGATGTTCATGTCTCTGATACCATGTTTGATACCACTGGGAACCATGGTTGTGTAGGCCAATCGGGTACTACCAATACCAGATGCAGAGTCTTGTTGTATTTTCTTAATACCCAACTAATGAGGCAGGAAAGGAGGGAATGCGTAAAAATAAACCATTCCCCCCCCCCCCAATGCAGCAAAAATGCATCTGTCGCCGCTGCCCCAGGGTCCGGTTCCCATGTAACATAATTTGATAACTGGTGGTTAAGTCTGGATGTCTGGTGTTCCATATTTTGCTGTGATATCAGCAAATACTATTTTATTCAACATCCATTTGGTATTTTCATTAAATTTGCGTGACCTGGTGTCTGCCACTGAATTTAGTCTTCCTCGTAGGTAAGTGGCTGATATCCAAATATCTCTCTGGATACACCATTGCCAATTTGTATAGCCAGATTGTCACATGGTGTCGATTTGTTTCCACCCTGTGGTTAATGTATGCTACCACGGTGGTATGGTATTGGTGGCTCTGCACCCAAGTGCACTGGCATCAGTTTGTAGTACCATGGAAGGGTTACTGACAACGATTGGATTGGTACAAGGCCAGATGTTATCTATCCACCATTTTAGTTCCATTTTAGCTTGATTGGTAGTTTCACAGATCTGTCAAAGTGACCTGCATAATTTAGAGTGCTTGTATTTAACTCTCGGTATGTTTTGGTAATGTAGAGCTCCAAATTGTGTGGCTGGAAAGGCAGCCATCATTATGCCAATTACTTTAGCTACCAGTCTGAGGGGTGGTTTGCTGATGTCAGTGAGGTTATTGCAAGCCTCTATTAAATCTCTAGCCTTTCCCTTAGGCAGAGTCACCGACATGTGAACTGAGTCAATGGTGAAACCCCAGGTAGTCCATGGTAGTGGAAGGCGTTAGTTTAGATTTGACTGGACGAAAAATGAATCCCAGTTTTCCAAATAACATTTTTGTGGCTGTTACAGTTTGTTTGGCCAATTCCAAAGTTTTGCCCATAATTGCCATGACCATGTGTGTATGTTTCCGTAGAAACGCTAGGGCTGGTTTCAAATTTTTTGTGAACAGCCTGGGCTGATGATAACCCATTTGGCAGTGCTTTATACTGTCAGAGTTGTCCCATCGAGTTGAATTTTAAGTAACATCTGTGGTCACCTCGTTATAGGCACTGAATAGTAAGCATCTTTTAAATCGATGCTGGCCATTGAAGTAACCTTTGGAAATTAATTGTTAAGCATTAACAAAGGTATCTATTTTGTCAGATCTATGATGATGCGATGACCATCATCTATTTTGTTTTTGATAAATATATTGGGCACGAATTCTAATGGTTCGTGTTGAGTTTTCTCAATTACACCTTTTATGTGAAGCCGCTTCAGTTCAGCTTGCACTTTTTATTTTCCTTTATCAGAAGGCACGAACATTCAGTTCAGTATATGTTGAACTGGAGGGCTGTACTTGTGTATAAACTCTGTTGTATATCCCTGGATACTGCTTAAGATGTAAGGATCGGTTGTTATCATGCTCCATGCATTCAGAAAAGAGTGTAATCTCCACCCAATCTCCGTGCCCACTGTATATTGTAGGGAACCAGACCCACCTACCTCCATAGTTACCAGTGGCAGGTTTACTTTTTGTAGGTTCTTCGCTGCTGTTGTAGCGCTGGGGTCTGGATTTTCGGTTTGGTTGGCGTTGGAGGTCCCCGCATCTTCCAAGAAGGCCGGCCTGGGCCATGGCCTAAAAAGACTCATGTTTTGGGTACCGGTCCTTCGAGCTTTCACCAGTTCTGCTGGTGGGTGCGTGGGGGTGCTGTCGTTGGCCGTAGTGGGTTCCAGTAGGTTATCTTGTTCCTGCACCCTCTGCACACTTGTCTTTTCTTCTGCGGACCCCTCTTCCAGGTCAGCCCAGAACTGACCCGCAGTGCTCCCCTCGGACGAGGTAGAAGCACTGTGCAGCCCTTCAAGAGGTACTGCTGTGGGTTTATCATAGGGCCCACAGTGACCGCAGCTCTTACCTGCAGGTCCAGGTTAAAATTGTTGCCACGGGTGAACGTCGTTCCACCCCGTCTGCTGCCGTTATTGACTTGTCAAAAAGTCAATGGCCCCATTTGAATAGTCTCCCGCCTGGCCGTGGTGTTCTGGCTGCGCGGGACCAAAAGTCGGCACCGCTGATCCCTTACGGGGCTTGTGCCTTCAGCTGCTGCTGGCTCCCGCAACTTTGCGGTCCTCCCCAGCTAGCTTCACTAGCAGCACTTGTGGACACTATTTTGTCCAGCTTTCCCCCCCCTGTGAAACCAGCGCGGGGAACATTAGTTTTGCTTCCCTCTCCCGCCCGGTCCGGTGCGGGAGCGAGTCGGGAGCGAAAGTCGGGCACAGCTCTTCCCATTACGGGAGATTAACGTGCCTTTGGCTGCTGCTGCCAGCTGCCTGCGACTGCGCGGTCTTCCCCAGCCAGCTTCACTAGCAGCACTTGTGGACACTCCTTTGTCCAGCTTCCCCTCCTGTGGAAAAAACCCAGCGCGGGGAAACGTTAGTTATTTGCTTCCTTCTCCCGCCCAGCCGGGCCCAGTGCGGGAGCGAGTCGGGAGCGAAAGTCGAGCACAGCTGTTCCCATTACGGGGGTTTAGCGTGCCTTAGGCTGCTGCTGCCGGTTGCCCGCGACTCCGCGGTTCTCCCCGCCAGCTTTCCCGCAGCCTTCATGGATCCGGTCCATGTTTCCACCTAAAAGGTGAGTGGAAGGAATGCAGAGTCTTCTTACCTGCTGTTCCCGACTTTCAAATTCTGGAACGCAGAGTCTCCTTACCTGCTGTTCCTGGTTTTAAAGTTTTGCCGCTAGGGGAACATCGTTCCCCCTTGCTGTGACTTGTTGCAATTCGTGTAGCGATATGACACGCATGCGTCCTGGCGGGGTTCTTCACGTAGTCACTCACGTGACTCCGAAGTAAAATTTTGATATTCTACCCAACTGCCCAGTTACACTTTGGAAATATATCAGTTTTGTGCAGAAACAGAGATTGATGAATTTAGCAGTGACTGTGAAGAAGTATTTAAAATGAAGGTAGATTAATTTTGAAAGATGGCCGGTATGGAGGCCATGGGGAATTAGAATAGAGGAGGAGTTAAGATCTGGGGCAGATCAGCCATGATCACATTGAACGGCTTGGCCTGCTATTGCGCCAATTTTATTGTGTGATTGTGATCTAGTTGAATCTCATGTCGGCTGGAGCGGACATGATGGGCCAAAGGGCTTGTTTTTGTTAACGTCTGACACCTTGATTTGTTAGGTTAGTTAAAAAGAAACAGTTTCCCCTGGTGAATAATCCACACTCAAGAGGCAAAGTGATACAATTATGCTTAAGTGTCTCAAAAGTGGAATCAGGAAACACTTTGCCATAAGACAAAAAATGAAATTAATTAACTGTCTCCCGCAAAGTAATTTTGCATGACAGGCTAACTGGAAATTTCAAGAGTGAAGTCAATATATTTGCCATGTTAGGGTAAAAATGACATTGAGCTAAGCGGAAGGAATGGGATACGGTTCTAGGTCTAGTTCTGCTCTGATCTAATGCAATGTCACTGCAGACTCGAAGGGCTGAATGCTTTTGTGATGAGAATTGGTCTGCATGACCACCAGCATGTAAGACCACAAGACGAGACAGTAAACAGTCTGAACCATTTACCGCAGCTTGTGATGATTTGAGTCAGCATCATGGGCAGAAATGGTTGGCCTTTTACTTTTTGGCAAGTTGCAGAGGCCAAGAAACCCAAAGGAAGCACAGAAATATTTTGAAGGGAAGAAATAAGTTTGAATCATTCAATGCCAACCAAGGAATGACGATCTGAAACTTAAACAGCTGCCAATGAAATACTTGGTGTTAGCAACCACTTCAACAGGTTCTCAACCGCAGGCACAACAGCACAACTGATTCCCAAGAAGGTCATAGGATTGTCTTCAACTGCTACAAACCACAGCACAAGAGACTGAGGAGATTAACAATCAAATCAATCTCAAGGGACACTGAATGGGCTGCTGTCCAGTCCTGTCACCCTTGACACTTGGGGTTCAACTGCAGTCCAGATGAAGAGAAGAAAGTCTCTGTCTGCTGACGTTAAAGGTTTGAATGTGCATTTTCAACTCAAGTCCCTCACAAGGCAAAAGGGAAACCAGCATAAAAGTGCACATTGTGCATTGAGGGAAGTACAGAAATAGCTTGTGTGGGAAATGGAAATGTCACTTTATTGCTCTTTGGAGGTAAATGCCAAGGCATAAAATAAAGCGCCCAACACATAGTGAGGCATCAAATCCACAAAAATATCTTATTTATTTATTTATTTTTACATTTCAAAATAGACTTTATTCGAGAAATGAATATATACAATACATGATCCTTACAAAAATCTATCCGCCATTCTCGGGGACTATACATACATACAATACAGTTCCTCCAAATCACAGTTTTCACCCCACTCCCTTGCCACTCATGTGGCCCACTGGCATGGAATCCCTTCCCTTATTTTGAGGGGCGTCTCCACAACACCCTGCCTCCCATGTCCAGCTGCGGAAGGACCCTAGACTGTGGTCCTCACCCACCGAGCCTTGGCATTAGCTGCACCGAGCTTCAGTGCGTCCCTCAGTACGTATTTCTGCAGTCTGCAGCAGGCCAGTCGGCAACATTCCCCGACGAACATCTTGCTCCACTGGGTGATCAACAACGCTCGGGCAAGGAGCGTCTTTCACCGAGTTGATGACCTTCCAGCAGCACTCGATGTCAGTCTCTGTATACGTCCCTGGGAACAGTCCATAAATCACTGAGTCCTCTGTGACGGAGCTGTTTGGAATAAACTGTGACAGGGACACTTGCAGACCTCTCCAGACTCTCTTGGCGAATCCACACTCTGCAAAGAGGTGAGCAAACGTCTCCTCCCCATAGCACCCATCCCAAGGGCAGCGGGTGCTGGTAGTGAGGTTCCGATGGTGCAGGAAGGATCTGGCTGGGCGTGCTCCCCTCACCGCCAGCCAAGCCAGGTCTTGGTGCTTGTTGGTGAGTTCTGGCGATGAGACATTTTGCTGGGCTCTGGGAACCACGCCACCGGATCCATGGAGTCCTTTCTCTGCAGTGCCTGCAGGACATTCCGTGCTGACCACTGCCCGATGGACTTATCGTCAAAGGTGTTGGTCCGGAAGAACCTTTCCACGAAAGACAGATGGTGCGGCAATGTCCAGCTGACTGGCACATTACGTGGCATCTGCGCCAGGCCCATCCTTCGCAACACCGGGGTCAGGTAGAACCACAGCACGTAGTGACACTTGGTGCCCACGTGGCTTGGCTCTACACTCCGCCTGATGCAGCCACACACAAAGGTGGCCATCAGGGTGTGGACGACGTTGGGCACACTTTTACTCCCGTTGTCTGACGACGTGCATTGTGGCCCATCGTACCCGGTCCATCTTCGACCCTCAGATGAACTGGAAAACGGCCCGGGTGATCCCTGTGGCATAGTTCGGAGGGACACTTGCGCCAAGTACAGCAGCCCTGAGAGCACCTCACACCTAATGACAACTTTTTTCCCTGTTATAGAGAGATTGTTGATTCCACAGCTCCAGTTTCTTCCCAACCTTGGCTATCCACTCCAGCCAATTTGTGTCACACGCATTCACAAAAATATAATTTATTCAATGTTTAAAAGAGCTGCAACATTTCCCTGGTGTTTTAAAACAATTGTCTCACACCAGGCCAATGGCTCCAGCTTTTCAGCAACAAGAAGAGATCCCAAAATTTGAATATGGGAAAATGGAAGCATTTGAAGCTTTGTTTGTTCAGCAGGTGGCATACAGCACTCATTGCCTCAAGGCCGGCCTGTCGTGCTTGCCAGAGAAGGGCAGGACTTGTCAACGAAATGTATCCCCCCCCCCCCCCATGCCCCATTTGTACCTTGATGCTTATCCGTGTCATTGGTCATTAGGATTGCCATTTATCTTGCTTTCTGAAGGGCATTGTGTGCAAACTCTCCTCCCCAGGTGAAGCAGAGTGTGGCCGAGTCCTCCAGTATGGTGGTAAGGCCAAAGCCAAACACAAAGTGCTGGAGTAACTGCGCAGGTTAGTCATAATGCATTTCGTTGTCTCTGTACTGTACACTGACAATGACAATTAAATTGAATCTGAATCTGAATCTGATAATCTCTGGAGAAATAGGATGGGTGATGTTTGGGGTCGAGACCCCTTATTCAGACCGGGTCTTGCCCCGAAACGTCACTCATCCTTTTTTCTCCAGAAATGCTGCCTGACCCGCTGATTTACTCCAGCACTTGGTATCTATCTTCAGTATATACCAGCATCTGCAGTTCCTTTCCACACATGGTGATAAGGCCTGTCCCCTTGTGTTCCTGAACCAGGGTGGGATGGCTGAATTCACCACAAGAAACAGACTGTTTAAAACCTGAAGCTTGTTGAGATTGACAGCCATGAAATGTATAGACCTTGGAATTAATTGGTTGTCATAGGAAGGAAGTTTTGCCTAAGATGATTCATTTTCCAGGGCCTTTTTGAAACTGTTGCTGATTTTCTAAATTAACGTATAATTAAGAGCTCTCAGAGTTTCAGTAGAGTAAAGGGTAATGAGATCTTTTTCACAACAAATTAGTGCTGGAACACAAACACTGAAATAAATGTGTGAAAATAAGTCAGTGGGAAGTGATCAGGCCTGGTTTACATTTGATTTAAATAGGCCCTGTTTAGCACCTGCTTCCTTCAGTTGAGATTCACTACACTTTTAATTGGTTTTAGTTGGTACATTCGTCACCTTACTCGGTAAAATGATGCTTCATTGAAATGAGAGGAGGTGTAGTAATTACCATTGATATTGCAGTCACTGTCGTGGTATCCTGGAGTGCAGGCAAATGCTCACTCTATCGACAAGGCACAGTACGAAGAATCAATAGGAGGTAGACACAAATGCTGGAGAAACTCAGCGGGTGAGACAGCATCTATGGAGAGAAGGAATAGGCGACGTTTCGGGTCGAGAGAAGGGTTGAGAGAAACGTCATATATTCCTTCTCTCCATAGATGCTGCCTCACCCGCTGAGTTTCTCCAGCATTTTTGTTTACCTTCGATTTTTCCAGCATCAGCAGTTCTTTTTTAAGCAAAATTAATAGGAATAAGTTTCAGACAACAATCTAACTGAAGATACACAAAAATGCTGGAAAAACTCAGCGGGTGCAGCAGCATTATGGAGCGAAGGAAATAGGCAACATTTCGGGACAAAACCCTTCTTCAGACTGATAGGGGGTGGCGGGGAGAAGGAAGGAAAAAGGAGGAGGAGGAGCCCGAGGGCTGAGGGATGGGAGGAGACAGCCTGAGGGCTGAAGAAGGGGAGGAGACAGCAAGGGCTAACAAAATTGGGAGAATTCAATGTTCATGCCCGCAGGATGCAGACTCCCCAAGCGGAATATGAGGTGCTGTTCCTCCAATTTCTGGTGTTGCTCGCTCTGGCCATGGAGGAGACCCAGGACAGAGAGGTTGGATGGGGAATGGGAGGGGGAGTTGAAGTGCTGAGCCATCGGGAGGTCAGGTAGGTTCTTGCGGACCGAGCGGAGGTGTTCAGCGAAACGATCGCCCAGCCTCCGCTTAGTCTCACCGATGTAGAACTGAAGAATTCAATTGATTGCAGAACAAAGGAGATCAAGATCGTGTGACAAGTGGAATCGATTTAGAGGGTCAGGTGTATATAGAAGCACATATATACAAATTATGTATTTAATTATTTATTCATGGGCGTCATAATGGTGTCATGGTTAATGTAGTTGCCTCAGAGCTTCAGCAACCCAGGTTCCATCCGAGTAGACCCAGTGATATCCGAGTAGAAGGCTTTAGTTTAGAGATACAGTTTGTGGAAACTGGCCCTTCAGCCCACCGAGTGTGCACCAACCAGCAATCATGTCATACACTAGCACTATCCTACACACGAGGGACAATTTACAATTCACAGAAGCCAATTAACCTACAAACTCTTTGGAGTGTAGGAGGAAACTGGAGCGCCCGGTGAAAACCCACGTGGTCACAGGGAGAATGTACAAACTCTGTACAGGCAGATCCTGTAGTCAGGATTGAACCCTGTGATCCCTGCCGCTGTAAGAGAGCAACTCTACCACTGCACCACTGTGTCCTGTGATCATGTGGGCATCATCCTCCTGCTCCAGTTTCCTCCAACATTCTAAGGATGTGCGGTTTAGTGGATGAATTGGTAGTGTAAATCTTGCCGAGTGTGTGGGTTCAAAGGCATATGGGAGAGAGACAACAGATCCCGGAGAAATAAGTGGAGTGCTGGGAGTGCACTGAGAACCATCATAGACTCAACAGGGAAAATGGCCTTTTATTTCATAAGAAATATGGACCACAGCACGAGAATTGTAGACTGTAATTTTGGGTGGTCCAATGGTACACATTTAGAATAATAGATTTGCAGGAGTGAAAATGAACTGGAGCTCATTTCACAGGTTAGTTCCACTTGCACACATTTTTATCCTGCATTTAAATCCCCCCCCCCCAATTTTTCTACCAGAAGTAATAAAATATTTACCCATCATTCTGCTTTACCATAACTTCACCTCTTCATAAAGGTACAGTGCAGAATCCCTTTTCTCATGTATATTCAGAACGGACGTAAATTTGTATCCAACATTTCAGCTGCTCGTAGTCTTACTCATCAGAGAGACTGGATACCCTACTGTAAATATAGACTCATTATATCAGTCTGAAGAAGGGTCCTTATCAGCAATGTCACTTATCCTTTTCCTCCAGAGTTCTGATCCATTGAGTTAAATCCAAAGATCTTTGTATATATCTTTAGTATGAATCAGCATCTGTTGTTCTTTGTTTCGAAACCTGTTTTCTTGCCTGTTCAATACCTGTAATGCTTGGGATTGGAAAGAAATCACAACAAATCAGTCAAGATATTTTTCGATTGTTAGGAATAAGGGGTAATCTTATTCGAGTCATAGTGTTACGCAGCATAGAAAAAGATCCTTCAGCCAACCCTTTCATGCCAACCAAAGTGTCTTCTTGAGCTAGTGCCATTTGCATCTGACATATTCCTCTAAACCTTTCCTCTCCATGTACCTGTCCAACTGTCTTTTAAACATTGTCATTTTGCCTGCATCCACTACTTCCTCTTTAGTTTAGTTTAATTTAGAGATACAACACAGAAACAGGCCCTTCAGCCCACCAAGTCCACACCGACCAGCGACCCCCGACTATTAATACTATCTACACACACCAGGGGCAATTTGCACTTATATCAAGTAGTCAATTAACCTACGAACCTGTACGTCTTTGGAGTGTGGGAGGAAGCTAAAGATCCCGGAGAAAGCCCACATGGTCACGGGGAGAACGTACAAACTCTGTACAGACAGCACCCATAGTAGGGATCGAACCTGCGTCTCTGGCACTGCAAGCGCTGTAAGGCAGCAACTCTAACGCCTGCGCCACCATGCTGCCCATCAAGTTGGGACAATCCATTTCATACCTGCCCTTCATGATTTTATAAACTACGGGAAGGTCACCCCTCAGCCTCATTCACTCTAGAGAAAACAGTCCAGGCCTATCCAGTCTCTCATTATAATTCAAGCTGTCAATACTAGGCAACATGTTTGCATATCCTTTCTGCACTCTCTTTAGCTTAATCACAGCCTTCTCATCTTATGGCAACAATATTCCCAGTGCGGTCTTCCCAACATCATCGGGCAGCCAACCAACTTTCACAAATTCACCAAACAAAATTGAGGGTGGCACTAATGTGCAGCTGATAAAGCTGATGCCACACAATGCTAGAGACATGGGTTCATTGGCCTCTGCAAATTATCGCTAGTGTGTAGGGAGTGGATGAGAAAGTGCGATAACACAGAGCTAATGTGAGCGGTTGATCGATGGTCGGCATGGACTTGATGGGCCACTCAAGAGAATGGCCTGTTTCCATTCCATATCTTTCAATTCAAAGTTCAAATGACATACAGCTGTGACATGATGTTCCAATTTTTGCACTTGGGCAAGCATGTCATATGCCGTCCTCACCGCCTTGTCTGCCTGTTTTGCCACTTTCAGAAAACTATGTCTTTGTTCCCCAAGGTCTTGCTATTTTACAACACCTCCATGGCCCTTTTAATTCACTGTGTAGGTCCTGATATGATTTAATTTCCCAACATACCTCACTTCCCACTTATCCATGTTACGTTTCATCTACCATTCCTTGGCCCAGGTTCCTATTTTCCAAGTTGATCTGGTTCCTGTTGTGGCCTCAGCCAACCTACTGCACTGCCCACCAATTATTGAAACATATAAGATCTCTAAGGGACATGACACAGTAGATATCAGGATGTTTCTACTAGTGGTAGAGTCTCAAAAGAAACACAGTTATAAGATTTGGTGGTGGTCATTTAACACTGAGGTGGCTTGGAATTTCTTCGAACAGAGGAATCTCTGGAATTCTCTACTCAAGAGAATGGAGATAGAAAATCTTTTGAAAGATCAAGTAATTGAGGACTACAGGGAACTGGTATAAAATAGTTGAGGTCTGTGATAGATCAGCCGTGATCAAATTGAATGGTGGGACAGGCTTGAGGGGCCAAATGATCTGCTCCTGCTCCTACTTTCTTCTGATCCAACTCAATTTATGGTGTGTCTGGGGTGCTGTCACAATTCAACTGCATTGGGCTCAAACATTTAATGCAGACTGGGAGAGGGAAGTGGGAAACGGTTTAACCCATAAAATAAATGGTATTGGTATTGGTTTATTATTGTCTTGTGTATCAAGATTGTGTATCAAAATTGAAAATTGAATCTGAAGATATAGTGAAAAACTTTGTTTGCATGCTATCCAGTCAAACCATATTATATATGACTACAATCATGGTATGCACAAATATAACGGGCAGTACATATAGAAAAATAACCAGAGCACAGAGTGTAATGCAAGAATATTACAGTGTTACAGCTACAGAGAAAGTATAGATTTTTTTAAAGTGCAAAGGCTGTAATTAAGTAGATTGGGAGGTCGGTATCTCATTACAAGAGGTCTATTCAGTTGTCTGATAACAGTGAGGAAGAAATTATTCCTGAAACTGATGATACGTACCTTTTTGTATGTTCTGCCTGACAGGAGAGGAGAGGTGGTGCTTGAAGTATTGATGGTATTACTCCTTAACAAACAGGCTCTTTGTTTTACATGACTTTGACTCTTTTGTTTCCAATACCAGAATTTAAAAAATGGCATAAAACGGTTACTAATTGCCCACTAGCCCATTTATCAGTGCAGCCAGTGACCACCCTTCCCCACCCTTGTTACAGGGTCATGCTGGAGGTAAACATTCTGGTAACTAATTGATTGAGTGACAAGATATAGCTGGGTTATATCCACAAACTGATTCCACGATGCTGCGGTTCAAAGGCGGGAAAAGTAATCAGTTTTATGCACATGGGTCATGAAGAGCATTGAAAATATATTCTCCCTGCCCTCTCTGCAAGAGTATTTTTCCCTGAGTTAGCACTGGCAAGTGATTCATTTGACATTGTGCTGAAGCATGGTTTCGACTGCAAGAAGGTTTGATTCTGTCGTGGAAAAGGCAGACATTTTTTTAATCACATTGCATCAGCTTTTTTCAGTGGCTAATAATCTCGCAGTTAGGTCAGCAGATTGTGTGGTCTATTCGGGAGAGGTCGCATAGTTGAAGTCACTCTTGCTTGGCATCTTCCTAATTTATTTTATATTCATATAATTTACAATTTTACAATCAATAAAATACATAAGCGGCATTCTGGTACAGTGGATAGATCTGCTATCTTGCAGCTCCAGATACTCGGGTTAAATCCTGATCTCCAGTGTTGTTTGTGTGGGGATTCCTCTGTCTCCCAACAACTGCATGGGGTTTCCCCCTCATGCCAAAGATGAGCAAGTTGGCATTCTGACTGGCCACTGTAGATAATGAGTGGGCAAGTGGTAGAATCTGTGGGAAGAGGATGGGAATGTAGGGAGAATAATATGGGATGAGTGTAGGTGGGTGGATGGCTGGTGTGGACTCAATGGTCCAGAGGAACTGTTTCCATGCTGTGAAACTCCATAATTAGAGTAAATAGCTACTTGATGATCATCATGGACTGTATGGGCAGAAAGGCCTGTTTCAATATAGTATAAAGGGCTTGTCCCACTTGGCGATTTTTACGGTGACTGCCGGCGTCATATCAGTGTCGCCAAAAGATTTTGAACATTTCAAAATCCAGCGGCGACAAAAGAAATGTTGCGACACTTGAAAAAACAACGCGTCATACGTCATCACGCCGTGTCATACGTCATCACGCTGCGTCATACGTCATCACGCCATGTATTTTTCGGTGACCTGATACGTCAGTCAATGATGCTGGCAGTCGCCGATAAAATTGTCGTGGGACAGCCCCTTAACCATGACTCTATGACATTAGATTGATTCCATCATCTGCATATTATCTTCATATTCATTTACAATGTTTCCATGTGGTCAACATTGGATGAACTTTTTCAGCCGCACACATTCAGGCAGCTAAAGGTCGATGAGGTGATTCCTCAGGCCCCAGCCGCTCAACTTGCATCAGTGGCAGGACTCTAGATGTATCATTTCCCACCATGGCCACACTAAACTTCAACAGTACTTCTGCCCCATAGAAAGTGCCAGTTGGCAGAATTCACTTGTGGACATTTGTGCACAGCTTGAAGTAGCCACATACAAAAAGTAGTCATCAGAACGAGGGCCACATCGGGTACTTTTCTCTTTCCTGAAGAGTTGTATGTCATGCCTGTAGAAATGATCAATTTTGGATCTCGAGATGAAAAAGAGGATAGCTTGGGTAACTGCTACAGTGATGGAGCCAATCTGTATCAGGTATACCAAGAGTACCTTGCACCTGATGACCAGATTTCTTCCTGTTATCAAGAGGGAAGGCCAGTTCCACAATGTGTAAGAAGGAACTGCAGATGCTGGTTTATACCGAAGATAGACACAAAATACTGAAGTAACTCAGTGGGTCAGTGTGAGGCCAAATGCATAGAGGCCTCATGCATATTGGAGGGACAGCACCTCATATTTCGCTTGGGCAGCTTACAATGTAATGAATTATGATTTCTTATTCAATGTAATGGATCATGAATTATCATTTCTCAAACTTCAAGTAACTCTTGCATTCCCCCTCTCTTCGTCCCTCCCCCACCCCAGTCCTCTTGCTAATTTCATTGTTTTTTTCCTTCGTTATCACCTCATCCCCTGCCAACAATGGACCATTGTGGGCTCCATATTTCCTGAGTCATCGATCCCTGACTTAGTCTGATGAAATGTCTTGACCCAAATCGTCACCTATTCCTATTCTGCAGAGATACTTCCTGACCCGCTGGGTTACTCCAGCAGTTTGTGTCTATCTTTGCCTTTTCCACAATCCCATTTGTGTTTTTCTGTTTCACCTTGTTCATGTGCTCCACTCCCCTCCACTCTATATTTGTGGCACATTCAAGTAATCGGGCCTGACAGTGAAGGGGACAGAGGATCTACAGTAAAATACAAAGTGTTGGAGGAACTCAGCAGGCCAGGAAGCATCTCTGGAGGGAAATAGTAAGTCTACATTTCAGGTTGGGTCCTTTCATCTGACTGATGGACTAGAGGGGAGAAAACTGGGAGAAAGAGGTGAGGGGAAGGGACTGGAACTGGTAAATGGATACAGGCAAGGAGGGATGATTGGTAGATGGTTGGAATTAGTAATCAAAACTGGAGGTGAAGTGGAAACAAAAGATCTGGCATCTGATAAGGAAGGAAAATGGAGAGCGCTATGCTGAACGAGAAAGAGGGATAGTGGGTTTAAGGGAATGGGGTGGGGAGCAGGGGGAAATAGGAGAATTGGAAACGGAGTAGGGAGGGGTGGGAGATGAGCAGATGGAGGAGTGGAGAGAAGTTGGGTGAAGAGTGCAGGGATAGTGGAAAGGAAGGAGTGTGTGGTGGGAAGAGTGAGGGGACCAGGGTAGAAGTAGGGCTGGTTTCTCTGAAATTAGAGAATGCATAGCTTTGTTTATTTTTTTGTTGTTGTGATGAACTCTGGCCCCTGAGGCCAGTGCGAACTGGTTGCAGATCCTCAATGACCTTTGGACCAACAGAGATTCCAAGCAGAAGTCAGCAGCATTGTTATGTACAGGGAGGCTTTGACTTGAGTTCCCCTGCTGCCCAGGATCATCACCGCTATTGTACCCATGTCCTTGGCAAAATGTACAATACAATATACCAACAAAGCATTACAGATAGGGCAGTCTTGATTGGAAAGCTTTCTATTTCCTGTGTGTTAATAAAGGACTCAGTGTTCCCTCGCTAGAATCACGGGCTAACAGACAATTCAGTGGGGAGCAGATAAAAGCTCCCTTTCAAATTAAAAATCACCTCTTCATTAAAGTAAAATAAAGGAAAGTGATCCTGTATTGATTTATCCAACACTCTTCATGATTTCAAGATAACCCAAAGCAATTTTGAAGTGTAATCACTATTCTGATGTAAGAAGAGCAACAGGCTTGGATACATTTATGGAGCAGAACGAATGGGGGTAGAATTGTTCCAGAAAGAGTGGCCTTTACAGCTGAAGGCATGGCACAGCTGATGGGTGGTTCCACACAAATCCAGAGTCAGGAAAAGAGAGAACTACAATGAGGCAGCAAAAATTAGGATTGAAACCAAATGGGAATTGATGTGGGACTGGAGATGGCCAGCAGTTTGGATGGTTGGAATTCCCCAGTCCCACATGAGAGGCATCTTACTAAAGGCCACGGAATGCTTGCGGAGAACATGGGACTTTGAAAATGATTGGTTTCTCCGTACAAAAAGGATACATGGAAGTGTAGAAACAAAAAACTGCAGGTGCTGGTTTACAAAAAAAAAGGCCCAAATTGCTGGAGTCACTCAGCGGGTCAGGCAGCTTCTATGGAGAACATGGATAGTTTAGATTTTGACAAGACTTTTGAGACACAGTGTGGAAACAGGCCTTTCAACCCACCAAGTCCACACTGACCAGCGATCACCCTGTACTCTAGCACAATCCTACACACTAGGAACAATTTACAATTTACAGAAGCCAATTAATCTACAAACCTGTATGTCTTTGGAGTGTGGGAGGAAACCGGAGCACCTGGAGAATACACATGTGGTCACAGGGAGAACGTACAAATTCCGTACAGACAACACCCATGGCCAGGATCGAACCCGGGCCTCTGGCACTGTAAGGCAGCAAAACTAATGCTGCACCACTGCGCCACACAACCTATCACATTAATGCAAGATCTCCAGAGATGCTGTCTGACCTGCTGAGTTACTCCATTACTTTGTGTTTTTTAATTTACGTGGAAGTGTAGTTTTATATCAGGGAAAAGATCATGTAGTATTTAATTCTTACAACCTGGACACTAAAACTGATTGACGGCTCGTCAAATTTACCATTGCACCGGATGCAGAAGAGAGAGAAAGTTTGGTTGAAGAAGTGCAGGAGGTGGGTGGGGGAGGGGGTTAAATCAGGTCCAATTTGGGCAGACAAATAATAAGTAAAATTCAATATTGATAAATTACTGATTGCACATTAGGTGAAAATTGCGCAACATTAGAATGCAATCAATTGGTTCAGAAGACCAAGAAACAGATCAGGATTAATAATAGGCACAGCACTTTCATTGTATGGAAAGTGTGGAGAAGGAATTTTAAAAGGTAATACAATACTGGATACACAGCAGGAACTGTGCAGTACTGAGACTCTACAATGCACTATCAGACCACACTTGGCTTGTTGGACTTAGCACTGATCTCCACAATATAAAGAGGATGTACATACATTAGAGAGTGTATGGTGAGGAGCCACAGAACTGATCCCAAAGGAGTTCAGAACCTGAGCATTACAGTATGGAGAGAAGGTAAGACATAAACCAACAACAAATGGTATTAATAAGCAATGAGTGTTCCATTGCAACAGTGACAACACTTCAAAAGTACTTCCTTGGATAGGAAACACTCTGCATTAACCCAAGGTCATGAAAGGTGCATATAAATACAGAATGTTACTTTTTTTTAATCGAACATGTCAGAAGGTAGATTACATTTGGATGTTGTCATCTTCGCTGCACCATTTAATGCTGAAGAAAATTATTTAAAACCCTTAGAAAAATGATTTAAGAGCATTAAATCCATAAAATGCAGGCATGGAATAGTCAACATTCTTCTCTGACACTCTCACTCTTTGACATATTCTCTTGCTCTCATACAATCACTTTTTTATCTTTGACCTAGCTTTATTTCTTTGCCTTCACATGTCAATCAATTCCCTCCCCCTTTCAATTGTTCAACGTTTTTTCTCTTTCAATGGGCTGTTCTGATGATGGAAATTAATACTCAGCTCCTTATAAGCATCAGCCCACAGACATACATCTGAACCAGATTTTGCTCTGCAAGCTATTTCACATTCAGTTGTATCTCTCCAGGGACACTACTGAGGAAAAAATGCTAACATGCAATCACAATCCCGCTCAGCAGCAAAATGTGCTTGAAAACACAATTAAACATCGTTGCGAACAAATTGAGTAAACCGTAACACTAAAACCACTGCAATGCAGTTTTGGATTTACAATGAGTAACTAAATTTGAGGCATTCGTTCATTTATTTTTTTCATTGCTAATAAGAGTCCACCTTCTGAGGTTGGGATGTATATTTAACATATCCGATTCATTAAGAATTACAATTTATATATTCTGACTCAATGGTACATAACACAAACCCAACAGTGGATTTATTGAGAGAAAATGGTCTGAAGATTGCATTGATTTAGAAGAAGATGCTATATTTGATTATGAACCCACATGATCTTTTGACATTTTAATTTCTTGCGTGTATCACTCTGTTTTCACTTACCACATTGAGATTCTGGTGTTTATGAGAGGCAGGAAGGGAGCAGAAGTGGCTGAGACATCCAAAAGATCAGGTAACACGAAGGTGCTGCCAAACGGTGTTGGCAGTCATTGGCAGGAATAACGAGGAAGAGAAGTCATAAGGAAATTGATCGCGTGGTTTCAATTGTCATAGTCATACAGAGCAGACAGAGCCCTTTAGCACATGCATCATGTCAACCTTCAAACATCTATCTGTATTATTCTCACTTACCAGCAGACTTCCATGCCCTAGTGATTTAAGTGCTCATCCAGACTATTGCTCTATTAATCCTATGCTCATTTTGAACAGAAGGTCAAACCACCCTGACAGCTCCGGTGCACCTATGCCAATTGTCACTATAGCAAACATCAGATCAGCCTTCCTGACAGTGAACCCGCCAAATGCGACTGGGCCGGATGGAATCCCCGACCGTATCCTCAGAATCTGTGCGGACCAGCAAGCAGGAGTATTCGCGGTCATCTTTACTCTCTCTCTACTTCAATCTGTGGTTCCGACCTGCCGTAAGAACACGGTTATCCTGGTGCCGAACACAACTGATGTTGTGTGTCTTAATGTCTACCATCCAGTGGTTCTGTCATCGACCATCATAAAGTGCTTCAAGAGGCTGGACATAGTGCACATCAAAACCAGCCATCCTGATAACCTTGATCCATTCAAACTTGCATATCATTGCAACAGGTCCTGGTCAGATGCCATCTCCCTGACTCTAACCTCATCCCTGCAACATCTGGATAACAAGGACACCTACATCAGACTCTGCATTATTGACAATAGCTCTGTCTTTAACAACATAATTGCAATCAACCTCATCTCCAAACTACTGAATCTAAGAATCGGCACCTCCTTTGCAACTGAATTCTTGGCTTCCTGATACCTGTAGTGCTTCATTCTTGAGTTGTGATAGTGTTATTAGTCTAAGAACAGTCTACGGCTATTTAGCTTCTGGATTTCGTAGTTCATCTCAATGGATGGCATTGACATGATGGGCCAAATGGCCTATTACTGTGCTGTACAACTTCCAATTTTTATTATTATTTGGTAGAGAATCCCTAAGTCCCTTTATAAGGATCCCTCAGCCTAATGGGTGCATAAGAATTTCCAATGCTTATCTGTACATTATCATGTTATTGTTTTCTGAGAGCTTCTTAGGTAGATATTATCTGAAGAAGTATTTCATTAATCATAAAGCAGTTTAAGATGCCCTCAGGTAGTGAGATTAATCATTGACTTTAGAAATGTATTGTCCTTCCACTGACTGGTTAGCACCCAACAAAAGCTTTTCACTGAGCCTTGGTACATGTGACAATAAACTAAACTCAATACAAAAGGAGAAGTTCAGAGACCACGTGCCACTTCCCACTGGTGGCGAAGAAAGTTAGCAGCTTCAATATCCTGGGGTTAATATCTCAGATGACCTGTCCTGGCCCAGCACATGGATGGAATCACAATGGAGACGTGCCAGCACTTATGCTGAGAAGTTTAATGAGATTTGTCACGTCACTGGATACTTTAACAAACCTTAAGAGATGCACAGTAGAAACTATGCTGAAGATAGACACAAAAAGCTGGAGTGATTCAACGGGACAGGCAGCATCTCTGGAGAGAAGGAATGGTTGATGTTTCGGGTCGAGACCATTCTTCAGACCCATTCCTTCTCTCCAGAGATGCTGCCTGTCCTGCTGTGTTACTCCAGCTTTTTGTGTCTATCTTTGGTTTAAACCAGCATCTGCAGTTCCTTCCTACACAGTAAAAACAATGATGACTGGTTGCATCATGTCCTGGTACAACCATTCCAATGCACACGAAAGCTGAGAGTGGTGAACTCAGCCTGGTCCATCAAGGGCACAGCTCTCCCCACAAAAAAAAACATTTCAATGAATTGCTGCCTCAAGAAGGTGGCATCTATCATCAAGGATCCCTGCCATCCGAGCCATGCATTCTTCTCACTGCTACCATCAGACAGGAGGTACAAGAGCCCAAAGTCGTACACTATCAGTTTCAGAACAGCTACTCTCCTACTATTATCAAGTTCATGAACCGACCTGCACCACCCTGATCCTACCTTGCCATCAGAACACTGGGCACTACCTCTTGCGCTATCATGCACTTGTTTTCTACATGTGCATTTTTGCATTAATATTTTGTTTTTTTGCACAGTCTTTTTTCCTTGCACTGTCTGGTAGTATTAACGTGTAATTTATATATAATTCATGTTTTTGATTGTTTTCTGGGTCTTTATGTCTGTAACACTGCTATAGGCAAGATTTTCATTGCACCTGTGCTTCATCAAAATTCACAAAACTTGACTTAACTGGATGGGACTTCATTAGTTTTAACATTTAATTTTCTTCCCTTCCATTTAATTTCTCACCACTCTGTGCTCTGCCTACCTAAGTCCTATAATTGTTTTTCAAAGGACAGCATGGGATGTATCATCTCGTGTCTTATTCTTTGCCTCGTCTACTCGTACCTTGTTGTTAACATACTAACTGATCACATAGTTCATTTTCCAGTTCCCCAATATTCTTGAGGATGTGCAGCGGGGAAGGAGAGATAAAGGAAAGCACAGACTACAGTTCATTTAGCCTAACATCACTGATGAGGAAAATGCCAGTCTATTATTTAGAATGAGATAACAGGACGCTTAGAAAATATCAATGAGATTAGGCAAAGTCAGCATAGGTTTATGAAAGGGAAATTGTGTCTGATAAACAAACTGGAGCGTTTGATGATGTAACTGGTGGTAGAGATAAGGGAACACTAATAGAGTTTTACACTTGGATTTTCAGGACATTTTAACAAAGTACTGCATAAAACATCAGCTTGCAAATTAGAGGTATTGGTGGAACATAATGGCATGGATTGAAAATTAGTTGACTGACAGGAACCTTCTTCTTCTTGCGTATTGCGTGCACAGCCTAAAGTTGTAGGACAACTTGTTCTATTTGATCTTATTTGATTGTGCATGCCAGGTTGAGTGCATTCATTAAAATAGGGTGGACCACGTGAAGGTTGCAATCTCCCACCCCAGACAGGAACTAAACAGTAGGAATGAATGGGTAATTTTCAGAGTGGCAACGGTGTGCGATTTCGCAGGGCTCAGTGCTTGGACTTCAGCTGTTAACATACATCAGATGAGGAAACAGAATAGAAAGTTTGTCAATTACACAAATGCATGAGATTGTGTTTTATGAGATGGATGAGAGGAGACTCCAACGTGACTGAGATGGATTGAGTGAGTGGGTATAAACATGGCAGATATAATATAACGTGGGGACACAAGGAACTGCAGATGCTGGAATCTTGCGTGGAACACAAAGTGTTGGAGTAATTTTGCGGGTCAGCCAACACCACTGGAGGACATGGCTAGGTTTATCAATGTCCTTCAGAGATACTGCTTGACCGGCTGAGTTACTCTAGCATTGTGTTCTATACTATAATGTGGATTTCTGTGCATAATTATTTAGATTCGAAGGGGTCTTTGCCTGAAATGTTAGCTCTGTTTATCTTCCCACAAATGCAGCCTGACCACTGAGTTCTGCTTTTTTCTGCTTTTATTTTAAATTTACAGCTTCTCCAGTTAATTTTTGATTTTCACACAGGAAAACAAAATGTCATTTAAGTAGAGAGGGACAACAGAACAATGCAGTACAGAGGGATGTGGCATTGTCCCACATGAAACACATTAAGATAGCAGAGAGTTACAGCAATGAATAAAGAAGGTAATGAAATGTTGAAGACACAGGAGACTTGAGGGTCTTGAAGAAAGGTCCTGACTCAAAATGTTGTCTGGGCATTTCCTTTCACAGAAGCTGCCTGACCCACTGAGTTTCTCCAGCACTTTATTAGTCTACTCCATGAAATGTTTATTACAAGTGCGATAGAGCATAAAATAAGGCAAGTCAGCACTACGGGGTGTGGTGAGACTACATCAATAATACTGAGCACAGTATTTTTTTGAGGGTGTGAAGTTCTTGAGGCTGGTAGGTTTTGTACATAGTGAGGAAAATTTGATTATGAGCCCCAGGCAGGACAGAGAAGTTGATGCCCATTATCAGATCGGCTGTGATAGTACTGAATGGCAGTGATGGCCTGAGGGACAATCTAACCTCTTCCTGTTTATTAAATTCTTACATTGGCAAATAGGGAATGGGGAAATCATAAGCCGTGTCTTAACCAAGTGGACATGACAGATCATGTTAACATTGGACATTGTGTAAAATGCACAAGATCAGATCGGGCAACTTATCAGACCGAGAGACCAGGTGGATCACAATCAGATATCACTGCTTTATGTGATCGCACAGAATTTAAAACACCAGCACAGTCCCATCCTCTACTCCTACTCTCATTACTGCCCCGATACATGGAGAGTTCACTGTAATCCAAGCAATGCTGCTGTGATTTCCTTTCCACAGATTTGTTTATGGTCTTGTTTGCAAAACATTTTCCATACCCACACAACCAAGTAGGTGCTCTGGGTTGAGATAAGCAGTAATTAGGAGCCTGGCTGATGATATCTTGGCACAGATGCAAGTGGCTGCTGACTCAGTGAACTCAATTACGTCATCTTAAATTACAGGAATCTTTGTGCAGAACAAGACTCTCAGTAACAGGATCGCTGGACGACCGCCCCTCTGTTGCTGGCCTTGAGCCGATGGCTATTATTTTCTCCAAATTCTGGAATGCGCTGTCTGATAAAGTGTAGGCAGATTTACGGAAACTTTCAAAAGAAAATTAGACCTATGAACAGCAACTTGTGATTAACTCTATAAATTATCCACTGACACTTAACGGGTGCACGCATCAAGACAGAATTTGAAAAAAAAAAAGGCATCTACGGAAGCTTTAGTAGAAGTGACAGGAATGAAGGAACATTAAATGGAGAACAGTGATTGAAAGCACAGAAGTTTAGGGAGGGAAATCCAGAGCTCAGGGCCAGACAGCTGAAATTGTGGCTGCTAGGTGCGGAAGGATATACTCAGGGATGGGCAAATATACTGCCTAAAGCAAATTTGCAAAGAACATAAGACTTATTGCATATTTTCTCCATGGAAAATGTGCAGGTATGATGGGCTAAATAGTTTTATTCCACATTGCTGTCTAAAGCAGGGTACCGACCCAAAAGTCACTTGTCCATGTTCAAGAAGGAACTGCAGATGCTGGAAAATCGAAGGTAGACAAAAGCGCTGGAGAAACTCAGCGGGTGCGGAAGCATCTATGGAGCGAAGGAAATAGGCAACGTTTCAGGCCGAAACGTTGCCTATTTCCTTCACTCCATAGACGCTGACTTTCTCCAGCAATTTTGGCTACAGTCACTTATCCATGTTCTCCAGAGATGCTGCCTGACCTGCTGAGTTACTCCAGCACTCTGTGTCCTTTTGTGTAACCTAGTATCTGTAGTTCCTTGTTTCTACTTCTGCATTCCACAAACCTTTAATCCAATGTGTAAAGCCAGCTAAAATTCTTGATGACGCTGAGCCTCTAATGAAACTCACTCAGACACTGTACTGTGAAAGCCATTGCATTAAGAGCAAAGAAACTAATACAATCCCACTGCCCTCCCCTGTGATTGTGGTTAACTGTTAACTGAGCAGAATGTTCATGCACTGATGGAAGCACACTGCCTTCATTATACAATGATGTGCTTTAATGTACACATTCTCACCGTGAAAGTGCACCCAGTCCAACAATCCCTGGAGGTTCAGGACTGGCACCTGGTGACCAGGAAAATCTTAAAACTCCCACCCTTGTTCCAAAATGAGTGCAGAGAACCACTGAACTCGGTAATGGGGAAAGTTATGGGATTAATAGGCAGGTATCTTCCACTATCTCCCTGTCACCCTGCTCCTTTTCCAATCTTCGTTCAGTCGTCTCCCATTCCCAAATCCCTCATTCCACTTTTATCTCATCTCCCCTAATCCCTTCTGACTCTACACTTCAGTTCCTCCTCTCCTCTCCTTATTCTGACACCCTTTGTCTGCTTTTTATCTATAACCTTGTCACTTACACCACTCAGCTGCCATTTAAAAACGATCTCACAAATATCCAGCTATCACTTGTCAGGCTTTGTCCTGTCCCCACCTCTCTTTTGCAGCTTTCCTTCCCCCACTACTAGCAGTAGGGTCCCAGTCAAAAATGTTACATGTCCATTTCCTCCACTGGTGTTTGCCACAGAAGGCTGTGAAGGCAAAGTCAGTGGATATATTTAAGGCAGAAATAGATAGATTCTTGATTAATACGTGTGTCAGTGGTTATGGGGAGAAGGCAGTAGAAACAAGGATGGAGAGATAGTTCAGCCATAATTGAATGGCAGAGTAGACATGATGGGCCGAATGACCCATCTGATGATCTATGTTGCTGGACCTGCTGAGTTTCTCCAGCACATTTTATCTGTTTTAGAACAAGTAAGATGGTGGCCAGACCAAAAGCATTTGGGACACGTCGTGACCTAAGTGATGGGACCGTTCTTGCAATCCCTCACGTTCAATGAAGTGGTCCAGCTGGTGCCAGTCCCTGGATGGAGGCAATGAGGTGCACTTGTTTTCTCTTATGAAACATAACGTTAGTTATGACAAACCATCTTGTCAGGAGGGGGACCCCACTGGATCCAGCTTTCCCAATTCCTTCTCTGCCACTCATACCTTTAATCAATGGCATCTCAACATCCCTCTTTAACACAACAGCAATGCAGAGCTCGCTGGAGATTGACTTGTCAATAGACTTCTTGTCAATAAATAAACAATTGTCTGGATGCTTGTGCATCATCAAACCCACTCATGAACTGCACTGAACAACACTCATTGACATTTTTTCATAGGAAGCTAAGTATCTACTTCCATTCCCAGCTGGAAACAGAATATACCTTCTAAAGCCTACCCTCCAGTACTATTATTTAATATTGGATATTGAGAAACCCCAGTCTCTCCTTCTTGAGTATCTGTGTCTTTCTGTGAAACAATCACCCCTTTGATACCTGTGGAATGTTACCTGCTGTGTGATTGGAGACTTCTCTCGACAAGAGTTCACACTTTTGTCTTTGTTGAAATTTGAGCCGCAGTGTACGAACACTGTTGTTTGGCAGCTCTGGAATGACTGGCAGCTCCTCTGAATTTGTTTGTCAGTCTGAGACAAAAGCTGTGATTTTTTTCTTCCCCTCTGAGGCATTTAATTTGACAAGGACTAAATGGCAAGGAAGAGATATTCGAAGAGATCGGTCAGTAGAAAATGTGAGAAAGTCCCTGAACAGTTCTTGACTTCAGCTGCGTGGAGGTTGCATGTTGCAATAGATCAAATATCTGCCAGTTATAGGCTGTATTTGTGAATGGAGCTTTACAATACTGTGCAAAGGTGGGGAGAAGTCAGATCTAGCCAGCAATCTGTTTCCATCTTGGTGATTAGATAACAGGTATGTGTCAGTGGCGATGTACTTTCAAATCTTATTTCCAGCCCTTGTCTCCACTTTCTTCACTCCCTTTCTCAGTTACAATCCATAACCTTCCTCCCATTGTTCCACTGGTTAGGCTCATGTGTTAGCCCAGTGAGATTTCACCTGTCTAGTCATGTTAAACATCACAGGTGGTCCCTGTCTTAATTTAACAGCCAAGAAATATAACCTGTTTTTTATCAGCATTTATGCATAAATTGTTTAAGGCATGTTTGAACACAGTGGTGTTCACGCCTTGCAGAAATTCATCCATTGTGAAACTGAACCATGGAATTCAAAGCACTGTGTGGTTGACACTTTCGGGTATCATTTGCACATAAAATGATTCGTCAATATGTGATGTTGATCCTTGCCTGACCAAACGAAATTGGAAGCAATAAACAAACCACTAGAGTAACTCAGCAAGTCCGGCAGTATCTATGGGGGGAAATGGACAGGTGACGTTTTTGGTCGGGACATTTCTTAGGACTGAAATTTTTTCCATCCCTTTTCCTCCACAGATGCTGCCTGACCACTGAGTTTCTCCAGCAGTTTGCTTTGCGCTCAAGATTCCAGCATCTGCAATCTCTTATGTCTCCATAAAAATTGGAACGCTCATGCGCAATCTATGATATGTCCCTCAACAAGTCTATGAGTCAACATCAATTAAAGGGCGGCATGGTGGCACAGCGTTAGAGTTAATGCCTTACAGTGCCAGAGACACGGGTTCGATCCTGAATATCACTACGGAGTTTGTATGTTCTCCCCGTGACTTGCTTGAGTTTTCTGTGGCATCTCCGGTTTCCTCCCATGCTCCATAGACATACAGGATTGTAGGTTAATTGGCTTAGTATAATTGTAAATTGCCCCTAGTGTGTGTATGGTCGTGTTAGTGTGCAGGGAATGCTGATCAGTGTCGAATCAGTGCGTCGAAGGGCCTGTTTCCGTGCTGTATCTCTGAATTAAAATAAAAACGAAAGGGTCCCCAACAACACATGAATGTGCTGCTGTCTGCATTCCTTTGTCTTGTTGCACTGATGCTTATGGTAGCTCTGCAGGCAGCGATGTACGACACACACTCTGCAGAGTGGAAAGCCCATGGCTCACAGCAGCTAGGAGCCACTTGTGGCAGGGGAGTTGCACCAACAATCATGGGCCGGGAAGGGGGTGGCGGAAACTGGGGACACGACTCTCGCTCCTCTCTGTGTTCCCTCAACTGCCAGTAAGTCTTTTACATTGTGGAGTGGGTTCCTTAAGCCAAATATGTAGTTCCAATGACTCCCAATGGCAAAAAAGAGGGTATCAATTCTTGGGAACGATATGGCCAAGGGCTTAATGCCAGAATCTGCAAATTGCCCTCAGTATTAAACTTTCTTGGAATCCCCCATTTAGGGATTAGTGCAAAATGCAATAGTTATTTAGAGCTGTCAATGAAGAGCATTTATCAGTGTCAATGCATTAGTCCAGTGTCAATTCATATAGGTGCAAGCAACACATATACACAGATGTGCAGATGCACAGAAGCACACAAACATATTACTCACATATATGAATTATGGGTATGGGAGGTTTTGTAAATAAAAATAGTGACTATATTTGAGTTTATGAGTTATGCATTGAGTTATGTAAAACTTCAAACATAGAAGAGTGCAGCACAGTAAAAGCTCTTCAGCTTGTAATGTTCATGCCGAACATGTTGTCGTTGACCTCGAAAAAAATCTCCTCTGCTGGCATTTGATCCTTATCCTGCATTCCCTACATATCCATGTGCCTACCTATAAGCTCTTCAATGCCATTATCACATCTGCTTCAATCACCATCCCTGGCAGCATATTCCAGGAACCCACCAAATGTGCATAACAATCTTGCACTGCACATCTCCTTTAAACTTTCCCCCTCTGAAATCCAAGATATGTCCTGCAGTCTTCGATATTTACACCTGAATCAAAAGGTTCTGACTGTTTACACCATCTATGCCTCTTATCATTTTACATACTTCTATTACATGTTCTCCCCTCAACCTCTGATGCTCCAGAGAAATCAATCCAGATTTATCCAAACTTCTCCTTACAGCTGGTATCCTCTAATCCAGGCAGCATTGTCCAAAATCTCATTTCCACCTCCGATCTTCACCATGTTTCATGCCACAAGCTCCTGTCTTTGGTTGCCACAAAGTATCCCCCCACCTCCCTCCCCTGACCCAAGGGAGAGTGCAGAACCAGCACCACCCCCTCCACAAGACCCAGGCCTGATCCTTTCCCTGAGACTAGCCTCACCTCTTCTAACCCAGCATAAATATTCTACTGTGCCCTCCCCTGACTACAGAATGGTTGGGCCTATTCTATCCTGCTCGATCTCACCCTCTGCCCTGACTCTGAGCTGACAGTGTTTCATTCACTAAAGTGTGCAGGACCTGATCACTTGCACTTATTTTGCACAGGCTTTTTTAAAATCTTTTCACTGCAAAATGTATGTTTTATGTCTTCTTATAAATTGACTGATCTAAATCTGTTTATCTGTGCTGCTGTAAGCAAGATTTTCATTGTACCTGTACCTCACTGCACGTGCATATGATAATAAACTCCACTTGACGTAACTTGAATTTTCTAGGCCACTGAATTCTGAAAGATGTTTCCTTAATATTCCTATTGATATGTGAATATCAAAGATATTACCTGGCATGAAGTCTGGAGAATCTCTGAACATGGTCAACAATATTTTGACTAATATTTCCTCACAATTACAGGTGTGTAGAGATATTATCGGGGTGCATCAAAGCGTGGTTTGTCAACAGCGACATCCAAGATGCAAGAAATTGCAGAGAGTTGTGGCCTAGTCCAGATCATCATGCAAACCAATCTCGCTTCCATTGATTCCATCTACACTTCATGCTCCCTCGGCAAGACCACCAGTACAATCAACAACCAGTCTCACCCCGGTCAAGCCCTCTTCTGCCCTCTCCCATCAGGCAAGAGGTACAGAAGTTTGAGAAAGCATACTTCCAGATTCAGGAACAGTTTGTTCCCTGCTGTTATCAGGCAACTGAATGGTCCTCTCATCAACTAGAGCGCAGTCCTGACCTCCAATCTACCTCATTGGACACCTTTGTACTATCTTTAATTGGACTTTTTCAGACTTTATCTTGAACTATATGTTGTATCCTTTCTCATTTATCTGAACACTGTGGACGACTTGATTGTAATCATGTATAATCTTTTCTTTGACTTGATAGCATGCAAAAAACCTTTTCACTGTACCTCAGTATGTGTGACAATAATAAACTAAACTAAACTAAACTCTGCTGACTCCTCCAAGCCTCAATTATAGAGAGCCATAAAGAGATGCAGCATAGAAAACATGCCTTTTGGACTATTTGTAGAAACAAAGAACTGTAGGTGCTGGTTTATACCAATGATAGGCACAAAGTGCTGGAGTAACTCACGGATCAGGCTGCATCTTCTCACCCTGCCTCTTGCAGAGATGCTTTTCCCTCCCTACCCAACAATGGGCCTACCAGCCTGAGGTTGATTGTGGCCGGCCCTGATTGTCCTGGTCTTTTCTTGTCTCCAGCTCTTTACCCTCGCCCCTATTTTCAGTCTGAAGAAAGGTCCTGACCCAAAACAGCACCCATCTTTTTTCGCCAGAAATGCTGCCTGGCCTGTTCAGTTACACCAGCACTTTGTGTCTACCTTTGGACCATTTAGTCCATATCGAACTCCAACCACCCATTAGCACTATTCTCCCCACATTCTATCAGCTGCCTCCCTGATCCTACCCCTCGTCTTCAGACCAGTGGCAATTTTCAGTGGGCAGTTCAACTTTGGTACCACACATCTTTGCGATGCTGAGAGAAGCTGGAGCACTTGACTGAAACCCATGCCAACGCAGAGAGTACATGCAAGACTAGCACTCTCCACATAGTAAAATACTCATTACCTGAGAGGAATAAATCGGGTAGATGCACAGAATCTCTTACCCAGAGTAGGGGAAATTAGGACCAGAGGACATGGGTTCAAGGTGATAGGAAACTGAGGGGTAACTTTTTCACACAAAGGGTGGTGGGTGTGTGGAACAAGCTGCCAGAGGAGGTAGTTGAGGCTGGGACTAATTCAACCTTTAAGAAACAGTTAGACTGATACATGAATAGGGCAAGTTTGGAGGGATATGGACCAAGTGCAGGCAGGTGGGACTAGTGTTGCTGGGTCATGTTGGCCGGTGTGGGCAAGTTGGGCCGAAGGGCTTGTTTCCACACTGTATCACTCGATGACTCTACAACTAAGGTGTTTCATTGGAGGAAAATTAGACAAAATTTGACATGCGATCATATGACTCAGTGCAAAACTTGATCAAAGAGCTGAGGATGTAGGTTTTAAACAGTGTCTTATAGAATGAAAAGCTAGTAGAAATCTTTAGGGAATGAATCCTGGAGTTCAAACTCTAAACTATAGAAGGCAAAAGCAGCATTGGTAGGACAAAGGAATGCAGGACTGGAGAAACACAGAGTCCTCTACGTGAAAAGGGCTGGCATTGCATACAGAGCTGGGGTCTGGCAAGGCTAACAAGGCTTTTGTGGAATAAATTAATTTAGAGGGAAATTAAAAGAAAATGAAAAGTTGAGACTTTGCAGGTTTGCTTCAACAGACTTTATTGCATGATGTCATGGAGTGAAAAGGTGGCAGTTAACTGCTCGCCAGTTCTCTGACTTCACAGCAGAATTAGCCAACAGTTATACTGTGCAGTAACCAACTTTTATTTTTTTGTTACATACAACTATACGAAAATATACTATCTACTACATGGGTGCCAATTATTTCATTAGTCATAACTTATGTTAATCTTTTTCAACAACAGATGCTTAATACAAGTCAAACATAAAGCATCTTGGGCATCTTGACATTATTCTATCTCACCTTCTAAGCGGACCTCACCACAATCCCCTCTCCGAGCCAATCTCAAGCCCCATTTACTACAACATTTCAGGTAGGATTTTAATTTGAAGAAGAACATAGAGGCGTTAATGCTCCTATACTGCCTTGAACTACCTTGTTGTAGGGATTATGGATTTAGGAGGCGTAATGTAAAGGAAACTAAAGTGATTGTACCTTTTTAGTTCGCTTTTATACCTATACTTTTTCATATCTTTAGTTTCCCTCGCCACTGACTCTCATTCTGAAGAAGGGACTCGATCCAAAAGGTCACCTATTCCTTTTCTCCAGAAATGCTGCCTGACCTGCGGCGTTATTCCACCATTTTATGTCTATCTTCTGAGTAGCTAAGGGTGGGCTCAGAAATAGAGGGCAAGTGTTCAGGTGGATAAGAACCTGAATGTATTGTCCAATACTTAGTGGAACTCTTGTGAAATTAGACCTTAATATATGCAACACAATGAATTTCATGATTTGTTTTTATGTACTTGAAATCATGGCATGTGGTTATAATTAATTTGCACTGCTCTCAGGAAGTGAGATCTTTTACCCTGTACCTGACCCGTGTGTATCTTGATATGGGTGTGCCTACTGTGATAGAGTGGTGTGAATTTTATTCTGTATCGAACCTATGGTACAGACATGCAGTGAGCACATGATGGACTGGTACTTATTCAAATTACTTTGAAGTTATGGGTTCTCTTAGATGACACTCATCTATCAACCAGAGACAGATTATCAGGTCTTTATTTCATTGCTGTTTGTGAGGTCTCGATCTGCATATATTGACTGTGCATAATCAAACTTTAAAAGTACTGCACTGGCTGTGAAGAGTCTTCTGTTATCCTGAAATCATTAGAACATAAGAACCAGGAGGCCATTTTATTTATTTCTGCCTTCTACATCATTCATGAAGACCATGGCTGATCTTTTACCTCAGAGCCATCTTTTTGCCCATATCCATTGATTACCCTCGCCCCACAATTTTTTTACACTCTGCTTTGTTTAGAGAAACAGTGTGGAAACTGGCCTTTCAGCCCACCGAGTTCACGTCAACCAGCGATCCCCACACATTAACACTATCCCACACACACTAGAGATAATTTTCAATTTTCCGTTAGCCAATTAACCTACATATCTGTACGTCTTTGTATTGTAGGAGGAAACCAGAGATCTGGGAGAAAACCCAAGCCGGTCACGAGGAGAACGTGCAAACT
The DNA here is from genome assembly GCF_028641065.1 of Leucoraja erinaceus. Classification (NCBI taxonomy): domain Eukaryota; kingdom Metazoa; phylum Chordata; class Chondrichthyes; order Rajiformes; family Rajidae; genus Leucoraja; species Leucoraja erinaceus. Next base: position 30,263,682 of record NC_073390.1, on the reverse strand, counting down.
CCGTACAGACAGCATCCGTGAACAGGATCAAAGCAACTCTACCACTGCACCATCCAAAAATGTGCCGACCCACCCAAGAGTACATTGAAACCAAAATGTTACAGTCGAGTATCCCACATTTGGGGAACATCGCAGACGTCAACATACCCAAGAGTACATTGAAATGATATATATATAGATGTGAAATTTACTTTTATTTTACTCTTTTCTCATGCAGTATTTATTTACAGCATATTAAGTAGGGCATAATACTCAACAACCTCTCAATTATGCAGAAAATTCACATAGAAAACAAAATCCAAAGAGCATATGGACCAGGAATCTCAGCAACTTCTCCCAAAAAGAGCAGAGCTCTTCATTTTTGTTAGCAAAGTGCAATAGGTGAGGAAAAAATGATGTAGAAATGGGGCGGCCCGCAGAGGTGACAGGGCGGCACGGTGGTGCAGCAGTAGAGTTGCCGTCTCACAGCGCCAGAGACCCGGGATCAATCCTGACCTCGGGTGCTGTCCGTGTGGAATTTGCACCTTTTCCATGTGACCATGTGTGTTTACTCCTGGTGCTCCGGTTTCCTCCTATGCTCCAAAGACATACAGGTTTGTAGGTTAATTGGCTTCTGTTAATTGTCCTTAGTGCGTACGATAATGGTGGTGTATGGGGTGATCACTGGTCAGCATGGATTCGGGGGGCCGAAGGGCCTGTTTCCGCACTGTACCTCTAAAGTTTAAAAGTCTAAACCATGTGCATTTAAACAACCTCAAACATTTATTCTGCAAGAAAAAACTACATTGAAGACTCAAACTCGCGACCGAGTAACTGCCGGGATCAAGGCGCAAAACTCGCGACCTTGCGGATATGAGCCGAGGATACCATTTAGCGCACATTGAAACTGCAAATCTCAAGGCTAAAAAGGGTTTCCATCCGAATGTGCTCTTTACAGCACCTGGTCAGCAATTATTCAATCAGTTCCAAGTTTAAGAAGGAACTGCAGATGGTGGAAAATCGAAGGTAGACAAAAATGCTGGAGAAACTCAGCGGGTGAGGCAGCATCTATGGAGCGAAGGAAATAGGCAACGTTTTGGGTCGAGACCCTTCTTCAGACTGATGAGAGGGTGGGCGGGAAGAATAAAAGAAGAGGCGGAGACAGTGGGCTGAGGGAGAGCTGAGAAGGAGGGAGATAGCAGGGACTACCTGAAATTGGAGGTCAATGTTCATACCGCTGAGGTCCAAACTGCCCAAGCGAAATATGAGGTGCTGTTTCTCCAATTACTGTGGTCCTCACTCTGGCCATGGAGGAGGCCCAGGACAGAAAGTTCGGATTCGGAATAGGAGGAGGAGCTGAAATGCTGAGCTACCGGGAGATCAGGTTGGTTAATGCGAACCGAGCGGAGGCGAAGCGATCGCCAAGCCTACGCTTGGTCTCCCCGATGTAGAGCAGCTGACATCTAGAGCAGCGGATGCAATTGATGAGGTTGGAGGAGGTGAAGGTGAACCTCTGCCGCACCTGGAAAGACTGCTTGGGTCCTTGAATGGAGTCGAGGGGGGGAGGTAAAGCGACAAGTGTAGCATTTCCTGCGGTTGCAAGGGAAAGTGCCCGGAGAGGGGCTTGTTTGGGTGGGAAGGGACGAATTGACCAGGGAAATTGATCAGTTCCATGGATTACTATAATGTTAGCAGTTGGTGATGAAATGCTTCCAAATTGGTGTCAGGTTGTTTTGCAGGCAAATGTGGCTAAATCGTCGCCCATGGAAAGTGCGGCAGAAGGTAGAGCAATAAATGACAAGTTTATCGGTTTTTGGCTGATGGGTGAATGCTGCCTAGGATATCAGGAGAAATCTCTGCTTTATTCAAATCATCCCAAAGGAACTGTCTTCCACTTGGTAGACATGCTGGGAGTCAGTGTAAAAAATCTCATTCAAAAGACAGCAATGTGGCGTTTGGATCATCGACTTGATGATCAGTAGTGTGATGTTTCCTCCTGTGACCCACCTGGGGCAGACATGTAACCAACGGAGTCAGGGCTGACATTGGTGAGGATGGGATGGTGGGGGATGGGGAGGGGCATGTTGTGTGATGTTGGGGTGGGGAATGTCCCATTCACTTTTAACGGAGACGGAGCCAAAATGTCATTATGACATCCAATGTCTTTGCTTGCAACCATCTGTCCGAGCACTTGCTGGAAACATCAATCACTGGTGAATGGTCGTTTGCCTGGACAATGGGGCCCATTTTTTAATTTGCTTAAATATATTTAACTGAGCTACAGAGAAGGAAATTAAATTAACTCTTTACTTAAAAAAATGTTCATTCTCTCCTTAAGAATTGGTGATGTCCTTTGTTCCCTGATAACCTAATTTGTAAAGGAACAATAATCACATCTTCCCTGCTGCCCCTCCACCCTCCTTCTTCCTACCACCCTCACCCTCATTCAACCCCACTTTGTGCTGGAAAAATGAAACACATAGTGCAGCCAGGGGTGATGGGTGGAAGATGACCTCTCGTCTCAGAAGGTCAGAGGTTCATGGTGGGGTAATCGACCTCGGCAATTCCATTGCGATTAACTTGGCACACACTTTCAAGCCTATCTCCTGCTGGCAGTGGTGAACACATGCGGTGAGATCGTGGACACAGGACAACCTGTAGAAGTGAGTTAAACTGGCAATGTTAAATTACACCGGTAAGAAATTTAACTTACTTTTAGCATAAGGTGAATGGATGATCAGAGTTGTCTGTCCCAATTGCAGTGGCATAACCTTGCATGCTCGCGAGGATCCCCAAAACCAGTGCACAGAGAGCAGTTATGTGCAATTATCTGACACACATAAATCAGTAAAACAGCAACAGTCAGAACATGTGGGTGAAAAGAAGAAAACCTTGCACTTGTACTCACTCACAATCCTTTGTTGTAAAGTGGCACATGGGGTCTCTTTCAATGATGTTTGGTTCTAACCAGAATAAGGAACATAATTGGATTGCTTCAAGCAAAATATCTGCCAGAGAAGGCAAATATATCTCATCATAATGTACAATTGATATATCCCTCTTAACACTTTCCTGGTTTCTCTCTCTCTCTCAGTCTTTCCTTTGCTCCAATTTCCGCCTCTCACCCCCTGGAGTTGAGAATGTACATGAAGAACGTGAATCTGCCAGAGCATATTCAGCATAACACAGCCATGAGCTACATTTCCTCCTGTCAGTATATGCATTGTGCTGTATTGATGTTGACTGATCCTTTACTTATTCAGCAAAATAAAGTATTGCTATCAGCCAGTTCTATTTACAAATCCCACACATGTAATTTATTTTTGCAGGAGGTTCTTGGATAGAATAACAAAATTGAGATATTTGAACTCCTTTAGCTGGTTAATACTTGGTCGGGAGAGATAGTGCAAGGTGTGGGGAATGGAGATAGATGATTCAATAAGCCGATGGCAAAGATAGCAGTAATGGCGGATCAGTAAATGCTGTAGAAGCAGAACAGTTGAGATGTGAAGAATGCACACCTGTTCTGTATATTTGCCCTTTTTTCATAGAAGTGGTTAAATTAATGTGCTCAATAAGCACCTTGGCAGCACAGTGGTGGAGCGTTAGAGTTGCCGCCTTACAGCGCCAGAGACCCTGGTTTGACTCCGGCCTTACGGCCTGTGTGAGTTTTTCGGGGAGCTCCAGCTCTCCCCCCCCTCGTCCCCCGTCCCCCTCCCCCCCCGCTCTCCCCCCCCCCTCCCCCCCCCCTCCTTTTTTCCCCCCCCCCCCCCCTCCCCCCCCCCAACGGGTCCCACTTGGTCTCGTATGACAATAAAACACTTGACTTGACTCTTGACCGACCGATTTACTCCAGCACTCAATAGACAATAGACAATAGGTGCAGGAGTAGGCCATTCGGCCCTTCGAGCCAGCACCGCCATTCAATGTGATCATGGCTGATCATCCCCAATCAGTACCCCATTCCTGCCTTCTCCCCATATCCCTTGACTCAGCTATTTTTAAGAGTCCTATCCAGCTCTCTCTTGAAAGCATCTAGAGAACCTGCCTCCACTGCCCTCTGAGGCAGAGAATTCCACACTCAACACTCTCTGTGAGAAAAAGTGTTTCCTCATCTCTGTTCTAAATGGCTTACTCCTTATTCTTAAACTGTGGACCCTGGTTCTGGACTCACACAACATCGGGAACATGTTTCCTGCCTCTAGCGTGTCCAAACCCTTAACAATCTTATATGTTTCAATGAGATACCCTCTCATCCTTCTAAACTCCAGAGTGTACAAGCCCAGCTGCTCCATTCTCTCAGCATATGACAGTCCCGCCATCCTGGGAATTAACCTTGTCCTTCCTCAAATTAGGGGACTAAAACTGCACACAATACTTCAGTCTCCCTAGGGCCTGTACAACTGCAGAAGGACCTCTTTGCTCCTATATTCGATTCCTCTTGTTATAAAGGCCAACATGCCATTCGCTTTCTTCACTGCCTGCTGTACCTGCATGTTTACTTTCATAGACTGATGTAAAAGGACCCCCAGATCCCGTTGTACTTCCCCTTTTCCCAACTTGATGCCATTTAGATAGTAATCTGCCTTCCTGTTTTGCTACCAAAGTGGATAACCTCACATTCATCCGCATTAAACTTCATCTGCCATGCATCTGCCCACTCCCCCAACCTGCATTCCCATAGCATCCTCCTCACAGTTCACACTGCCACCCAGCTTGGTGTCATCTGCAAATTTGCTAATATTATTTTGAATCCCTTCATCCAAATCATTGATGCATATTGTAAATAGCTGCGGTCCCATCCCAGCACCAAGCCTTGCGGTACCCCACTAGTCACTGCCTGCCATTCTGAAAGGGACCCGTTAATCCATACTCTTTGTTTCCTGTCTGCCAACCACTTCTCTATCCATGTCAGCACTCTACCTCCAATACCATGTGCCCTAATTTTGCCCACTAATCTTCTATGTGGGACCTTATCAAATCACTCGTGCGTTTTTTGTGGAAACCTGCACCTGCAGTTCTTTGTTTACATTGAGGCAACTGAGGCAATATTTCTACAATACCTATTATAACTGATAATTAATTGTATTTTTGTTTATTGTATATTTATTTGTTGTGTTGTTGTGTTAATGTGCCTGTAAAGTTGCAGCAAGTGAGAATTTCATTGTTTTGGTCCCAGCGCCTTTGACAATTAAACACTCTTTTTAATGATCCAGAGCTGAATGGACCAAAGAGAATGTTTGGTTTTGGTATTTACTATATCTGGTAACTTCATACCCTTATAAATAAATAAAGCTAATTTTTTAATGTTTTTCAATTGATGCAGAAACCAGAAAAAAAACTGTAAAGATTAATTATATTTCCCCTTCCAAAATTAACAACCATGCAGAATTTGCAACATGCTTTCAGACCATTACATGTGGCTCTTGAAATGCACCACTTCTGTTTGTCTCACGATGGTCCTGGCCGTTGATTTGGCTTGGGGTGAAAAATGACGCAGGTGTTGCAAGACACGCAGTGACAATATGAGATTGCATTGCATAAGAATGTGAGATTGCATTGCAGAAAATATTGGAATGCACCTGTAAACACTGCAGAGCCATCATTTTTGTGGATACTGGCAAACCTGTATGCACATTCCTTGCAAAAAACCCCAGACTCAATTTTTAGAGCAGTGCTGAATGTGTAAAAAAATGAGGTCTGAGTTAGAGGAGGCCGATGCTGATGATGTAGCCGACCACATTAAATCGTAGATGGTGCCCTGATTAGCTTCTTCTTCTTCTTATCGAGTCCACACAGAAGATTCAAAGTTGTTCAACCACAATGGTGTCTGTTATGTGCTTCTTGTGTGTGGTGGTGGAAAGATTGGTGGAAACAGGGCCGCGACGTGAACGCTCTTTCCTTGAGCCCCCCCTGATTAACTAGTCCCAATAAAAAGAGCACTTGCAGTGACAATCCTGCACCTTCAGACCAGACAATGAATACAGGCCAGAAGTCTTTAAAAAAGATTAGGAAACGGTTTGTGATGCTTTGCAAGCAAGTTAAGTGAATAAAAATAAACTGTTACACTTGATTTAGTCACTGGGCTGATCGTGATTCAGCTCTAAGTATCCTGTTTCAGCTTTATGTCGATGACCATGAAAATGGGATTTTTGCTCCAGAATATTGAAATCGTCCAGATGTAATTTGCTCAATTCCATAAAACTGCATGGAAATTTTCGCAGCAAATTTCACGCTTAAAGCGACAAAAGTTAATGTATCGTTTAACTCAAGTTTCATTTTGTTACCCCCCTCGATAAAACAACTGGTTTTGGTAAATGCCATTGACCCAAACTTAAGTTACTCCAGTGGGACACAAAATGTTTGTGGGTCTGTATCTCTTGAAAACATTATGGATAATATGAGATCCTTCTTCAGATTTACTGAAAAGGGTCCTGAGATCCTTTCCAGAGATGCTCCCTGACCCCGTTAATGGAACTTTGTGTCTGTCTTTGGTAATGAGCCTTTGGTCGTTCAGCTCATATGTAAACACTCCCCAAATTGCTGGGATCATTCTGTCCAAGTCCTCTGCTTCCTGTCTATATTGCTGGATCATTCTAGGTGAAGAATGGTGGGTGCAAGTTTCTCCTCATTCCAATGCCTGATTATGGAGCCGAGGTGCTTCTTTTATTAACTTATTAGGATAAAGATGTCACAGATAATGTTCATTGCCCATCCCTAAATGCCGTCAGTGGAAGTGGTAATGAGCCACGTTCACAAGGCATAGGTGAAGAATCAGGCAATTGGACCGGCTAGCCGAGGTGCCTTGTGGTGCTGCTGGTATGACATCTCCACAGGACGTGCCCAGAGGTGCATGGTTTATCCCACCCGTCAATACGAGCGACGTCGTTCCTCGTAGCTGCTAAGTTAATCTAGATCGGACGACATAAGCAGGTGGCTGCTTGGGCCCATGCCTGCATTCCGTGCCAGACTTCCAATGTCCAACGACATGTGCGGCCTCCCTTGCAGGATTTTGCTGTCCCGGAGGGCAGGTTCCTGCATGTTCATGTGGATCTCGTGAGTCCCCTGCCACATTCTCGAGGCGCCACACACCAGCTCACCATCGTGGACAGGTTCACGAGGTGGCCGGAAGCGATCCCGCTTTCCGATACCTCGGCCAAGGCTTGCGCCCGGGCTATGGCAACCCACTGGATAGCCCAGTTTGGGGTGCCATCCGACATTACCATGGACCGTGGGGCCCAGTTCACCTCTTCCTTGTGGTCTGCACTGGCACAGCTCAACTGCACCAAACAGCCACCTATCACCCGGAGGCTAATGGACTGGTCGACAGGTTCCATTGGCACTTTAAGTCGGCGCTGAAGGCCCGGCTTACTGGTCCGGACTGGGTAGACCAGCTGTGCCATGGGTCCTCCTGGGTATTCGTACTGCGAGCCGAGCTCGTTTATGGCTCGACCTTGCGGGTGCCTGGCGATTTCCTACCCGCCGCCCGTTGTCAGGAGGTTTCAGTCTCGGCGTTGCTCCTGTCCCCACTTCCAGACATGTGTTGCCCGCGTGTTACGGAAGTGTGCCTATGTTTTCCTCCACAGGGACGCTCACCGCTCGCCACTGCAGCGGGTCTATGAGGGGCCGTTTCAAGTGCTGCGGGCTGGAGTCTCCATGTTCACGTTGGACGTGGATGGCCGGGAGGAGTTCGTCTCCATCGGCCGCATGTGGACGGTGACAGTCCAGTGGTCATAGCTACACCGCGACGTAGAGGTCATCCGCCGGCCGTTCAGTCCTCTCTAAGCACCGCTGTTCCCGGCTGTTTCACCAGTCCCCATTCTTACGCCCGCCTCTTTTTCGGGATTTCGCTTCCTCACGGCCCTGTTTTGCCGGCGCTAACTGTTACGCCCACCCCACACCTGAGAACCACACGTTCCGGTCGTACCATTTGGCTCCCTGCTCGGTTCCGTGCCTAGTGTTCTGGGGGGGGGGCATGTAGCAGCACTTGCTACAGATTGAGGGGGGATCTTATAGAAACTTACAAAATTCTTAAGGGGTTGGATAGGCTAGATGCAGGAAGATTATTCCCGATGTTGGGGAAGTCCAGAACTAGGGGGTCACTGTTTAAGGATAAGAGGGAAGTATTTTAGGACCGAGATGAGAAAATCATTTTTTACACAGAGATAGTATAGTATAGTATATCTTTATTGTCATTTTCCTGAGTACTCACATACCCAGAGGAAACAAAAAAACGTTGCTCAACCAGTGTCCATTCAGTGTGCAGTAAAAAATAAATAGAAATAAAAATACATACATCATGAACAAATTAAACACTCTACTCTCTACTAAACATCAACAGGCGTTCCGTGGAGAGTGGTGAACCTGTGGAATTACCCCAAGGTAGTTGAGGCCAGTTCATTGGCTATAGTTAAGAGGGAGTTAGATGTGGCCCTTGTGGCTAAAGGGGTCAGGGGGTATGGAGAGAAGGCAGGGATGGGATGCTGAGTTGGATGATCAGCCATGATCATATCGAATGGCGGTGCAGGCTCGAAGGGCCGAATGGCCTACTCCTGCACCTATTTTCTATGGTTGCTGGTGCTCGCAGGTAATTGAACCCTGAAGTTGGGTTCCTTGAACATTAGTTCAATACATCCGACTCTGGTCTACATCCGCCAAATTGTTATGCATCTGTTTTGTGAGTTATTGGAACACAAATGAAAACACAAATATGTTTTGTAAGAATTTAATTGGAAAGTATATCAGAAAGAACACATATTAATTTAAAATTTAATTCTGGTAAAGGAGGGATGTTATGACGATGTGTCATGATGATGATAATATGCAAATATCATGACCTTTGCATCTGCTGACCTGGAGGTCAGATCGTATGTGCGCTGTGTAAGCCTAGGCAGGAGGACATGGCTGAGTGAGATAATGAACACGGAGACCAAGGAATGTAACCTCTAAATATTGTGTCAGTATCATTATTATTCTACATCTGAGGCCAAGATGTGACATGTACTACTTGTCCTTGTTAAAGCTGCATCTCATTCGCTTGTATCTGGATCTGTGTATCTGACTGGAGGAGTTAAATGCAGGCGCGCACCCTTCACGCACTCTTAACGCAGCAGCACCTTTAGCGAGAGAAAGAACTGGCGGTCTAGGGAATTGTCACTAATAAAAAAAAAGGGGGAGGTGTTTGGTTTAAAAAAAACCTGGCTTATTTTACCATTGGCGGCCTTTCGTAACATCCTGTGGGGAGGGAATGAGGGAGAGGAGGCGGGGTTGCAGCGCTCCATAATGCACAGACTGCACAGAAAGAGACAGTTACTCTGTCTGTCTCCATCTGTGCCAGGCGGGGAGGCAACATCCCCGGACCATCTCGCTCTCTCTCTCCACTCTTCATTTACTCAGCGTCTCGAACACCGTCTGCGCCGCAGCAAACCGCAGAAGAAAAACTGGAATTAAGAGAGAGAGAGAAAAAGTTCCCAGGGATCGTGTTTATTTATTTTGGAAAAATAATTTGTCCGGTGCATTCTTTGTGTGTTGGAGCCGTGGATTTCCACTGACAATGAACCCGTTTTCATCTGCAAATCCTTGAGCTGGATTGAAAGTCGGGGTTTTCCCACCGAAGCTCGCAAGTTAAAGGCCATTTTTTTAGAAGAAGAAATAAGAACATTTTTGGATTTTCCCTCCAGCAACGGATTGGGAAACTATTATTTAGATTGTATCTTTGTTTGTGCGCTTATTGCAACCTTTGACTTTCAAGATCTTGATTTATCTCGCTTTCGGATTTTCCTCTCTTTCTCTCTGTGTGTTTGGGGTTGTGCGGCTCGTTCGCCCGTGTGAAGATGGTGTGGATTTGGTTCATTCTGCCTTTCCTGGGGGTCCTTGCCTTGACCGTTCATGGGGACCAGAGACCCAGGATTTGCTCGGACATGAGATATCTCTACAGCTCCAAGGGGTTCACAATGACCGGGGTGCCTTCAACCGAGATCTCCGGTAAGTGACACCTAAGATCCCATGGTTGGAGCGGAGAGACCAATAACTCTTATGCAAGCGACTTTTCTTGTTTTGGTTTGTAAAAGGGAGGGTGGTGTTTTAAAAAGAAAACTACAGCGTACTGATACGAATTGCATTGTATGTGTGGCAGAACAAGGTTGGAATCAAAGATCTTAGACTCTAAGATTTTTGGTTGGAATTAAATAGTTCTCTACAGCCTGGTTTGTTTGGGGATTTGATCAGAGGGCTGGGAAAGTTAAACGATGTTTTTCCCCCCCATTGTCTGTGGCTATTAATTTGAATGGTGGGGCTTTGGAGTTGTGCAGAGTACGGGAAGCCTGTACCAGCGCACCCTCGCTGGATTCTTTGTCGGGATAGATGCGATTAAGAAATGGGTCCGTGTTGCCCAACGTGGAGAGAGGGGACCTGGAGTTTGGGGGTGGGGGGCGAGACAAGCAAGCAGTGAGGCGCTTTCTTAAATCCTACTTTTAATTGTCTCACTGAACAGTGTCCGGATTGAAGGGAGTGTTGTGTGGGGTGTGGAGGGGGAAGAATCCACGTCCACTCTAATTAAAGCCTCTGAATACCAGGCTGAGATCCTTTTGTTCAAGTGGGGTGGGTGCCATGCGGCTGCGCTTCTGTTTTTAAAAAAAATGTCTGATTTTAAAAAATGTTACCTGAGAGTTGTTAAGCAGGTCCTATTGTGCCTTCTGACAATGGATGGATCTAGCGGGCAGCTGTGGTCGGAGCTGGTGCCAGCCCGCCGGGTATCCTGACCATGACCGGGTGGTCCCCACACTCTCCACGCTGGCCCCCTTGGCCAGTCCTGTGATTTTCTTTGATGCGAGCTGCTGAAGTCAATGCCCTTCTTCTCCCACCACCCCACACCCCACACCCATGTAATCAGAGCCACGGGTGAGAGGACAATAGCGATTACCGCAGAAAGATGACCGCCTTCGCCGAATGCTCTGCAGGGCATTTCACCGTAGAAGAGTTTTCTGGCGACTGCCTATTGTTGCGTCCAGGTTCAGAAGAGATGTTCTCATTTCTGGCTCATTGTTACATTTTCAAAGGAATTGGAGATGGGGGTGGGGTTGGGGAATATAGGAAGGATATTTGATGCCTTTTGCACTTGGGGTTAAATGCAATTGGCACCGCAATTAAATGCAAATCTGTTCTTGGTGTCGTTTTCATTTACGCTCCACTTTCCCTGCAAGGCACACCGTCATGGCTATTGGAGCCGTGGATTCTGCATGGGATATTGGAAGGGCACCTAAATGAGGGAAGACTGGACATGTTCTTTGGCTACAAGAGCATTGCCACCTCTGATCCGTGCAGCCTTGTGTGTATAGTCTATCTGATTGGGCGGGAGGGAGAGGGGAATCCAATGGAAGTTGTTTATCCGGGGGCAAATCGCTGTGTTCTACCCTGGCGGTATCCTGACATCTTTTAATAAGCATTGCTGGAGGTCGGTGAACAGGAACCAACCCATCGACTTCAGTGCAAAGCCTGGCTTCGTTTTCATGCCAGAACTGGTGGGCCACCTTCAATCAGCGGGACTGTCCTTGCCTCTGAGCCCTTGAGTCATGAGAGCAAATGCACCCTGATGTTTAGGTGGAGCTGCTTTGTTCTCTCTCCCTCTCTGCTCTTGGGGCTTTAAGAAATATGTTCTCCTTGCAACGTGTCGTCAAATGGGTGGGCAGTGTGCTCACCTCTGGGCAAGACACCATCCGCCTAAATACACGACCTGAGCTTATACATGGGTGTTGTACTGAGGTAGTGTCTTTACTGGTACTTACTTTTACTGGTATCTTTACTTCAATCATTATGAAAGATTATATAGTATTGTGGCAATGAAGATTTCTCCCCAATATTCTTATGAACACCTTTGTTTGGATTGTGGGCAATACCTCTTTATTCTATGTCGTACTTCACTGCCTAAACTGAGAACTTTTTGCACGTGTCTGTTCTTCAAAGGTATTTGATTGGCAGCAAAATTCTTTAAGATGCACTGTGGTTGTGAAAATTCTTTGTACTCTCGTTTCAAAAATGCCTCCAGAGAGTCAGCGTATAACAATATCATTCTACTGTTTTTTTGCAGTCATTTCATAGCCTCGGGCATCAGACAATGTATGTAGACTCCTCGAACAGTCTCCTCGAACCTTTTTGTCTAAGGTGCTATATAAATGCAGATGTTGTGCAGCTGATGTGGTCAGTTTGGCATTTTATCCCTGGTCGTAAAATCTGTGGATGGGACTCCGATATCCCCCCCCCCCCCCCCCCCCCCCCCCTGCTCAGTGCACTCCCTGATCTTCAATGTGAAAACACTTCAATGTGCCAATCTCTCCTTGCACTGTCTCCCTCTGCATTGATCCATCTCTTCCTGAACTTTATCCCTTCCTTGCACTCTCCGTGTCCTGTAACATCTCATCTGGCCGGGGATTTCCCATCTCCACCTCACCATTCCATGCCCTCTGCATAGTGCTGTCCCACTGCTTCACCCCCAATGCCCTTCTTCTTCTCCTCCCTCCCCCCCCCCCCCCCCCCAAGCCTATCTCCACATACACTTACTGTATTCTACTCCCACACCGTTCTGTCCCACCTCACCAGCCAATCCCCCTTCACAACCTACTCGTCTCCACATGCCCCATTTCCCCCCACTAAGTCATCCCATCACTGCTGCCAAATCTACCCTGAACTATCCCATCTGATGCTACCATGCAATACCCTACACAAATGCCTTCAACACCATTTCTCCATGCATCACCCAATCTCCCTCCCTCTCACTGTCCAACTTCCCTCCATTCCCACACTGCACAATTTGGGGGAAATTGTTGACCAATCTCAGTGCTTCCAATTAGTCCTTTAATGAATATAGAAGTGAGGCAAGGAAAGTCCTAACATTTGAAATTTTGGAATCTAATCACATGTTTCTTCCAAGCAAAATGATGGTCCCACGTGACATGTTCATTTGTGTCATAGGATTTTGTTTTACGTTGAACAGGCACTTTTACAATTTCAATCAGCTCCTTTGAGTGTGTTTAAAAGAAAATGTTTGTCTACTGGCAGTGCTGCTGAGGATATTAAAGATGCAGTTTGCACTAAACTGTAGAAAAAACCTGCACATCATTTGCACTGCAGCTGAGCATACTTTTAATCTGATGCTCCAGGTTCAGCATCTCAGAATACCATCCATCGTCAGTGAGGAAATTTGTTGCAGCCCTAGTGATGGAAATATGTGTTCAACTTCCCATAATATTATCATACATTATTTGCAGATACCTTTTATTGTTACCACGGGGTAGAAGGGGATGAATATCAATTTAATGGTTGCAAACAGCTTCAAGAACAGTTAGGTGCACGTGCTTTAACTCATCTATACTGTTCCATCTGGAAGTCCCTCCTTAAACCTCTCTGCCAAGTCATCCCCTTTCTCTCTTGCAGCCCAAGTTCTCTTGAACCAAACCTCTTGCCACTCCACATTCTTTCTTCATCATACAATTTTCTCTCTATATTAAAATACTTGTCCTCTTTGTGTTGTCCTTCTGGCAATGTCACTGTTCCTTGTCAGCCCCCCCACCCCCAAATCATGTGGTCCTTGTTCGTCATATGCTGGATTTCAGCAATCGTTTCAGATTTGTGGGAAAAGTAAGAACAAAACATTTTTTTGTTTCAGTTCAAACAGGAATAGGATGTCCACCTTTTTTCAAGAAGCTGAAATAATTTGCATTTATGCAGCAATCTGGGCAGAGTAAAGGGTCTACAGCCTTGGAATACCTTAGAACTCAAATCACTTTGTTCTGCGGTGATAAACCTTAACCAGTTTGCACATTGCAACATCTCACAAACAGCAACAGTAGATAAGTGGCAGGTTAATCTGATCTCTATATTGCTGCTTGAAGGAGAAATATTGGCATAGTCGAGGAGAATTTCCATGCTCCTTCAGTCAAATCAGTAATACGCTGTTAAATTGATCCTTTTTTTCATTCCTTTTGCCAAATTGCTGATTCTGTATGGTGAATGATAATGTGCCTTTCACAAAAGAAAATAGTTCTGTGGATCAGAGCCAGCACTGGATAGGCACATTGCCTCAGCAGAGGTCTCCTGACACCCCTTCTGTACTAAATCAGAGTGTGGCATTGAGGAAGAGGCAGCCCAAATAGTCCTTTGCTTGAGTTCTGATCTTTATTGAACTAGCTAGCCTCATGTACAGAGATTTTACAATGCCTCCAGTGTAGGATATTCCACTGTTATCCTAGCCCAGGCCTCCAGCATTATTTCTGGAAATTTAAGCGCATTCAAAACTCTGCAGCTCACAACCCACCACACACCAAGTACAACAGCTATACACTACATTTGGCATGCTGTGGGCTTGCCCCTCCCATACTGTGGTCTCCACTGGTTCTGCCTCTCTCCAAGAGCTCTGCGTGCACTTGTATATCCCCTCATTTTTTTATCCTGCCTGAGATGTGCCTTGAAGTGCCTAGTCCCAAATCTTGAGTGTTCTCTCCCTGAACCCCACATCCTCCTTTGACAATCCCGCACCCTCGCCCCTGGATGGCAGACTGATGGAGCGAGTTGTGCTACTGCCTCACAGCCACAGTAATTTGGGTCAATCTTGACCTCTGCCACTGTTTTTGTGGAGTTTTACTGCATGGATTTCCTGCTGCATCTCAAAGATGTGGGTAAATTGACCACTGTTAATTGCCCCTACATGTTGTAGAATCTGTAGGTAATTCATACGAATGTGAGGCGAATAGGTTACAGGGAAAATTAAGTAGGGGGATGGGAATGAGAGCTAGCAATGGCTTAATGGGCCAATTGACTTTCTTCTAAATTGTATGGAAATCTGGACTGTGCTTTTGAACACCTGCTCCAGTTTCTCCTCGTTGGCTCAATGCCAGATTTTGTCTAATTCTGCTCCAACAACGTGCCTTTGGATGTTTTAGTACAATTATGCTTCCATATGAATGGAAGGCTGAGATCTCTCTTCATCTCTGTGTCAATCTATTACTTTGCTGGAAAGTGAGGGATGGATTGTGCTGAGCTGTAATAACTCCCCTGCTCATTGAGACAGCCAGCGTGAAGGTGTTCCTCATATGAGATAGTCTGATGCTGCACATTATGATTTCACCAGTAACTGGTGACTTTGGTAATCAAAATTAATCATAGGTGTACCACAGAAACAGACTCTTTGTCCACCAAGTCAGTGCTCATTTGCACCTTTCACAGAGCCTAATTAACCTACCAACTTGCTCATCGTTGGGGTATGAGGGAAACTGGAACACCCAGAGGAAGTCACACTGTCACAGGGAGAACATGTAGATTCCAAGCACTGAAGCTCAGGATTGAGCCCAGATTGCTGGATCTATGAAGCAGCAGCTCTACAGGCTATGGGGAGAAGGCAGGAATGGGGATGATCAGCCATGATCACATTGAATGGTGGTGCTGGCTCGAAGGGCCGAATGGCCTACTCCTGCACCTATTGTCCATTGTCTAAACTACTGTAACATCTAATGTGTTGTGGGCAGAGCAGAACTAAAGTCACAGGCTTTACATGATCCAAATAACAAGGTCCTGAGCGATCAGCAAAAATGGTGAATGGTTTGCACTGATTTTTAGAAATGCTGTTTGGTTATAGCAGTCATTGGGATAGACTGCCTGTCATTTATTTTAGATTCAGCAGGCAGTGCAGGATGTCCCACTTAATGACTCACCCAAAAAGGAGCACCATGGACAGTGTAGCACTTTTTCAGTGCCACATTGGAACACCTCTGACAGTGCAGCACTCCCTCAATATTGAATTTGAGCTCTTCCAACAGTGCCACACTCAATGCTGTTGATAAATGCTTCCACAGTGCAACCCTCCTTTGGAGCTGTACGTGAGTACCTCCGACAGAGTGGCCCTCCCTCATCATTGTACATAAGCACCTCCCACTATTCAGCACATCCTCAATAGTATACCTCTGACTATGCAGCGCACCCTCAATACTGTACATGAGTACCTCCAAAAATGTAGCACTCCCTCAACATTATACATAAGTGTATGAGGTACAGATAACACTGAGTCGTTTAACTTCATAATAAGTATTTTAATAACATTTAATAGAAACTGCATTACATAAGCTGTTGTAGACTCTGAGTCCTAGATCAAACTAAAAACTGCTAGTCACACCACACCAGATGGTATAGTGGAAACCCGAACTGGATTACGGATCGGGTGAACAACAGCAAAGCCAGACATGCATCAAATCAGCAATAGTGAATGATCTACAATAAGCACCTCCCACTATGCAGCACCCCGTAGTACCTCAAACTATGCAATGTACCATCAGTACTATTCACGCGTACCTCCAACTGTGCAACGTCCCATCAGTACACTGCGTTAGTACCTGTGACTATGCAGCACACCTTTAGTACTGTACATGAGTACCTGTGACGATGCAACTCGCCCTCTGTTCTATACGTGAGTACTGTGGACGGTGTCGCACTCCCTTAAAGCTGCACAGGAGCACCTACAACAGTGCAGGAACCCCTCAGTTCTGCACCCGAGTATCGTCCTGGACTTCATGCTCAAACGTCTGGTGTATGAGCTCATGAGCTAACTGACTGAGAACGACATGAGCTCAGAGTAAAACCACAGCTCATTGTCTGCAGTCAGCAGTATGTCTGAATGCCAGCGCAGGACTTGTGTGGGAGTTTTAGTTTATACACAGTGAAGCTTTCAAAGGTTCGCCACCCTTGTTGCCAAAGAAAATATTTTTTAAAGTGGACTACTCAAATACTTGGCCTGCAGAGTAAAATGTTCTCTTGACAAAAGCTTGCAGGCTTGGCCTGTGTCCAAGATGGTGTGAGGTGCCTGGGCAGCTACCATTGCACAGTGAAGCTGGACTTGAATCGTGAACAATAAATACATTCACAACTCCTCGGTTACAAAACACCACTGGCTCATTGCTCTTGTGATGCTCTGTTTAAAATACAGCAACAATTCATAGGCTAGCTTTTGATTGTGTTACATCATGGAAAGCAAAAATATTTCCGATCTCAAATTAAACAAGTCTGATTCTCGGCACTTTCCTTATGGAGTTTGCGCCTTCTCTTTGTGACTGAGTGGGTCTCCTCCGCGTGTTCCAGTTTCATCCCACATCTCAAAGACATACAGGATGCAAGATTAATTGTGTTCTGTAATTTTCCCCCAGTGTGTCAAGTGAGTGGGTGAAGAAGGGTGCAGGGAGAGAATAAAAAATGGGATCAATGTAGGATCAGTGCAAATGGGTACATGAAGGAAATACTGGAATCTGGAGCAACAGTCTGGTGGGAGAGCTCAGAGGATCAAGCAGCCTCTGTGGGTGGAAATACAGTTGGTGTTTCGCCTTGAAGCTCTGCATAAGGTATGAAAGTGAAGAGAATGCCAGTAATGATCAGAGGGGGAATGGTGAGTGGTGGACTGAAGGATAATGGATACATGAAGCCAGGAGGGATGGTGTGTGGAGGCAGAGGCAGGTGGACGATGGTATAAATGTGTAGGAAGGTACTGCAGATGCTGGTTTACACCAAAGATATAGACACAAACTGTTGGAGTAACTCAGCGGGCCAGGCAGCATCTCTGGAGAAAAGGAATAGGTGATGTTTTGGGTCGAGCCCCTTCATCAAACTAAATGGATGGTTGGCTTGGGCCTGTTGAGCTAATGGGCTTGTTTTCATGCTCTACAACACTATGACCATCCATGGTTTACTAAAGCTTGAGAATAGACAGTAAAATGAATTCTGCTGTGGCGTTGTGCTCTCTGTGGGTGAAGGTTTTGCAAGCTAAGGAAAGCCACCTGGGAAACGGCCCAGAATAGTGACATTTTGGCTTTCCCTTCTTCTGTAATGTCAGCAATCAGAACACCTAGAGTTCTGCTTCTCCATGCAGTTAAGTCTGCCGTTGGAAATTGTTGAATCAAAAAAAATTCTAACAACCATGTTAGAAGATGATCCACTTCAGTGGTAATCTTGGTTCTTGGGTCCTCCAAAATATTCCAACTGGAATTTAAACTGGAGGTGGTGAAGGGAGGAATTAAGCCAGAAAGGGTATAAAGAACACACACTATAGAATTTAACATAAAACATCCCCACACAGCAGAATCAAAGTTTCCCACTGTGTGGGAAGGCACCAAAGTCAGTCTCTTCCTCCACTGTTCCTCATGGTCAGGGCCTCCTAATCATTCTAATGTCTGTTCTCTATTCTCACAAATGGAAACAGGTTAAAATGTGAACAACATGTTAATATTTGGTTTGAAATGCCTGGTTTTGAATGTACAAAATTGTTGAACCCTGCAATCCCTGCTTTCTTCTTTATTTTTTTAGCTGTGTCAAGAAGGTGACTGAGTTTGGGGGAATTTGCATGTGCTGTTATGTTTCTGAAGCTACAGTGGGATAAGCCCTTAGCAGATGAGTACATGTTTGCAACCTGTTGTGTGGTCCCTAACTCTCCTGAGTGGCCAGTGGTGGCCATAATGGTGATTCCAGTAATGGAGAGAAGCCAGAAGCGTCATTACAGAGGCAGACTTGGGATGAATCATCTCAGCTGCCAGATGACTCATTGCACCGTGGATATTAAAAGATGTTTGAACAGCCTGCAATGAGTTGTGGTCAGATGTCCCAATGTCAACTGAGTGCGTCTTTAAATAGCTAGAAGTTCAACAAATCAAAGATTTTTATTTATATTTATTCATTTTTCAGGACCTACATATTGGCTCCATGACCAGCATTTGTTGCCTTTCCGAATTCTCCCCAAACTGAATGGCTTCCTAAGTAAGCTCTTTCAGAAGGCATTTAACATGGAAACATAGAAAATAGGTGCAGGAGTAGGCCATTCAGCCCTTCGAGCCAGCACTTCAATATGATCATAGCTGATCATCCAAAATCAGTTCCCCGTTCCTGCTTTCTCCCCATATCCCTTGATTCCGTTAAGCCTTGGAACCATATCTATCTTTGATTTAAGAAATGGGTTGATCACATTGATGGTTTGGAGTTACATGCAGAGTTGGCTGGATGATAACATTAAGGTGGGCTTACTAAACATCCAACAATTCTGTGTTCATTCTTATTGATAGATGGTTTGTTTTACATTTATGATCTGGGACAACCATTCACTCCTCCATTCTGCTCTGTCATAAGGTATTGAATTTTTTTTTAAATTCAGAATCGCTTTCATTTAGATTAGAGATACAGTGTTGAAACAGGTCCTTCAGTGCAACTATTAATGTACACCAGTTCTATTCTACACACTAGGGACAATTTACAGAAGCTAATTAACCTGCAAACCTGTACGTCTTTGGAGTGTGTGAGGAAACTGGAGCACCCGGAGAGAACCCATGTGGTCACGGAGAAAGTACAAACTCTGTACAGAAAGCACCGATAGTCAGGACCGATCCCGGGTCTCTGGTGCTGTAAGGTAGCAATTCTACCACTGCGCCGCTGTGCTGACTTAACCTCATTTTACTTCACTAAACCCCATACCCTTGATTCTCTTAAAACCTATTGATCTCTTTCTTGAATAGAATCAACAACTGAGCCTCCACAGCCATCTCAGGTAAGAGGTTTCCAAATATTCACCACTCTCCAGATACAGACATTTCTGCTTATCCCTGAGTGGCCGACCCTTTATTTTGAAACTGTGACACACCAGCCATTGGAAACCATGCCTGCTTCTACTAACAAAATTCTTAAGGGGTTGGACAGGCTAGATGCAGGAAGATTGTTCCCGATGTTCAGGAAGTCCAGAACAAGGGGTCACAGTTTAAGGATAAGGGAGATCTTTTAGGACCGAGATGAGGAAAACATTTTTCACACAGAGAGTGGTGAATCTCTGGAATTCCCTCCCGCAGGAAGTAGTTGAGGCCAGTTCATTGACTATATTTAAGAGGGAGTTAGATGTGGCCCTTGTGGCTAAAGGGATCAGGGGGTATGGAGAGAAGGCAGGTACAGGATACTGAGTTGGATGATCAGCCATGATCATATTGAATGGTGATGCAGGCTCGAAGGGCCGAATGGCCTACTCCTGCACCTATTTTCTATGTTTCTATGTGAAAATTGCATATGTCAATGAGATCAACTGAATTAAAATTGGGTATTTGAACTCACGGGTCTGGGTTGTTAGTCCAAGCTGTTGGATTCCTAGTCTGCAACATCTGCACCATCATCATGCCCCGCCACTAGACCCAGACTTCTTTGAAATTTACTGAAATCATCAGTAGTCATCTTTGAATGCAGATCTATGTTAACGTGGGTGGACATGGGTATTAAGTGAAATAATGCTGTCGCTAGTTGCACCACTGAAGTAGTCATCTGGCAGACTGCCCTGTGCATTATAAAGAGATGCCTGATCCAGTTTTATGTTAACCAGAAATATCTCCAGCATGACTTACTGTCAAATCTTGATCTTGTAAGCATCCAAAATCGGTGTGAACTATTTTCGCCTCTATGATCCATCCATCTTGCTCAGCCTCATCCATTGCCACTCTCCTATCTAACCCATGGCAGGATCTTCATTGTCACTTTTGAACCTCTTGTCACTCCTTATTTGGAACCTCTTGTCGCTCCTTATTTCCCGATCATATTCCAACAGCGGCCTCCAAATCTTAATTATTATTACTCTACAGGTTGTTGGTGAGGCCACACCTGGAATATTGTGCACAGATTGGTGCCATTACCTAGAAAGGATATCGTAGAATTGGAGTCGGTTCCAAGGAGATCCTGGATTAATTTCTGAGATGATCCTAGCAAGAGACGTTGGTGGATCTATATTCTTTGCAGTTTAGAAGAAAGAGAGGTGGCCTTATTGAAGCATACAAGTTTCCTGAAGGGAGCTGGATAGGGTAGATGTTGAAATGTTTTCAGTTGTGAATCAAGGTAAATCTTTAACAACAAGACATACACAAGATAGGAGGACAGTCATTTAAAACAGAGGTGTTTAGTTTAGAGGTACAGCATGGATAAAGGCCCTTCAGCCCATGGTGTCCACTCCAAATATTGATCACATGTTCACACTCGTTCTATGTTATTCCACTTTTGCACCCTTTTCCAACACAATGTATAAAAGGCCAATTAACCTACAAACCCACGTATCTTTAGGATGTTGGAGGAAGCCAGAGCAGTCATAGAGAGAACATGCAAATTCCACTACCACCCTAGAAATGTTTTCTCCCTGATGGTGGTGAATGTCTGGAATTCTCTAACCCAGAAGGTTGTGGCAGCAGGATCATTAGTAATATTTTATGTGGAGTTGGATAACTTTGTTAAAAGATAGGAGGATTGAGAGCAACGAGGGTGTGATACAGAAGAGCTGTTGAGGTTTGCATGGATCAGCCTTGATCAAGTTGAACAGTGAGGCAGGCTTGAGTGGACATGGCTGATTCTTGCACCTATATTCTCGTCGTATGTAATGGACCTTTCCTGTTTAATTGGTCAGTGGCATGTTTCGAAGGGCAGCAACAACAGGCCTCAGAATCTGAAAGAGCCGCTGCAGTTTTTAAAGGCAAAATGATTGTGCACTGCCAATGCTTGGGGCTGCTGAGACAAGTGGTGCAACCTGGAAACAGGGCCTCGGGTTAGGTGAATGGTAGAATCTTGGGGGAAGTTTATGGGCATATGGGAGAATAATAATAATAATAATAATTTTATTTATAGAGCACTTTAAAAACAAACATAGCTGCAACAAAGTGCTGTACATCACTGATCATTGACAAAAAAGTTAATACACACAAAAAATAACAATCAAAAGAAATAGTAGGAAAAGACATGTAAAATAAAGAAACATCAAAAACACCACAAACAGAAGCAAAGCCTCGGCATGTAGCCAGGGGACCGTTTTAACACTGGTTTGAAGATGGTCAGTGAGGGGGCCTGTCTTTCGCAACGGCAGCATCAACAGGCCTCAGAATCTGAAAGTAGCCGCTGCAGTTTTTAAGGGCAAAATGATTGTGCACTGCCAATGCTTGGGGCTGCTGAGACATGTGGTGCAACCTGGAAACAGGGCCTCGGGTTAGGTGAGTGGTAGAATCTTGGGGGAAGTTTATGGGCATATGGGAGAATACAAAATTTGACATGAATCTAGGATGGGCGTAAGTGGGTGGCACTCTGTGTCAACGGGCCTGTTCCCATGCTGTGTTTCTTGATGATTCTGTCACTCTATTCTGCACACTTGTGGCAATTTCCAGCAGTCAATTAATCTAACAACCCGCAGGTCTATGGGACGTGGGAGGAAGCAGGAGCATTTGGGTGAAACCCTTGCGGCCGCAGGAAGAACGTGCAAACTCCACACTGACAGCACCAGAGCTCAGGATTGAACACTGGCCTATGGTGTCAGGAGCTAGCCGTTCTGCCAGCTGCATCCTTAAAGTGGAAGTTTGTCACATGCTCGCCCCACCCTTCGACCCTAGTCCTGGTGTGGGGACCTGGTATGTTTTTCCCCAGGGTGCCTCACCCAGTGGTAAACTGCAGCATCTCAGTCCAGGAAACCCCCCCCCTTTCTCAACCCACTCCAGCACTCCAAACCATCCCGATGTTACATGGGCCAGCGCTTATCACATATTATCACATATCTTTGCCTTATCACGAGTTATCACATATCTTTGCCTCTCCCTGATGCTCAAATAGTGTCGATATATTGTATCTCAGATGGTAACAGCCTGGGCTAGAGCCACAGTGCCACAATACAAATGAACTGTCAACTTCAAATATTAAAGCAAATTCTATCATGGCTGCCCCAGTGCATTCAGTAATTAGGGATGGGGGAGGGTGTGGGCGGGAGGTTTAGTGGAGATTTAGTCCAAAATTACTCTTCTACTAACATACTCCCACTGCCCTCTTCATATATTTAGGCAATAAACTTTGTCATATTAGAATTAATTTGCAGTATGACGGTCTGATTTTAATTATGGGAAGGCCCCTTTCCCCATTAAATTGCTTCTGAGACAGATATTGGCCTTTTAATTGGTGTCTAAGGAAGAGAAGGAGGAGAAGAAAGAAAATCTGGCCTATTAATGTGTCTGGCCTTGTCTGAACTGCTGGCCGGGTTGTCTGGACCTGCTCAGACCTGTTGTCATCAATCATCCCCACCCACTCTGCCTCTTCCTCACAATCTCCACCTACCTACCGAGGAGAAATCCCATTCTCTCTTTGTTGTGCGGTGCCTGAAGAATGTCCCCCTGAACAATGGTCGGTTCAGCGTTATTAACCTTCGCAAGAATAATGAGCAAATGACCCTTTACCTACATTTCTCCCTGTTGAAAAATAGACTTGCTTAAGTATGCCTTTGTTTCAAAAAGGGCCAAGCTTTTGACAGTGCACAAGAGCATGCAACACAGTGGTAGGACAAAGGACCCTATACTGGTTATTGCAAAGTTAAGAGCTGGTAAACTCTCTAATTGACGGAAGCCTCCTTTGTGAACTTGTGTTACACAGAGCCAGACCTTTTAGACCCAGTGTTGCCGTTTCCATAGAAACGATCTAAGCCCCTGACCAACACACATTGTAAATTCAAATACATTCCTCTGAGTCCTTTTGGGGTCCAGTGCCTGAGCTTAGCGTCTGCAGGAAAATTGTGGTGAGAATTTTAAGGTGGTTCGGAAGGAAATTGTCTGAATTTTTACTGAGTGCCATTTGTCGGGGAGCATTACCAGATGCCCTACCCCATTGGTGCTGCCGACGGAGTTAATATTGTACAATAATAGGCGCCAACTTACCAGAGGCTGCTTGTCGCAGACTAATTGTCATTCACAGGGACTTGGCATTCCTGAGGGATAGGGATGCGAATATTTTATTTCAAAAGTAAGGGAGGATTTCCTTTGCCCCAGCCAATCTCCCGCCCCAGCCCTGCTGCAGATGTCAATGTTAATGAGCAACGTTCACCTCCATTCACCCAGGATATTTCTTCCACCTCTTTATAAAGTACTCGGCCACTCTGTCGCAATGTATACAGAGAAACAAATCTTTGCCTAGTTTTTGGAATGTCAGAAATAGAAGCAGTGGATGGTAATTCTTCCCCTCTTACCCGCTCAGCAGTTCAGAAGATCATGATAATCTTTCACCTCAGCCCCATTTTCTTGTGCCAAACCCCTTCCCTTTACATTTAAATATCTATTGATTTGCTCCCTAAGGAAGTGCAGCAACTAATCCTCTGGAGCCCTCTTAGGTAGGAACTAAAGGTTCACTTTGACGGTGGCACAGTTGTAGAGCTGTTACCTCTCAGTGCCAGAGACCCGGGTTCGATCCTGACTGCGGGTGCTGTCTGTGAGGAGTTTGTACGTTCTTCCTTCCTGTGACCGCATGTTTTTTCTCTGGTTTCCTCCCACATTCCAAAGATGTGCAGATTTGTAGGTTAATTGAATTCTGTAATTCCCCATAGTGTGTAGGACATAGAATTAGGGTATGGATGATTGGTGTGGACTCGAAGGCCCTATTTCCACGCTGTATCTCTAAACTAAACTAAACACTACCCCTGGATGAAGCCCGTCTGAAGAATGGTTTCGGCCTGAAACGTTGCCTATTTCCTTCGCTCCATAGATGCTGCTGCACCTGCTGAGTTTCTCCAGCACTTTTGTCTACCTTCGATTTTCCAGCATCTGCAGTTGCTTCTTAATCCCTGGATGAAGCAATTTCTATCTATGTTCTGAAAGGATGACCCAATGTTTCGAACAGTGACTCCCTGGTTCCAGCATCACAGATGGGGGAAACATCACATCGGCAAGCCCCATAGGTATTTTATATGGTTCAATGAGGTAACATCCCATTCTTCTGAACTAAAGTGGCCATTGACCCAGTCTTTTTAGTCTCTCTTTATATGATTTGCTCACTATCCCGGTAATCATTCAGCTAAGTTGAACTTTACACAAACTTCAGTTCACGTTGTCGGAAGCAAGAACTACCATCTGAGCCACTTCTGACTCCTGATACTGGGCAAATTGGTCAATTCAAATTGAGATTGATAATACCTTTGTTAACCAATGTGCTTGTCTAGAAATTTATCTCTGTGCTGTAAAGTTGCATCAATATTCCTTTTCAAAATGTATTCCATTATCTTTGTTACTGACTTTTAGAGGCACGCTACATCATTCATCAATGGTAAATTTCTAGCTAAGGAATTACACCACTGATCACCAGAATCTCATCTGGCAGCAGAACAGGCTCACGATTCTGAATGGTCTATATGTTTCTCCTAATAACCTGGGGGAAAAGAGTACTGGACTGCTGCTAATGTAGCAGAGAAAGCTAGTAGCAAACATGATGTGTTTATTACATGATGGTTTTTACTGGAGAATATATATGTATGTGTATATATATAGTGAAATTATTTTCATTGAGACATAAGAGCCATAGAGTTATAGCATGGAAATAGGCCCTTTGACCCATTAAGTGCACACCATCAACCACTCAATTTTTTTTTACAATAATTCAATGTGAACCTATTTTATTCTCCTCTCATTACCAGCAACTTCTTTCCAAATTGTACCCTTCTCCTACACTCTAGGAACAATTTACAGCGGCCAATTAACTCCCCAACCCACATATCTTAGTGACGTTAGAGGAAACTGGAGCAACCAGGGGGTTCCATGCATTCGCAGGGAGGATGTGCACGCTCCACTCAGAGAGCACCAGAGGCCAGGATTGATTCTGGATTTGTGAGGTGGCAGCCCCTCTAACTGTGCCACCTCTTTCTTTGAATAAGAGCCAAAGACAAAAAGTCATCAATTTAATTGTTTTGAAAGAGGGCAAGAGTAAAATATGCATGAGACTTTGTTGGATTAAGGCATGTTTTGGCATGGACAGAGCTTGAGAAACAGGTCATTGCAAATGGTAGATAGCCACTTCATTGAATGGAATGTACCTAATCTGAGGATACAACAGGGCTGAATTTGTTCTGTTGAAACACCAAATCAACACTGATACAGAATGTTGTCTGGTGCTGTAAATTGCTAACAGGAATTTGTGACAATCATTATTGATAACCACTCCTTTAAAGTTGTACTTCACAAGTGTATAATCAGGTAGACATTATTTGAGCAAAGGTTTCTACGATTCCTAAAAGCTGAAGAAATAGATACAAGGGCTTTGCAACATCTCTCTCTCTCTCTCTCTCTCTCTCTTTCTCTCCATATATATGTATGTGTATATATATATTATATATATATATATATATATATATATATATATATATATATATATATATATATATATATATATATATATATATATATATATATATATCGAGAGAGAGAGATTCAGAAGGAGTTTAGTGCAAGATCTAGACCACTGAATACCAAAGTTCCTATAGCAAGCAAGATAGACCAATCATTCTAAATGCAATGGGCTGATGTGTAGTGCGGAACATGGGCCTTTCTTTCATCCATTTCCGTAACCCGACCCGACTCGCAGTGTAATAAGCGTTGCGCGGGAACAGTTTGTGTTAATAAATTATAATTCTGAAAATGAGGAGAAGATTTTTCCCAAATAACTTTTATTTTTACGAAGATGTTTCCATAACCGACTTCCATCTCCGCACTAGTATCCTATGGAATCTTTGGTGCGGAGACGGAAGCCGGTTACGGAAATGGGGCCGAATATTACCCATGAATCTGCCCATGACCGTACTACGCCTTTTTCGTCGAGTGATCTATCTTGCTTGCTATAGGATATTTGCTGAATACAAAGCTGCTACTGTTAGACAAACAGAAACAGGATGCGCAATAGGTCAAAGTTGAAGGATGGCAGATATTGAAGGTTATTGGCCTGGGAAAGGTCAGATATTTGAGATGGGGAGCCCTGTGGCCATGGAGTAACAAACAGGAGAATGGAACTTTTTGTAGTCATATAGTCATAGGTATAGCACAGATTCGGGCTCTTTGGCCCTCAGTCCACTCCAATTATCGGGCACCTATTTAAGCGAATCGTACTCTAATCCTGCTCTTTTCCTCTCACGCTCATTCTCATCAACTTCCCCCAGATTCAGCCACTTATTACACACACGGGGCAGTTCAATTTGAGAAATTAACCTACTCATACACATATCTTTATGATGTAGGGGAAAAGTGGGGGACCTACAGCACAGTGGAGGAGCTGCTTCCATGTGTTTTCTCCGGGTGATCCGTTTTCCTCCACAATCCAACGACCTGTGGATTTGTTGGTTAATAGGCGTCTCTAAAATGCCCCTTGTGTGCAGGAATTGGGATAATATAGACCTAGTATGAATGGGTGATCAATGGTTGGCGTGGACTCGGTGGACCAAACTATAAGGTCACAGGCGGAACATGCAAACTCCGCACAAACAGCATCAGGCAGAGATCAGGATTGAGCTGAAGTTGCTTGTGCTTTGAGCAGCAGCTTTACCAGTTGCAGCGTTGTCACCCATTTCACAAGCTTTGCTAGACAGGACGCAGAGGGTCGGCAAAGTTTTGGATGAGCTCGCGGTCTGGATGGTAACTGAAGGGCTGTGTGAAGTGGATTGGTTGTGAAGTGCTGGACGGGGCAAAGGCAGGGAAAGGCGTTGAGCAGCATAGCGACAGAAATAGAAACATCAATTTTAAAGTAAAACATTTTGATTTAGTACCTAATTTACAAAATTAAATAGACCATTAAAATGGTTAGTATTAAAGCATAATTTATTTTTTTTATTAAGCTTTTCATTAATGCTAGACTATTTTCTCAGATGTTCTACATCTTAAGTTTCTGTTTCACACTACAATTGCTTTTGAATCTAATTAACCATCCTGCTTTTGGACAGTTTTATAAATTTTCAGTAATCTCAAATCTATTTCCTCTTGTTAAATGGGTGCATTTATTTACAAATGGGCAAGAAAGAAGATAAGTTTGCAGACGAGGCATCTCTGGAATTGACGTGCCAAGTTTTGTAACATAGATTCTCAAAGCATCCTCACAGTTTCAACTTCCCCAGTCCACCTCTGCGCACTGGGTCCCCATTTCACACTGCTCCCTCTGATACCTGTCTTTGTTTCTGGACCTGTACAGGCCCTTTGTGCAATACACCCATCGTATCTGACATCTATTGGCAAACTCTCAGAGCAATTTGTGCTGGAATATTTGTGCATGCAGTTGGCATATTCCAAAGCAGGTCATCACCTGTTAATAGATCATTGTTCCGCCAGCAGCTGTTAATATAAAGGAACCCTCTGCAAATGTATTAGACCCTTTATTGCACTGAGCTGAATGAAGATGAGGGCTTCACTAATCCTGGCAGTCATTGGAATATTATTCCCAAAAATAATATATACTCTATATACAATCAATACATAATTTTCTGCTTTCATTAGACAATCAATGTCTCATTTTCTCACATCACATCAACACCACTCCCGCTCCATGCTTGAAGAACAGAGGATTCAACTGAAGTGCTGGCATTACGTTGCAAGTATGATAGTTGATGTATTCATAACAGGGTCCAAAGAAGGGATAATGACAGATAATATTTTATTCATGTAAGTTGAGGAGTAAATTCTGACCAGGTCATGAGGGTTAAGCTCTCGTTGCCTTCTTTAAAAAAAATGTCTTGGGCATTTTTATCCATCTGGGAGGGCATGTGCAGCCCCACTTGATGATGCAGCCCAACCCCAGTATTGGACTGGAATGTGACTACGTAAAGTGCTCATGTCGTTGGAATGGGATATGAGTCTGAGGCAAGAACAATCTGACCAACTGGTCTAATTGCGTCTGCCTGAGTATTTCCGCTCTTAATTACATTTGGTTGTTTCACAGTCGTTTTCATGTCCACGGCTGTTGGCAGGGATGGCCTGTCAATGTTTCTGATGTCAAAAGGTACAATACTTCAGAAACAGAAATGTGTAGCTGGGGAATGGTCATTTTCAACCCACCTCATCCACGCCAACCATGATTTACACTAGTCACAATTTGCTTGCTTTAGGCCTATATTTTTCTACTTTCCTGTCCAAGTACCTGTCTAAATGTCTTTTAAACTGTAATTGCATCTGCCTCCTTTGACAACAGGCCCAAGATATTCATCATGTCCCATGACAAAACATATATTTCATCAGACCTCACTTTAAATCTGTGCCCTCTAGTTCCAGACGCCATTGCCCAAGGAAAAAGGTTCAGACTATTAATCCTATCTATATCCCTCAGAATTTTATAAACCTCTAAGATCACCCCTCAGTTCCTACATTCCACTGAGAATGAACCCAACTTATCCAATTTATAACAACCCACCAATTCAGGCAACATCCTGGTGAATCTCTTCTATTGCCAAAACACCCTTGCAGTGTGGCGATATGAATAGAATTATAATCACAATACTTTAAAGCAGTCTAACTGATATTTTGTAAAGATGCAATGTGATTTCCCAACTCCTATACTGTATGAAGGCAAGCATACCAATCTCACGACTCTTCCCACCTGTGTTGCCACTTTCAGGAAACTATGGACTTGCATCCCAATCTCTCTTTGCATCAGTGCTCTGAAGGACCACTGTTAACTGCATATGTTCAATTAAAAT
Source organism: Leucoraja erinaceus (assembly GCF_028641065.1). NCBI lineage: Eukaryota > Metazoa > Chordata > Chondrichthyes > Rajiformes > Rajidae > Leucoraja > Leucoraja erinaceus. The sequence continues at coordinate 30,234,212 of NC_073390.1, read as the reverse complement.
GTGACGCCTTGCACTTGTATAGATTAAATTACATTTGCCCTCACTCCGCACAAGTTTGCAGCTGATCTACGTCCCATTGTATCCTTAGACTATGCTCTTTGTTATCCACGAAGGCACCAATTGTCATGTCATCTGCAAATTTACTAATTTTATCTCCTCTAATTAACGGTCTAAAGAGTGGAGTGGAGAATGTCGGCCAGTTTCACTGATTTACTCGTATGTTTGTGAAGGCCAGGGAGGGGTTGTAGAATCATTGAGGAATAATTAGATGGAGAGACACAACCAATGGCCCTCTAGCTGGGCTGCACAGGATAGTTTGTAGCTCATTGTACCTCTATAAAATAACTTTCCAGATGTGTGCACACTTACCATGAAATGGAGGACTCACCACCATCAAGGCACAATCTTGGATGGAAAATATATCTACCTTCTTTATAGTCACTGGGTTTAAAAAATAGGTGTGGTTAATTTCTCAGAGGGAAGCGAATTTCTGACATTCTCTGCCCCAGAGGGAGGTAGAGGCTAGCTTGTTAGATTATATTTAAGGTGGTGGTAAATAAATATTTGAAAGATTGCGGAATTGAGAGTTATGGAAACCTTATGCAGAAAAGGTGTTGAAGTCAACATGGATCAGCCAAGATCGCATTGAATGTTAGGGAAGGCTTGAAGGACCTGACGTCTTACTCCTGCTCCTATTTCCCTTTATCCACGGGATCATCCTTCCAAACAACACTGGCTACCTTAATGTGTAGGACGGAACTGCAATGCTGGAGTAACTCAGCGGGTCAGACGGCATCTTTGGAGAAGAGGAATAGGTAGCATTTCGGGTCTAGAGACATATAACCATATAACCATTACAGCACGGAAACAGGCCATCTCGGCCCTACAAGTCCGTGCCGAACAACTTTTTTCCCTTAGTCCCACCTGCCTGCACTCATACCATAACCCTCCATTCCCTTCTCATCCATATGCCTATCCAATTTATTTTTAAATGATACCAATGAACCTGCCGACACCACTTCCACTGGAAGCTCATTCCACACCGCTACCACTCTCTGAATAAAGAAGTTCCCCCTCATGTTACCCCTAAACTTCTGTCCCTTAATTCTGAAGTCATGTCCTCTTGTTTGAATCTTCCCTATTCTCAAAGGGAAAAGCTTGTCCACATGGAGACATGGATGGTGATATAGATAGGTATAGAACAAATGAATAGAAGATATGCAAAAAGGTAACGATGACAAAAGAAAACAGACCATTTTTAGCTGTGGCCTAGGTGAAATGGCTTTTTTCCCTTATCATCGTTACTTTTTTTGCATACCTTTCATTCATTTGTTACTCCAGCTTTTTGTTTCTATCTTCTAGCTACCTTCATCCCAGGATCTGTACAGATTTAAGAAAGTGGTTCACCACTATCTCCCCACAGTTAATAACAGGATATTTATAGGCAATGACGCATGCTGTATATACAGGCGAATATTCTCTTGCGTAAATTTGGTGCGTGTGCAGACGTGGTGAAGATGTCGCTATTTAGAGCATACTGCACACCACTCTACACTGTGCACCTGTGGTCGAACTATGGAAAGGCAACTATGGAGAGACATATAATGGGTGGCATATAACGATGCCATGAGAACACTGCTAAGGAAACCTAGATGGTGTAGTGCCTGTAATATGTTTGTGGCTGCAGGAGTCAGTACTTTAGAAGCTATCCTAAGAAATCACTTGTATAAATTCATTTGCAGGATAAATGACTCTAAAAATGTAATTATTGTGGCCTTGTCAAACATAAGGGTTAGCACTACCATATAACCATATAATAACCATATAACAATTACAGCACGGAAACAGGCCATCTCGGCCCTACAAGTCCATGCCGAACAAATTTTTTTCCCCTTAGTCCCACCTGCCTGCACTCGTACCATAACCCTCCATTCCCTTCTCATCCATATGCCTATCCAATTTATTTTTAAATGACTACACTACACGCTACGAATCCCAGCTGCGGAGACACTGGTATCGTTGTCTCGTTGTAGGACATTGATTATTCTTTTAAGCTGGATTTTTAACTCGTGTATTGTGTTTTAAAAAATATATAATTTATGATGCTTTTATGTGATATACTAAGATTTTAAGATTTTGTATTTTTTTAATGTAATGTTGCCCCTTGTCTGGACCTCGAGTCTGTAATAAAGTTTATTATTATTATTATAATAAAGGCAGGCAATAAATGCTGGCGTGGGCAACGTCCATATCCCATGAATGAACGAAAGACTGAAACATACATTTGTAAGCTTGTAACTTTGTTAGGGGGAATGTGGGTGAAAAAGCAATTCGCTGATTTACGATCATGGTGTAGTGAGTTTGCTGAATACCACCACACAGCTTTTCTCATCACTGCAACACTTGGTTCAAGCAGTTTACCGGTATGGACACCAGTTTTCAAGACAAAGAACAGGAGGGGATTCGGCACAAGCCATTAGCTCTCTGCCAAGAGGGAGGCTTGTTCACAGTTTATATTCAATCCTGGTCATGGCTTTCCCTTTTGAAGCAGGCGACATAATCCATTCCCCAGGGTTCAACATCTCTGTGGTACAGGTCCTGTGTGTGTAAGGAGAGTTGCAGTCAATGTTGGTGTACTAATGAGAGCTGTGTATTCCAAAATAACCCGCAGAGATTGAAGCAGCTCACCTGCAGTGTTTTTTTGTAAGTTCCGTGGCCCTTTTCAGTCAGGTTGTTTAGCTGATGGTATCCCCAGAGTCTGATGGAAGTTGAATATAACCCAGATTAGTTTTGAGGTGTTGGGGAGGAGGGGGGACGAGAAGAAAAACAACATTCTCTGTTTTGAAGCTACAGTACTTTCCCGGTTATCTGGAGCATTCTGTTGAATATTAAACACCATGGGGCTCTGGGTACCACGCAGCTGTATACTTTAAACATCTTTGTTCTTTCAGCTGACAGCACAGGGCATGGACGCCTTGGAGTGTATTGGATGTTATCGGCATCACTCACCTGGATGAAGGTTTCTCTGACTGATTCCACCACCCTCCCCTTTTCCTCACTCATTTATTGCCACCTTTGAAGAAGGTTTATAAAGACAGAGGTCAATTTGACTGTGATTAACAACAGTTATAAAGAATGGCTGAGGAGACTGGCTTTACATCCAGCCTAGATGGAGCAAATGCTTTTGCAGATCATAGAGTATGTTGGCAGATTGATCATGATGCTGAACTGCTCAAAGCCCCAAAAGGTCACTAGACTGCTTTTAACAGGATAAAGAAGTTGATCTAAATACATTTTGCATGAGGCGATTATATGTGCAATGTGTATTGTGCAAAATCAGCCCAACTCGCATATACTGGTGTTTATGCTCTACAAGGCAATTTCTCCTTGCTTCAGTTAACACTCTCAAAATGTCTTTCTATCTCTTTGTTCCCACGATATTTACCTAGTTTCTTCATATAAGGATCCATGGAATTCACCACTACTCTTTAAGATAAGGAAGTCCACATTCTTAGCATTCTTTGAATTTCCCGCTCTACCTACAAGAGTGCTTTTCCTTTATGTTCTTCAGAAATAGGATATGAACGTGCTAAACTGACGCGTATGTTGTGTTCCTGTTCTGATAAATGAAATATGATCCATCTCCAATTCCTGTATTGTGAGATGAAGTGCTAGTAGTTCAGTGAAGACTACATCCTCATGAAGGCCAGGACTTTGAGCTACGATAAGCACATCAGCATCTGGTCATTGAATCATGCAGAGGCGTGGAATTCCCACAAAATCATAGGAGTAGGAATGGTCATAGAAACAAAGACAGAACAAAATAGTTTGAAGGGGAATGGGTTCAAAAGATGGGTGAGTGGTTTTGATTGATGGGACTGGATCTTTGAGCCAAATGGTCGTTTTTCTTTCCGCTCAAAAATCTTGCAGTAATGTTGTTTCAGTTGACGGCCGATGAGGAAGATTGGAGGTAATCGGGACTGTGTTGGGAAGCTCTAACCATTACCTATAATCTCACTGCTCTGTGTAGTTTTACTTGGTAATCTTCACACCGCAGGAGCAATCCAAATAATGCTGCCCGGAGCCGAGAGACTGGGACTGGAAATCCCCAGCTCTCGTTCGGGTTTGAACATTTGATCTGTTATTTGCGTGTGACCTGTGGGGTATAAATCCCTTCTAAATCATTTAATCCAGTGTAAGTGAGCCTGGCTGCAGAGCACGACAGATTTGCATCATACGTGTCCAGCCGTCCTGCGTTTCAAATTTGCGGCATCTGTGGTTAGTTTTGTTTGAAGCTCAGCGACTTTAAACTTGTCACTGTCGTTGAAGCGCTTTGCACTCTTGTTTCCCCTCATCAGCGTACCGGTCGGTCTCAGTGGCTGTGTGGAATCGGACCAGTGGAGGGTTCTTTCTCAAGGCTACAAGCATGCAATTTAGAAAAACAAGAAAGACTTGCATCTTTCATGTCCTTCAGACATTTCAAAGGACTTTCAGCCAATGAAGTTTTTTAGAATTCTTGCCACTGTTGCCGACAAGCTAGATTTAACAGCCAATTTCCATACAGCAGGGCTTACAGACAGCAGTAAGTAATGACCAGATCATCTGTTTGTGAGGTTGGTTGAAGGATAATTATTAGCTAGGATAGCTGACTGCTGATCTTTGAAATAGTGACTAGTATCTTTGACTTCCACTCTGAGGTGCAATACAGCTTTGTTTGATGCTTCACCCAAAGGACAGTGTTTCTTTTAACACGGCAGGGCCTCGGAACCACAGTGAAGGGCGTTAGTCTATACTTTGTGCTGTGGTTCCAGAGAGGGGGCTGGAAACCGCAGCTAATCTCTGAATCCCACGCTGACCCCAAAACTCTCCTCGAGCTCCCAACGCTGTTAACAGAAACAGCTGCGGAAATGCTCAGCAGGTCAGGCAGTATCCATGGAGAGAGAAACAGAATAAACCTGTGTTGGAAGTAGCAGCAGATGCTGGTTTGTACCAAAGATAGACCTAAAATGCTGGAGAAACTCAGCAGGTCTGGCAGCATCTCTGGAGAAAATAAATAGGTGACATGTTGGGTTGGTACTCATCAGACTCAGTCTGACCCAAAACATTACCTATTCCTTTTCAACAGAATTAGCTTTCCTGGTCGCTGATGTTCCTTTAGAACCCATGTAGAGGTTCTAATGAGAGAGCGTTGAGCTGAAAGGTTAACTCTCTCTCTTCACTGACCCAACATTTTTTAACATTGCATTTCCAGTACTTGCAGTTTACTTTTTTGAGGGCACATTCAAATGGTTTGACTACTCCTGTGCCAGAGTTGTTGAAAGGCATGGGTTAATAATGAGTCACTGTGCCTGAAGTAGAAAGCTGTAAATCACTTTGTTGTCTGTTTTATTTATATGTTGGCTGGACATGGGTATCTGATGCAAAGACAGTATTTATTGTCCATCTCTAATTCCTCCCTGGACTTTTACTGAGGGTAATTAGGAATCGCCATGTTCATGAGGATGGAGTGGCACACAGACACTGGGGCATGCAGAACAGTTCTTCATCCATTTTGAACACCACTCTTTGGTGAACCAGATATTTTTAAGTCATTGTTCATTCTTGCATTTTTATTATAGATTTTATTGAATTACTTGAATTTCAATTCCGCAGCTGGTGGGATTTGAACTCTTATTTCTGCATCAATTATCTAGTTCTCATACTCATTGAGAGATAGAGCACGGAAACGAGTCCTTTATCCCTCCGAGTCCACACTGGCCCTCGAACGCTCCTTTGCACCAATCATACACTATTCCAGCTCTGCAGGTGGAGCACGGCACAGTGGCGCGGCGGTAGTGTTGCTGCCTGACAGCGGCAGCGACCCAGGTTCGATCCTGACTACAGGTGCTGTCTGTATGGAGTATGTACATTCTCCCTGTGACCACGTGGGTTTTTGCTGGGTGCTCCGGTTAACTCCTAAACTCCTAAGCTCCTAAGATGTGCAGGTTTGGGCTTCAGTAAGTTGTAAAATTGTCCCATGTCTACATGGGGTGAACGCTGGTCGGCATGGACCCGTTGGGCCGAAGGACATGTTTCTGCATGGTATTTCTAAAGTCTAAAGTAAACTAGCAATGCAGGCTGTTTGCGGCCATTTCCCTGCACTAATTTCTGAGCAGGATGATTTGAGTGATTCCTACGGCCTCTCGTCTCTATACTTTCACAATTGGCCTTTGGGGTTACCAACACTGGACAAGTAGAAGCCGTTTTCCTGCAGATAGCGGAAACCTCTGCTGATGCTTAGTCAGTGTGTTGAGTGCCCTTGGGCATGTGTCTGCCATCGCGTGGAATTCTAAACATTAGACTGACTTCACAACACTGGCAGCTTGAATCGCATAGCAGTGTAAACATAGGATGTTCCTGACAAATGATCTAAGGGCAGAAGCTAATACAAAAGCCTTCATTCTTCCACCAGGCAGCCTGGCACACATTATTGGAATCCAACACGTTTCCTTAAAGGCTTTGAAATCTTTTTGCCAATTTCAAAACAATTTCTACTCCATCATTTAGGGTTTTGACCTTCCCTCTTGGCAAAACCTTCATGTAGATTATAGAAATGGAACTTGCCCGTCTGAATCCTTTTGATTGTGCTAAATTTAGAGCTCTCGCACTGATTCTAAACAGGCCGATATTCTTGGCTTCTCACCAAACTAATCTGGAGTGATCACGGCGGCTTCTGTGTTCCCGAGCCCTCGTAACAGTACCCTACTGGGTCTGTCAAGGACGTACAGTGTGGCGTTTTGATTGAATTATGCAACTTTAATGAGCACACTGTAAAATACTACTGCTTTGTGTCGAGGTACAAAAGTGTGTCTCTTCCTTGCTTGTCAACCAGATGTCACCTCTCATTTGGTTCAAAGGGCGATAGATAAATGGCAGCTCCCACTTCTCCCCTTCACTTCAGGAGCTTATTTGTCGAGTGCCTGCTTCACATGTTGCTCATTAGTGAGCGAGCGAGAGAGCTGACATTTAAATCTACCCTAATGCACTCACAACTGCAAAGCCCTTTCATTGGCGAGGAATTAAGACTGAATCACTGCAGTTAATGGGCGGTGCATTTGATGGTAAACCAAGGGCAAGCATTGCGTTGCTCTTTCCATAGAAAGGAGAGTTCACGAGCAGAGAGAAATGTTGAGGCTTCAATTGATTTCATCCTCTGCCAAAACTCTTCCCCCACTGGCCTCCTCCGCAATACTTGTGCCATTGAGTCATACAGAATGGTAACAGGCCATTTGGCCTGGATGTCTATGCTGATCGGTGGATACCCATCCACATTAATCCCACTTTCTAGCTAGCTCCTGGCCCGCAGCCTTCAATGCCTTGATGATTCCGTTGTTTATCTAAACATCTTCAAAATGCTATCAGTGATTCTTCTTCCACTGCGCTCTCTCTCTCTCTATCTAGTGTATTCCAGGTACTCGCCACTCTTTGGTGAAAAACGGCCCCCTCAGATCCCCACTCAGTTTCTTATCCTAAATCTACATCCACTGGTTTTAATTGACTCTGAGAAGGTGAAAAGATTATTTCAGTCCATCCATTCCATACCCCTCATAATTGTATGTACCTCAAGCAATGTCCCATCTTAATTTCCTCCACTCCAGACAATACGGGTCTGAAGAAGGGTCTTGACCCGAAACGTCACCTAGTCCTTTTCTCCAGAAATGCTGTCTAACCTGTTGAATTACTCCAGCTTTTTGTGTCTTATCTTCAGACCTAGTTAGTCTCTCCATTTGCTCCTCAACTAAAAAGGTCCAACCCTAGCTCCATCCTAGTGAATCCCCTCTGCGCTGGCAACAGCGCTATGCCATCCTTCCTGTAGTATGGTGTACATATGAACCCAGACTCCAGAACTTGATGTTGGGACAGTGCATCTCAAAAGATGTAGAAGTGCTGCACCAATGTCAGTGAGGAACAGCAAACACAGGATCAGGCAAAGTTTGTTGTTTACATAACGAGTCTACGTTTGGGTAAATTGGGTCATTGAATTGTACCAAATTGACCAGTTTACATACTCGAGGAGGTTGAGGGGAGACCTTATTGAAGTCTACAAAATGATGAGAGGCATTCATAGGATAGACAGTTAGAGCCTTTTTCCCAGGGTGGAAGTGTCCGGAGGGCATTGCTATATGATGAGAGGGTGACAATATGATTGAGATGTACGGCAAGCTTTTTATACAGGGGGTGGTAGGGGCCTGGAACACATTGCCAGGGGTGGTGGTGGAGGCAGTTACAATAGCTTAAGCTTTTAAATAGTTACCTGGTTATGGAGGGATATGGATCATTTGTAGGCAGATGAGGTCAGTTCCGCTAGGCATTGTGTTCAGCACAAACATTGTCAGCCGAAGGGTCCGTTTCTCTACTGTCCTGTTCTATGTGGTATGAGCCAGGTCTCTGCACCCTTCTGTACAGACTGTGGGTGCCAGGTGATCTCAGTGTGGGTCTCTCAGTTTCTGATCTCCTTTCCCCTTCCCCATTCTCTTTCTTTTGATGCGGTTCCAGTGAGGGTCACTCTTGAGGGTATTGTCATAGAACGGCATAAGGTTGTACAGGCCCTTTCACCATTCTTATTCAATCCAGTCCTTCAGTGTGGTAACCAGAATTGTACTCCAAATGTGGCAAACTAATGGTTTAGGCCACCAGTTGCTAAACACTTAACTTCCCCTCCCATTCCTGCACTGACCTTTCTTTCCTGGGCCTCCTCCATTGGCAGAGTGAGGCCTAGTGCAAATTGGAGGAACAACACCTCACATTTCACTTAGGCAGCTTACACCCCAGAGGTTTGAATATTGACTTCTCAAACTTCAAGTAACCCTTGCTTTGCCTCTTTCTCCATCCCTCTCCTTTCCCAGTTCTCCAACCAGTCTGACTATCCTTGTTTACATTTTATCTCTGCTTGCTTTGCTGTTGCCATCTCTTAGCTAACTATGATCTATTTTACAATTTATTTGACCATCTGCTTTGTCTCATTTTCACACCTTACTCTTCCTTATCTCTGTATCTCCCTCTCCCCTGACTTAGTCTGAAGAAGGGTCTCAACCTAAAACGTCATCCATTCCTTCTATACGATACGATAGGATACAACTTTTTTCATCCCCGGAGGGAAATTGGTCTGCCGACAGTCACAACACATAAGGTACACGAAAAACTTGAAATTAAAAGTGAAAACACAAAGAAAATGACAAGCGACTGTTGGTTGGCTGCCGTGTGCACAGCACCTTCACCGGAACAAACAAACAAACAAACACAGACTTATTCCCAGGGCAGAGGATTCTAAACTAGAGGGCACTCCCCCTCACCGGGTCTCCCTTTGTTCTCACACCATCCCTCACACCAGGTCCTCCATCATTCTTCACGGCGGTCCCCCCCGATGCCGGGTCCCCATTGTCTTCCCCTCCCCCCTCATGTTCATCGGCCAGTGTTTGCGAGGCCCCACCACCATCAGCCTCCAAGGCCCCACTGCTGTCGAGGCACTTGCTGCCGCCACCGATACTCCCATCGTCGCTGCACCCTCCCTCCCACACCCTTATCCAGGGATGCTGCCTGTCCTGCTGAGTTACTCCAGAATTTTGTGTCGATCTTCAGTTTAAACCAGCATCTGCAGTTCCTTCCGACACAACTAATGCTTTATATAGTTGCAACATGGCGTCACAACTCTATGCTGATGAGCTGTGCCATTCTATGTCATTCGCCTTCTTCACCACACTCTCCAAATGTGTTGCCACTTTTACGGATCTGCTGGCACTTATCCCAATGTTGCTCTGTCCAGCATCACTACAGAAGCCTCTACCATTTACTGTATATGTCCTACTCTTTTCTGCCCTCCCAAAATACACCTGGCTCCCTGGGTGAACTCTGCAAGGGGTCTGAGGTCTTTCCTTGCTCCACACCCACTCTGCCACCTAAACTCAGACCTGTCTGCTGTGTGCACCATGGGTATCAAGCTTGTATATGCATCGCACGTGGCGGTCCAGTTCCTATATAATATCCCAGCAGAGAATCCCACTCCTGCAGTCGCACTAAAACTGCAAAATGATAAAGTGAGTTTCCTGCCTTGCCATGAGGAGTAAAGGACTTCATTGATGGTGAATGGACAGTGCAGTCTTGTAAGACCAGCCACCTCTAACCTTCCGAATGTAACTGGCCTATAATTAGCTTGCTGCTCTGGTGTGATTTCAATGGCATCAGTGTCTAGTTGGTTCACTCCGGCTTTTGACCCTGTTCGCATATGTCCATTTCCTCTGGAGATAATCTATCTGCTTCACTGCAACTTCTACCAATTGCTCTCCCCATTTTGCAAAAAGCACTAGCCACCATCGACCAGGTCTGGCTCATGTGTGACCCTAACAAACTGGCTCTTAACTAGCCTCTGAAAAGGTCAAACAAACCTCGGGGGACATTTGAGAATGGAAAGGAGACCAGTCTTGCCAATAACTTACTGCTGCATCTCCAGAACAATTTCAAAAATGTTCATTCTCTCCCCTGGGAAGCACTTTGGGTAAACATGTAAGTTGTTGGTAAATTCTGAGACAAATGTTTGGAATTGAGGAAGAGGTTTGGAGATTCCTAGTCCAGCAGATCGTCCGGATAAATCCCCTAAATTGGCCCCTTGTGGCCAAATCTTATATGGCTCATCTCCACCAGACATGTAATAAATGGGAATCTCAGGCTTTGAAGGAGTTCGGTTTAACATCTCCCTTTGTTTCTTGTGGGGGAAGGGAGGGGGGTGTGGCTCAATGAAAGGTATTGTCATGGTAACATCAAATCCAAAGTGAGGGATGATAGGATAATTGAAGGCATGGTGCCATTTTAATTAGGACTCTGAGAGATGCCTGCATAAGAATTTGAAGGCTGCTAAATCAAAATGTGAAGACATGTAATTCTTGGCTGGCAAGTTGGTTAAGAAGCAAACATTTTGGTGGTTGGAACTGACTGATATTTGCCTGAATCAGTAAAATAAGTACCTTTGTCCAAAAAAAACCAAGGTTTTAAAAGATCATAGCTGAGTAACTGTCCACAAACCATCATTCATTTGCCAGTTTAAAAGTAATCCCAGGGCAGCAAAGGGATGCCAGATTGCCAAATGAGTTGGAGCCTTCAGGCTAAACCCTCAACAGAGAAACAGGAAGCAGAAAATTAATGGGACCTTTATTGTGGCTTGCGCTCAAAACAGAGAACAATTCAAAAGGGTTTTGTCAATTGAAACATGACCTGGAAATTATTTCTCTTTGGCTCTCTTTCACTTTTTCTCCATTTCTGTAATAACTAAAGGTAAGGAAAAGCAGTATTTCAAATCTAAGTTTAAAAGATCTGCATTCCTACTTCATCGGTAGGTGAGCTTTAAATCAAGAGATTCTGTGTTTATTTGCTGTGTACACAGAACAGTAACATTTTTTATTTCTGCAGCTTTACGGGCATATTAAGCACTGGAATAGCAATAAATGATAATAAATGATAAGCTATTCAAAGAAACTAGACCATGATAGTGCAAACACCAAAATAAATAGCGACATGGTACAGTAAAGTATCCAGTAGTTCAGTGCTGAGGTAGGTTTGTGGTTAGCTTGTGTAGTGTGGTTCAAGAACTTGGTGGATGATGGGAAGAAGCTGTTCTTGAGACTGATGGTAGCAGTTATCATGGTCCTGTACCACCGTCCCGATGGTAGCAGTGAGAAGCGAGTGTGGCCAGCATGGTGTGGTCTTTGATGATATTAGCTGATATGTAGATGATAAAATTGGACGATGGGTAGGCCCTAAGGTCAGGTCTCGCGTTCAAAGGCTGGATCTGGTCTTTCACTTTTGTTACTTGATATTTATTTTGGAAGTTGGTTTGAAAGTTCAAGACTGTGGATGATGCTGTCCCTTCACGGGATACAGGTGAAGGTGAAAAAGCCAAATTTTGATACTTTAGCACAGCAAGAGGTAACTAACTCATTTTGCATTGACTGAACATTGAATTTGGTCCCTACTCAAATGCCTTTTTCCTCTATTTTATATATTTTGTTTAAGTCAAAATAAAATAATTTTCTGAATGTAGAACTTGAGCAACTAAAATATTGTGAGCGGCGCAGTAGCACATCTAGTAGAGTCTCTGCTTCACCATGCTAGTATTTTGGGTTCAATCATGAGTTCGAGTGGAGTTTGCACAGTCTTCCTGTGGACCATGTAGGTTTCTGCCGGGTGGTCCAGTTTCCTCCCACGTCCCAAAGATGTGTGGGTTGCTTGGTTAATTGGTTGATGTAAATTGTTCCTAGTGTGTAAGTGAGTGGCGGAATCTGGGGGCAGTTGATGGGAATGTGGGAAGAATAAAATGGCTTGAGATAGGATTAATTTAAAGGGGAGTATGGATTCAATGGGCTGAATGATCTGTTTATGTGTTATGTCTCTCTCTGATTACCTTGTTTCCAATATCTGTAAAACTTTTTTCTAATCGGACCAATTACAAATCCATCACCTTGAAAGTTGTGAATCTGAGGAATTTTCTGCCACAGAAGGCAGTGGAGGCCAATTCACTGGATATTTTCAAGAGAGAGTTAGATATAGCTCTTAGGCCTAATGGAATCGAAGGATATGGGGAAAAGGCAGGAACAGGGTAATGATTTTGGACGATCAGCCATGATCATATATTGAATGGCGGTCGGTGCTGGCTTGAAGAGCCAAATGGCCTACTCCTGCACCTATTTTCTATGTTTCTGTCAGTTGTTTTGAGATCAGTTTTTTGTGCTTGATCTACAGAACTTGGTGTTTTCTACTTTCTGGTTTCAGCCACATCTATTAAAGCACCTCTCTGTTTTCTCAGTTTATTAGAATCTCTGATATGATGCTTGTAAATCTGTCCTCTAAGCAAACACCATTAAATGGAAATCCATTGACTTCTCAACAGCCTTCTGTTTTTTTCTGAGCGAGTTGTAGCTTTTTTAATAACCAATGTAATCAACATCAATAAGGAATACATCAGCTGGTCTTTATCACTAAAGTTTGTGAGATCTTACTCTGCTAAAATAGGCTGTGGCAATTCAAGATTCAAGAGTGTTTTATTGTCATGTCGCAGACAGAACAGTGAGATTCTTACTTGCAGTGGTACAATAGAATATGTAAACATAGTACTCTGTGAACAATGTAATAAACGAGGGAAAAAAAATTAAGTGTATATGTATGCATACACATAAAAGCACCAAGAAAACAATGATAATTCCTCATTCATCAGCATCTTCAAAGCAAAAAGTTATTATACAGTATATTATCAGTGAGTGGGATATGTTGCGGTGCAGCAAGTCAGTGAATAAATACAAGTGTTTTTTTTCATGATTTTTACCTTGGTCTATCTGTCAATAGACAACACCCAGAAATATGTGTGGTCTTTTGAAGTGTTGTTATAACTGGGCTGATCTGCTGATCTGCTCTTTGGTACAAACTTAAAAATAATTGAACCCGAGACATTATTTGATGAAAGAAATGCTAGATTTTACCACAATACAATTTTTACCTGTGCAGGAGAGGGGTTTAAATGACCAAGACATTGACCCAATACCCAGCAGACTGCTTTGGTCTAAGTAGGGCTATCAATTATTTAAAATGTGGGTTCCATTACTGTTGTATGAACAGCCCGGTCCCTCGGTACTGTATGAACTGACAGAGTGAAGGACAAGCTGCATGGTTTGTGATGCTGTGTGCAAATGTTGTCTGTTCAGTCTCTCATCAGCTTGAGATTCAATGTTTAATTTTCAAATCAGTAGCTTGCAGAACAAATGAGAGAGAGAGAGTGCGTGGCTATTCCAGGGCAGATATCACAAAGATCAGTGAGTGAAGATTCCACTGAACCTCTGAAGAAAGGTCTCAACCTGAAACGTCACCTACTCCTTTTCTCCAGAGATGCTGCCTGACATACTGAGCTACTTCAGCATTTTGTGCCTCACTGGACCATACAGGTTTTTAGAATTGGAAGGTTACACACATAAAGCTGGAGCAAACTCAGCGGGTGCAGCAGCATCTATTTGGGAGCCGAGAACAAGGAAATAGGCAAAACGTTTCGGGCCTAAAACCCTTCTTCAGACTGACCATCAGGGAGACGGTCCAGGGGGTGGGGGGGGACAGCAAAGCCGCTATAGGAAAAGGAGGATGGAGCCGGAAGGCTGGAGGGAGGGAGTAGAGACAGCAGGCAAAGGATGGATTACTCTGACGTGAGGTAAGGGGAGGAGACAGCAAGGACTAACAGAGTTGGGAGAAGTCGATGTTCATGCCCCCGGGGTGCAGACTCCCCAAACGGAATATGAGGTGCTGTTCCTCCAATTTCCGGTGCTGCTCGCTGTGGCCATGGAGGAGACCCAGGACAGAGAGGTCGGAGACGGAGTGGGAGGGGGAGTTGAAGTGCTGAGCCACCGGGAGGTCAGCTAGGTTATTGCGGACCGAGCGGAGGTGTTCGGCGAAACGATCGCCCAACCTCCGCTTGGTCTCACCGATATAGATCTGCTGACATCTAGAGCAGCGGACGCAATAGATGAGGTTGGAAGAGATGCAGGTAAACCTCTGTCGCAGAATTGGAATTTAGAATTGGAACATTGCTTTCTATGCCCTGTCTCATAATAATAATAATAATAATATATTTTATTGTCCTTGCACATAAGCGCTACGGGATTTGGTATGGAGTAATTTTCTTCCAACCGATGTCATAACATAAATAACTAATAAAATTTGCATTTAGATATCCCGAGAACATGGATTGTAAAAAGAACAGTAAAACAGTCAAAACGGTTCAACAGACTAAAGTGCAGATGTGTCTGTGCGACGTGACCATCCGAGGGAGACGGTCCAGGGAGGATGGGGGGCACTCAGCAGGGCCGGTTCAGAGCCGCTATAGCTCTGGGAATGAAGCTGTTCCTGAGTCTGGAGGTTCGGGCGTAGAAGGCCTTGTAACGTCTGCCGGAGGGAAGTAGTTCAAACAGTCCATTACAAGGGTGTGAGGAGTCAAATGCTCCCAGGGCAGAAGGTCGATTTAGAATAAAATGTCCTATGCAATATCTCATCAAACATGACCACAGCATTCAGTAAAAAAGAACTCTGTCCATGACACGGCTTTATAAATTAAATCTGTGGATTGGAATTCCATTCCTTTTCTGCAATATTTACCTCTACATTCCTGCATGGTTAGTTTCTCTAAGTAGGTTCCCAATGTCTAATACATGTGAATGGGATAATTGGGTGAGGTTTAATCTGGTGCAAATTGCCTGCTAGCCCCAATTTTTTTTTCTCTTGTCCTCTTCAGGAGGTGCAAATTCCCCACTGGGATTGATTGCCCTCTGGTACTTTCTCCATATGACCACTCGTTCCTGGACGAGTGGCCAGTGACAATTATTGGGCACTTTGTCTGGAAACAGTCAAAAGCTGGCTGAACTCTGACACTGATCTGTTATAGTTAGAGCAGCAGTTACCATGTATGACATCCCCCCCTTACTCTCTTGTCACACTGAAACCAAGTATAATCTTCAAGTACAACCTGCACAGTAGTGCAGCTGGTAGAGCCATTGCCTAATATGCCAGAGACCCAGTTCATTCCTGACCATGGGTCTCTCCTTCACGGAGTATGCACCTTCTTCTGTGAGTGTATGGGTTTCCCTTGGGTGCTCGGGTTTCATCTCACATCCCAAAGATGTGAAGGTCGATGAGCTAATTCGCTACTGTAAATTGTCCCCAGTGCATATGTGAGATTTAAAATCTGGGGGGGGGGGTTCATGAGATTATGGGGAGAATGAAAAATTTGATAGTGTATGAAGGATCTGCAGATGCTGGTTTACACCAAAGATAGACACAAAATGCTAGAGTAACTCAGGGGGACAGGCATCATTTCTGGAGAGAAGCAATGCGTGGCATGTCGGATCGAGAACCTTCCAGGTCTGAAGAAGGGTCTCGACAGGAAATGTCACCCATTCCTTCCCTCCAGAGATGCTGTCTGTTTCCGCTGAGTTAATAATGGATAGGTGTGGTTGGCGCATAGTCGATGGGCTGAAGAGCCCCAAGAGTCAAGTCGAGAGTGCTGAATTGTCAGATGTACTGACAAGGGAACAATGAAATTCTTGCAGCAACTTTAGAGGCTCGTAAACACAATGTACATAGATATATAATAAAACAAACTTCAATAACTAGAACTAATGGGGTTAAAAGCAAAGTCTATATTGCAATCAAAAACACTGTCCATTGGAGTTCATAGTTACTGAGGTTAGTGTTGTGTGGTGTTCAATGGCTAGATGGTTGCTGGGAAGAAGCTGTTTCCATGCTATATTTCCCTGATTGCCTCTCTCTTAGCTGAGGCTGGCAACACGGATCAGGTATCAATCTGTGGGACTTCTCAGCGGCACAATCTGAGTCAGATGGGAAATTCAACTGCTGAGCCCTGAAGGGGAGACATGTGTTCAGGCACTTTAATATGCAGCAACTGTTTCCCATGACCAGCAAATGCGCTTGGGAGGCCTGTTTGAGACAAACTGCGATGCGGTTCATCAAGAGAGCAAAAGCAGGGAGTGGATTAAATGAGCAGAAATAAGTTTAAAAAGTTTGATCCACTCACTTCCAGCACCAGTCAGCCTTGCAGGCCTGGGGTGGCAGGAGCATTTCCGTTCTGTGTATGGGGATCGGTGTGTGAATGCAAGGCAAACCCTTTTAGAGCATTTTTTAGCACAATTTCCCTTGATTATCATAGTCCTGCAACACAAAACCTGCCCTTCAGTTTACCGAGTGTAGACTGACCAACAAGCACCCATTTTACTAATACTACAATAATCCCATTTTATTCTCCCCACGTTGCCAATATCTCCCCCCAGATCTAACAATCATCTGCACATTAAGGGCAATTTATTGTGACAATTAACCAACCAACAGGAATTGAATTTGTTTAATCTTAACGGCGGGGCAATGCACAAACAAGAATTTGCATTGTATTCCCTACTCCCAAGAAACTGTTTGGAACATGGGCTGCAGGCCAACTCCCCAGAATGGCCACAGGCATAGTTATTGATCAAACCCACAACATTTGTGGTAATGTGCAACTTAAGTAGTTTCTTACCCAATGACATCGCCAAACTCATCATTTGGGAAATTGTCATCAACTCAGTGATGTTATGAAGTAGAAATAGAGTCATAGAATGATACAGTGTGGAAACAAGCCCTTCGTCCCAACTTGCCCACACACAAGCCCTAACCCCACCTGCCTGCGTTTGGTCCAAATTCCGCCAAATCTGTCCTATCCATGTATCCAAATCCTATCCTATCCAAATCCCAGAGGAAACTTGACATTTTGGAAATTCAATCATAATATTTGATTATAGTGTTATATGAACTGGCCGGTTCTTCAGTGTTGCAAAAATTAATGAATGTCTTACTTTCTCAAGGGGAAAGTAATAATGAGTGTTTAGGAAGAAACTGCAGATGCTGGTTTACACTGAAGATAGGCACAAAATGCTGGAGTAACTCAGCGGGACAGGCAGCATCCCTGCAGAGAAGGACGGATGACATTTTGGGTCAATACTTCAGTCTGAAGAGGGTCTCAACCCGAAACGTCACTCATTCCTTCTCTCCAATAATGATAGTTTCCAGTTTGTTTTAGTTCATTTTCAAAAAGATTGACTCGGCACTTCCAGCTAAGAGTCTCGCTTCAACTCTGGCACCAACCCTTCATCCTGAACCACACGTTGACTGTCCATTCCCCTCAAAATGCTGCTTGGTCTATTGAGTTTCTCGAGCAGTTTGTATGTTGCTCCAAATATCTTCTCTCAAATTGCAAGTGTCATGGAATCATGCAAAAGAAATGTGTTCTTTGGCCAGCCATGTCAATGCTGACTGTTTTGCAATCTGCATTAATCCAATTTACCTGCATTAGGTCCAAATCCTTCTATGCCTTCGCATTCATGTCTGAATGTCACTTAAATGTAGTGATTGTGCCTGATTCTGCCACTTCCTCTGGCAGCGATTTCCCAAAAGCACAAGACACAAAAGTTTGAAAACACATCCCACCGGACTCTGGAATAGCCTTTTCTCTTGTTAATTCGGAATGGTCCTTGCATAAGCTAGGGGATCTCCCAAACAACCTCATTGAATATTCAATTTTATTTTCCTGGAACTGTTGCACTACAATGCTGAAACACTATACTCTGCACTCTGGTATTTTTCTCTTCGCTTTAGCAATCTTCCAATTTAAAAAAAAACTGGGAGGAACTCAGCAGGTCAGGCAGCACCTGTGAAGTGAAACAGCGAACAATGTTCTGAATCATTACCTTTCTTCAGATTAATGGAAGAGGGGGAATAGCTCATGGAAAGAGTCGAGGGGAAGGAGTGGAGCAAGAGCTAGCAAGAGGTAGGTGAAGATCCACGTGAAGATGGGGTTATTTTACAGATGAGTTGGGTGGGAGAGAGAAGGATGGAGAGATTAACCAAGGTTGGAGGTAATAAGAGGAGAAAATAAAAAGCTGCAGAGGGTGGATGCTGATAAGTAATGAAGGTGGGAGTGGGCCTTAGAGCCAAAGGGAGCGACTGTAGGTGGATTGAAAATGGGTGGTGCATTCCAGACCATCTAACCCCTCTTCCTTCCAACCATTGAGGAATTATCCTACCCAAGTTACATTCATCCTGGCTCTTTGTATTCACTCTTTAACTAAATGAACATCTTTGATTTCCTCTCTGATTTGACCTGAACTGGGCTGAAAACTAAACAAGATGAAGGAAGATCAATGTGTGTAGACCAGAATATAGCTGAAAAGGAGACTTCATTGAGATGTACATGACATTAAGTGGTATATAGATAACATCATTATTTCATGGTAAGAAGGCCATGATATAGATTTAAACTGGCATCAAGTAGATTTAAAAGAAATGTTAGTGTTTCTTTTCAATGAGAGTGACAAGTATGAGATTTATTTACTGTGTAGACTGATGGTAGAAGCCAAGGCATCAGTAAATGCAGTTGGATACCTGAACAAGGTGGGAAGTACACAAAAAAAAGACGTGTTTATTTTTAAACTTCTTCGACATTAAGATGTGATCAAATTGAAACACCTTACATCTTATAGAAAACTTACAAAATTCTTAAGGGGTTGGACAGGCTAGATGCAGGAAGATTGTTCCCGATGTTAGGGAAGTCCAGGACAAGGGGTCACAGCTTAAGGATAAAGGGGAAATATTTTAAAACCGAGATGAGAAGAAACTTGTTTCACGCAGAGAGTGGGGAATCTCTGGAACTCTATGCCACAGAGGGTAGTTGAGGCCAGTTCATTGGCTATATTTAAGAGGGAGTTAGATGTGGCCCTTGTGGTTAAGGGGATCAGGGGGTATGGAGAGCTAAAGAGGCAGGTACGGGATACTGAGTTGGATGATCAGCCATGATCATATTGAATGGCGGTGCAGGCTCGAAGGGCCGAATGACCTACTCCTGCACCTAATTTCTACTGATTTCTATGAACCATTTTTTGCTGTCCTATGTATGAAGTCCTTGCTGGTTTAAAACCAAGGTGGCGGTGATCTAGTCGTCAGCGGACCACTGTTCCCTCCTGGAGAGAATGAAGCAAAGGGTGACACTTCTCTCCAAATGCTTTTTGGGTAGGGATTTTTCCAAGATTTTTTCCAGGTATAGGGGAATGGGATATATTAGCAAATAAAGGTAGTGCGCAATTTGGATGGGAACCTGTAGGGGGTGGTGTTCCTTTGTGCCTGCTGCCCTTATCCTTCTTGAGGGGAGACTGCTCAAGTTTGGGAGGTGCATCGAAGCAACTGAGGGGAGAGAGACTATTTCATTTTCAACCATAGTCTGCATGTCTGACTTTATGATGAATGAAAGGTTGTTGATGAAGCAGCTAAAGATGGCTGGGTCAAGGATACTAGTCTAAGAGACTACTGCACTGATGTCAAAAGACTGTACTGATTGGCCTCCAACAACCACAAACCCTTGTGTGAGGTTTGACCCAACCACTCAAACTTTCTAATAATGCTCACTGATCCATTTTTACCAGGGCTTCTTAATGTCTTATGTATGAAGGAAATGCAGATGCTGGTTTAAACCAACGATACACACAAAATGCTGGAGTAATTCAGCGGGACAGGCAGCATCTCTGGAGAGAATGAAGTCTGAAGAAGGGTGTCAACCCGAAATGTCACCCATTCCTTCACTCCAGAGATGTGCTCCCACTGAGTTACTCCAGCATTTTGTGTCCATCTTCTTAATGTTTTTGTATACATGATTTCATGTATACTGTTTACTTATGAGCTTCAAGGAATTTTATAGCACCCCAGGCTTCTTATCGAGTCCACATCACAAGATTAGAAATTATTCATCCAGAGCTGAACATGCTTCTTGGCACCTGCATACAATGGCGTCTTGCGCTTCTTGTGTATGGTGGTGGAAACAGGGCCACGACGTCAATGCTCTTTCCTTGACCCCAGCACCCTGGTGAATGACAATAAACTATCGACAATAAATCTGAATCTGACTAATCAGAAATGCTTCCTTGATGGATGGGCAGTCATCTCACCTCACCACTGCAATTAGGCGATGAGAACAAAGTTGTCTTTCTCAGACATTGTGTCAACCCTCCTACCATCATGCAGGAACTAGAAACATTTCTAACACTGATGAATAAACTAAATTGTCGGGAACATTTGAATTTGGTCAAACTTGTCTTTTTCTGAATTCAACCTCGGTGTCTTGCCAATCATCCTGCCCCCCCACGGACACTTAAGCCTAACAAAACGTTTGCTATGTCGGGCAAGGGAGGTGTAAATGCAGTCATTGTCTCTGTACTGTACATACAATTTCAATTAAAATTGAATTGAATCTGAATCTTCTGCCAGACGGGAGAGGAGAAAAGAGAATGGATGATCAGAGTCTTCTTCTTCTTTCGTGTGGCGTGCACAACCTAAAGTTGTTGGACAACTTGTTCTATTTGATCTTCCGTTTGTGCAAGTCGAGTTGATTGCATTAGTCGAAACAGGGCGGACCACGTGAAGGTTGCAATCTTCCACCCCATAATCGGAGTAAAAAAGGTCCTTGATTATATTGTCTGCTTTCCCAATTCAACGTGAAGTGGAGATGGAGTCCATGGAGGGAAGTCTGGTTTGTGCGATACACTGGGCCACAGCCACAACTTTCTGCAATTTATTGCAGTCTTGGGCAGAGCTGTTCCCAGACCAAGCTGTGATGCAACCTGATAGTGTGTGATTTCTACGGAGCATGTGTAGAAGTTGGCAATGTGATGCTGACTGAGTAATCTTTTTCAGTAGTGGCATTGGGGACATAAATATTATCAAGCAATGCCAGGGAGATCTCTTTTCCTTTTCCAAATAGTGATATGGGATTTTATTTTTACAAGAAGATAGATTCAAAGAAGAGCAGTAATTGTGGCAGATTATCCATCAAACAAAATGGCTGAACAAGCAGATCATCTGGTCAATGTTGCATTGCAGCTTGTGGTGTCTATCTGTGTGTTAGTTGGCTGCTTGTGAACACTGAATGTCTGACAACATCTAAAATACTTTTAGTTGTGGTACTCTGGGGTTGGTAATGTTCTGAGGTTCTGAAAGGTGCTGAAGGAGTGCATATTCTTTGTTCATTTGTTTTTACATTCAGGCAATAAAGCCTCAATAATCCTCTGATGATTCGGAGATGCTGATAATTCGGCAGCTGGCCTAGTAGATAATGCTTGCTGCACTTAGATCCTATAACAGTACGGCACAGGAAAAGACCCTTCGGCCCACAATGTCGTCACTGAACATGATGCCAAGTGAAACTAATCTCATTTGCTTGCTCATGATCTATTCCAAGCATTACCACATGGCTATCTAAAAAGCCTCTTAAATGCCACTATGGTATCCGTCTCCTCCACCACTCCTGGCAGCACATTTCAGACACCCACCACCCTCTGTGTAAAAACAAATCTTGCCCCACACATCTCTTTTTTTTTTTAAACACTGCCCCTTTCACCTTAAAGCCTCACCCTCTAGTCCTTGACATTTTCCCCGTACATCTCTTTTAACAATTGTTCCTTTCACCTTAAAGCTACACCTTTTATTCGATGATATTTCCATCCTGGGAAAAGGGTTCTGACTGTCTACCTTATCTAGTAATTGTACAGTATCATCCTCCAATCAGCCTCTAACACTCCAGAGAAAACATTCTAAATTTGTCTACCCTCTCTGTGTAACTAATTCTCTCTAATTCAGGCAGCATTCTGATGAACCTCTACTGCACCCGCCAAAGCCTCCACATCCCTTCTGTAATGGGGCAACCACATCTGTATACAATACACCAAATGAGGCCTTACCAAAGTCCCAAAAAAGCTGCACCAAGACTTATTGACTCTTATCCTTCCCATTTTGTTGTTTCTTCGATCCTTTCCACTCATTGATTCTTATTTCCACTCCCACTCACTGGGGCCCACGTTCCTACCTCCCTTCCCATTCATTCAGGCTTTGGTTCACATGTTCCTTTTGATTCACTGGGAAAATGTATTAAAACTGCAACATCTTTTAACAAACAAGAAAGTAGAAGTATGTTGCAGTATTAATAGAATTAATAGATTAACATCCAATCGTCCAGATGATCTGTTGATCTGGCTCCATCAAAGTGTCGGGCATGCCGGCTTATCAGGATGTTACTGTATATTAGAGGGATCACATGCTAACATTAACTGTACTGTCTAATGAATGTGACTTGCAAGGAGCCCATCGCTCAGCACCAGGGTAATGGGAAGCTTTATCAAGGCTAGTTACACTCCCTTCTTCATTTGCCAAGTTCGCTGAGTCACAGCAAACATTCAACTGGATCTGTCAGCGAAATTTATCATTAAAAGCTATAATTTAACAAAAATAAATTAACAGCAAAGTGGAAATAAAAGACTGGTTGTGGTAATAACAACTCTTGCCAGCTCTTTTAAAAATAGTTGCTGGAAATGTCACTCCCCTCTTTGGATGACACGCTCACCTATGTGATTTCATCTCCTATTATTTGACGCACTTGCCTTTCATGTCTTTTAACTTGTGCCAATGGGCCTCTTGCAAAGACTGGTGCACACAGTGGTGTGAGCAGCATACAGCACAGTCCCACTCCCATCATGAGCTGTGGCTGATGTACAGGACAAAAAACGAAGTGGCAAGCATGTCACAGCAGCAACTGGGACTCTTGGCCACCATCTGCATTGTATCAAGTTCTCGCAGATGTGGCTTGTGCAAAGAATGTGTAATCTGTCTGAGAAAGGCAGGGCAGAAAACAAACCCAGTTATTGTTGTCCAAAAATAAACATACCAGTGTCCTCCCCCTCTGCTGCCTTTTCTGTATTTTCAACCATTCGACAGTTTACGTGGCGTTGGGTTTTGACTGCACCAGCTGCAAAAAACACTTTATTCTCCATTTCAAAAGATAAAAGAGAACCCTTGTGTTTGCAGAACATCTTTCATCACCTTATTACAACCCAAAGCACCTGAGTGCCGCTTCTGGTAACCTTTGCTGTTGGGAAATGCTGGCCAATTCTCAACATTTCTATAGATGCACAAGTAGTGCAGCTAGTGGAGCCACAGCCTCAAAGCTCCAGCAATCCAGGTTCAGTCAGTGTGGAGTATTCGCATTCTTCCTGTGACCAGGTGGATGTACCATGGGTGCTCCAGTTTTCTCCTTCATCCCAAAGACGTGAGGTTTGATTGGCTTCTGTAAATTGTCGCTGGAGGGAATTGAGGGGAAAATGGGAGAACAACGTGTGCCTCTATTACCTACTCAGATGCAAGAGTACACATTGCAGATCTCAGCCTTCCCCTACCCAAGCACCCTGGACCCCCCACCCCAGCTCCCGTTCCAGAGTAATGAGTGAGCTAGATGCTGTGTTAGCAGGATTTTGGGACTGTTGGACAACACTGAATTATCAGAGTTTTGCTATATTTCTTGATTGATATGTAACGTTGATGGGTGTAATGGTCCCAAGCAGCACGATGTGATTGATTTGTACCGTACTTAGTGGCTGTCAGATGGAACATTGTGTGGTGCTGTCTTCCCCATTACCCCACCTCTATTGACCCCAGTGTGGTATAAAGCTGTAAATAGAGAGATGCAGGTTGTAACATTGGATGGAGCTTCAGCAGTTACACTTCTTTCCAGAGCTGTCGCTCATAGATTTTGCAGAATCATAGTGGTTCATGGGGCAGCACAGCAGTAGAGTTGCTGCCTTGCAGCGCCAGAGACCCGGGTTTGATGTTGACTATGGGTGCTGTCTGTACGAAGTTTTACGTTCTCCCTGTGATTGCGTGGGTATCGTCCGGTACTGCGGTTTCCTCCTACACTCCAAAGACACACAGATTTGTAGGTTAATTTGTAGGTTAATTGGCTTCGGTAAGTTGTAAAATTGTCCTGTGTGTGTGCGTGCGTGTGTGTGTTAGTGTGCTGGGTGATTGCTGGTCAGTGTGGATTCAGTGGGCTGAAGGGCCTGTTTCTGAGCTGTATCCCTAAAGCTTCTCTAAAGTCCTAGAATGGTTATAGAATAGAATGAGCCTATTCATACGCCTGTACTGGCTTTATGGATTTGAACTCCGCTGTGCTTCCAACTGCCCGTTCATTTCTTCCTTTTCCAAAACTTATCCAGCTGTCTTTTGAATGCTACAATTGATCATGCCTCCACTGCTACCCCCGGCAATGCATTCCACATCCTGATGAGTAAAAACAATTCACATTATTTTTGTTTTATTTTGCCAGTCACCTTCATTCATTTCTCCCTTAGTTCTTGATTCCTCCAATACAAAGAACTACTGTCTAATCCACTGTCATTATCCTTCATGATTTTACATGCCTACATCAAATCTCCTCGCCAAGCTCCCGTTCCAAGGAGAACAAACCAGCATCTCTGCACACTTACTGACAATCCTTTATTCCTGCAATCGGTAGATTTAGTAAATCTCTTCTACGCTCACTCATGAAATCTTATCTTTCAGAAAATGTGGCACCCAAAACTGGACTCAGTACTCCCAACTGTGCAGCATTCGTAAAGGTGTAAACAGATGTCAATTGACTCTTGGTTTTGTAAAGTAACCAATATACTTGTTCATTAGCTTTTCTAAGGAGCAAGTCCTCTCTTTTTTTGCAGTCCCTCATTGGCAAGTTCAATTAAGCCCCTGTCCCACTTAGGAAACCTGAACGGAAACCTCTGGAGACTTTGCACCCCAGCCAAGGTTTCCGTGCGGTTCCCGGAGGCTTTTGTCCCGACAACCACCTGCAACCTCTGGGAACCGCACAGAAACCTTGGGTGGGGCGCAAAGTCTCCAGAGGTTTCTGTTCAGGTTTCCTAAGTGGGACGGGCATAGATCTCTAGTGGGAAAAACGCAAAGTGCTAAGTAACATTGCTGGAGAACACAGATAGGTGATGTTTCAGGTTGCAGTCCTTTTTCAGACCCTGTGGCTCTGTTTGTAATGCCGTTTGCAGTCAAAGCAGTCCATTGAGACAGCTCAGCCCTTGGGCAAGGTACCAGAGCGTAATTGGCCTTCCAGATCATTTTAATGTGGGTTTCTTCAGAATATAAATGGCACAGAGTAAGAGAACAAACTGTAAATGGCCATGAATTTCGCAAGGCAACATGCAGGTTGTGATAACCACAGATCCAAAATGCTAATTAAACAAGTGTTTCCCTACATCCTTTGACAACTTCCTCCATCCTTGTACTCAAATACCTCCACACCGTCAATCCCCATCTCTGCTCCCAGCTCAACCTACACTACTCATTCCCTTAACCACCAAAGCCTGAGTCCTTTAGGAAATCACCAAGCTGTATATCACTGTACTTGCGGATTATGTAATAAACTCGACTTGACTCTTCTTTCCATTCATTCATTCCGAGCATTGATGGAATATTTATTTCCATTCAGGTCAGGTAACAGCTCCCAAGTTAATCACTTGTTGGCTGAAGCCAGTTTCAGACAAGCTTGGTTGACGGGGCAGAACAAACACCAAACAACATTGTCATCTGGTTGAAGGTATCAGAAATGTGGGGGCGGGGGGGGCTGGAGGTCACCACAACCTTGGATACACCTGGTGAATCGGATGCAGAATAACTAATGCAAGTTATATTGCCGACTGCACTATATGCCTGAAGTTTAATTGTATATTTTTTCTATTCAGTATTATGTGAATCAAATGGTTTATATTTGAAGTGAAGCACAATAATAACATTTACCGGTTGATTCATTTAAGTTGGAAAATTCACACAAGTGTATCATATGTTCCTTGCACTCCCCATCTAATTTTCAAGTCAGGGGCATTGGTATTGAAATCGTTTCTTGGAAGAACAAGTTCAACGGGATGATCTCTAGTCGAAGGTGTTGGTTATGGAGAACCTCCATTTAGATAATTGCCAAGAAACTGCACTATCTAGTCCTGCGGCACCCACATTGGACACTCTTGGGACAATGTATTCTTCAAACTGCAGAGCTAGAATGCAATTTAAATTATGCGGACATATATTCTTGGGTCCTCGTCCCCATACCTGCATTAAAATCTTCCCCATCTCCAATCCTTACATCCATCCCAACCCCAGCCAGCAACACCGACCCTTGACCCCTTTTCCTCCCCCTTTAATAATACAGTCATGCCCTTTGCCCCCCTTTCTCATCTCCATCCACAATAATTTCCTGCTAGCTATCCCCCCCCCCCCCCCCCCCCCCCGTTTTTTCTCCCTACTCACAATAAAGCACTGGTTTCTACTCTCTGCTCTACTTCAATCCTCTTTGCTCCCACACACACTTTACTTCAATCTGCCAGCCTCCTTTCCCACTACCAATACCATCTCCTTCACCCACAAATGCAGATATTGAATGCTCACCACCACAACCACCACCAAGGCCCATGGGGGGGTACGTCCAGAGCTTGAGCTGAGGGAAGGAGGACCATGTGAGGCAATTCTTCTCCCCGTATTCTCACCCAGTGGTCCTATCGATACAAAACTACTGGTGTGCCAATGACCAAAGCAGTTGTTGATGCCCCGTGTATGTGCCATTCTGGTTCACACTAATAGATGCACAAGAATTTTGAGTTTGGTGCCAAGTTCTCGTTACCTGCTGACTCACTATCTGTGGATCCATTTACTCATGAAGTCATCTACTTCCTCATGTGGGAGCTGTGATAAACATCCTGCATTCTCACAAAGGCCTCTCCTGTCGTGTCCAATGAATCATGTTTACTATCAGATGGTTTACATTTGATGTCTGGCGTGGGCATGTAGTGTAGTGTCAATAGTTGGTGAGTGACAGGGTGAGTGTGTGGTACTGTATGTGGGCCAGAGTTGGGGTCTGGCGTGTGAACAGTGTGAGTGAGCTGGAGCTGGGGTCTGGAATTAACCCCTTGACTGAGGATGGTTGATGGATAAATATTCAGTGGAAGAATTCTCCTGTTCCTCTTCCAAAGAGTAGTTAGATATTTTATAAGAACCTACAAGTGTTGGAAGATCATAGTAATTTACTGCAAGACAGCAGCACTCAGTCACATTAGACCAGATTTTTTTTTTAACCAATTACCTTAAATGTATTGTTTTTTCACTGACACTTCTACCTGTTGGAATATTAGATTAGATGAATACTTTGATTGTCACACGTGAGATGCTTTATTTTGCATACCAAGGCATATAATGAGTTCCCACGTAAGGGGTACTGACAAAGCTACAGAGTGTGCCTACTTCCTCCTCTTATCATAGCCCCTAATAATTTGGAAAACTATTAAACTTTTCTGCCGAATGAAATATGCAACGGGCCATTTTGGGAAATTTGGAAGAGCGTTCTGTTTTCCCCCACCACTAAACCCTGGTGTTAATTTGCCTGTTTGTTCATTTTCATCAGGAGAACACCTGCGGATCTGCCCTCAGGGTTATACCTGCTGCACCAGTGAAATGGAGGAAAACCTGGCCAAGAAGAGTCGCAGTGATTTCGAGGACCTGGTGAGAAATGCCAGCCGGACAGTGCAGGCTATGCTCAAGGGACAACACGACAGCTTCGACAGTGAGTTTGAGCATTCATGCGCGGCGAGGGAGCAAGGTGGGAGGGCAGCGGGATGGATGCGAGTGGAGTGGGTGGCAACTGGATTCTGGACATACAAGAGGGAAGAGGTGTTGGGTTCGAATCGGGTTGAGCTCGAGTGACAATAACGGTTTGTGGTGATTGCAAGGAATGCATGAGAGGGGCAGTAAAGCTTGTGATGTCAAGGTGCTGGGTTTGCGAATGGTTGCTTTTCACCTTCTGTTCATCAGAGCTTGGTTTTGATTACTTGCCTTCAATCAGATGATCTTCAAGTAGTGAGAATGAAGGAAGCCCCAGTTAATGTGGCACGTTTTCCAAGTTTTAACTCCTGTGATTCTTTTGCAATGTTATTTTGATGATCTAGAAATTAAATTCCCAGTCGGAGTCCTTAGCCACTGAAAAGCGTATTTTGGAGGACCAAGAAACCAAGAAGAAGAATCATTATTTGGGTGCATTTATGCCAATAACTTACTTAAAAACAGTAGTAAAAAATATAATGAATAGCGATGGTTTTTCGAGGTGTAAAAACCCAGAGTTACAGATTGGATTCTAATTGAGGCGTTTGGTTAATTTATAAAGAAACTTGCGTTCATATATAGTAATAGACCAAGGCGGGGTAATTATTTTACAAATGTGATCGCAGTCATAAAAAGAGCCAATTTAGACCCACTTAATTTCCATTAATAAGACTGAAGATAATGAACAAGTTAGCCAGTTTTGGGGTGTCTGTTAAGATCTAGGGCACTTGCAACCAGCACCGTTGCTTGCAAAAAAATACTTGCTTGTGTCTATTTTCAATCAGATAGCCAAGGCCTTGGTTCAAAGAACTATCTCAAAGAAGGTACCTCTGACCATGTTGCACACTTTTAGAATATAGAGCAAATTACAGCACAGGAACAGGCCCTTCAGCCCACAATGTCTGTGTCGAACATGATGCCAAGATAATTTGCACATGATCCAAAGCCCTCCATTTCCTTGCATCTAATACCCTCTTAAAATCAGTTATCTGATCTGCCACAACCCCTGGCAGCTCTGTGTAGAAATAAAAATCTGCCTAGCACATCACCTTTAACCTTTGCCCCTCTCACCATAAAAGTTATTACCCTTTAGTCTTTAAAATTTCCATCCTAGGATAAAGGTTGTGACTGTCTGGCCTATCTATGCATCTCATAGTTTGATATACTTCTATCAAGTCTCTTCACAACCGCCAGCATTCCAGAGAAAACAATCCAACCTTGTTCAACCTCTCTTGTAGATAACCACCTAATCCAGACTACATTGTGGTAAATGGTTCACTCTTCCCAATGCCTCCATATCTTCCTGCAAAGGAACAACAGAACTACACACAATACTCCAAATGCAGCTGAGCCAAAGTCTTATATCATGAGCTATATCATGACTTTCTGATTCTTATACTCAATGCTGTGCCTCAGTACATGTGGCAATAAACTAACTAAAACTGAAAAAAAATAAAGAAGGTGAGCATACCATACATCTTCTTTACCACTCTATCTGCTTGTGTTGCCACTCTTATGGAGCTATGAATCTTGATTCCAAGTTCCTCTGCACATTAATGCTGTTAAGGATCTTGCTATCAACCATATACCTTCCCCCTGCATTTGGCCTCCCAAAGTGAAACACCTCACACTTGCTTGGATTAAACTCCATCTGACATTTCTGTATACTTTGTCAGCCTTCCCACTGCCTGCAACTCCAGCGATCTTGGTGTCATCTGCAAATTTGCCACCAACTCATCTACATTTACACCCAAGACGCTTGTATATATCACAAATAACATGGATTCCAGTGCAGATTCCTGTGGATTTTAACTGGTCACGTACCTTCAGCTAGAATTATGCCCTTCTACCACAACCCTCAGCCAACTGAATGAGCCAGTTTTGAATCCATATGACCAGGTCACCTTGAATCCCGTGCATCTTAATCTTCTGGACCTGCCTACTATGGGGGATTTTAGCAAATGCCCATTGATTTTGCCCTGTAATCTCATCCATGACTATGAGTCAAAGATACTTTGAGCGTACAAGGTTCTGATTTATGAGCAGGAAAGCTACCATTCTTCTAAGTAATGCATGGAATCGTGGATATGGGAGAGTGAGCTACAGTCAAGAGGGTTTGCTGATTTATCTAATAAAGAATGGTTAACCAGAAATGAATAACAGGCTGTATCTAGCACATACTTGAAGGATGTGTGTGTGCAGAATAATAAACATCGGGAAATGAGTAACAGACTGGAATCTAATCGGTTGTTTAAATGTGGGGGAAGGTTGCATTAATGCAGCAGTTTTCATGATCTCAGGACATTTCAAAGCGCTTTACAGTCAATTAAGTATTTTATAAAGTGTGGCTGCAGTTGTAATAAGAAAATGAGATAGCCATTAGAAAGCCCCCATCACAAGACAAGTGATAAAGACTAGGGGCTGAGCAAGAGATTAGCATTGTCCAAATGAGTGGAGATATTTCTCCTGCCCTTGCTTCAAATAATGCCGTGGATCCTTCAGACCCACCTGAGAGGGTAAGAGATTTTATCTTTCCCCTGCAAGGCATTTATCAATACCAGGAGTGAATCACAGGCTGAAGTCAAAGCCAGGGATTGGACACCTTATATATATAATAGTAGATGTCAGGGAATGGTGCAATGATATAGTAATGATATATATATATATATATATATATCACAATGAAACTGAAAAATTAGTTGAAAGTCATTGGGTTTATATGTTAAAAAGCCAACCTGCTTTTCCTCTCTGGAGTGGAAGATTCCAGTGTTTTGTTGATCTATTGACAGTTGAATTGCACTGAATTACTAAATCAATGACGATACATTTTGGTTTAGTTGAACTCGGCATCTGATTTCATGTAGCCAAAGATAGCGATATGTTTCTGTCTTAATGTGAAGCAATGTCAATGATACTGTTGTTTGCAAGAACATCAGGAAAACGATCAGGAGGGCATCATTTGGGTCTCATTCCT
Organism: Leucoraja erinaceus; assembly: GCF_028641065.1. Taxonomy (NCBI): domain Eukaryota; kingdom Metazoa; phylum Chordata; class Chondrichthyes; order Rajiformes; family Rajidae; genus Leucoraja; species Leucoraja erinaceus. The sequence goes on along the minus strand of NC_073390.1, from coordinate 30,203,173 downwards.
CAAGTTCCGTTCAATAGGATCTCAACTCGCTTTCCTTAATATCTTAAAAAATAATCAATTTATTTTTTACATACACTCAGTGATGCAAACTCCATGGCACTCTCGGGTAAAGAATTCCGATGATGCACTAACTACCATCTAGGATAATAAATCTCTTCTGTTCTCCATATTGCATGGCTGAACCCTTATATTAAGACTTTGACCCCTGGTTCAAGATTTGCCTGGGGAAATATCCTTGCATATATGGTTTTAAGCCACATAAGAATTTAACATGTTTCAAATCAGATACCTTTCATTCTTCTAACCTCAAAGAGTTTAGGCACAGTCTGCTTATGGTCCCCTAGCATGACAAACCTTTCATCTACTGAGTCTGTCATTCTGGTGAACCTTTCTTGTACTCCTTTCCTTACAACACTTGCTTCCTTAGAAAAACCCGTGCACAATATTCTAGACATGATCTTACCAAGTCACTATGTAATCGGTCCCTAGCCTAATTGCTTGGTGTACCTGTCTTCGTTCATATGTTGTAATGTCCCAATTCCTTTGAAAATTAACTCTTCAGTCTCTCACCATTTAATAAAGTAATCTCCATTTCTATTTCTTCTGGATAATTTTCATTATATTCCATCTGCCCTGTCCTTCCCCTTTCTCGTAATTTGTCAGTATCCGCTTTGGCCTTTCAGTATCTCGAAAACATGGACGTATGATCATATTGAATGGCGGTGCAGGCTCGAAGGGCCGAATGGCTTACTCCTGCACCTATTTTCTATGTTTCTATGTATCATCAGCAAACTTGCTTCCACACCTTTTTGATCTCCTCATTCAAACATATAATGTGAATATCTAGGGCGTCTGCACCAATCATGCTGCTGCCTCTTGGCCTGAAGGTGATCCATAAATCTCTACTCTATTTCTATCCATTAACCAATTCTCAATCTATGCTAGTATATGAAACCCTGTTCTAATCTTACCCTGCATTCTAATTTTATTTAATTATCTGACTCACCGGATTAAAAGTTGATCATTACAGGCCAGACCTCTCTGAGGAAAGACTGATTCCACATCCTTTGATCTCAGTGGAATGTCGATTATCAAGCCATAGCTGATATCTTTAACTGGTCTGAATTCTGGTCACTGAGAATATCCAAATAGGGTGCTGAAAAAGAATACGAAGGAGCTACACTGGTAACATGAGGACCACTCGTCAGAGTGGGGATCCAAAATACTGCATTGGGATCGAGTTGTGCTCAGTGGCTAACTAGTAACTGAAGCTGGTCTGCATGCTACTGAATGGGGTGGATGAATATTCTGCTCGTATGAAACTCCTTTCAGGGAAAGGAGAGGTTAAGAGTCTAAACCTATTAAAACCATTCATCACCAAGAGTTTTGCCTGCCTTTCATGAAGGTGGTGATGAGTTCTCTTTGGGTGGGAGCTCTCGGGTGATTCAATTCCCGCTGCCACCTTTTCTCACTGCTACAGTGGGTATAGGAGATACAGAAGCCTGAATGAAGTCCTACATCACCAGGTTGAGGAACACCTACTTTCCTACAACCACCAGGTTCCTGAACCGAAGAGCACAACTAAGACAGTCAGCGGACATACAATACATGATTGCAAAACGAGCCATCCACAGTGTAAAGATACAAGTTGGTACCTTGGCAACAGAACACCACGGATATCTCCATGGGTTTTCTCATTGTTTTTGCACTAATGTCTTGTTTTGCGTAGACAACAATGCTGGAGAAACTCAGCGGGTGAGGCAGCATCTATGGAGCAAAAAAAATAGGCAAAGTTTCGGGTCAAAACCCTTCTTCAGACCTTCTTGTTTTGCGTAGTTTTTCTTTTTAGTGTTTGGGATAATCTACATGATATATGTACATTTTATGTTTTGTGTGTTGAGTCTATGTAACTGCGATGCTGCTGCAGGCAAGACTTTCAATATATGTCCATCTCACCATACCTATGCACATGACAATAAATAGGAACTTTGTCCTAGTACCACTATCTCCATGGTCTTGTTTTAGTTAGAAAGGACAATCTTAATTTACGGCACTGTTCGTTGGTGTGGCTCAGCGAGGGATGGAATGCAACACATTGGTGAACGGAGCCATGGGTTTTGGCTCCCGAGTGTGCCAGGAGCTCCCAGTTTATGTTTTGTAAGGCGGATGCAAATGGATGAAGAATGAGGCAAATCACACATCACATGAGATAAGTGTGATCAGTCAGCAAGCTTTATTTCACAGCTTTCAAAACATCAATATTTAGTAGCTGGCAAGTTCACGTGCCAGAGATTCCTGCCTGTAAACCAATCCCACTTCTGTCTGCGACCCAGACTGAGGTGGAATTTCACTCTCTGACCACTTTCACACTAAGTGCTTGAGCTTGCATTTGCTGTATTGACACTTCCCACACCTCACAGGTATTTGATCTGCAGAGGCAAAATGGCTTTTTTATATCCCTTCCCACTATTAGCAGTTCGTGGTTGTGGTTCAGCTGGTTACTTCCTGTAAAATCGAGACCCAGTGGTCAAATGCGTGGGTCTGAGTCCCAGCATTACTTTCCTGAAACAAATACCTTTCACACATACTCCTCTCATGACCTACATTTTGTATTCTGCTTGGGTAGCTTACAACCCGATGGTATGGATTGTATGGAGAGAGAAAACAGGGAATTATAGACCAGTTAGCCTGATATCGGTGGTGGGGAAGATGCTGGAGGCAATTATAGAAGATGAGATAGCTCAACATTTGGATAGCAGTAACAGGATCGGTCCGAGTCAGCATGGATTTACGAAGGGGACATCATGCATGACTAATCTTCTGGAATTTTTTGAAGATGTAACTAGGAAAATGGAGAAGGGAGAGCCAGTGGATGTAGTGTACCTGGACTTTAAGAAAGCATTTGATAAGGTTCCACATAGGAGATTAGTGGGCAAAATTAGGGCACATGGTATTGGCGGTAGAGTGCTGACATGGATAGAGAAGTGGTTGGCAGACAGGAAACAAAGAGTAGGGATTAACGGGTCCCTTTCAGAATGGCAGGCAATGACTAGTAGGGTACTGCAAGGCTCGGTGCTGGGACCGCAGCTGTTTACAATATACATCATTGATTTGGATGAAGGGATTCAAAGTAACATTAGCAAGTTTGCAGATGACACAAAGCTGGGTGGCAGTGTGAACTGTGAGGAGAATGCTATGAGAATGCAGGGTGACTTGGACAAGTGGGCAGATGCATGGCAGATGAAGTTTAATGCGGATAAATGTGAGGTTGTCCACTTTGGTAGCAAAAACAGGAAGGCAGATTACTATCTCAATGGCGTCAAGTTGGGAAAAGGAGAAGTACAATGGGATCTGGGGGTCCTTGTACATCAGTCTATGAAAGTATGTATGCAGGTACAGAAGGCAGTGAAGAAAGCTAATGGCATTTTGGCCTTTATAACGAGAGGAATCGAATATACGAGCAAATAGGTCCTTCTGCAGTTGTACTGACCCCTAGTGAGACCACACCTGGAGTATTGAGTGCAGTTTTGGTCCCCTAATTTGAGGAAGGACATTCTTGCTATTGAGGGAGTGCAGCATAGGTTTACAAGGTTAATTCCCGGGATGGTGGACTGTCATATGCTGAGAGAATGGAGCAGCTGGGCTTGTACACTCTGGAGTTTAGAAGGATGAGAGGGTATCTCATTGAAATATAAGATTGTTAAGGGCTTGGACACGCTAGAGGCAGGAAACATGGTCCCGATGTTGGGGGAGTCCAGAACCAGGGGCCACAGTTTAAGAATAAGGAGTAAGCCATTTAGAACGGAGACGAGGAAACACTTTTTTTCACAGAGAGTGGTGAGTCTGTGGAATTCTCTGCCTCAGAGGGTGGTGGAGGCAGGTTCTCTGGATGCTTTCAAGAGAGAGCTAGATAGGGCTCTTAAAAATAGTGGAGTCAGGGGATATGGGGGGAGAAGGCAGAAACGGGGTACTGATTGGGGATGATCAGCTATGAACACATTGAATGGCAGTGCTGGCTCGAAGGGCCGAATGGCCTACTCCTGCACCTATTGCCTATTCTCTATTATCTAAGACTTGGCTAGATGCAGGGTTTTTACCTCTACGGACAAACTATTTCATGAGGAGCGCCAGTACTTTGTTGTGAATGGAAAGAGGCAAGGCATTCAATGAAATAGCCATTTTATTTACTGTTCAGCGATTTAATCCATTTCTTTAATTATTATTGTTTCTGCTCCCTAAGACATTCCTAGCTGCACATTTCAGATAACAACTCCCAATGGGAAAAAATAGATTTCTCTTGCCACTTGAGAGTCTTTTGTCAATTGCTTCAAATCTGTGTCCTCTGGTTACTGAACCTTCTGCCACTAGAGACAGTTTCTCTTTATTTATTCTATCTATATAATTAAAATTCTGATCTTGACCATTTCCTGTCTGTGCTGTATAGTGATTTTAGAAAAAAAAATGCTGCCCTGTATCGCTATGATATTTGGCCATCTTACTCACAGTCCTCCTCCGCTGAGCCAGCCCCGAGGATTTTTCCCATCGATGAAAAATAAAAAAGTTATGAGTGGTTAAAAAAAACCTTGAGATCAGCTGATTGGTCCTCTTGCCTGTCAATGACCACGATGGGGGGGGGGGGGGGGGGGGGGGGGGGGCAGCACTATAAAACCCTGGATGCCTGAACGTGAGTCAGTCACTCTGCAAGGTCGTGAGGCAGAGGCCACGACTGTAATTCTAAGCTGTGAATCAACTGAACTGCGAGTCTGCAATGTACTTGCAATAAATTATTTGTTAGCCCTTAATGACAATGACATGAGTTGTTTCGCCTGCTGCCCTGCCTGTGCTTGAAAGTGCATTGCTTAATTGGAAATGAAATGAAATGACAATGCCATGAGTTGTTTGGCCTGCTACCCTGTCTATGCTTGAAACTGCAATGCTTTATTAGGTCTGACTGTGTTTAGAAGGAATAAATGCTTTATTAGGTCCGACTGTGTTTTTGAAGGAATAACTGCTTTATTAGGGATGACTGGGTTTGGAAGGAATAAATGCTTTATTCGGTCAAACTGTGTTAAGTCCAAAAGTCTCGCTCATTTCATGACTTCCACTTAGTGGACAGGTCACGATGATTCCTTAATTTCCGGTGAGTGCAGGGGTCGCGCTGATTGCGTAATTTCCGGTAAGTGCAGAGGTCGCGCTGATTGTGGAAGTGCCGCTGACTGCGGAAGCCCCCCAGCGGAGGGACCGCGCTCAGCCGTGTGCATAGATTCAAGAAAGTTTACTGTCATATATATGGTGTGTGTGTTTGTGTGTGTGTCTGAGTATGTGTGAGTGTGTGAGTATGTGTGAGTGCGTGAGTATGGGTGAGTGTGTTTATGTGTGAGTGTATGTGTGTGTGTGTGTGTGTGTGAGGTGGAAGGTGTGCGTGTGTGTGTGTGTGTATATTGGAATTGGTGGAGAGGTGGAATATTGCACTGGGGGAACCAGCCCTCCCTTGTGAAGCTAGGACCCAACGGGTCCCACTTAGTCTTGTATTCTAATAAAACTCTGCATGAGTTTAAACTCCTAATGAAATATTAATCATCTCTGCTGTAAGGAGATTAGTTGCAGATCTCCAGACACATAACTAAGATCACACCAGGTCCTTCAGGGAAACAATGCAAGTAAAAAAACTGGTGGGAGATTTTCCATGGAAAGGATGTTTATTCTATTTATGTGACTCAACTATTTTCACTTGTTTATTTGTTTTTAGTCTTGCTCTTGAAACCTGCGCATAAAGGATTGGTGGATATTTAGTTTCCATTGATAACCAAGAACCAACGTTACTTCTTAGATGGATGTAATATTAAAGAAAGTTAATGCATCTTTCCCCAGTGCCCAGGCCAATATTTATCTGTCCGCTAACAAGATCCGGAACTTTTCTAAAGGCAGGACAATGTATGCTGACCTTTTTTGGAGAATGCTAAAAGTCAAGAGTGTTTTGTTGTCATATGTCCCAGATAGAATAATGAAATTCTTACTTGCAGCAGCACAGCGGAATATGTAAACATTGTACACTGTAAACAATATAACATAGCATTCTCCTAGTAATCATGACATTAACCTGCTACCTTGGTCCAAGAGTTACCTGGCACTTTTATCAGCTGGCAGAGTAGTGTGAAAATACGATTATTAAATAGTTGAAGTATAGTAAAATTCCTTTCATTCAGCACACTTAGGACATTTGAGCAAAACACAAAGTGCTGGTGGAACTCAGCAGGCTAGGCAGCATCTGGGGAGGGAATGGATAGACGATGTTTCTGATTGGGACTCTTCTTCAGAATGGAGAAGAGACCCAACCAGACGTGAGTTCCTCCAGTACTTTGTTTTTTTTTTACAAGATTCCAGCACCTGCAGTCTCTTGTGTCTCCCTACTCAGGACTTTGGTGCCAGACTAGCAGATTGTTCCAACCATCAGATGACATTTCTTAATGTCCATCACATTTTCAATTTAGTTTTTCTTTATTCATTACAACACAGAAGAATACATTTTAAAGTGAACCCAAAGGTTAATGGGAAGTTGGGGAACTGATCAAGGGAGCTCAGCCAACAGAGCTAGGCAAGTTTAAAGAGAGCACAGAATCGGGGGAGAGGCTGGTTAGTGATTGATAATTGCGGGGTACAGGGCCTCAGTGAATGGACGGGGAGTGCTGCAAATATCACCTGGGACTCTCAGGTAATCAATGAGACTTAGAACAGATCTTCTCTTTGAGCAGCTGCGCCTGTCCATTTGCTCCTCTCCATTCTTTCACTGAGTTGCCAAGCCATCGGGATTTTGCAGTTGTAGTGCCCAAATCTCACACCTCCAGATTCAGGGACAGTTTCTTCCCAGGTGTTATCAGGCAACTGAATCAACCTACCACAACCAGAGAGCAGTGCTGAACTACTGTCTACCTCTGTGGTGAACCTTGGACTATCCTTGATCAGACTCTGCTGGCTTTACCTTGCACTAAACGTTATTCCTTATCATGTATCTATCTATACACTGTAAATGGCCCGATTGTAATCATGTATTGTCTTTCTGATGACTGGATAACATGCAACAAAACATTTCACTGTACCTCGGTACAGGTGACAATAAATGGAACTAAAGTAAACAAATCATCAGATAGCAGATTATCACTGTACTTGTAACTTGTTGACACATTACTATTAAAACACTTCTTAATACCCAGCATGGGTTGAAGTATCACATGTCTCACCCTCTCCTTCTGGGATTGAGACAGTTTCACCAGATTTAGATTTGAGTCGGATGGAGTCGGGCTTCATTGGCAACACTCGGCTTCTCTTACCCAGATTAGGTTGATTTGTCCAACTTCTCTGCATCATCATTTTCCATCTTCAAACAGATCAATAACTTGTTTTGGATTGTAATATCTACTGCAATATTTAAGGATGGAAAAATACTAAAACCACTGAGGCTCAGGACAAGTTTATATTGCTGATGGTCTGATGGCAGGGCGATTCAGAATGGCTGTCATGGGTTTGGATTCATCACAGCAGTGCAAAGTGGGATGGGGCATGGTATGGCCAGATTTGGATTGGACATGATCAGACAAGGGTAGGATAGTCCTTGATCAGACTAGGTTTGGGGTTGGCCATGGTCAAATCGAGTTTGCTTCGGCGATGGTTGGGCCTGCTTGGATTGGCTGAGGTTGAGTGGGTTGAGATTTGTTGTGGTCAGTCCGAGTCCAGATTGGTTGCAGTTGGACGTCGTTTAGATAGGCTGTGCCTCGGCTGGGTTTGGATTGGCTGCACTCGAGCCAGCTTGACTTGATTGCAATTGGAATAGATTTGGACTGTCCCTGGTTGGACCAGGCTGGGATTGGATGGAATTGGGATGAGTTTCGGTAGGCTGTGGTTAGGCTAGGCTGGGATAGGCTGTGATTGGGATGAGTTTTGATTGGCTGTGGTTAGGCTGGGCTAGGATAGGTTATGATTGGGATTAGTTTTGATTGGCTGTGGTTAGGCTAGGCTGGGATAGGCTGTGATTGGGATGGGCTTGGATTGGCTGGAATTGCACCACTTTCAGATTGGCATTAGCAAAGGTTGGTTCAAACTTTCCATGGGCTGGTCTGGTTCAGGCCCGATTTTAATGTTGTACTTCAGCTTGCCTCCAGCTTACCTCAGAGGTGGCGGAGTCATTTATTAAATGCACCCCCACATTGGCTTGATCTTTGTTTATGTCATAGATTTGCCTGGAGATGAATCATCTGTCATTATTCTTTCAAAAAAGGTGATTTAGTTTTGCTCGTCCATCAGCGATTTGAAGTTAAGGTTTGATCTTGATTCATTTCTGCGAGCACAAGGTGCCATTAGCTGTGCCCCATAACTTCACAGCTCCATGAAGATTGATGCTTGGATCTATGTCAGGCCCAATTAACCAGCTGGAAAAAAGAAGAAAGGGTTCCTTGTCAGAGAGCAGAATTCCTTTCTTCCTTCCTTCACTTTGCCTTTGAAGATCTGCTTTGATTTTTCTTTCATAAGATACAGGCTTTTTCAAGCATTATATTTTTATGCATGAAACCATCCCGGCACGTTCATGTAGGAGCTTGCTGGCAGCTTAGAAACACTCTGAAGTGCTCGGGGCTGTCCTTGCCTTGGTTTGCAGGCAAATTTGACGCGCTGAAATCCAAAGTACTGCAGGTGCTGCAGATCTGAAATAAAATGTTGGGAAAACTCAGCAGGTCAGGTAGTATCTGTGGAGAGAGAAATAGATTATGTTTCAGTTCTGGATCCCTTCATCAGAACTGAGAAAGAGAGAAACAAGAAAACATCTGCATGAGGCACTGGCTCAAGAAAGCAACATCGATCATCAAGGATCCCCACTATCCAAGCCATGCCTTCTCAGTGCTACCGCTGGATAGGAGATAAAGAAGCCTGAAGTCACACATGACTGGGTTCGGTAAAACCTAATTTCCTACAGCCATCAAGTTCTTGTGCAACCCTAACCATACCTCAGCAGTAGCACATTATGGACATCCATTTGCATGACTTGTGCTTTGCACTGATGTCTTGTATTTTGCAGTCTTTTTCTTTTTGCTGTTTTGCAGATGTATAACTTATGTTATTATATGTTGTCTGATCCTATGTGTCTGTGCTGCTGCTGCAACCTATATTTTCCTTGTACTTGTGTATCTCACCATATCTGTGCAATTGACACTAAACTTGACTTGACAAGTTAGCAGAGAAGGGTTAAGAGTGGAACAAGGGGAATTTCTCTCAACGGGTGAAATAATGAGATAATAATATTAAGTGTCTGTGTAATGTGTTGCTAATGTTGGATAGTCTGGTAATGCAAAAAGGTGGAAAAATGAAAAATAATATTGATACCTCAGTCAGGAGAAATGAACAGAAACCAATTATAAACTACTTTATCTTATGAAGGCTGATAGATTATTGTGTAAATTTATGACAGAGTGTAATAATGAGTAGTGTGGGTCAGGTCTAATTTTCATACAATCTATTGACCTTGCTTATGGGAACCAGGGAGCCAAAGATGTGATAATTCAGTGTGGCATAAATTGCTTTTGATCAAACATTTCTCGGGGTCAGAACCCTGTCATAAACTGGGGAGGACATGTAATGGTGGCAGAGGAGGTAGATTCACTGCCTCGTAACTTCGTGACTCTGGTTCAAATCCTGACCTCCGTTGCCATCTGTATGGTGTTTGGACATTCACTTTGTAAGAGAGTGGATTTCCTCCTACATTACAAAGACATGTAGGTTGGTTGGTTAATTTGCCCCTGTACATTGTGCCCAGCGTGTAGGTGAGAGGTAGAAACAGGAGAGCTGAGGGAAAAGTGGGGAAAATGAAAAGGGATTAGTGTAAAGGGGTGCTTGATGGTGGGTGGGCTGAAGTATGACTCGGTGGAATCTCATACAAGAGGGCTGCACAATGGCGCAGCGGTAGATTTGCTGCGTTACATCACCAGTGCCCTGGATTCGACCCTGACCATGGGTGCTTTCTGTATGGAATTTATACCTTTTCCCTGTGGCCACATGGGTTTTCTCCAGGTGCCATGATTTCCTCCCACATCCCATAGGCAAGTAGGTTTATAGGTTAATTGGTTTCTGTATTTTGTCCCCAGTGTGTTGGATAGAACTAGTGTACGGGTGATCAATGGTTAGTGCAGGCTCGGTGGGTCGAGAGCCTTTTTCCATGCTATATCTAAACTAAGCTAAATTAAAACAAAAAACTAAAGTGGCATCGTGCACTGATTACTGTTGTGGTGTATGCATGTAACCCTCGGCTTTTGTACAAACCATGCATTGAATATTCAGAAATGTGTTGTACACACAGAAAATAGGCTGTGGCTAAAATTCACTGGCAGAGAACATTTGCTATACGCTGGAAAGTAAAACTACAGAAGACAATTGTGCTCCGATTAATGTGAATCTTTTTATTATTTTTACTTCTCCCAGACTTGCCCCTCAATTCTCGATGTTCCTTGCCTAAAATACTGAAGTCATCATTGACCTGGCATCTCAAAGCACATTTTGTTGCCCCTCCCTGTCGTTTAGCTCCCCAGTTGTGTGGAGCCTGTGATGCAGGGAGATTTTGCGGTGTCATTCACATATGACAAGCAGAAGATGGGTGGGTAATGGACTGCTCTGCTGCCTTGCCTGTGCTTTGTGCTTCTCCTCTTTAATTATTTAAGTGGTTTATTTTCAAAGCTAAAGTATTGCGGTTTGTAATTACAAAAATATGATGAGCTTCCCAATTTTTCTCTAGTTCTGTGGACTCTATCTCTATTATTAGTGCCTGCAGCTAGACTAAAATGACCTTCCTGCTTTCAATGGAAGTTGGAAGTAATGTTGGGATTGACAGAACAAATTTAAGTTGCTGGATATTGGTGATCATTGCAGAGCAATAATCTCCATGTAGAATCTAAGCAGCTTGCGTTAACATTGAACAATGAGGTATGACTGATCCAAAAGCTGTTAGATGTTTTTGGCTGTTGCTATGGAGCCATGTCTCCGTGGAGGAAATTCTCAGAGGTCGTTGTTTAGTCTCAAGGAAAATGTACAGGCAATTCAGCATCTGATCATGAATGGAAATATGTCTTCAGTATGCAACCACACTAGAGTAAAGGGCCTGTCCCACTGACGCGACCTTTCAGCAACTGTCTTCGACCTTCAAGCTCGAGGGCATTCGCCTGAAAAACCTCGAGCTGGATCGACCGTCAACGATGAAACCGCGAGCTGGAGAATCGACCGACCGCACACACACAAACCACACACACACACACATCGCAAAGGCGGGGGCATGGGAATGTGGGGGAGCGCTGTCTGAAATTCACACCCGTGAGGAACAGGAAGGTAAAAGACGGCTGCACAGTGTATGGTAAGTCCTTTAGAGGGGGGGAGGGAAGAAGGAGTGGAGTCACTTTTAAGAAGTCAGACAACTTATAATAAAGTTTAGTGGGCTTTTAAGATTACCGGTCGGTTTTCCTTGGTCCTGAAAACTCCAATGAGCCAATTAAAATGCCCGGTCAGCGAAGGAGATTGCCTACAGCTGCCCTCAACTGCCTGTAACTAAATAGCGACCCTACTCCACTTCACTACGAGTTCGAATGAACCATGCTGACCAATATTTACTCGCAGAACATTTTCCAACATGCTGAAAAATTTTCCTCGACCAAACTGAGGTCGCGAGTATGCGGGAGTTTCCCTCGAGCATGAAGGAGAGTTCCAGTGACCTCACAGGATCTCCTAGGACCACGTGTCAACCATGCTGCGAGTTTGAATCAAAGGCAAACTCTTCTAAACTCACAGATTAGGTCGCCGCAGTGGGACAACCCCTTAATTCTTGTTTCAAACACATCTCGCCATTTCTCACCTTCCAGTCTCGAGTTGTGGTGGATTCCAAATTTGTATTGGGTCCCATTGCACTTGTCCCTAAAGCTCATGGAACTATGTTGGATCCTGATGTTAAAGTTGTCATCTACATTTTCAACTGCTTTCACGGCTTATCTTTGACCCCAGTTCTGTATCCCACTCCAGCCCCTAGAAGCTTTTATACTCTTTCCAGTCCTGCTCCCCTTCACCTTGATTTCAATCATCCCACCACTGGACACCACGTTCAGCAGTCAGAGTCCACCGGTTGCCTTCCCAAAGCTCTCTGCCTCTTCATTTTATTTTTGGTTGCCGCTTAAAACTACTGTTTCACCAGAATGTCCAGTCACCAGACCTAATATCTGTGTGAATCAGTGCCCAAATTCTGTTCAATAACTGAGCACCATCTGGCATTTCAGGAACAGGGATCACAGTGACACAGTGTAAAGCTGCTGCCTCACAGCTTTGGCGATCGAGGTTCAATCCTGACTGCCAAGGAGGATTTTAGACCTTTTGTAAGTGCCTGTAATGTTCGGCCCATTTACTGGCAAAGTGCAGAATAGAAGAACAACACATTGTATTCTAGTTGGGTAGACAACTGCTCATTGGAATAAACCATTAATTTTCCTATTTTGTACCACAAACTCCCCCTTCCTTTCCCATTCGTGCTTATCTCCCCAGGTCTTTCTCCCTCTGTTCGCCCTTTCCCTCCCTGCCTCATTTGCTTGACTAATCCACCTGTCCCTCCTGCATATACTTCTCAACCCTGGTTTCTGCTCCTTTGGTTCACCTTTCCTAGCCCCTGCCCCACCTGGATCCATCTGCCCATTTGCTGTAGCTGCACCCATCACTGGCCAGCATCTGTCCCACCCGTCCCTCTGCTAAATACTGGCTATTTCCCCTCTACACTCTCAGTCCTGATGCAGGTTCTCAACCTGAGGTATTGATCCTCCCTTTGTCTCCATAGATGCTGTTTGACCCGTTGAGTTCATCTGGCAGTTGATTTTCTGCTCCAGGTTCCAGCATCTGGATCTCATGTGAAGCCATTTACACTAATCCCAAATTAATCCAATGTTCTTATTCTGCCCATATTTTCATCAACACGCTCCAGATTCTATCTCTTACCAACGTGAAGCTAATTTACACTGGCCTATTAACCCACAAACTTGCATATCATTGGGATGTGGGAGGAAACAGGACCATCTGGAGGAAGTGCATGTGGGGACAGTGGGAACATGCACACTTCACACTTCATGCTCGTTGCATCACTATGCCACCCAATCCATTGTCACAAATAAGTGAGCTACCTACCACCTGTATGTCCAGTTTGACGGGAATGAAAATATAAAGCTCTCAACAACAGAAGTCCCAGATATCATACATTTAATTAACCTTTCCATGGTAAAAAACAATGCACGCTGGCTGTAAGATTAATACCACTAATATCACAGGCTTGTTGAAATCCAGATATGAATTGTGATTACATGAGCTCATTTCATGGGACCCTTGTTACCAGCAAACAAGACAAGCTGGTCACAGTCGCGAAGGTCAGTATCCATCATTTATGTATTGCCATTGAGCTGCAGAGTGAGAACATCAGCAGAATTGTTTCCACATATTGACAAGTGTGCAGTTCTGGTCATCTCGTTACATGAAGGATAGGGAGGCTTTGCAGAGAGTACAGCAAAGCTTTACTGGTATGTGTCTGGATTAGAGAGTATTGGCATTGGAGGCTGACCGGAGACCTGATAAAAGTTTGTAACAATACATTGAATGGCTCGAAGGGTTGAATGGCCTACTCCTGCACATATTGTCTATGTATCTATGTATAAGATAGACAAAAAATGTTGGAGCAACTCAGCGGGACAGGCAGTATCTCTGGAGTGGTGACGTTTTGGGTCGAGACCCTTCTTCAGACCTCTGTAGCATCTGCAGTCCCTTCCTACACGTGTTACCTACCTTGGTGCCATGCCACCGCATAGTTAGATGCTGCCTGTCCCGCTGAGTTACTCCAATCCAGCATTTTGTGTCTATCTTCAGTTTAAAGCAGCATCTGCAGTTCCTTCCTACACAATTAAATCTATGTCTGTTTCTCTCACCTCAGATGCTGCCTGACCTGCTGAGTATTTGCAGCACTTTCTGTTTCTATTTCAGATTTCCAGCATCTACAGTGTTTGGTTGGGGGCCCCACAGCAATTTAAAAAAACTTGATTATCTATTTGTTGTAGTATAATTGTTGTGGGACCCTGCTGTGCACAAATTGGTAGTTGTGATTGCCATAGTGTGTCTTCAAACTGATTTTATTTCATGCAAAGTGACTTGCGGCATCCTGAGTTTGAGCAAGCACTTTCTTTGATTGGATGTAGTAAAGTAAAACTCTGAAAACCCAAGGAGCTTGGGACTTTTATCATGCTTTTCTGGACCATTGGATATCACTCCTATTAATCTCCAAGTGCACTTTTATTTCAAAGACACTATGGTAGAGTATCTCATCGAGTAAGACAGCATCTCTGCGGAACATGGATCGGTGATGTTTCGGGTCACAACCCTTCTTCTCTGACCCGACCTGAAACATCATCTATCCATGTGTTTCAGAGATGCTGCCTGACCTGCTGAGTTACTCCAGCACTTTGTGTCTTTCATTTTGAACCAGCATCTGCAGTTCCGTGTATCCGCACCTTTATTTCATTTTTTAAACTTTTACTAGAATGGTAATGATTCCAATGGACTCGGTGTGTTTCAAAGGAGTGGGAGATACACAAGCACTCCAGCCCGGCTCCACTGACAAACCTATCCACATGGTTCTGTCCCACAGCCGGTTCTGACCGTACACCTGGCATTGTCCGCACCTGGATGTGGTGTGGACCCCTGGCTCCGACCGCTCACACCACTTCCACACCCGAACTCTGGCTCACATTCCGGATTAACCAGCGAGCCAGATGCTGGACAATTAGGGCTTCTGAACAACTCAATGATGAGTTATTGAAATGTTACTGTATCTCCTGACTCAGTGGCAGACAATGCTCCCGCTGAACTGAACACACAGTAGAACACCTGCCCATGGAAGCTGTCCAACAGAGTTGTGCCTGAGGTACATCAAATGCATTGTGATCCTCTGTTACCTCCTCTGAATTCAGGATTTAGATTTGCTCATTAATGTAACAAGAAATTTAGCAAAACTAGCTTTTGCTAAACATAATAGGAAGCGGTGATAATGAAATGCATAGATTTAGTTACATGCTGTGTTTGAATTAGCTTGCTTGTAACTAAATGATCCGTAGGGAAATTTCTGCCTTGCATTTAGAATTCAGCTTTTCCAAACAACCAAACAAAGAACCCAATAATGATTCTTTTCAAATCGCTTTTTTAACTTTGCTTACCATCTGGAGACACCTCACCTACCTTGGATAGACACAAAAAGCTGGAGTAACTCAGAGGGACAGGCAGCATCTATGGAGAGAAGGAATGGGTGACGTTTCGGGTCGAGACCCTTCTTCAGACCTCTGTAGCATCTGCAGTCCCTTCCTACACATGCCACCTACCTTGGTGCCATGCCGCCGCATGGTCAGTGCCCCCCTGATAGACTGAGGATGGAATCTCTCTGGCCACTCTAGTCTGTGCAGCTCACCACGAGGAGAGCAGCAGCGTTTTACTTGTTCCGTGAGATGTCGGGGGAGTTTGATTATTAGGCAGCCAAGGAAATTAGTATGAAACTCTACAAGGAGTCACATCACTGGGACAACAAATTGTTTTACCAGCTGTGATGTTTTTCACAATGGACTTGGCTTCAACTCTGCTCCACTGTCACCACCAATAAAGATGTTTCTTTTGTGTAGCCCCTATCACCTAAGCTCATTTGACTGAGTGTTGCTGTGTGTGGGAAAGATGACAGCTAACTTGAACACACTAATGTCCTGCAAATAACACTTCATCGGAAAAGCACACAAAATGCCAGAGTAGCTCAGCAAGTCAGGCAGTGTCCCTGGAGGACATGGGTAAGTGATGTTTCGGGTAGGGACCCCTCTTCAGACAAGGTGGGGAGGGCGGGAGGTGCAATGCCTGGCAGGTGATAGGTGGATACAGGTGAAGGAGGAGGGGCGGGGTGTTGAGAGGCAGATGGTTGCACGAAGGCCAGAGATGAAAAAGACAGAAGGTGTGAGACAAAGGTTGAAGAGTTGCAAATTATAAAACTGGAGGAAGGAATGTAGGGGAAGGGGAGGAAGAGAAACAGGTGCAAGTCCAAGGGAGGCACAGGGGGGAGGAGCGTGGAAAAAAAGGGGTAAGGGAGGAAGACGGGGTGGTGGGGGGGGGGTAGTTCTTGTTACCTAAAATTGGAGAATTCTGTGTTCATACCATTGGGTTGTAAACTACCCAGGCGGAATAAAGGGGAAGTCATTTAAGACTGAGATGAGAAAAAACGTTTTCACCCAGATAGTTGTGAATTTGTGGAATTCCCTGCCACAAGTCACTGGATGGATTTAAGAGAGAGTTAGATAGAGTTCTAGGGGCTAGTGGAATCAATGGATATAGGGAGAAGGCAGGCACGGGTTATTGATTGGGGACGATCAGCCATGATCACAATGAATGGTGGTGCTGGCTCGAAGGGCCGAATGGCCTCCTCCTGCACCTATTTTCTATGTTTCTAATATGAGGTGCTGTTCCTCCGGTTTGCATGTGGCCTCACTCTGGCAAGGGAGGAGGCTCCGGACAGAAAGATCAGTATAGGAATGGGTGGAGGAGTTAAAATGGTTAACAACCGGGAGACATAGTAGGCCTTGGCGGACCGAGCGCAAGTGTTGGTCTACTCGTGGTCTCAAACTTCCCTCGCCACCTTCTGCCCTTTTTCTTCCCCTGCATCACCGTTCGTATCCTTCTTCTCTCATACTTTCTCTCTTTTCATATCAGGCCCTTTTCCCACCTTCTTCCTATCAAAACCCCATCACCTGTATCCATCTATTATCTGCCAGGCTTTGTCCTGCCAACCTCCTTTGTTCCAGATTTCTCCGCAACCCCTCTGCAATCAGTCTGAAGGAAGGTCCCGACCCAAACGCCACCTTTCCATGTTCTCCAGAGAAGTTGCCTGATCCGCTGAGTTGCTCCAGCACTTTTTTTGTAAGCCAGTAATCTGCAGTTCCTTGCTTTTAACAATCCAGTGGTGTGGTTGAGGGATAAGTAAGCATTGGGCATGACTCTGAGACCCCTCTTGCTCTATCTCAGGCAGAGGGCTGGGTGCTAGGACATGCATTTGCTTCAAACTTTAAACTTGAGGATAGTCTTTGTGATCTGGTCATCTGACCATGTGTTCATTAAGACTGTTCATGCATCAGAACTGCAAAACTCTCTCAAAACCTAAGACTTAAAAATATTTTGTTTAATTAAAAAAAAAGGAAAAGCTAATGAGCTTTGTGCATGGGAGCTCAAAGATAACATGGCAGCTACCGAGTGCTGTTTCTGGCCAAGGTTGTTCCTTCCTCCTCTTCTCTCCCTGCCAACTCCCTCCCTTTTCCAATCAGAAAGGTCTCCAGTACAGTGAAAGGTTGTCCTTGGTCTTCAATGTTGGGCAGAGAATGCAGCTGAGGTTGCCAAGTTTTTTTTTGTCACTCATTTCTGCAATTTATTATGGGAAGCATCCATGAATCGAGAAGACTGGGAACATGATGTCATTCTGGTGATTGATGTGGGCGATGAAAAACAAACAAGGAATTGGAAGGTATGGCCAGATATCTCATTCCAATCCCAGTGACCAAACCCACGGGATCTTGGATATAGGTAAACCATTGGAATGCGGACGCTGACTAGATTAATTGATGAGACAGTCGGTTGAATCCAATGGTTTTTTAAACAAGCGGATTACTTTTTTTTTAATTTAGAAGGGTGTGGATAATGTTTTGTGCTGCGTGAAGTCTTGTGGGCAAAGATCGTGGGAGGGTGCTGCCTGATTCGGGAGAGGAAAGAATGGAGCTTGTGTGTGCACCTGCAGTTTGCAATATTTTGGATTCACAAACAGACGTTATGAAACGTTTCTGCAGAAAACTTGATTAGCAGGTTGGCCGTGTTCCCAACGGCACCGCTGATTCTATCAGAATCCTCCTCACACTGCTGCAGCTGTTGGCCTCCATGTTTACTTTCCATTGAAAAATAGTATTGGTCATGTTCGGAGAGAAAAGGTTGTAGTTTTGAGATCCACTGCCCAGACCTGATCTGATACGCCAATGAGGAAGTGATACAGAGGTGCCATTTCTTGGGTGGCACATCATACTAAGCCTTGTCTGTCCTAGTGGGATATACATACTCCTTTTCAGTGTGCATCAGTCTGATTTGAGTGTTGCCCTCTCGGTGGAGTTTCATCTCACAATCTCAAGGGCGTCATGGTGGCGCAGCGGAAGAGCTACTGCCACACAGCGCCAGAGACCCAGGTTCGATCCTGACCAAGGCTGCTGTTTGTAAGGAGTTAGTACGTTCTCCATGTGAGCTGCGTGGGTTTTCTAGGGAAGCTCTCCCACCCTCCCACACTACAAAGACATGCAGATTCTGTATAATTGTAAATCATCCCTAATGTGTAATATAGTGTAGTGTGTGGGTAGCACCGATCAGCGCAGACTCGGTGGGCCGAAGGGCCTGTTTCTGCACTGTATCTCCAAACTAAACTAAATGAAACCATTAGAAAACAAGAAGGTAGATGCAAGGAACTACAGAAGGTGGTTTACAAAAAAAAAGTGATAAAATGTTAAGTAACTCAAGTGGGTCAGGCAGCATCTCTGGAGGACATGACTGTGGAGTGTTTTGAGCCAGAACCCTTCTTCAGACCAATTAGAGGGGGAAAGAATGTTTGGCAAGAGATAGGTGGACAGAGGCGAAGGGAGTTGTGATGTTAGATGAATCCCAACTGCTTAAGTACATTTGTACTAATGTGCTAAATCTGCCCAATATCAGCATTAAGTCAAGGGGTTAATAGAGTGAACGTTGTCGGGGGGCAGATCAGAGCAAGGCATGAGTCAAAGGACAAGGTTGTCTACTTGCCACTGATGGCTTCTTGAGAATACAGGAAGGAACTCCCTGCACCTCCAATGTTCTGCTATGAAACTTCCATCGAGAGAGTGTGAGAGGCACTGCTAAAAGATACTTCGGTTAACCTCCTCTCAAAACCTCATACAGCAGCTTCTAAATACAAGTATCTTGTTTTATTGTGGAAAGTTTTGATTTGCAGAAGTACACATCGTATAAAATTAGCTTGGTTGCATGACCGTGTTTCCATCTTGAAAGTTCCCATCGCGCGCCATCAATTTGAATTACCAACAAGAAAAACCAAGGCATTCCAGTCAAAATTCCCAATGTACCCTTGGACAAAGTACCATGGTATACAGATTGAGAACTTGCTCTAAGCTTGGAACAAACAGTGAGAGCACTTTGAGCACGTAACACTTGGCGAGGGACTGGAGGGCACCAGTTGCAGGCAAAGACCCAGATGTCACAATATGCACGAGTGCACAATTGAAAATGTTGGATGAATCTAATTTGCTCCTAGAGCATTTGTACTAATGAGCTAAATCTGCCTAGTAACAGCATTAAATAAAGGGACTGAGAGAATGAGAGTTGTTGGGGCTGATCAGAACAATGAATGAATCAAAGGGCTAGGTTGTCTACTTGCCTGTGATTGCTGAGATGCTGCCTGACCTGCTGAGGTCAGGCAGCACTCCAGCACTTTGTATCTTTCATTTTGAACCAGCATCTGCAGTTCCATGTACCGCACCTTTATAGACAATAGACAATAGGTGCAGGAGTAGGTCATTTGGCCCTTTGAGCCAGCACCGCCATTCAATGGGATCATGGCTGATCATACCCAATCAGTACCCCGTTCCTGCCTTTTCCCCATATCCCCTGACTCCGCTATCTTTAAGAGCCCTATCTAGCTCTCTCTTGAAAGTATCCAGAGAACTGGCCTCCACCACCCCTCTGAGGCAGAGAATTCCATAGACTCGCAACTCTCTGTGGGGGAAAAAGTGTTTCCTCATCTCCCTTCTAAATGGCTTACTCCTTATTTGTAAACAGTGGCCCCTGGTTCTGGACTCCCCCAACATTGAGAACATGTTTCCTGCCTCTAGCGTATCCAAACCCTTAATAATCTTACATGTTTCAATATGATCCCCTCCCATCCTTCTAAACTCCAGAGTATACAAGCCCAGCCACTCCATTCTCTCAGCATTTGACAGTCCTGCCATCCCGGGAATTAACCTTGTAAACCTGCACTGCACTCCCTCAATAGCAATAATGTCCTTCCTCAAATTAGGGGACCAAAACTGCACCCAATACTCCAGGTGTGGTCTCACTAGGGCCCTATAAAACTGCAGAAGGACCTCTTTGCTCTTATACTCAACTCCTCTTGTTATTAATGTAATTTCATTTTTTTTTACTTTACACATTAGAATAATAACGTTTCCAGTGGACTTGGTGTGTTTCAAGGGAGTGGGAGATACACAAGCACTCCAGCCTGACTCCAGCTATAAACGTATCCACATGGTTCTGTCCCACAGCCGGTTCTGACCGAACACCCGGCATTGTCCGGACCTGGATGTGGTGTGGACCCCTGGCTATGGCCGGTCACACCACTTCCACACCCAAACTCTGGCTCACATTCCGGACTAACCAGCGAGCCAGATGCTGGACTATTAGGGCTTGTGAACAACTGAATGATGAGCTATTGAAATGTTACTTTATCTCCTGACTCAGTGGCAGACAATGCTCACGCTGAACTGAACGTACAGTAGGACACCTGCCCATGGAAGCTGTCCAACAGAGTTGTGCCTGAGGTACATCAAGCCGGTACTTGCTACTAACTCCCAGCCTGTCAGTAGTCGAACTTTTAAAGTTGCTGGAAGCTCGCACATTCCATCAAGGGATTTGTAATAAAATGCATTGTGATCTTCTGTTACCTCCTCTGAATTCAGGTATTAGATTTGTTCATTAATGTAATGAGAAATTGAGCAAAACTAGCTTTTGCTGAACATAATCGGATGCGGTGATAAGAAATACGTAGATTTAGTTACATGCTGTGTTTGAATTAGCTTGCTTGTAACTAAATGATCCGTAGGGAAATTTCTGCCTCGCATTTGCATTTTCCAAACAACTGAACAAAGAACCCAATAATGATTCTTATCTCAGTAACACGCTGACTGTTCCAACTTAGATTTTTTGAGCCAAATAAATATCGTACAACTTTCTCAGCACTGTAGATGAGCTTCCAGTCTTATCCCCTGGTGCAGACCAACAAACTGGGGTTGCATTGTCGGTCTTCTCTTGTCGGTCTTCAACAATGGTCGGCTTAATATTATTTTGTATATAATGTGGTGTTGTTGCTGCATAGAAATAAACTACATATTATAAATTACCTCCTGCCTTTACCTGATTAATTTGGATCGGGGAACTATCAGAAATCCATGGTGTGTTCTTGTAGAGGTCCTGAAAAGGCAAGTTTACTCTGGATATCTGCATTGGAGATATTTTGTTGTATCTCCTGATTACCGCTTATTTCCCTCAGATTCCCCACCATTCCAGTGAGAATGTCAGTCAACCATTTAGTCAGAGCCATATAGTACAAATGAGGCTTTCATGTCTAAGCTGTTGTGAATGTTGTGAGAGCCCTGCCTGCACCTGCCTCTCAGGTGATGCATTCCAGATACTAACCGCACTCTAGGTAAAAAAATCTTCAGATGCCTCCAAACCTCTTATCTATTGCCTTACACTGCACCCTAGCTTTGGATACCATCACTACCTATTATCTACCCTATGCCCTCATCATTTTGCCACCTGTATCAGGTAATGCCCTTCTCTGTGGCAAGGGAAATGTATCACTGTGTCAGCCAGTGCCCCTTTATATCTAAAGAAAATCAGAAAATGTTGTAACAAAGACGGGAACTGCTAGAAAAACAGCAGATTAGGCAGCACCTGTAGTGGGAGAGAGCGAGAGGGAGAGAGTGTGAAAGTTTGCAACCTCTGGCCCTTCAGTGTCATTCTGATAAAGGATCGCCTTTATGGAAACGTTGCCCCAATCTTTTTCCTATGGTTAAATATTTCCAGATTTTTTTTTTTAATTCCCCTCGTGCCTAGTTGCACTGTGAAACGTTATACCGAATATCCTCCAGATTATAATACCATATGTTATTCATTCAAAAATAACATATGAAACATCCTGACTCTGTGAACCCTGAAGAAGCAACAGCATTTCCATATTTGATCCAGATGCCGTCACCTAGGGTTTCAGTGCACTTGCCTTTACTGACTGTTCCATTTTCTGAAGCAATAAGGGACTGTTCTCTCTGCCAGTGATGACTCCTGGTGATGCAGCTTTCCCTAGGTATCACAAAGCAATTTGGAATTTGTCACGCTGTCATTTCATCCTTCAGATGTCACAGTGGAGGGAGCAGCACACCGGAGATGTAATGTATTTTGACGCCTCCTCTGGGATTACTTGACATGTCCTGCAGATGGGGTGAGACCGTGATAGAGAGGGGATTCTTATATAAAGCAGCTGCACGGCACACGACTGCTAAACGGCGGAGAAACCTGATGATTCTGCAGGTGCATAAGAGCACCATTTGTCCCACTGACCCTGAGCCAATTCTTTGAGAGGGCTAATAAATTGGTCGCACTTTTCTCATCCCTTTACATAGCCCTGGAGGACTTGTCATTTCAAATACTTAACCAATTCCATTTTGAAAGTTACCATTTAGTCTGCTTCCACCACCTTGTCAGGGAGTGGATCGCAAATGATAACAAGCCCTGGCATCCAAAATAAATCTGCCTGATTCTCTTCTTGTACATTTGTTAATTATCTTAAAAACTTCTTTCTTCTGGGTCCTGGATCTCCTGCTGGTTCTCCTTATTTCAACTCTTCTAATGTTAACCTTCTCTGCTGCCAAGTTTTCACAAATTATGCAATCATACTTGGCTACTGTTAGGCTGAGGAATTACTGCTTTTATCGGCTATGTGATTTACACAGGGATAATATTCTTCAAAGTAGAACAGCTTTAAACAACAGTGGAACTTTGAATTAGTTGCAACAGCTCTGGGTAGAACATTTTACAAACACCACCTGCTTTTCTCTGAGATTCAAAGGCTATTTGGTTTGGGTTGTGCAGTCTAGTGGCTAAAATATACCTCACTGAGCTCCTGTTCCACTTGCCAATCTGTTTGGCAGTAATATAATCGAGAGCTTGGCAGAGCAGTAGATTCTTCCCTCCTGAGTCAGAAGGTTATCATTTCACTGTCTGCTCACAATATCTAGGTCGACAGCTCAGTGCCAACCTGAGAGAGAGTACTATGCCACCTGATAATATGCCTTCTTGGTGGGTTGGAGAAGTTTTGTGGAATTCTTTCCAGTCCCCAGAGCAGTGTTTGTACCTTCACCCTCAGAGTAGATAGGAGTATTTGGAGTAGCTCATATGGAATATTATGTTCAGTTTTGGGCAAACCGTGTTATTGGAAAGATGTAACGGCTATGGAGAAGACTTACAAGAATGTTGCCAGGGCTCGAGGGTCTGATCTCAGCTAATGGTTGTGCAGGCTAGGTATTCCATGAAGCACAGGAGTATGAAGGATGATCTTGTAGAGATGTACAACATCATGAGATGAATAGATCAAGTAAATGCATCCAGTAGGTTTAAGGGGGAAAGATTTAATAGGAACCTGAGGGGTAACATTTTTACACAATAGGTGGTGGGTGTACGGAACAAGCAGGAAGAGGTAGTTGAGGCAGGTACTTTCACAATGTTTAAGAAACATTTAGACAGATACATAGATAGGATAGGTTTAGAGGGATATGTGCCAAATGCGGGGAGTGGGACGTGTGGATGGGACATGTTGGTCAGTGTGGGCAAGTTGGGCTGAAGGGCCTGTTTCCATGCTGTATGGCTCTATGACTAGATCAATAAGAAACAGATCATTATGTTGATTATCTCAGTACTGTTTATTACAACCTATGTGAGTAGGTATGTTACAGATGGACGTACCATTCAAAACAGTTTTGTTGGCTGAGAAGCACCTTGTGACTTAGATTATGATTGTATCAGATAGGTACAAGTCATGTCTCCTTTTCTCCTATTTTGTACTTGACTTAACATAGCCAGCACTTGAATAACCACCCAATAGAGTATTTTACAATGCAGCCGTTGTATAGTCATCATGGGAAATAAGAGAAGGCTCAGGAATCTCAGCTAGTCGAGTCGCAGCCCCAGAGACTGGGTTAGATGCTGACCTTCTGTGCTGTCTGTGTGGAGTTTGCACGTTCTCCGTGTGCCTGTAACCACATGGGTTTGCCCTGGGTGCTCCATTTTCTTCCCACATGCAAAGAATGTGTGAATTGAGAGATCAGTTGCAACGTAGATGCTTGATGAACAGTGTGAATTCAATGGACCGAAGGTAGATGACAGAAGGTAAAAGGCCGTCTGAAGAAGAGTTTCGTCCCGAAACGTCACTGTTTCAGATGCAGCCTGTCCCGCTGAGTTACTCCAGCTTTTGGTGTCTATCTTCAGTTTAAACCAGCATCTGCAGTTTCTTCCTATACAATGGAACGAAGGACCTGCTCCCCTGCTGTATGACTCTGACTCCCAGAGTATTGAGTCCCATTCAATTTATTGCTGCTCCACTTTCAAGTTTTTCTTTAGCGTAACCTCTCTATGTCAAAAGGTGTGATGCCAAGTCATCAAACTAGTCTCTGGGACAAAGCTAGGTTGTAGCTTTTTAGCTATAGTTAAAGCAGAAGTGAATTTTTAGCATTTGGGAAAAGAAAACGATTGAACTAAATCTCACAATCTTCAAATCTCTGCTCCAGAGATGTTTCCAGTTGGTGCCTCACACTTTTTTTAAATGTTAAGTTGTTCCATTTCTGCAGGGTGACATCTCTGAATAGCCCTGACTTTTGGCCAGATACTTGGTTTCCCTGCTTCTGGTTTGACTTTGTTCACAGTATCCTTGGCAACCACAGCAATATAAACAGTGTATTATTAAACTGCAGCAGCATTGACGTTGCACACACACCACTACTCCAGAACTATCCAAGTACTGCTGTGTGTTGCTTCATCACCACTCAGATCATTCATATATTCTGCTGTGGAACAGCTGGAGCAAAAAAGGAGGAAGTCTATTAATGTTTAATGAGGAATATTGTCACATAAAAAGTACAGCACCATGGAACATTTAATTAGTTTCACTTGACAGGGCAGCCAGAATAAGCAGCTTGTCTTATGGAGAATTTCATAGAATGCATTTCTTTGTAGTTATATAATGCAGAAGCAGCTTATTCTGTCAGCTGGTCCATGGTTTATGCTTCCCTTAATAGGGTGTGTCAAGTCCGAGCAGAATAAATAAAATAACCAACTCTATGCCTCTCCTGAGTAGAGAAGGATCCCAGTGAGACTAATGAGTAGTCTACTCACCGTTCTCTGGTTCATTCAGTCTTGAAGTAACATCTTGGAGTAATGTCCATGTTTCCGGGGCTTGTGAAACTAACAACCTCGCCTGATTATAGTTAGGGGAGAGTAGGTTAGAGTTGACCAGCTCTTGAGGTGTCCTATGTTTTGGTGGGCATTGGTTCTCTATGTCAATATTGACTCACATGGTCAGAACCAGTCATTCGTTCCAACCAATTCTTTGACTTCTAAATTCAGTGGGGGAAAAAAAATGGAAAATGTAGAATGGAAGCAATATGAGTTTGTCAAGGAGTTCTGTGGGTGAGACGATTTATTTTTCATTTTCATAAAACTAGGAATTCCAGGTGGCAGCTCACTGTGGGGCCAAAGGATGAGATGGCAGAGTAACATATCTAGTCGAGCTCTGCCTTGCTTTTCCTCTCCTCCTTTCCTTCACCTTAATCGTCCTGTTAGTTCCGCTGTTTGTATCCATA
The DNA here is from genome assembly GCF_028641065.1 of Leucoraja erinaceus. NCBI lineage: Eukaryota > Metazoa > Chordata > Chondrichthyes > Rajiformes > Rajidae > Leucoraja > Leucoraja erinaceus. Next base: position 30,177,401 of record NC_073390.1, on the reverse strand, counting down.
TGTCCCTTTGTTATCACCTCTTCCGTAGCCAACAATGGACCAATCTGGGCACCACCTTTCCTTGGTAATCGGTGCTGCCTCCGACTCTGTCTGAAGAAGGATCTCGACCTGAAACGTCACCTATCCATTTCACTCTAGAGAGGCTGCCTGGCCCGCAGAGTTACTCTAGCATTTTGTGTCCATCTTCTATGTTGGCTACGAATGGCTTGATCAGTGAGCAGTCTCCTGTGCTAAATTGTTTCAAAGCAAAGTTGTTTATGATTGCATGTTGTTAATTTTAAGAAGTATGAAAACATTGTAAAGGAGAAAAAATGGATAAGCAAACACTGCTGATGCTGGAAATTTAAAATGGTGCAAATGGCAGGTCAGACAGTGTCTGTGGAGAAAGAAACAGTGCTGTGTTTCAATGAGTTATGATGAAGCCACCTTCTCCACTGTCACTGCCTGATTTGAATATTTCCAACATTTTCTGTCTCTAGTTTTACACATGTTTTTTTTTTCCCCAAGGCAGAATGACCCGAGGCGGATTGCCTTGAATGGTCCATCATGTTGGTAATGTGCTGAAATCAGGACCTATTTTGTAATAAGGCTGCACTGCGGTAAAAATCAACTCCAATCTAAAATAAGTGTTTTGCATGGAGTGCAGAGCTTCTTTGTGAACTCGTTTAATGCATTTTCTATTCCAGTTCACTGCATGGATGTTAGTCAAACGGCAGTGTTAGAAGTTTTTTTTATTATATTGGATCCTGAGTGGTATTCACGGATGTAGGAGGAGTGGGCAAAGCCTGCATTTATCACCCATTCTTTGTGAAGGTGACAATACACTACCTTCTTAAACCACTGTATAGCTTGGCGAGTCTAGTTAACAGAGGAGTGTGTTGGTGAGCAATTGGTAACTGATATAGACCAGACTGGATATGGATCACCGGTTTCTGTTGCAAGGGAAATTAGTGAATGATTGGATTTATGTGGCAATCTGACAGCTTCATGGTCAATTTAGTTAGGCTGAATTATATTAATAAAGTACAAAATGTTAAATGCTCACAGTGATATTTGAACAGATCTTGTGTCCAGTTTACAAATCATGGAGGGAGAAACAGTTAACGTTTCAATTGAAGACCCATTCTCAGAGCTGTTTTTGATGAATGACCTTCAGTCTGAAATGTTTGAGTCTGTTCTTTTTTTCATTGATACTGACTGACCTGCTATGTGTTTATAGCATTTTCTGCGTTTATTTAGATTTCCAAACTTAGCAGGTTTTTTAATTTTTAATTTTGAGGCTGACCTTGTTCTTTATGAATGTAAGCTGATGGAATGCGTATGTCCTTCACTATAATGGAATAGCCTGACACCATCAGAGTCTGCATTACTAATGATTTGTTGGGACATTCAAGTCCCGGTCGCATGGATATAGCACAAAAATACATTCAATATCGTCCACAGTGGTTGTAACAGTGTTAAAATCCCCTGTGAATGACTTCTGATAAGAAACTCCTGTCTGCAGTGGTGCTGCATTTGACCATTCATCCCTGTCTGTTGCCTTCCATATTATATGTACTGTAAACCAATGCAATGAGACTTCTTCTAACATATTTCTTCAGCTCTGAGTGGTTGAGAGGATTGACTGCTGGTACATCTTATTCTTCTGAATCAAAGCTTTGGATGTTGTCCTTTGATTATAGGCTATTGAACACTGGAATTTTCAGGCACTCTTGGCTGCCATCTTCATGGTAGTCACAATCTGACGGAAGTCAAATCTAATGGGGTTTATTTGGTGCCAAACAGCTTTATCTGTTTCATCTTTTGGACTAAATATGAGCCAGTCCCTGAACAATATAACAATCCTATTGCAATTCTCCTTGATCCTCGAGAGCAGTGCTCACGATTTCTTTAGATTGCATGTGCTAAATTCATAACTGCCTACTATCTCAAACAGCCACGGGTAAAAGTATGTTTTCAATCTTTGAACTGTCTCTGCAAACAAGATATCTATAATGTTCCACAGTCTGCTAACAAAGTGAGTATATGATACATTTTGTCTGCAATAGCTGCAGGTAATATTGCTTTCTTACAATCTCTCCCCTTGCACATTCACTGCATTATCTTCCAGCTCAAGAATAGTATTGGCCTTGAGAAACATCTTTGCGTGGGATGTGATTGCTTCACGTGCCTTGTCATACACCCACAGACTGCCAATGAAGCATGCTTCATTTTCTTTCTCTTCCCATTCTATATGGTGTAGCCATGCACAAGCCCTCCTGTGTGTTTACACTTCACACCTTGCTTGCTCCATTATTTCTAGACGCGTTGTGTTCCTTTCTTCATAATTATTTTACAATTGCTTGGTGCGGCCTTAAGAGAGAGCGCAGCTGTGTCACAGTGAGAAGCAGCTGGTTGGATGTCGCCTTGTCTCCTGATCGGACCCGTGGGACCCACGCAAACTGGACTGACTCCGCCACGGTCAGGAGGTGAAATCTTCAGGGTCCTTTTTTGCCATTCCTTTGCCAACTGCCGCAGATTTACACCAAGTCCACAGAAAAGAATACTGTTCTTAAAGGCACAATGCTGATCATTTTTAGTTTTTGTTTTGTTTAGAGATACAGTGTGGAAATGGGCCCCTTGGCCCGCTGGGTCCGTGCTGACCAGCAATCCCAACAAACTAGCACTATCCTACACACACTAGGGACAATTTACAATTTTACCAAAGCCAATTAACCTACAAACCTGTACATCTTTGGAATGTGGGAGGAAACTGGAGCACCTGGAGAAAACCCACAACTCACAGGGGTACAAACTCTGTCCAGACAGCACCCATAGTCAGGATTGAACCGGGGTCTCTGGTGCTGTAAGGCAGTAACTCTACCCCTGTACCACTGTGCCGCCCATTGTATGTTAAACAAATAGTAATGTATTTAAGGCCAGAACTTGGATATAACTAGAGTTCAGGTATGTTCAGTCGCTTTGAATAAGGGCATGTGGCCTGCATATTTAAAACCAATTATAATAGTCACACTGTTAAAAAAGCAAGAATATTATCCATGATTAGCACTGCAAAAGGGAAGTAGTTTAGCATAGTACAATATTTTTGCTGAATCAAATTTTCCATAGCAACAACATGTGGTGCATACTTTATATACACACACTTAATGGTATCACTACATCTTCTGACCACACAACTTAATTGTGTAATTATATGTACACGTACTATAGAGGGGTTTGGGTGCAGGGATGTTGTCAGCGGGATCTGAGGTAATCACGAGGGATGAGATGGGAGAGATCGTCAAGGAAGAACAGTAAAAGAAGAAATAAAATGATTTCCTGGGACTCCGATGGTGCTATGGAAAATTAGCTTTCAAATTGTAGCGTGCTATAAATAGCTACCTATCCTGGGTAAAAAAAATCGCCTTTTAAATTGCTTGACTGTTATAATTGGTTTTTAATGATGTAAGACCAACACCCTTGTTCAAAGCACCAGGTGAGGTCTGGCACTGATTAAATTAAGCCAACATTGCCCTCAATCCTCTGGTTAAGGTCTGCAGAAGAGGGCATGGTCAATGCTGTTTATATCATGTGCAGGAAGGAACTGCAGATGCTGGTTTAAATCAAAGGTAGACACAAAATGCTGGAGTAACTCAGCGGGACAGGCAGCATCTCTGGAGAGAAGGAATGGGTGACGTTTCGGGTCGAGACCCTTCTTCAGACTCTGTTTATATCATTCTATATCACACAGCCTCTCCCGAGTATTATGCATCCTTCCGAAAAGGACCCGCGACTAATGTGAAGAAGGGTGAAACCAGCCTACTTTTGCTAATACTGTATGAAACACAAAACTATTATGCCGTCAAATTTCTAGGCCCTTGGTTTTCCACTAAAATAGGGAGGGATGATAAGATCCCAAGGGATAGGGGAGGAAGAGGAAAGAGGAAGGGTGTGGTGAGGGGAAAGAGTAAGTGGGAGTTGAGGTTTTGGGGCAGAGGAATGTGGAGATGAGAAATGAAAATGTTGCATTTGGCACGTTGGGCTTGGTCAGCAAGCAACATTTGGTCAGGATGGCAATCGGCTTCTTGCAGAGTTGAGGCATGTGGTCGTTGAGGTGGGATAACTGGAGCGCTGACTGCAGAATGCGGGTTCCCAGTCAGTACTGCGATCTGCACACGCTCTTCCTCCAAGTGTTTATTGAACAATTACCCGAGTCTCACTGCTCTTTTCTTGTTTGTTGTATCTTGTACTTTGGAAAGTTAAACATACGCATCAAGGGGGATTAACACAGCTGCCGACAGAAAATATCGTCATGTCTGTGTGTACATGTACATTGTGTGTTTGTCATGTGCTTGTGTTGTGTTTGTCTCGGTGTGTTGTCTGCCTCTTTATTTCATCCTTTGTTGTCATCTGTTTGGGTTGTTTTCCACATTTGATCTCTGGCTCTCTGCTTCCCTTCCAGATCTGCTTTCTCTTTGTCTCTTCTGTTTTCCACTTTTTGCATTTCCACTTTTTGTACAATTGTTCACCTTGTCTGCTTGGTTTTATACCTGTGCCTATCACTGGGTGACGTGGTGGTGGAGCTGCTGCCTCGTAGTGCAGAGACCTGGGTTCAGTCCAGTTTATACGTTCTCCCTCTGACAGCATGAGCTTTCGCCAGATGCTTCGTGTTCCTCCCACATTCCAAAAGCGTTGAGGTTTGTTGGTTAATTGGCTCTCTAAATTTCCCCTAGTGTGTATGATGTGAAAGTGGGATAACATGGAACTGGTGAATGGGTGATAGATAGTTGGCATGGACTTTGTTGGCCAGAGGGCCTGTTTCCATGCTGTATCTGTAAATTTGCAGTCCCACCTTTGGCATTTTACTCTCTGCCTTTCTCCATGTCCTTCTTCTTAACACGCTAATAAATTTGTCCCCATCTGCCCCCCTCTGTCTCTCCATATAGCCAGTTATCTGGTCTACAGTTTGTCTCGAGCCCATAGTCACACACATTCACACATACACATACACAGACTCAATCTCCCTTTTTCCCTCTCCCTCTCCCTCTCTTTATAATTTCCTTTCTCTTCGTCTCAATAGGTCATCAAGTCTACTCCATTCTATGGCTGATATCTCTCTCCCTCCAAACCCCATTTTCCTGCCTTCTCATCATAACCCTTGACACCTGTCACATCCTGCCTCTCCGCCTCTTATTCCCCCTCTTTCTTTCTCTCACCCTTTCCCCATTCTATCTCGGTCCCACTATCTGTCTTTCTCTCCTTCCCCTCTCTATCTCTGTATCTCTTTCACACACTCTCTCCCTCTCTCTGTCTCGGAAAAAAACATGGCATTCAATGTGATTATTCAGTCTACAGATGACGGGGAGGTTGTGTTACTTGTGCTAAAATAGGAGTCAGTGTTACCAGCTGTCAGGAGGGTGGGCAGACCTGGCAGAGTTGCTGTGTGGTCTAATCCCCACTACAGCTGAGGGTGAATTTTCCCTTCTTTCTGTAAATTCTCGACTGTGATCTGGTCTTCCAACAGCTCACTGAGGGTCTGAGTCAGGGTTGTGCGTGACTCCCATTTGTTTCTTCAACACAAGCTGGTTTTGGGAGTGGCAGAACTGAGCACAGATGCTTGGCACAGAGCCCGGAACAGCTGGTGGAGCAAGCCTGACTCTTCCACAGTCAGCCTGGCTGTGTGAAGCCCACACTGCAACTAACCCTGGTCTCAGTCGAGGTGCCTGGGTAACCTGCTCCAGGCCCTGCCCCAGCACCGAGAAAGAGTCCTCTCTCTGTCTCAGAGCTCACCACCAGGGTTTGGAGAAAACTAACAAAGCCTCACTGCCCTCTGGAACACAAAGCGGGACAGGGTTGGGAATACAGATACAATGGCAGGTTTCAAGAATGAACTGGATAAATACATCACTTGTTCCGTGACCTAGTGATGACGAACTAGCAAAGACAACAAATTCAACCATATAACATTGACCATTTGGTCGTACAGCACAGAAACTGCCCTTTCAGTCCAGCAAACGTTAGGGCGTAGAGGAAATAAATGGACCACCTGGGGGACACCTACTGAGAGAACGTGAAAACTCCCCCGAAACAGCACCTGAGGTCAATCCTGAGGTCGGGATTTGAACCAGGATTTCTGGAATTGTGTGGCTCTATCAGCTACACCACTATGCTGTCCACTTTACTACTAGTAATTTCAGATTATCCACATTGATGAAAGGATGCATTCACCATTTAAAGTGAAACATGGGGCCTTATCTGCAGCAAAACCTGTGGTCCAATCTGTCGATAGTCTCATGGGCGACATAGTGGGACAGCGGTAGAGCTGCTTTCTTTCAGCACCAGAAACCCAGGTTCGATCCTGAATCGGGGTGCTGTCTGTCTGGAGTTTGTACGTTTCACCTGTGAACTCATGTGTTTTCTCTGGGTGCTACGGTTTCTTCCCACACTCCAAAAACGTGCAGGATTACAGGTTAACTGCATTCTGTAAATTGTCCCAAGCGTGTAGCATAGAACTTGTTTACAGGTGAACTTGGTGGGCCGAAGGGCCTGGCTCCATGCTATATCTCTAAAGTCTTCTCCTGTGAAGATAAACATACATTTGTTTAATTTCTCTGCCATTTCCCTATTTCTGAATATACATTTTCTTGCTTTGGTAATTTTAATTGATATATAGAATAGAATAGAATAGTTTCTTTATTGTCATTGTAACATGAACCATGTACAACGAAATTTAAAAATGTCAGCCAGTCAGTGCACCATTCAAACATTTCTAAAAGCTAACGATACATACAAGATAAAATATTAAAAGATAAATAACTAAAATAAATATCACGAAAATAGCACGCATAAACACCCAACCCTCCATCCTTCTGTCGATTTCACAGTGTACCACATTCCCTTAGTATGTCTGGCCCCTCTTTTACTTGGCGGCTACATTTAGTGCTTTTATAGCAGTGGGGTAAAAACTGTTTTTTAGTCTGTTCGTCCTAGTCCTTGTAGATCTGTACCGTCTGCCTGACGGCAACAGTTCAAACAGGGAGTGTCCGGGGTGGGAAATGTCCTTTATGATACTCTGGGATTTTTTGGTGCAGCGGGAACTGTGTAAGTCCTCCAAGGTAAGGAGAGGGCAGCCGACAATCCTCTGGGCGTTGTCAATGGCCCTCTGGAGCGCTTTCCTCTGAGCTGCTGTGCAGCTGGTGTACCACACGCATACACAGTATGTTAGTATGCTCTCAATGGAGCACCGATAAAAGGACAGCAGCAGTCTCTGAGTGATGTTATTCTTCCTGAGCACCCTCAGGAAGTGCAGTCTCTGCTGGACCTTTTTCAGCAGTGCAGTGGTGTTCACGCTCCACGTCAGGTCCTCCTCAATATGGATTCCCAGGAAGCGGAAATCCGCCACCCTCTCCACACAGTCCCCTCTGATAGTCAATGGTACCATGTAGAAAGGAAAAGATTATCAAACGTAGTATCTTGCTTTAAGAGACCATAATGGATAATCGTATTTTCTTTTTATCTATCTTCAGAAGTGCTAACAGTCTGTTTGATAATGGTTCTCACTAGATTATATTCAGATTCTGTTTTCCTTTTCTTTCTTTTTTTCCGATTTCTTGGGCCTCCTTTGCTGAATTTTGAAATGCTCCCAAGTCTCAGGCTCGCTGTTGTATTTGGCAGCATTATAATCCTTTACCTTGGATCAGTTCTGACTTTAACTTCCCTCATTAGCCATGCTGGGTCACTTTCCTGCTGGGTATTTCTGCGCTATGTCCTAATTCTTTAAATGTTAGCCACTGTTTATTTACTGTCGTATCTTTTCATGTTGTATCCCAATTTAGTCAACTCCTACCTCTTTAGGTTTCAAACGAATCACTTTCAATTTTGATGTAAATTCTATTGTATTAAGATCAATCATTCAATGGACGTGTTAACTGCTTGATTATAGGTTAATTCTTTCTAATTGTACATTACTAGATCTAAAATAGCCTGAAGATCCACACAAAATGCTGCAGTAACTCAGCGGGACAGGCGTTATTTCTGGATAGAAGGAATGGGTGATGTTTCGGGCGGAGACCCTTCTGTTTCCTCACTAGTTTTCTAACTTTGTATATCGAGGTACCTGCACACAACTACTAAGCAATTTCGGTTTGCTCAGTTTACATCCAGAATAAAGTCCCTCAAGATTATTGTACAACCACCTTTACTTTCCCGATTTATGTCTGCTTGACATGATCATTAGTGTTTGGGGCTTACAGACAACTCCCATTCATATTTTATCATTAATTTCACCTTTCTGCATTTCAGAGGGGTGGCTCGCTTTGTAATTCGCTGGCCTGTCTCTTCCGCCACCTAAATATCATATCCTATCATATGGCACTTTCCCTTGCAACACAGATGATTCACTGACTGTCCTTTCACCTCTTCCCTTCCCACCACCCAGTGATCCAAACAATTCTTCCAGGTGAAGCAATGGTTAGCTTGCACTTGTTTCAATCTAGTGTACTACATTCGGTCCTCACGATGTGATCTCCTCTGCTTTGGAGAGACCATACGCAGATTGGGGAATCCCATTGTGGAGCACCTGCGCTTAATCCCCAGGAGACCCTGAGCTTCCTACTGCCATTTTAAATCACCATTCCATTCTACCACTCCTGCACTGTTACAACAGTGCCTGACCCACATCCCTTCACACCTTTATATCCATGTGCCAGTTTATATCTTTAAAAATGTTTAATTGTAACTGCTTTTACCACATCCTCTAGCAGCTAGTTCCATTTTTCACACTACCCATTGTGTGAAACTTTTGACCCTTGGGTCTGGTAAAAATCGTTCCCCTCTTAACTTAAACCTATGCCCTCTAGTGTTGGACTCTCCTACCATGGAGAAAAGGCTGTGGCTATTCACATTGCTTACACCCCTCATGAATTTCAAACATTTGTAAGGTCATCCCTCAAATTCCTACGTTCCAGGGAAAAAGACCCCAGCCTATTCAGCCTCTCCTTATAATGCAAACCTCTCCTTATAACGCAAACCCTCCATACACGGCAACATGCTCTTGTACCCTTTCCAGTTCAATTAGATCTTTTTTATAGCAGGGCAAACAGAATTGTTTACAGAACTGCAATTGTGGCCGTACCAACATCTTGTACCGATGTAATATGATGACCTAACTCCTGTACTCGCTACCTTTCCCGATGAACCCCATCTTCACCACCCTGTTACCCATGCTGACACTTTCATAGTACTATGTACTCCTAGGTCTCTTTGCAACACTCTCCAGAGCTTTACTGAGTAATTCCAGCTCTAGTTTGCAATATGTCACATTTATCTGAATTATACTTAATCTGCCATTCCTCAGCCCATTGTCTCAGTTAATTAAGTTACCGTTCTAATCTTGGTATAGTTTACTTTAGAGGTATAGCGTGGAAACAAGCCTTTTGGCCCACCAAGTCCACGCCGACCAACGATCACCCATACACTAGTTCTATCCAAGACCTGATGGACAATTTACAGGAGCCAAATAACCCGTGCCTCCGCCCCCCCCCCCCCCCGTCCCCGTCCCCGTCCCCACCACCCCCGTCCCCGTCCCCACCCCACCTGGGATTTCCGCCTCTGGACTCAGCAACGATCTCTGTGGCACACCACTTGTTGCAGGCCACCAGTCTGAAAAATAACTATCTACCAGCATCCTCTGTGTCTTACCCTACAGGCAGTTTTGTGTACAATTGTCTAGCTAGCCCTAGATCCCATGCCTTCAAAATCACATGTCGTCAAAGGCCACTGCACTACTCGGATCCATCTGTTTGATCACTTCTTCAAAATGCATCGTCAAATTGGCGAGACATGATTTCCCATTCACAAAGCACTGCTGATAATCCGTAATCAGTCCTTGCCTTTCCAAATGCAGGTAGATGCTGCCTCTCAGAATTCCTTCCAACAATTTATACATCACGGATGTTTGGCTCACCAGTCTATAGTTCGCAAGCTTTTCTTACAGCCTTTCTTAACTGGAGACACATTAGCCACCCTAGTTCTCCGACTAGTTTCACTGTCCTCCTGATTAAATGTCTTGTTGTCACCTTCCCCTCAGCTAACAATAAACCATTCTGCATTTCCCTTAAGCATTGTCCCCTTTGATCTGCGTTTTCATACCTCACCCTTCCACATCTCTATGTTTCCCTCTCCCCTGACTCTCAGTCTGAAGATGGGGGACTCAACCCGAAAAGTCACCAATTCCTTCTCTCCAGAGATGCTGCCTGTCCCGCTGATTTACTCCAGCATTTTGTGTCAATCTTTGGTGTAAACCAGCATCTGCAGTTCCTTCCTACACCTTAGCCACCCTCCAGTCTTCTGGCACCTCCTCACCCGTGGAAGGAAAAGCGGGAGCTGGTGTGTGTTAGCGATTGATAGGATAGGTCTGGGCTGACTGCTAAAGCAGGAGAAATGTACTAGCTGCAGTTATTCTATTGCACAGTTCACCGGCCCGTTCAGATGTTAAATGAGAACGGCATGAGCCTTTGTCTGCAATGCCCTTGAGAATATCATGGATTTTTTTTTGACACAAGAAACATGCTGGCGGGTGGCTACTTGGCCAATGTACTCTGCACCTTGAATGTTAAAGTGATCAGTATCAGTGCTGCATGACAAGAAAATGGAGCAAAGAGCTTTCACGGAACAGGCAACAGGCAACAATCAATTGCTGAGAAGAATCGATTGGAACTCTCTCTGTGCTCTGTTACAGGGGCAGAGTCTCATCATGGTCCTAACGAGTCAAGCTGAATGAAAGGGAAATTAAACGTCTTGCATCTTGTTGCATTTTACAAAGCTCCCTTTAAAAATTTGCAGCACTCTGACGTACACTTAATCAAAGAAAGACAGCAGTTGTAAATGGTAACAGCTTCTCATTAGCTACTAATAAAAACTGCTGCTCTGGGTTTAAACTCAATTTGTAAAGATGCTGAGCACTTCATCCAAAGTGCTACGAATTTTTTCAGAGGGCCTATGCGGGTCAACATTATGGAATATTCCATTATCCCTCCCCTGCACAGGGACGACGTGATTGGCGGTGAAAGGATCATTATATACTGACGTAGGAGCTGAGCTCTGCTGTACATATTCAAATAGATACCAAGTCCAGGTCACTTCCCTTAATATCTTTGCTGCGCTACAGTGGCTGTGGAGTGGAAAAGCCGCAAATATACTCTAACCTCTATTTTCAAATTCCTCCATCTTCATGATCTCTACAACAGGAGGTTAGCACAGTGGTGCAGTGTTAGAGTCACTGCCTTACCGTGGCAGAGACCCTGGATTGATCCTGACTATGGGTACTGTATGTACAGAGTTTGTACGTTCACCTTGTGACTGCAAGGGATTTCTCCGGGTGCTCTGGTTTCCTCCTCACACCAAAGACATACCGGTTTGGAGGTTAATTGGCTTTGGTAAAATTGTAAATGTTTCCTAGTGTGTAGGAAAGATAGTGTTAGTGTACTTGATACGCCAAAGGGCCTGTTAACTCCCTATGTCTCTTAAGGATTATGCAGCTGCGCCAACTAGTGTCTCTTGTTTGTGTCTAATTTGCATCATCTCATAAGCACCTGCAGATTCCAGTCCCAGTCACACACCATCCTGACCTGGAAGTTTATCATCAGTCCTTCATCATCACTAAGGGAGTTCCTTCACTAGAGGGACTGGACTGTTTCAAGCAGGCAGCACACCACTGGCTTCTAAAAAGGGCAAATAGGGATGGACAATAAATGGTGGTTTTGCCAGCAGCACCCAGATCTAAGCATGTCCCCATGGCTGATTTGACATTTCATCAGAGAGCACAGATCAGAAACATGTGGACACAAGAAAGAGTAGCAGGAGTGTAGATGGCACCCCTTGCACCTTCTCTGCCATTCAGTAAGATCATGGCTGATGTGCTATCTCAGTGCAACTTTCCTGTGCCAACCCCCATGTCCATTGATTCCCCTAATGTCCAACAATTTCTCGGTCTCCATCTTGAATATACCCAGAAACTGAAGGTCCACAGTCCTCTTGAGTGAAGAAATGTATTCTGATCTCTGCATCTAACAGCTGGCCTTCTATTCTGAGATGGTGACTGTAGACAACATGGCCAAGGGAAAGCATCATCACTGTATCTACCTGATAAATCCCGTAAGAATCTGCACCTTGCCTTGGTAGAAGATGAGGTTTGTTCCTCGGGCTTGTGTTGGGCCCCATTATAACAGCCAGAGAGATCCAAGTGGGAGTGAAAAGGAAAAAGTGGCAGGCAATCAGAAGCACAAGGTTACTTCTGCAGACTGAACACATGCTCTACAATGCAATCTCCCCATCTGCCCATATGATCTCATTCAATATTAGTCTCATTTTTATTCATCCCACATTTCCATTAACTTGTACAAATCTTCTAACCTGCATACAAAGAGCAATTTACAACAGCCAATTAACCTACCAAGCAGCTCGTCCTTGGGATATGGAAGGAAACCTAAGCACCCAGGGGAAGCAAACTGCACACAGACAACACCAGAGGTCAGCATTGAACCTGGTTCTTGGCCTGTGAGATGAATGATTTATGCCCTGGGATGGGTTTCAATTTCTGACCTTTACTTGAAACCCGTGAGGTGAATATTTTTCTGCTGGAAATCTCTCAGACTTTTCCTTGATGTCTTTGGTAGCTATTGACAGGGGAATCGCATATGCACCCAGACTTGGGCAAACAGCTGATGAATGGTTCCCTTAAGCTGGAAGATGTAGCGATTTACAAGGATGTTACGAGGACTCAAGGGCCTAAGCTGCAGGAAGCTGCTGGGCAGGCTTGGGATGTATTCCATGGAACGGAGAAGGCTGACAGCGGCATATAAACCCATGAGGGGAATAGATAGGGTGAATGCTTTTTTTTATGTCGGGGTAGGAGAATCGAAAATAGAAAGCATATGAGAGGAGAAAACATTTATTTGGAACCTAGTGACGACTTTCTCGCATAGAGTCGTGGTTGTAAGGAACGAGCTGCCAGAAGAGGTAGTCAATACTGCTTCAATAATAATATTTAAAAAAACAGTTGGACAGGTACATGAATAGGAATGGTTTAGAGGGATATCGGACTAGCTTAAATGGGAAATCTTGGCTGGCATGGACGAGTTGGGTCAAAGGGCATATTTCCATGAAGTATGACTCCATTATAGCTTATTCACAGATAATGGGCCACATTGATCTCTCTGTGCTGGTGGATTCTATAATTGCCGTTACACCTAAAACAAGCAGCAATATCAACCTAGCAAAATCACCTCATGGTTCAGTTATCAAACATTATTCAGCACCAAACTGTACATGCTCTTTGAAGGGATGTATGGAGAGAATGACCAACATTCAGGAAAGGTGCAGCTGAGCTTTCCTCTTGGATACTGTAAGAGCGATCCCGGACTCTCAGGAGCTCAAAGGGATTAAAAATAATTAGGCTGGGATCTGTTTAGTTGCATCCCTTTTAGCAAGTATCTGGGCCTGGCAGGGAATTGACTGCAACTTCCCATTTGAAGTTAGAACCAATCCTTTCAGGTCCAGGATGGGTAAATAACTTGAAGGTAGACAAAAGTGCTGGAGAAACTCAGCGGGTGCAGCAGCATCTATGGAGCGAAGGAAATAGGCAACGTTTCGGCCGAAACCCTTCTTCAGACTTGGGGTAAATCACTTGGCTGTTTACAACTGTTTATCAGAAGCCTGCCTTGAGATTCAGCAGGCCACTCCTCTATGGAAGTCAGCACACATGCTACATTATGTTCGCTCACACATACACCCCATCTGGTGTTCGGAGGGGAAGGAATAAGACTCACTTGCTGCATTGCGGGATGGCACAAGGAACCACGAGGCAACTGGGGCTCAGCTCGGATCTTACTGATGCCACACTTAAATACCATACAGCGATCCATTGCCAAATGAGTGGTAATTATTATTCTTGTCTGTCAGTGGACAAAGGCTGGGCCGTTTACTATGATGATTTCTCAATCAAGAGAAAGGAGGTGAAGACTGAAATGTTGGCAAAAAATGAACTAAGATATCTTGTTCAATCTTAATGTCAATGGGAGGAGCAGGGAGAAAGGATCAGATGGTCTACGGGGAAAACGCACGATATAAAAGGGAGATATGGAGGAGTACTCTTCACGATGGACACATTGCTGTATATAAAGGGGGCACAGTAGTGCAGCCCATAGAGCCTCAACCTGGGTTCAATCAGGACCTCCAATGCAGACTGGGTGGAGTTTGCATGTTCCTCACGTAACTGCAAGTTTCCACCAGATGATCCAGTTTCTTCCCACAACCCAAAGACACGGGTTGGTAGGTTAACTGTCCATGGTCCCTCATGTGTAGGCAGGCAATAAGAAAATAAGAGGGCAGTTAATGGGTGTTTGAGAAAAAACATACTCTGGGAAACACACCAGGGAATTAGACTAAAGACATTGCCCTATGGCCCAGCATAGACCCAGAAGGAAATATGGGATGGTGAGTATCAAAGGAGTGTGGGATTGGGGACCCAATAACTTAAAAAAAAACTGTGGGAACAGAGCTTCAGTAATTTTTATGTATGGAAAATGGGGGCCCATGTGAGTTTAAAAGGTACATCGGGCCACAGATAAGTTTAAAGAGAGAATGGGAAATAGGACCCATATGAGTTTAAAAGGTGTAAGGGAAACAGCCTGGTCAACCAGATGCTGAATCATTAGGGTGTTCCCATGAATGCTTGCATCTTGGGGAAGGAGTGAGTAGCCGGTTTGTGTCTGGGTGGGAGGAACTGGCAGAGATTGGATTGTGATTTGGGTCTGAGGAGGAGAGGGTCCAATGTGTTTAATATTTTGGCCACAGTGAGTAACCATTTTGGCCTTCTCATCCACAGACTATTTCCAAGAATTGCTGGACCAATCGGAAAAGAACCTCCACCGGAAGTTCACGCACATGTATGGACTGCATTACTATGACAACAGCAAGATCTTCAAGGACCTGTTCAACGAGCTGCGTCGCTACTACAAGGGAGCCAACATCAACCTGGAGGAGGTGTTGAATGAGTTCTGGTCGAGGCTGATGGAGCGTCAGTTCAAGCACCAGAACCCACACTACCAAATCAGTGACGACTACCTGGAGTGTATGGTAAAGCACGCGGAGCCACTGAGGCCCTTTGGTGAGGTGCCGCGCTTCTTCAAGATACGGCTAACCCGCGTCTTCATTGCAGCTCGTTCCTTCGTTCGGGGTCTCAGCATCGGCACAGATGTGGTGCGGAAGGTCTCTCAGGTATGTACTGAGTCCTTGCCCAGGTTCTTTCTTTCTTTTATCCAGTAAATGCATCTCAGTGTCACAGTGAAACGTCAACAACCTGCAATCCCATTGTTTGCCCATCCTAGTGGGTGTGTCCCTGGTTCACCTGATTCTGCATCTCACGATCCATGTAAACTCACGAGGACACATCCCATACTCCCTCCGAACCCACTCAGCCCCCTTTCCCCAGAATCCCTTCACCAGAGCCCCATTGCCACGCTCTTTCAAAACTTTGGAGGGAGAGAGTGGCTGACAGCATAAACCAGGCAAATTAATCCAGAAACATTCACTCTCAAGATAATAAAAATCATTATTTTTTACACAATACATCTGACTAAAACTGTACTGTGGATATTTAGTATTAAAATATTGATCATTGATAGACAATAACACAAAATATAGATGAGTTAGATGTTCTTATGACATGATTGTGCAAAAAAAAAATAATGAATTTGATTATCTTGAGAGTGAGTGGATGTTTTTGGAATGTGATCGATTGGATTGTTGCCGCTGCCATGATTTAAGCCATGATTTAATGCAAGACACTGCCGATTTGTATCTGGGCCTAAATAACATTTTTCGCATCAGCGGATTAAAATAAAGCTGCACCAAAAAGCAAGATAACATGTTAAATAAACGACATACCTTTTGTTTTGTCCTGCACTTGCGATCCGTGATGTTGAAGGCGTTTTTAGTCGCGTCTTAAGTTCAATCCAGCTACGCAATCGACCAGCGCCTTTTTTTTTTTTAATCGGGGTCGGGCTCGCAGAACAAATTTTCTTCATCAGCTAGCGGTCCGAGCAAATTCCTCTCTGACAACCAATACAAACCTGCATTTTAATCTTGCCCCCCCCCCCCCCCCCCCCCCCCCCCCAAAAAAAAACCTCTGGAATCGTATGCACAGGCAGTGGAAGATCTGCAGCGCCGCTGATGGTAGGTTTTGTAACAACGCTACTCAATGGAGTATCTTTGGGATAAACTCCCACACCAAGCAGATTATACAGTGCCTTGATCAACAGCAGATTCAGTTGACAAACGTTGCCACAGTTGTTGGAAGATATTACAGGTCCTCCCCAGGTTACGCCAGGTTTCCCTACCAGTGAACTGTTCATAACCCAGGCAGGTCACAACTCAGAAATGCAGCCAAAAATCCATGTCCCACATGGCAGAGTGTGTCTGCAGCCCTCCACATTAGCTGGCAAATACTCTACATCCCACTCGGCATCCAAACATCGACTTTGGTAATGGTGTCGAGTGTAGGATAGTGAAAGCGAACAGGGATCGCTGGTCAGCGCAGACGATGGGCTGAAGGGCCTCTTTTTGCACTGTATCTCTAAACTAAACTAAACTAAAAGATATAAGCTGCCCATGGCAACTGTTCATAACCTGGGCAGAACTTGCGCTTGGGAAGAATCTCACAACTTCAGAATGTGTTTGGATTGAAAGTGGAATTTGTTCACTTTTCCCGATTGATCCTTGCAGGCAATGAACTGCAGGAGCGTTTAACTGGGGATTGTACATGGCTTCTGTTTGAGGCAAATGTTGGAGACTGAGACAGCTGCGGATGTGCGAAAGAACAGCTGGGAACGGAGATTGAAAGCAACAGTGAAATGGAAAAAAATAGCTAATTTCTTTGACTTCCACATGGTAACAAGCAGTGAGCTGTGACTATGCAGGGAGGTGATGAGGGAGAAGAGGTGCCCGATGTCCATGTACAACACCTTCAGACTGGAAGCGGCTTTGCGCTTCAAAGTATTTGTTCAAATGTTGTGGTTCTTTAGAGTTGGGTGGAGCTAGGCTCAAGATCGCCACATGTTTGTAAGTTGTTGGTGAAACCACACTTGGTGCTGTATGCAGTTCTGATCGCCGAGCTATAGGAAGGATGTCATTAACTTGGAAAGGGTGCAGAAATAATTTAGCTTGAGATATAGGAAGAGGTTGCATAATCTGGGACTATCTTTGGAGTGTTGGAGGTTGAGGGGTTACCTTATGGAGGTGCACAAGATCAAAGGCTCACGGATAAAATGAACGCTCACCGGCTTTTTCTCAGTGTTGACGATTCTAAACCGAGAGGGCTTTGGCTAAAGGTGAGAGGGAAGAGATTTATGAAGGCTCTCAGGGGCAGCTATTTCACTTAAGAGTAGTCCCTATATAGAATGAGCTGCCAAAGGAAGCAGTAGAAGCAGATACAATTATGACTTTCAAAAGATAATATAGGGCCAGATATAGGTAGGTTTTACACAGCTATGGGCCAAATACAGACAAATGAGATGAGCCCCACATGCCAACTTGGACGGCATGGACAAGGTGGGCCGAAGAGCCTGTGTCCGCACTGTACAGCTCTATGTCCCTTACAACAAGGTTTTGTGCTCAATCAATTAGGCGTTGCATGCTGTTCACAGACCATGCAGCGCCAAGCTAATTTTGCATGAGTGATGTCTGGATATGTGTTGCATGGCATTTAACATGACTATTCAATGTGAGTAGGGCAGTTTGCATTGAGGATTGGGAACAGGTTTAGTGACCTAAGCAATCCGTGCAGTGAGTAGATTGGGTTTTTGATTACATTCTGGAAGGTCATACAGAAAATGTTTCCTACATATTAAAATTTGTTGGCCAATATATCACAGTCAGATTAGTAGAACTGGACAAGATAAGCGTGCTGCTATGCTCTATAAGACCACAACACTCCCCACTCTTTAATGCTGGCACGTCTTTCCATTTTGTTGTGTTCAGTATCATTGCCAGTGCTTAGTGTATATAAAGGCAAACGTGACCTTAAATATACACCGATATGCATGATCTCACACATATGTATACAGTCTCTTTCTCCCTCGCGCACATACAAAGTTTTGCATGATCTCTCTCACATCACACACCTGTACACATTCACAAACATGCATGATGATGCACATGCACACGAGCACATGTGATCTCACACACACTACAGCATGTTTAATCTTGTATACGCATCCCTGTGTGCGTGAGCTTGCACACACTACACATTGCATTATTTGACATAATAAGACATTTGTACATCAGACTGTACATGCATGTGACAATAAACTCTGCTTGACTTGACTTGATTTGGCCCATTGAGTCTGCAATGGATGCACCAGAGAGATATCAGATTAATTTGGTGTGGCGGTAGTTGATGTATGATTTGTGATCCACACAGAGTCTCCAATCTCTGGGAGACTCAGTGTATTCTAGATATGATTGAATTTTCTTTTGGAAATAAAACTCCCATCCAGCGTACTATGCATTAGGAACACGTCCTTTAGTGAGTCAGCCTCATGACGAATTCCCTTTAAATTTTGCTCGAGTTCCCTAAGATAAGGTTATACTCCGGAGCTCAGTTGGTCCTTGTCACCACTGTACCAGTTTGAGCAGGAGACAGCCAACCGCTGATGTGACATTCAGCATCATGTTTCCATGAATCTTTGCATTTGACTGCATCAGTTGAACGTGTAAAGTTCAAGTAAGGGGTTAATGGGGAATTTTCTTTCAGCTTTCTGCGTACAGAGGAGCACTGATGTTAACTGTTGCCCACGTGACACTGTGGAGATATCACTGTCTGTATTATTGATCAGTGTGTTATTGATCTTTTAGGGCCAGCCAACTTGATCAGCTGGATTCCGCTCTTCCATCACGCCACTTAAAATTAGAAATTTGTTTTAATGATGGGAAATCTTTTCCTTTCCTTGCTGCCTGGTGTTAAATGAGAGGAGAGGATAGAAGCGAGATAGAAGAAAATGTGGGTGGGATTATATAGGGTAGGATGAGGCTCATTTGCAATTTGACCAGTTACTGTGCTATAAGCACCTTATAATAGTGGGAGGGTATGGACTGGTGGCTGGATGCCAAAGGCGTGACCTGTGGCCAATTTTCCTCCATCTTTTTCACACACAAGGTGGTGGGTATATGGAGTGAGCTAACAGGTGAAGTGATTGATGCAGGTACATTAACAACACCTGAAAGACATTTGAACGGTCCATGAATAAAAAAAGGTTTAGAGGGATGTGGGTCAAGCGCAGGCAAATGGGACTAGAAGTAAATATACAAAGTTAGACACAAAATGCTGGAGTAACTCAGCGGGACAAGCAGCATCTCTGGAGAGAAGGAATGGGTGACGTTTCTGGTCGAGACCCTTCTTCAGACTGATGTCAGGGGAGTGGATGGGACAGAGATAGAATGTAGTTGGAGACAGTAAGACTGGTGGGAGAACTGAGAAGGGGGAGGGGATGGAGAGAGAGTTATTTGAAGTTAGAGAAGTCTATGTTCATACTGCTGGGGTGTAAGCTACCCAAGCAAAATATGAGGTGTTGTTCCTCCAATTTGCGCAGGGCCTCACTCTGACAACAGAAAAGTCAGATTTGGAATGGGAGGGGGAGTTGAATTGCTGAGCAACTGGGAGATCAGGTAGGTTAAGTTACTGCTTGGGATCCTTCTCCCCAGAGATGTTGCCTGTCCCGCTGAGTTACTCCAGCATTTAGTGTCTACCTTTGATTGAAATCAGCATCTGCAGTTCTTTCCTACACAAAATATACCAAGTGTTGGGGTAACTCAGCGGGTCAGGCAACATCTGTGGAAAATTTGGGTCTCATCTTGAAGTGTCACCCGACCATGTTCTCCACAGATGTCGCCTGACCTGCTGAGTTACTCCAGCACTACGTTTCACTTTTGTCAACCACCATCTGCAGTTACTTGTTTCTACAAAAAGGACAAACATAGATGGGCATCTTGATCTGTATGGATGAGATGGGCCAAAGGCCTGCTTCCATGCAGTATAACTCTATGACTTTAATATTGAGCACTAAAATCTAATAATACAGACACCCGATGAACAGCATTGATAACATGAGATTTTCTCCAGTCCTTGAGCCTATAGGGTTAATTTACCTAATTCACCCTGCTATCAGAAAGCCACCCTGGACGAAACTGTTCAGAGGCTGTGATGTTTCACTGGAGAGGTAATCTTTCGCCAAGAGGATTTGAAAAGAACGATGAAATATGAGTGAGAATAAGAAGGTATCAAAGGTATTTTATTAGTCACATTCACATACACCCAGGTGTAGTGAAGTGAAATGCTTTTTGCCATTTTGCAGCACATAAAAAAAGATTACAGACATAACACCAATGAGAGTCTTAAACACATAGAACACCTCCCCACAATGGCTCCCACCATGAGGGAAGGCACAAAGTCCAGTCCCCAACCCCAGTTCACCCATAGTCGGGCCTATTGAGGCCTCCACCTCCACAGGAAAGAGGATCTCTATTCTTTAGAATTTAGAAGAAGAACTCTATTCTTTAGAATTAAGATGCGCGACAGGCCAGATGTTGAGATGTTTCCAACAGTGGGCAAATCTCAACCAAGGACACATGGTAACCGAGAATGGGGCCGGCCTTTTAAAATGGGACGTGGGATTTCCCGGGATTTTGTTGTCGCAGACCATTTTGGAGGCTTGATCATGGAGGTAATTAAAGAAGTAGAGAATTTCATGGATTTAAAAAAGAATTCCACGTCTGTGTCAGTTCCCCATTGCAATTTCCAGTTCCCATGGGCAACTGACACAGAAGGGAAATGAAGCCTGGAGCAGATCAGCCGTGATTACATTGAATGATGGGACAGGCTTGAGTGGCCGAGTGGCCTACTCCTACTCCTGTTTTCCTATGTTCTTAATAAAGATGTTTCTCAGCCGAAGATATACTTGCAATGGAAGGAATGCAAAGAAGGTTCACAACACTGATTCTTGGGACAGTAAGCGAGAGACGGTGGTGGGAGGGGTTTTCACCAAGGAGATAGACTCTAAATGGCCAGCTCCAGTTTCTTCTTGGATCTTCCTTACCCTCACTCCACCCTTCCCACAGCGCTCCCTTCTAGAGGAATCTAGTGTTTAATCAATGTGATTTATATTTTGCATTGTATATAATGTTAAAAAAAAATGCAGTTCAGTGCCTTTTTGCACCTGGGCACTTAGTTTAAAAATAAATCTTGGCTAGATTCTGGTTTGTAATTCCACAATCATGAACAGTAGCTGAAGAATCATTCACACCTGCGGCATGTCGGCAGATCAGCTTTCAGAGGATAAATAGATGTAACCTGACTATGGATAGCGGGGCAGCTCATGCCGCAGCTGTAGTGCCCAAACAGAGGGAGCAAACAAGCCTTCGCAGTCTCACTCAGTCTCGGTCAAAGCCGCCTTAATCCCAGTTTCCTCCCATCTCTCCCAATCCATTCAATGCTGCCCTTCTCTTCTGTGGTATCTGTCTCCAATTTAAATCACCGCATTTGGTTTTGCTTTTCTCGCCTTCTGTGACAGGGCTTTCCTTATTATTTTGTGCGAAAATATTTTGCCTGCGTTCATTTTTAGTTGGCTCAGTTCCAGTTTTTTTTAAAGTGTTGTGCAATGATACAGCACATATAATCTAACCCAGTCAATGCACTGTGCCTGTGGTTACAGAGGGCTAACTATTCAGTTCCACTCCCCATTTCTTTCCTGTAAATGTTTTAAGTTTCAAGGGCAACACAGTGGTGCAGTGCAGTGCAGCTGCCTCACACCTCCATATACCAAGGTTCAATCTTGACCTGTGCAGCATTTGTATGTTCTCCCTGTGACTGTGAGGGCTCTCTCCGAGTGCTCTGGTTTCTTCCCATATCGCAAAGACATGGATGATGGTTAGTTAATTAGCTCCTGTACAGCCCTTGCTGCATAGGTGAATGATAGGAAATAGAGGGGTGGGAATTGAGGGTAATGTGGGAAGAATTAATGTAGAATGTATAGCGGGTACGATGGGCAGTTTGGAAGTGTCAGTCCAGTTACCTATTTATTCCCTTTTCACTTTCCCACAAAAACTGCTCACTGCCATTTCAACCAAAGCCAATTTCCTAGGTGTTTTCAAGGTAGGAGGGAAGATCAACATTGTCCTGTAAATCACACCATGCACCCAAAATATTAGCACGCTATTCATCTGTCAATTTAGATTTAGAGTGAATTATGTAAACAGGTGTTTGTGCTCCACACACATGCCTCAACTTGCTCTGCTACATCAAACTCTTTAACAGCATATTCCTCCCTCTCTCTTGTAACGTTGGTTTCAATAGATCAAAGTCAGCAGCCTCAGTTGCTCAGTAGAATCGGCATCGTTCCCATTATGTAGGAAGCCTACCCGTCTCTGTAACTTAACACACTTGTTCTCTCAAGTTTCCAGTTCTGATAAAGCAGCCTTCACCTGGAATTCACCTGTAGCTCCATAGATGCTGCCTCACCTGCTGAGTTTCTCCAGCACTTTTGTCTACCTGGAATTCTACTCTTGTGTTTCTCCACCTACGGATTGCACAGGCTGTTTCCATTTTGCTGGATTTACTAGGGGTTGTACTCCCCTTAAAGTGCAACCACCTGGGTCACCTGTTGGGTTTTTTTAAAGTAAATAAATCATTCAAGATTTATTTCCAGAAGAAAATAATTTAAAAACTGATTCAGAAGTAGAGAAATTATATTTAAATTGTTGGGCTTAGTTCTCTTTGATAATAAATCATGATTTAGAATCACTGGAGACATGTCAGCTACCCTATCAATTCTCCTCACAATTTTAAAGACATCCATTATTTGCAGATAGAGTTTTTTTTAGATGTTAGAAACCAGTCTGGTTGCTTTTCCTGACAGGTTTTAGCTACTCCTGTCGGGAATCATTCTTGCAAATGTTTATTTGCACATTTTCTCATGACTCTTATGTTTCTATATCCTAATTAATTATGGCCTGGCTCTCAGCCCAGTAATTTAACCAAGGTTTAATGTACTTTCTCAACCTTTTGAATTATTGTCTGTTTTTCAGTACTGCTCGCTGGAAATCAATTTTATTACTTTATTTGCATTGTTTAATGATCTTATTAATAGGTAATCTGGTTTTTGAGGAGGTATCTGCCAACTAAGGTTTCAGTTCATCTCCCTCGCTAAGGGAAGGGAAGCTGTGCCACAAAATCTTTTGCAATGCATCTGGACAGAGAATTTAACACCCATAATGGGTCTCTACTCCCTAAGTCAATATTCATCTTGATTATAAAGTGAGTTCCCAAATGCATTTCGAACCTCAACTCATTGATTCCAATTTGCAGACAATTAAACCATCTTAACGCTAATAATTGTTAAATAGTTTGGCTACTGAGGAAAAATACAGCAGTATCCCATTAAGGGCGGCAAGGTAGCACAGTGGTAGAGCTACTACCTTACAGTGCCAGAGACCCGGGTTCGATCCTGAGCACAGGTGCTTGTCTGTATGGAGTTTTTACATTCTCCCCGTGACCTTCATGGGTTTTCTCCGAGATCTTCGGTTTCCTCCCACACTCCAAAGACATACAGGTTTGTAGGTTAATTGGCTTGGTATACATGTAAAATTGTCCCTTGCATGCGTAGGGTAGTGTTAATGTGCGGGGATCGCTGGTCGGTGCGGACTCAGTGCGGACTCGGTGGGGTGATGGGCCTGTTTCCACGTTGTATCTCTAAACAAAAGATGAACTTGGTGAGTCGACAGTTTCTTGTTATCATTGAAATTTCCTACGTCCTGATGTTGCCCCCTTGTTTTCTGCAATTTATGTTCTGACAATTCACAATCCCATTGAGCCGAGGAGAAGCAAATAAAATTCAACCTGCATAACAGAAGCTGTATTGAGGCAAGCCGGCGATGTACAAAAGCATAACTCTCCACCTGCGCCTTGCAATCAAAGCATTCCGCATCACAGCTAGTTACCTCAACTGCAGTCATTAATAACACAGCAAACTGGAAGATCTCCAGCCAGATAGAGTGAAGTCTTCGGCAGGGATGTACAAGCAGTTCAGACAAAGGTGAACATTGAGGCTTTTGTTGCCCGTGGCAGAGCATGATATTGTCTGAAATGGAAACGGCCAGTGTTTAGAGCTACACAACAGAGCACCAGTGGCTCAGAGCAGGAAAGGAGAGATTAATCTTTCAGGTACAAAATGATTGTTTTCCCCACTGTATGCAGTAGGCAAACAGAAACAAGTAATTCTTTCCCCTCAGATGTTGCGAGATTTGCAGAAGGTAGTTTCGAGAAGAGTACAAACAAGAGATGCAAGTTATTTTCTGCCCGAGAGAGTAATGTGTAACTTGCTATGGGAGGAGGTTTTCAGCCCATGGAGTCAAAGCCTTGGATTTGTTTCTGCTCTTGCTGCTGGTTCTAGCTGTGCCCCTGCTGTTACTTCACTTCCAATCTGTTTCACCAGCCTCCACACGAGACAGAAGGAACACCCATCAGGGATATCATCCTTGGATAGATGCCAGGGGTGGTGGTACAGGTATTGCCATCTAAGATGCTTTTAGATCCACACATGTATATTCAGGGAATGGAGGTATATGGATCATGTTCAGGCAGAGGAGTTTACTTTATCTCAACATTGTGCTTGACATGGACATTGTGGGCTGAAAGTCCTTTTCCGGTGCTGTTTCTATGTTCGAAGTTAGACACAAAATGCTGGAGTAACTCAGCGGGACAGGCAGCATCTCTGGAGAGAAGGAATAGGTGACCTTTCGGGTCGAGACCCTTCTTCAGACGACCAGTCTAAAGAAGGGTCTCGACCCGAAACGTCACCCATTCTTTCTGTCCAAGGATGCTGCCTGTCCCGCTGAGTTACTCCAGCATTTTGTGTCCATCTCCGATTTAAACCAGCATCTGCAGTTCATTCCTATGTTCTATGCTCTCAAGCTACCTATGGCTTTACCTCACAGTGCCAGGATGATTAATTACATACATGCCTTTTATTTTTCACTTCCCCAGACCCTTCAATGAGCTGACCACCACCAGCAATCAGACTTTGATTGGGTCACGACCATTAACCCATGGCCCACTGCCCTTTATTACACGTCACCTATTTCTGTCCACAGTAAAGAGCACACTGCATGTTCAATAGTAAGCAGCAGGCACTAGTATACTCTGCCCCAAGACCAAAATGGCTGTTACTGCAATGGAGCAATGACAAATTGGCATACTATGTCGGGTGCATGAGAAATGCAAGGCCACTGTGCATTAACGATTAAACTATTACTTGCTGGCTCTGTCAGAGTTTAACATAAAATAATGAAGTTTTGCAGAAACTATAAATTTCACTAGTGCCTGTGCATTAATGTTGAACATCAGGGCAAAATACCACAAACGTCCTCATCTCAGAGCCTCATGGTGGAGTTGCAAGCAAGAATTGCACAATGAAACCTCTTTAATGTAGACTGCTGTCAATACCTGTCAATGTGGCTCTCCAGCTACCATTATGGAATTATACAGCACAGAAACAAGCTCTTCATCTCATTGTGTCCATGCCAACCATCAAATACCCACCTATACTAATCCCATTTAGTAGTACTGGTCTAGAGCCTTGTAAGCCTTGGCAGTTTCCCAAATGTTGTGAGGCGCTGCGTTCCTGGTTCCAACTAGGTGAAGAATAACATTTTCATCCTATATGACCAGGTACATTTTAATTGTGTTGGATTTGCCTCAGATCCCATTAGTCTTTGGTTTTATCTTTCCAATCATTTATGCTCAATTCATTCAGGAGTGCAGGTGCATGGTTCCTTGAAGGCCGAGTCGCAGGTAGTTAAGGTGGTCAAAAAGGCTTTTGGCACATTGGCCTTCATCAGTTAGAGTATGGAGTATAGGAGTTGGTAGACCATGTTGCAGTTGTATAAGATGTTGATGAGACTGCATTTAGAATATTGTGTTCAGTTCTGGGCACCATGTTATAGGAAAAATATTGAAAGGGTTCAGAGAAGATTTATGAGGATGTTGCCAGGGCTAGAGGGTGTGAGCTATAGAGAGAGGTTGAGTAGACTGGGTCTCTACTCCTCGGAGCACAGGAGGATGATTATAGAGATGTACAAAATCATGAGAGGAATAGATTGGGTAGATCCACAGTCTCTTGCCCAGAGTAGGGGAATTGAGGACCAGAGGACATGGGTTCAAGGTGAAGGAGAAAAGATTTAATACGAATCTGAGGGAAAACTTTTTCACACAAAGGGTGGTGGGCGTATGGAACAACCTGCCAGATGAGGTACTTGAGGCTGGGACTATCCCAACGTTTAAGAAACAGTTAGACAGGTACATGGATAGGACAGGTTTGGAGGGATATGGGCCAAGCGCAGGCAGGTGGGACTAGTTTAGCTGGAACATGTTGGCCGATGTGGGCAAGTTGGGCCGAAGGTCCTGTTTTCACACTTTATCGCTATGACTAGGTAGGGTCACTAGAGGCTGTGCAGCAAATAGAACATGCAGTTCTAGTGTCAAATGAAGCACACGTCTGAAGTAGTAGCTCTGAACCACTGTTTATATACAGAGGGCTGTAGCTGAGTTATGGTGGTGGTGGGATTGTGTGCTGCCACCTCTTTGATCAAATCATTTACCATCAATCTTTTCACTTTAGGTAGCTCTGTCGATTTTAGTTTGATGGCCTTGGAAGATTTTAACGTTAAAATGTTTACTGTATACAAATGCAAATTGCTGTTCATCATTAAGATTGCAAGACTGAGGAGAAGTTGTTCTCCAGCCAGCAGTGTACTCATCTGCCATCAAGCATCACATCTGAAGGCCCACTGTGTCTTTGGAACCTTGGAACAGAGTGCAAAGCACTGTGGGCCATTCCACATGGTACTCTTTTCAGTGTGAAATATCCTTTCCTCCTCTCCACCCTAATTAATTAAAAGAGCTGGGAGCAGTTATGTATGTAGAGTGCAACACTCTCCAAGTAGGTTCCCACCTCACATCAGCTGGTGGCACGTCGTAACTCTGTGTGCGAGAACTTTGACCAAACATTGCAGCTTGCTCTTTAACAAAACCTCTAATTAAGCACTGATTTGTGTTTAGAAGAATTCATGCTTCATTCTTTTTTGGATCAGTCTGGAGTCCAAGCCTCCCTCCTAAGGGAAATGTCTGCTTAGCAGACATTGCATCTTTAAAGCATCATTTTGTGTGGCAATCCTTTCATTTCCATTGTGGTGCATCGTAGCTCTCTCATCTCCGACTCAGAAGCTTCTGGGCGGAATTGGCATCATTGTGCTCAAGAAGGAACTGCAGATGCTGGAAAATCGAAGGTACACAAAAAAGCTGGAGAAACTCAGCGGGTGCAGCAGCATCTATGGAGCGAAGGAAATAGGCAACGTTTCGGGCCGAAACCCTTCTTCAGACTGATAGGGCCCTGGTTTTTGTGCCCTGGTTTTTACCCACATCCCAAAGACATGCGAGCTGTTAGGAAAAATGGCCACTGCAAATTATCCCTTGTTTGTGGGTGAATGGGAGAATCTCGGGAGAGTTTGAGAAAATGTGGAAAGTAAAAAACTTAAGATTCATGTAGGATTAGTGTAAATGGATGGTTGATGGGCAACACAGACTCAGGACCTGTTTCCATGCTGTATCTCTCTTGACTTAAAGCCCACCAGTATTTCAATCAATGTGCAAGTTGTTCTTTGGAACTGCAGGGCTATTCTCTCTACTTGTATGAAATTCATAGCATTTAATTTGCATTTATGGTACATCATATCCATGTTATTGGGACAAGTATTATTGGTATTAGTTTATTATTGTCACATGGTGTGAAAAGCTTTGTTTGTGTGCTGTTCAGTCAAAGCAATCTGTACACAAGTACAATCAAGCCATACACAAGTACAGCAGATAGCTGGGTATATTGCTATCAATGATAATGGACTGCAATCTTATACTGCTAACATTGGAGGGAAACCACAAATCAAGTGTAGTTCCAGCAAATATACACTTTCCCTGTCCTTAATATAATTTAAACAGCCTCTCATGCATTTTGTACTCAGAACCAAAATGCACAAATGTATGACTATAACATTTGAGTTTAATTGGAATGAGTTCAGTTGCAGATGAGGTTAGTTGTAAGGGGCTGTGAAAGATGATTGTATATGTGGGGTGGAGTCCACCACAGAGTAGATTGTGCACAGATAGTACAGAGATATCAAATAGTCTGATGAAAATAGACTGTGAAAGGACATTAAATGGGTGGCAAAATCATCAAAGGGTAATTAGCCCTGGGGCTGTGGGTCCAGATTAAATGGGAAAAATGAGGTGCATGATAGGATTAGATTGAGTTTCGATAGGGAGAGATCTAGTCCATGATAAAGTGGATTATACATGTGTGAGAAGAGCAATTAAATGAAATGGGAAAGCTTGGGTCAGGTAGGAGCGGACTGTACAGGTGATTAGTTTTATTGGCACAGCTGTATAATACCTCCTAAAATGGTTATGTTCAGATAACAAAGTGGCCAGGGGCGTCAGGAAGGATACAACCCACATCCAGAAACATTTACCAAGCTCCAGACTGATATAGGTCATGATGAATCAAAGTCTCGCTGTTGCACAAACAATGCATTTCGTAGCAACAATCACAAATTAATCACTTCGAAACTGAATGTTGCGGTGCTCAGGAATAATGTTGGTTTTGCAGAGTGAATGATTCCAGCCACATGACTGACAGGGAGACAGTGGCTTCTGTGATCTTGCCTGGTCACTGCACTCACTGGCAGAGTTTCTGTCAGTGGTATTTCCACATCAACTCCCTACTGAGCATGTACTGTACCTAACCACCGCAGTTTTGATCCTCGTATCTGCGTGATCAAGCGCTCTAGGCCTCGCTCAAGCAGAGACACTCCAGAAAGTCACGCAGTCCTAAGCGCTCCCCCAGAAGATCGACACAGGACCTCGTGGTAGCTGACTTTTATAGGTTCCCGGACTTCTAGGGGCCAAACCACATTTACCCAGATATGCAAGAAAACCAGATAAGGATCAATACCTCATCCAATCAACATTCAGTAAAGTAAAGCTTTGCAACATTATAAAGTAAAGCTTTGCAACACTATTTACAATTATTTACAAAGTGTATGTCTGGTTTGCATTCATACAATCCATTCTATGCATTTTGCACCTAATTGTCAGGGTCTGCAGATGTCCCCATTCTCTCCCTGCAGCTCAGATCTAGGCTCTAGTCAAACTGGCACCATTCTGCAGTTTATCCCATTTCTACATAGAGCACTTTTAAATTGACCAAATGGCCCAGCAGCCCTGAAGCCTTTACTAAATTTTAGAGTCCTAACCACTCCAAACTGGCCAGGATTAATGAGGAGGTTGCAAAGAGGCTTCCAGGTCATTAGCATATATTGGGCAAATGCATGACAGATGCAGTATAATAAGCTGATAAGTTGTAGGAACAGAATTAGGTCATTCAGCCCATCAAGTCCATTCTGCTATTTAATCATGGCTAATCTATCTTTCACTCTAAACCCCATTCTCCTGCCTTCTCCTCATAACCCCTGACATCCTTACTAATCATGAATCTGTCAATCTCCGCTTTAAATATAACCATTGATGGCCTCCACTGTCATCTGTGGCAATGAATTTCACAGATTCACCACCCTCTGACTAAAGACTTTCTTCCTCATCTTCTTTCTAACAGCACGTCATTTTATTCTGAGGCTATGCCCTCTGATCCTAGAATCTCCCACTCGTGGAAACATCCTCTCCACATCCACTCTATCTAGGCCTTTCACTATTCGATAAGTTTCCATGAGGTCCCCCTCATCCTTCTAAACTCCAGGGAATACAATACAATACAATCATACTTTATTAGCCAAGTATGTTTTGCAACATACGAGAAATTTTATTTGCCAAGTGTATCATACAAATCAAAAGTAACAGAATACACAAAACACATTTGAACATAAACATCCACCACAGTGACTCCTCCACATTCCTCACTGTGATGGAAGGCGAAAAAAAGTTCAATTTCCTCCCTTCTTTGTTCTCCCATGGTCGGGGTCCTCGAGCCTTCTGTTGATGGGGCGATCTTACTCCTGTAGTCGGCGGTCAGGCCCCCCATGTCGGGGCGATTCAAGCTCCTGCATTGTGAGGGAAATCTCAGCTCCCCATGTGCCAAGCGATCGGACCCCGGGTCGGGGCTTGTCGAACCTTCTGCATCGTTGGAGCTCCCGACATCTATGGCCTCTACCCGAGACTGCGGGCTCTCGATGGGAAAGTCCGCAGGCCGCGGTTGGAGCGATCTCAGGCAAGGGAACGGCTCCGATGGTAAGTCCACGCCATGCGGTGGGGCTTAAAGTCAGTACCGAACGAGGCCCCCAGCTCCACGATGTTAGGCCGCAGAGCGACCGGAGATACAACTCGGAAAACAATTGCATCTCCGGCAGCGTAAGAGATTGAAAATACATTTCCACTGACCCCTTTCCCCTCCCCCCACATAAAACAAACCAGAGAACGTTAACACAAATTTTTAAAACACACTAAAAAAAAAGACAAAAAAACAGACGGTTGGCGAGGCTGCCAATCGTGCGGCGCCCCCCTGGTGGTACTTACACCCGCAGCCGGCGGTCGGGCCCTCCCATGTCGTAGCTGGTGGTGTGGCCCTCCGCGTCTCCCTGGTGAATGCAGGCCCAGTGCCATCAAAAGCTCACAACATGTTAACCCAATCATTCCTGGGATCATTCTCATAAATCTCCTCTGGACCATCTCAAATGCCAGTACATCCTTTCTCAGATATAGGGCCCAAAACAGCTCACATAGCAGTTACTCCATATTCCAAATGAAATGATCAATTTTAGCAACAAAAAAAACTGAAAGACAGAATATCATCTGATGCAGCTCATGTTGGAGACAGCAATGATTCCTCAATGTTACCAATCAGAGGCTTGCAGGTCAGTGCAATAATAGTCAGACCAAAAACAGCAGTTATTAGATGTCCATCCTCATCTGAATAGCAGTTATAATTTTAGTAGTAAAATATCCTTATCTCAGTTTGCTTGGAATACTGCCTACTATAGTTGAGTTTCTGTATCTCAAAAAGTAGACCACTATGACGTTTAACATTTAATTATGACCAGCTTTACGATGAAAAGCAGGATTCAAAGAAATGTTTACTACTTATATTAGGTCACTGAAAGGCAAATATTTATATACCAAAGGGAAAATAAGTCTCAATTGCAATTAACCTAGTCCGGCTGAGTTAGCAGTCTCTGTGCTAACATGTTTAGATGTTTACTAAAATCTGTACATTGTATCTTTCCCTTGAGAGATTGTATCCCTAATAATGTGTACTGATTTATGTCTGGCTGTTAGCGGACTGGTTGTCTTAAAATGCATCTTAGCTTGAGGAAATGAACTAAGAAAGAATGATCAAATAACACTATTTGGCCCATTGAAGGTGCTGCATTCTTGAAAGTTTTCAAATAGTCCAAAATCACAAATTCTGCCCGCCACCTATACACAACACAAGGACACAGACACACACATGCAAACATAGCCGCACGCACGCAGAAACACACACAAACGCAAACACACAGAAATACACACACACACACACACAATTACATATCCTATCTCTCACACAAGCATACAAAACACTGCTTTGGTCTCTCATTCTCACTCACTCCTTCCCTCACTCTCTCCCACACAGCGGCGCTCATGCATGCTGACTTAAACACAGTCATACAAATTCTCTCGTACACATGCACACGATCATCAGTGGCGATTGCTCGAGATTGAGTGTGATTGCCCCCCTGTTGGGTCTTGAGATGGCTATAGAGGCAGATCCTGGAGCAACAGAAATACTTTATTGCAGTGTCCCTGCAGATGGATGCCTGTAAATTACATC
This sequence comes from Leucoraja erinaceus, assembly GCF_028641065.1. Lineage (NCBI taxonomy): Eukaryota > Metazoa > Chordata > Chondrichthyes > Rajiformes > Rajidae > Leucoraja > Leucoraja erinaceus. Next base: position 30,145,443 of record NC_073390.1, on the reverse strand, counting down.
TTATAACCTGGGGTGACTGGTGCACAAACAGCCACCAGATCCGGGTCCAACGGCATGGACTCACGATGGTTGAAGACTCACCCTGCTGCAGCCTACTGCTTTTTCAGTCTTTGTGGTGCTACACCTACTGGCCAGCTATTGAGGGAGTGCAACATAGGTTCACAAGGTTAAATCGCGGGATGGTGGGACTGTCATATGCTGAGAGAATGGAGCAGCTTGGCTTGTATATTCTGGAATTTAGAAGGATGAGAGGAAATCTTATTGAGACATATGATTATTAAGGGTTTGGACATGCTAGAGGCAGGAAACATGTTCCCAATGTTGGGGGAGTCCAGAGCCAGGGGCTACAGTTTAAAGGGGGTAAGGGGTAAGGCGTTTAGAACAGAGATGAGGAAACACGTTTTCACACAGAGAGTTGTGAGTGTGGAATTCTTTGCCTCAGAGGGCGGTGGAGGCCGGTTCTCTGGATACTTTCAAGAGAGAGCTTGATAGGGCTCTTAAAGATAGCAGAGTCAGGGGATATGGGGAGAAGGCAGGAACAGGTTACTGATTATGGATGATCAGCCATGATCACATTGAATGGCGATGCTGGCTCGAAGGGCCAATTGGCCCACTCCTGCACCTATTGTCTGTTGCCACCATTCTCCACCTGTTTCACCATTGAGATCATCTTCTTGGGCCGTGTTTTGGCTGGAACTTCTCCTTGATCTGCCCATTTTGGGTGACCCAGCCAGGATGCTTTAGATCTTAGCATCTTAGACACATGGAAGCTTCTCTGTCAGGACATGGTTGTGACCCTTGGAGACACCTTGATTAGTGCAAGTACAGGGGTTATGGGGTGAAGGCAGGAGGATGGGAATGAGAGGGAAAGGTAAATCAGCCATGATTGAATGACGGAGTGGACTTAATGGGCTGAATGGCCTTGTTCTGCTCCTATAACTTATGAACTTATCCCTCTCTCGTGCACACGCATACACACGCGCGCACATACGTGCGCACACACATACACACAACTCCCCCCCCCCTTCCAGTAGACTTTCAGTATTACCTTTTAAAGTGTATATTTATACATGAAATAGCCAACTACTTTCTTGAAGTTCCTGCGGAATCTGTCTCTCGACATTCCTTTCCAGATACACTATTTAAAAAAAAATCTTATCTTTCTTGTCCTTTTGCCATTTACAAAAAAAATGGCCTTTGGTTGCTGACTCGATTGTCCCAGTATCTGCTTAAATACTATCAGAATCTGATTGTTTTTTGCACCTCGCTTAAATCCCCCTATGAGTTCTTTCTTGCATCAAACATAAATATTATATCACAACACATGTGCCATCACCTTTATTAGATTCATTATATTTTATGATCAGTTCCTGAGGCGTTTGACTTCTGCAGGTTTCCAGACATGTATGAGCTTGCTGTCCCCATTTGCAGGTTTATTTTTTCAGCATGTTCAGTTCTAGGAAGATGTCTTAACACTCTCCGCACAAGGCTTCCATGCACATGGACACTTATGTGTCTTATTGGTCTTACATTTTCACAGCAGCTTTAAGGTACAGTAGTTAAACTGCCCAATGTGTTTTGTAGAAATATTATCAAGCAAAATATGAGACTGAACTTGGTTACATTTGATGTTTTTGGAAGCAACTTAATGGAGAGGAAAGAGGTCACTGAGCCATACAATCATAGCAAGATACAGCACACAAACAGGCCCTTTGGCCCACTGACTCCTCACTGCCATACAATACCCTATCTGTACTAATCTTAAATGAATCCCTTTTTAAATTATCCGCCAGCATTCTCATCAACACCCTCCATTTCTACCACTCACCAACATACTGGCAATTTGCAGTGGCCAATTAACCAATAAATATGCACATCTTCAGAATAACGTTGGAAATTGGAGCACCCAGAGGAAACCCACACAGTCAGAAGGAGAATGCGCACTCTCCACACACACAGCATCAGAAGCCAGATTGAACCCAGATCTCTGGAGCTGTGAGGTAGCAGCTTAATTAACTACATCACTGTGCCATCATCGTGGAAACTGTCACTGTTGGATAATATTACAGAGGGACAGCCTATAGGTGAGAAATAGGAGGGGGCAAAATCTCAACCGTAGGTAGATACCGGAGGTTCTGATATCTGATCAGGTAACGAGTGATACATAAATGTACAACTTGTAGGGCCACTTCCTCGCAACACCAGAAACCCAGATCTCCGGTACTGTCTTTGTGGAGTTGGCATGTTCTCCCTGGAACTGAGTGTGGTGGCTGTTCTGTTTCCTCTTGACAGGGGATTTGGTGGGTTAATTGGGCACTGTGAATTATCTCGAGTATGTATGTGAGGGGTAGGATCTGGGGGGAATGTGGGGACAATAAAGCAAAAGAGATACATTTAGTATTTGTGTAAATGGGTGGTTGATGATCCATACAGACTCGGCGGGCTGAAGGCCCCGTTTCTGTGCTGCATGCCTCCATGAATGTTGGTGATTTTTTGGGTAGATCTGTACTGTCCAAATCTAATTGAATTCAAATTGAATTGGACAGTACAGTCCCAGTTGAAAGCTTTGGAGAAAGATGGTAACATTGAATAGTCAACTGTACCTTAAAGTTGCATCAATCCATTCCGTTCGATTTTATTCTGAACTCATCCTCGCTGGATGTAGTGTGGTTCACCTTGACAATCTCCCTTATAATTACCAGCAAGTCAAAGTTGCCTGGTATCCTTGTGACTTAGCTCCCTGGAGCTTACTTCTGACGAGCCATACAGTGTACTGTTAGCACAATACTCAGGCCGACAAAATTCACAGGGGGAATTTATAGGATTATCATCCCTCTCAGTAGGTTGGCCATCAACAGCTTGGAAACTTCAGTACAGTCTGTTAATCCACGGGTAGTGAGAGATTGTAAAGGTAGGTAATGGCACCAGTGCAGGAGCCCAATTTACTTCCCATCTGAAGTTGGCATCTCGTTTTACTGGCAGGTTTTTGGGTGTTCCTCAATTCTGCAGCTGGTTCTGTTTCGTGTTGCTGGTTCAGATGCCACTTCTACGAGGGCCAGAATTGTCTGTAGCTAACGATTAAGTCCAGGAAGAGAATATCAAACACCAAGATTTCACTCCTTGACCTTGCCCAAAATATTTAGAACATTTCTGTGTTAAATGTAATCTGGGTAATCCATGCAATCCCCAACTCTAACCCTGGACTCATCACTACCTCGGTGTTCTGTGAATCCCATGTTCACCAAAAGTGGTACTGTGGATGCACGAGACCAGAGCTCCTAATCACTGACTATAATGTTCTATTTATAGCAATCAGAGAGACACCAGAGGTATGAGTCTTCTCAGTGTCGACAAAAGGAATTGCAGATGCTGGTTTACAAAATAGAGGCGCAAGGTGCTGGAGTAACTCGGCGGGTCAGGCAGTATCACTGGAGTACGTGGATAGGTCCAGACCCGATACGTCAACTATCGATGTTCTCCAGAGCTGTTGCCTAACCTCTGGAATTACTCCAGCACTTTGTGTCTTTTTTTTATGAGTCTTGTAGCTCATGTCCAGAGTGAAAGGCTCCCGCTTTGAAGGGACATTGCAGCTCAAGGAAATCCACTTAGCCAAAGTCCAAGGCAGCAAAGCATCAAAACAGAAAATGCTGAAAACACTGAGCAGGCCAGGCAGCATCTATGGGAAAATAAATGGTTAATGTTTTGGAGCTGGGCTCTTAAGCAAAATTGTATGAAATTATTTAATTTTGGAGTCCTAGACCTGAAAAGGTTTCTGCTTCTTCTTCCATAGTAGACGCCTGATTACTATGTGTTTCAAGTATTTCTGTTCTTATTTCAAATTTCCAATGTCTGCCATTGTTTTTGTTTGTCTATCACAGTATCGTGCATTTTTCTCTGAGCATCCAGGAAGCCTGACATTGATGCTTTATTTTGAGTTAGGTGTTTTTGAAGTAATCTCACAAACATGCTTGAGTATTGACATAAGGATCAGAGCTGAAAGCTACTCCATGGTGATTCCAATAGTTTAGTTTGGAATATATTTTGAAAGATTAGAAGGCATAACAGCTTGGATTTGTAAAGCTCATTTAACACAGACTCCCATGTTCATGCAGTTCAATGGAAGCAATCATCCTGTGACTACTGGAATTGTTTTGTTTAAAGTTCATTTATAGACAAATGGCTATAACTAAAAAGAAAGACTCAAGTATTGCATTTCTTTCATTGAACAAGTTGAGGCAGAATAAATAAAAGGTGTTTGCATTGAAAAAAGTCAAAAGGTGAGTGGACACCAATGAGAATGGATTAATTGTTATTACTGGAAAAACAAGGGATGCATTTTCACTAAGAGGATCACAGCAACATAAAACCCAATCATGTTATGGCTGTAGAGACAGTTTAGATATTAAAAGGGAGCTGCACAGTTATTTAACAAATAAGAATATTAAAAAATGCAAAGCAAAAAGGAATGGGTTTGGTGGATACAAATGTGTCTGAAGAACAAGTAAGGACAGTATACATAGAGATCATACCCATCCACAAGTGTAACTTTCCATTAGACCCCGACACAGTGTAGACACAAAGGCAGAAGTAGCAAAGTGCTGTCTATTAGGATTGTCAAAGATGGGACACAGCAAGGAAACTGTTCGATGCACATTGGTAGTGATGGCGTTAGGTTTGAAATCTCTCTCGGTATTGAACAATTGCCACATAAACATTACAACAGAAATCAATTTTCAAACCCGCATAGTTTCCTTGAAGAGAATTGAGATGTGTATTACATTGTTCAGTGTCCCAATTGAGTGGGAAGATGATTAATGGCTATATTTTTTGTGTAGAATAAGTTTGTGTGATGCACTAAATGTTCTGTTCCAATATTGCCATTGGATGGAGTCTATTTTAATAACATGATGGCAAGCTTACTTGACAAAACTGCCAATGTGAAAAAGATGCCAAGTAGTTCTGCCATTGATGTAGAGAATCATATCTGGTGAAACATTCAGTCATAGAAACCAGTGCTAAATGCCTGTGACTTGCATGGTTAGATTATAGTTAGATATACTGTAGTTGGAAGAAAGAAGTCATCTAGAAATGCCTGATAGCCATTATGGACATGTATGTGGAACAGGATGCATACTTTTAAAATCCCATATGTTTTGGGAAGGTCCATACTTCCATCTCAGAGCTTTAGCAATTAGACCTTGGTTCAAATAAAAAAAGTTCTGTGTTGGCGTTTACAATCAAAGGCGTCGGAGATATTCCCCCATTAGCTCACCTTTTGTTCAACATTTCAACAGTACTGAGTGATATGAACCTTTTGGCAGTCAAAGCTGTGCACCTGTGTGTGGAAGGCAAGCAAAGACAGATTTTAATTATAAGGTGTTATCACACCAGACTTTCCCCCTGAAGCGTCGTGCACACAAAATCCTCCCACCTCCTGTTGAGAAAATGTGTGGAAACGGAGATAAAGCCACTGCATGTTCATCCAACAAAGGGACTCCTGTTACTGAGTAGACTGAGCTGTCAGGTTACATCATAACAAATGGAAAGCAGCCGTCTCCTCAGATTAGTTGGTTCTATCTCAGTGCACCTCTGGCTTGTTTCTCTCACTTCTTTCTAACACTGGAAGAGTGCTAGAGCAGAAGGAGCTTTACACCTTTCAGAAGTTATTTTCTAAGGTTTTTTTTGGTGGGCAACACTGTCACATCTGGGCTGAAGGTTGGGAATTGAAGTCCCAAATGAAGAACTTGAGTTTGTAGTTCCTGATTTGGTGCCGAGGGCCTAATCCAATGAATTAAAAAAATTCAGGCCCTTCTTAGCTCTAGTAAGAGATTGTGAAAGAAACCATGAACTTATTTGAAGAGTGAGGAGTTCCAGTTCTAAGTAATATTCCTCACTCAACCAATTCCTACAATGCAGATCAACTTGTTTTAGTTTAGTTTAGTCTGAAGATACAGTGAGGAAACAGGCCCTTCAGCCCACCGAGTCTGCACTGACCTGCGATCCCTGCACGCTGAAACACTATCCTACACACACACTAGGGACGATTTAAACTTATACCAAGCCAATTAACATACAAACCTCTTAAGTCTTTGGTGTGGGAGGAAACCAAAGAACTCCGAAAAAACCCACGTGGTCATGAAGGGAATGTGCAAATTCTGTATAGACAGCATCCATAGTCGAGATCTAACCCAGACCTCCAGCGATCCAAGCGCTGCAAGGCAGCAACTTCACCGCTGTGCCACCATGCCTTGTTGTGGGTGGGAGTTTTTTCCAGGACAAATTTGTTGCATTACATCAATGACTTCACTCCAGCGGAATATCATTTGTCGCTCTCGACTGTGGGAAAAGCTTGCATTTCTGGTGGGCCTCACTTGATCTTGGGAAGTTATAAATGTCCTACATTTGGCCTCCGTTGTAGTTGAGGAAACACAGTTACCAATTGATGCACTGGAATTTTCATAAATGGGAATGAGAATGGGAATTTTCCTGATGTTGCCTGAAGGGTATACATTAGCCAGGACACTGGGGGTGGGGGGGGGATTCTGCTGCTTGAAGAAGTTGTGCCATGGGATATTTTACACCGCACTGAAACAGCAGATGGGGCCTCAATTTAACATGTCATCTAAAGATGCCATCTCCCACAGTGCAGCACTTGTTCAATACTACAGGCATGGAAATCGCTATCAAAACATGGGGGGGACACAATTTCTTGATGGCCTCTCACACAAACACACACACACACACACACACACACACACACACACACACACACACACACACACACACACACACACACGCGCCGCGAGGCTTCAGCCGTGGGTCCTGTGGAGACCCACTGTCAATATAAACTTAAGCGAGAGAGGTGGCGGAGCGAGCACTCGGAGCTGGTGCTCGGTCTGTTCAGCAGCAAGGGTGAGATCAACTTCACACAAGACGCTGATGGAGAGAAAAATACTCCGTAAAGGTATCGCCCGGTGTCAGGATCTAAACCCGTGTCCCTGGCGCTGTGAGGCAGCAGTAACGCATGGACCGAGTGGCCTCTCTCTCCCTCTCTCTGTATCTGCCAGCAGCCGCAGCAGACCATCCGCCTTCCAGATAGAGAACCACATCCCTGGCGGTGACCCGGTCCCAGCTCCCTCTGCTCATCGGGCAGCGACTCCACGCTGTACCTAATCACCCCCGACTCAAGCGGCGCGCTGGGCTGGAGGAGAGAGCGAGATGCATTAGTGCGAGGCTTCGGCCGTGGGCTTGAATCGGCCCGTTCACGGAGTCTTTCATCGGCCGGTGGAGGCTTCAACATCGGGCCTTGATCGCCTCGATGCAGGAGTTTGATTTTAAGCCACGACGGGCGCTGAAAGGGCCGATTCAGCCCTTAGAAAGTAGCTGATAAAGTCCGGATAACAAAACATGGGGGGGATTGTCCCCCACCTCTCAAAGCATGGGGGGACGTGTCCTCTCTGTCCTCCGCAGGATTTCCACCCCAGTAATATTGTATTAACTTGTCAGCTAATCTTATATATTCAGATCTCTAGGATTTGATCACAAAGCTTTGCAGCGAGGAAACGATCCCTTTGGCACACTATGTCAGGACCACTCACCCGCACACTAGGGACAATTTACAGTGGCCAATTGAGCTACCATGTTGGTGATGTGTGAGGAAATCAGAAGGAACTCACACAGTCAGAGGGCAGTCGTGCAAATTTATTGAAGGGTGGTTCTTTTCCAACTATTCAAAGTTGCGCTAACATTACACATTCCTCCCCTCTTTTCTCACTGACCCACATGCAACCTCTCTCTGCCAACAGGTGCCTCCAAGCCCTGAGTGTGTGCGGGCCATGATGAGGCTGATATATTGTCCTCACTGCCGGAGCATGGGGAGTGTGAAACCCTGCAACAATTACTGCCTCAACATCCTGAAAGGATGCTTGGCCAATCAAGCCGACCTGGACAGTGAATGGAGAAATCTAGTCGGTAAGATTTATGGTCGTGGGGGTTGCAGGTTCGGTTGGTATCGGTGGGGTACAGTGTGGATACTAGAATTCAACATTTGGCACACAAGTAGATTCCTATCTATCTATATTTTCTTCATCCAGCTTATTCTTCTGGAAATGTTCTTGATTGGCTAATGTATCCTGAACCAGGGGTCACAGTTTAAGAATAAGGATTTTGGATGATCAGCCATGATCATATTGAATGGTGGTGCTGGCTCGAAGGGCAGAATGGCCTATTCCTGCACCTATTTTCTATGTTTCTATGTATCAGTGGTAGGAAGCTGTATTCCTGGGAAGAGAGGTTTGTCCTCTGATGGACAGGGATATAAGGAGGGTCAAACAAGGGACCTGTGTGGAAGAATGACTGATGGTGGGAGGAATTTGAACGCTGACCGTCTCTGTTCTGCTTGGTGTTACAGACTCTATGCTTCAGGTGGCCGACAAGTTTAATGGTCCGTCAAACATGGAATCGCTGGTTGATACAATTTATTTGAAGATCTCCGAAGCAATACAAACCATGCAAGATAACAGGGCTCACATTTCCTCAAAGGTAAGGAGCGTCATGGTGAAGAGTGTTAGCACAGAGGTTGGCTTTACCCCTATACCCCTATGATGAAAGATGTTCCTCTTAAGAGATATGAGTGGGCAGAGTTGGGCCATATCATGAAGCAGTAAGTGGCATTGAGTTTGTGTTACAGCATCAAGGATTGTGCTACACCTTGCGATGGTTAACGCATGTGATGGAATTAAAACTCGTGGATCAAGGGCATCGCAGGGATGGGGCTGTTGTAATTTCATTTGAGGGGCTGCGTTTGTAAATGGGAGTGATGAGGAGTGGTACAATGGCTCAGCTGGTGGAAAGCCAGTGAGCCGGGTTCAATCCAGATCTTGCACTGGCCTAAATCCTATAGTGTTTCTTCTGGATTCTTTGGTTTCCTACTACATGCCAAAATTGTGTGTATTGTAGGTTAACTGGCCACTGTAAATTTCCCCTGGTGTGTCGGTGAGTGGTAGAACCACAGGGGATGTGATGGGAATGTGGTGAGAATGGGTTACAGGGATTAATGAATGGGGGATGGAATCACTCTGAGTTGACATGGCTGGCTTTGCATCCTACACTTTTGTAACAAAATATGAACCATGATCAATGGTCCAGTCACCATTTTTTCGGCGGCCTACTACGAATGTGACTTTCGCTGGCAGTTGCCTAAGTGGGACAGGCCCTTTACAGCACCAGAGATCCGGGTTTGACCCTGATTACGGATGCTGTCTGTATGGAGTTTGCACATTCTCCCTGTGACCGCATAGGTTTTGTCTGGGTGCTTTCATCCCACAGTCCAAAGATGTGTAGGCTTGTCGGTTAAATGGCTTCTGTAAATTGTCCCTAGGATACAACTACTGTTTGGTCAGCACGGACTTGGTAGGCCGGAAGGCCTGTTTCCACGCTGGATCGCTAAAATTAAAACTAAAACCTCCCACCCCTTTGCTACCCACATTGAAACACCACATTATATCAGGTCTGTAATTAGCTCTCCAGTAAATATTAACAATGAATCTTTAATGGAAACTATTATCAATCCGTTTTTGTCTGTCAGTTAAGATCGGAAAAGAACTTCAGAATTCCAGAGGGATCAAGAGTGGGGTCAGAACAGAATAGCTTTAGCATCCCCAGAGAGGCTGGAGGCAAACCTGTCAGTGGGACTGGGCTGTTGAGGGGGAGTGTGTGATTAGGATGAAGCGCACAGGGAGAACGCCAGAGGATTAGGGAATTACTTTCAGACATCTGGATAAAGTTATCTCATCATCTCGGCAAAGTTGTGCAATTCTATTTGATAAAAAAAAAGATAAACTGACGTCAAAACATAGGCAAAGGAAATAGAGGAAGAGAGAACATGAGTGGATGGGGAACCTGACTAACTTGGCTAAGAGCAGGGATTGGGCTCTTGAGTCTCACACAGAATGATTTCCTTCCCTCCGTAAGATTTGTCCCAAACACAATCAACTTTGGTTATCCTTGGGACAACTATCCTGTCTGCCTGTAAATTTGAATTCATCCAAAACTCATATCCTAATTCCAATGTAACCCATTGTTGACTGAACCACATGCCCAGGATTTTAAAATCCCCATCGTTGTTTTGAAGTTCCATCCCGGCAGCCCCATGCCGACTGAATGGGACAAAGTTGGTGAACTCAGTTGATCAAATCTCCCATCTTTTTTGCATCTTTACAATAAGTTAATGTGGGATTGCATTTGGAGTAAAGTCATCTTTTCCAGCCTTGGATCGCCAGGCTCTGCCCATTTCTAGCCTCTTAAACATCGTTGATATTAACTAAGCTATGCCATGAGCTGATCTATGTTGTTTGAAACCAATGTAGTTACCATGGGGTGTCTTCCTTATTGCTCGGCATTGCGGGAGAATTATTTGTCGATTGTTGTGCGAATGCATCATGCCTAACGCCGCTAATCCTGTTACCTGCTTACATAAAACGATCAAATCTATTGAGATGTAAGCTGAATATGTTTTTGATAAGCTTGTTTCTTTGCCAGGTTCTGCAGGGATGTGGTAACCTCAAATCTGTGGCCAAACGTTCAGTGGAGGATGATTCAAGGAAACGTGGGAAGCCGTATGGGGTTGAGGAGAGGCCGGTCGGTTCAGTCACTCCACCCATGGACAGATTGGTGAGTAGTATTAACTCCCAAGTTCAACACCCACAGTCAGACGAACATTACAAATGCTGATTTTTTTCTCATTAGAAAAATGGGGATACAAAGAGTCCTGGGAAGAGAAAGATTGCCACTTTGGCAGCAGCAATGTTGAAGCAACATCATCTACTGTTTCCGTTGTGAGCACATCTTATCGGCAAGACCAAGCGCAGACTGGGCGATCGTTTCGCTGAACACTTATGCTCAGTCTGCCTAGGCCTACATGATCTCCCGGTTTCTGTACATTTTAACTCCCCTTCCCATTCCTATACTAAACTTTCCGCCCTGGGCCTCCTCCACTGTCGGAGTGAGACCACATGCTAATTAGAAGAGCAACACCTCATATTTTGTTAGGGCAGCTTACAACCCAGCGGTATGCATGTTGATTATTCTAAATTTCAAGTAACCCCTGCATTCCCCCTCTTCCCTCACCCTAGTTGGCCTACTAGTCCTACTGTTCATGTCCTTGTATCGCTTAGTTATCACCTCTTCCCTGCCCCCCTCCCCCGATGACAATGGGCCATTATGCACTACACCCTTCCTTGGTCATCTGTTGCCGGCCCTGCTTTGTTCTTGCCTTTTCCTGCCCCCAGTTTCCTCCCCACTATTTTCATTCTGAAGAAGGGTCCCGACCCGTAATGTCACCCATCCTTTTTCTCCAGAGATGCTGCCTGACCTGCTTAGTTACTCCAGCACTTTGTGTCTATTTTGGCTGTAGCCTATTATGCACACCCACATTACTTTAGGAACCCCTTCATTGTAAGTGGATATTGGGATTGGATGCTTTATATAACTCTTCATCCACACTATAAGTGCTGCTTTATCTTGGTAACTGGGTATAATCCAATGCCTAACTCACAGTAGTTTGCAAGATGAAGTGCTGATCTGCACAGTGCATTTTGCACTTTTAACCACCAGTGGAGAAGTGGTCATTAAATCATAATAAAAGTGAAAAGGGAAGCAGTCAAAAGTCTGGGCATGTGGTATGTTAGTTCCCTGAAACCATCACTGCTCCTAACCATGAGACCAAGGGTATGTGATCAAGTATCCAGTCACGTCAAGTCTAGTTTATTGTCGCGTGCAAGTCTAAGTTTATTGTCACGCACATAAGTACAGTGAGGTACACGTACAATGAAAATCTTACCCGCGCAGCATCAAAGACTCGAACAAACGCGGAAACGCATAAATTATATATAAATCATACTTAATACTGCCATAAAAAAAGTATATGCAAGAAAAAATGTGCTGAACACAATTAGAAAAAAAAAGCCACCATAGTGCATGTGGTGGTCCATGGTGTTCTGTAGCTGAGATAAGCCTTTGTGCTCCAATGCAAGTGGTGATGTAGCACTAGCTGCAGTTGTGGGCTTATTCTGGGAGGCCTCTTCACTCCTAGTGCCACGTACACAACTTATTACAAAGATATATAGATCAATTAAGTTCACTAACTTTGCATTTCCAAACTGCATGCCTCCAACAATTCCCACCACTCTGCTCATGCTCCTTGGATCATGTAGACCTGCTTGGCATAAAGGGAACATATGCTTGCCCCATGGTTACATTGCTGTAATCTTTGATGTTGACTGAAAATAAAAATCTACAATAATTTGCCAGTATGTAGTTTTTCAAGGATGATTCATTAATGTATTTATTATATTCAAGTAATTGTCAATTCAGCATTTACAAAACGTGCATCAAATTAAATCATTGTCATCGTTGTACAAGCCACAGCAACCTCCAACATTCCCAAAGAGTCAGTGAACACTGCAGGCTCTGAATCCAGGGACCCCAGGCACAGATGTGTACATGGGAAAGGGAATGGCGGTAGGTTTGGGCAGAGCCCGTGTCAGCCCACTTCCTGGTCTAGTGAATGGCCATCTTGGCCAGGCCCCAACCAACATATAACCATATAACCATATAACAATTACAGCACGGAAACAGGCCATCTCGGCCCTACAAGTCCATGCCGAACAAATTTTTTTTTCCCCTTAGTCCCACCTGCCTGCACTCATACCATAACCCTCCATTCCCTTCTCATCCATATGCCTATCCAATTTATTTTTAAATGATACCAATGAACCTGCCTCCACCACTTCCACTGGGAGCTCATTCCACACCGCCACCACTCTCTGCGTAAAGAAGTTCCCCCTCATATTACCCCTAAACTTCTGTCCCTTAATTCTGAAGTCATGTCCTCTTGTTTGAATCTTCCCTATTCTCAAAGGGAAAAGCTTGTCCACATCAACTCTGTCTATCCCTCTCATCATTTTAAAGACCTCTATCAGGTCCCCCCTTAACCTTCTGCGCTCCAGAGAATAAAGACCTAACTTATTCAACCTATCTCTGTAACTTAGTTGTTGAAACCCAGGCAACATTCTAGTAAATCTCCTCTGTACTCTCTCTATTTTGTTGACATCCTTCCTATAATTGGGCGACCAAAATTGTACCCCATACTCCAGATTTGGTCTCACCAATGCCTTGTACAATTTTAACATTACATCCCAGCTTCTATACTCAAACATGTATTCTGATAAAGAGGTAGAGTGTTTGCCATTGGGGTTTGAAGGTCAGGGAGGTGAGGACTGAGTTTGATGCACTGGGCAGCACAGTGGCTTTGTGGGAGAGCTGCTGCCTTGCAGCGCCAGAGACCCGGGTTCGATCTTGACTATGGGTACTGTCTGTACGGGGTTTGTACATTCTCCCTGTTGATTTTCTCCGGGTGGATACAGGCTTATAGGTGAATTGGCTTCAGTAAAAATTATAAATTGTTCCTAGTGTGTGGGATAGTGTTAGTGTACAGAATGATCACAGGTTGGCACAAACTCGGTGAGCTGACTGCCCTGTTTCTGCGCTGCACCTCTAAAGTCTAAAACGCTATTGTAACGACTGGCATCTTTTCAGGTCACCGAAGTCAAGATGAAGTTGCGAGACGTCAGAGAGCTGTGGGTCAACTTGCCAAGTGTCCTGTGCAACGAGAAGGTGACTGCAGGGTCAGCTAACGAGGACAGGTGCTGGAACGGACAGAACAGAGGGAGGTAAGAGGCTGCTCTTGGAGTAGTAAGAGGAGAAAGGTGAACCAACCTCTTTGTCTGCCGTAAAGCACATCGTGCAGCTTGGAACATTGGGCATGATTCTTAATTGGGAAAGGAACAGAGGGAGCATTTTGATATGGCAGCCATAACGTCAGGCAGGATGGAAGCAGATCATTCAGCCCACCAAGACTGTGACAATTTCACCAATCCCATTTTATTCCCACCACATTCCCATCCAGTTTTTCCCCGATTGTCCCACTCACTTACACACGAGGGGCAAATTTCAGTGGTCAATTAACCTACCATTGAGAGAGGAAACTGGAGCAACAGACTGAATCCTGGGAATCGCATAGATTTTAGAGGGGCTTGCTAATATTGATAAATTCAGAAGGGCAATGACAATGTCAAATCGCTATTTAGTGCCTCAAGAACATGTGAGTCACGGATTAATGATAGTCCTGAATGAACTGAGATGAAGAGAAATCCATGCACTTACCAGTTGTAAATCTGTGCATTTCTGTACCCCAAGAACTGTGGGTGCTCACTCAGTTCTTTCATGGTGGAGACAGGTGGATTTTCAGATGAAGATGTATGTGGATGGTGCGGGAAGGCAGAGGTTCAAAAATGGAGGCTAATTGTTCTGAATAGCTTTTCTATTTGGTGGAGACGGATAGACAGCTCCAACTGCTGCTTGTGGTTTTAACCGTTGAGGTGAATGTAGACGTGCATTTACCAAATTCCTGTTCCGTTTATCAGTTTTGAGACTAAAAACAATCTATGTTCCTGTGAACCCTGAGAATGCTCAGTTGATTAGATCATGGCTGGCATGGACTTCAGCTTCATTTCCCTGCCTTTTAACTATTACAATCAATGCTGTGAATCCTCCCCAAAGTGATCCCTAGCGACTGCAAAGTTGGCCGGTGTTTGATACTCTCAAATTTGAATGAGTAATTCCCAGATGGGAGCAGAGACTTAGGTAGCAGATAAAGGCTGTTCATGGGGTTGAGAATCAATACTCTGATCAATCAACATTCAAGTTATTTTTTGCTTTTAGCAGTTCATTTCATGCTTGGGCTGAATCAACTCTCCTGCACTTGATGCCTGACTAAATCAATAGGCCTTGAGGGGGAATTGTGTATATTGGGAGAGGCAATTAGCACTGAGGAAGAACAGATGTTTAATCAAACTTGGGAGGACTGTATGGGTTATCGTGTAGCACTTAGCACGTGGAAACGTGACAACAAATACCCCTGGCAGATTGCCAGCTCATGTGACCCCCCATTGGGATTGTTTCCCGTTTCATTGAGGAAAGGAGGGCATATACTATGCTTTGGCATTGGAAAGGAGGGAACATTTTTGGAGCGAAGGGTGTCGACTGTCTCTTTCCCACCATAGATTAGGGTGGTATGGAGGTGTAGAGGTAGAGTTGCTGCCTTACAACACCAGAGACCTGGATCGATCATGACTACAGGCGCTGTCTCTGCAGAGTTTGTACGTTCTCCCCAAGACCGCATGGGTTTTCTCTGCAATCTCTGATTTTAGCCCAAGGTCCAAAGAAGTACAGGTTTGTAGTTTAATTTGCTTTGTTAAAGATTGTAAATATCCCTAGTGTGTAGGATAGTGCTAGTGTACAGAGATCAATGGTTAGTGTGGACTTGGTGGGCTTAAAGGGCTTTTTCTGCGCTGTATCTCTAAACGAAACTAAGATTCTGCCTGACCTGCTGAGTTCCTCAGGCAGATCCTCCAGCAGCATTTTAGTAAAGTTACTACAAATGGATTCAGTTCAGTACTGAAGAGTCCTTGACCCGAAACATTGGCTCTATTTCTCACTCTCAGGTGCTGCCTGGCCTGCTGAGTATATCTGGCAATTTCTATATTTTGACTTTAATTTTAGACGAGAGATACACCATGTTACTACCAAAATTGTTCATCCCAGTTTGGCAAAAGAATAAATCAGGGAAGGTAGTACATCCATGGATAACAAGGGAAAACAGGGATAGTATCAAAGCGAAGGATGATGCGTACAAATTAGCCAGAAAAAGCAGCATACCGGAGGACTGGGAGAAATTCAAAGAACAGCAGAGGAGGACAAAAGGCTTAATTAGGAAAGGAAAAATAGATTATGAAAGAAAACTGGCAGGGAACATAAAAACTGACTGCAAAATTTTTTATAGATATGTGAAAAGAAAGAGATTAGTTAAAACAAATGTAGGTCCCTTGCAGTCAGAAACAGGTGAGTTGATCATGGGGAACACGGATATGGCGGACCAATTGAATAACTACTTTGGTTCCGTCTTCACTAAGGAAGACATAAATAATTTGCCGGAAATAGCAGGGGACCGCGGGTCAAAGGAGTTGGAGGAATTGAGTGAAATCCAGGTTAGCCGGGAAGTGGTGTTGGGTAAATTGAATGGATTAAAGGCCGATAAATCCCCAGGGCCAGATAGGCTGCATCCCAGAGTACTTAAGGAAGTAGCTCCAGAAATAGTGGATGCATTAGTAATAATCTTTCAAAACTCTTTAGATTCTGGAGTAGTTCCTGAAGATTGGCGGGTAGCAAACGTAACCCCACTTTTTAAGAAGGGAGGGAGAGAGAAAATGGGGAATTACAGACCAGTTAGTCTAACATCGGTAGTGGGGAAACTGCTAGAGTCAGTTATTAAAGATGGGATAGCAGCACATTTGGAAAGTGGTGAAATCATTGGACAAAGTCAGCATGGATTTACGAAAGGTAAATCATGTCTGACGAATCTTATAGAATTTTTCGAGGATGTAACTAGTAGCGTGGATAGGGGAGAACCAGTGGATGTGGTGTATCTGGACTTTCAGAAGGCTTTCGACAAGGTCCCACATAAGAGATTAGTATACAAACTTAAAGCACACGGCATTGGGGGGGTTCAGTATTGATGTGGATAGAGAACTGGCTGGCAAACAGGAAGCAAAGAGTAGGAGTAAACGGGTCCTTTTCACAATGGCAGGCAGTGAGTGACTAGTGGGGTACCGCAAGGCTCAGTGCTGGGACCCCAGCTATTTACAATATATATTAATGATCTGGATGAGGGAATTGAAGGCAATATCTCCAAGTTTGCGGATGACACTAAGCTGGGGGCAGTGTTAGCTGTGAGGAGGATGCTAGGAGACTGCAAGGTGACTTGGATAGGCTGGGTGAGTGGGCAAATGTTTGGCAGATGCAGTATAATGTGGATAAATGTGAGGTAATCCATTTTGGTGGCAAAAACAGGAAAGCAGACTATTATCTAAATGGTGGCCGACTAGGAAAAGGGGAGATGCAGCGAGACCTGGGTGTCATGGTACACCAGTCATTGAAAGTAGGCATGCAGGTGCAGCAGGCAGTGAAGAAAGCGAATGGTATGTTAGCTTTCATAGCAAAAGGATTTGAGTATAGGAGCAGGGAGGTTCTACTGCAGTTGTACAGGGTCTTGGTGAGACCACACCTGGAGTATTGCGTACAGTTTTGGTCTCCAAATCTGAGGAAGGATATTATTGCCATAGAGGGAGTGCAGAGAAGGTTCACCAGACTGATTACTGGGATGTCAGGACTGTCTTATGAAGAAAGACTGGATAGACTTGGTTTATACTCTCTAGAATTTAGGAGATTGAAAGGGGATCTTATAGAAACTTACAAAATTCTTAAGGGGTTGGACAGGCTAGATGCAGGAAGATTGCTCCCAATGTTGGGGAAGTCCAGGACAAGGGGTCACAGCTTAAGGATAAGGGGGAAATCCTTTAAAACCGAGATGAGAAGAACCTTTTTTTCACACAGAGAGTGGTGAATCTCTGGAACTCTCTGCCGCAGAGGGTAGTCGAGGCCAGTTCATTGGCTATATTTAAGAGGGAGTTAGATGTGGCCCTTGTAGTTAAGGGGATCAGAGGGTATGGAGAGAAGGCAGGTACGGGATACTGAGTTGGATGATCAGCCATGATCATATTGAATGGCGGTGCAAGCTCGAAGGGCCGAATGGCCTACTCCTGCACCTAATTTCTATGTTTCTATGTTACCAAGCCTGTTGACATACCGATTGCACTGTCCTACACATTAGGGACAATTTACAACTTTACCAAAGTCAATTAACCTACAAACCAGTGCGTCTTTGGTGTGGGAGGAAACTAGAGCACCCGGAGAATATCCACACCTTCATGGTTTCATATTCAGATTGAAACTGGGTGGGGGAGGGACACTGAGATTTGCATTTCAATTGTATGGCTCGGTAAAATATGACATGGTGTATGAAATATGTTTTTGCAGAAATCATTTCGCATGGAATTTTTTCTTGCGTTATTCCCTGAGTGGGAATAGCTGCCGTGGCCCCTGACAGGAGCTCCATAGAGTTGTTTCTTTTTCCCGTGCACCTTGCTGCTCCTTCTGGCCCTATTAATATGTAGGACACTACCGGGCATATAAGACCTTTGACAATCAAACAAAAAATGCAAGTGCTGGAAATGTGAAATAAAATCAGATGCCAGAGACAGGTCAGAAAGCATTTGGGGAAAAAGTTAGCATTTCAGCTTGGAGACCCTTCATCAGATAGGACCCAAATGCATCATTAATTATTTGGGGACACAAGACATTGCAAATGCTGGAATCTTGATCAAAAACCAAAAGTGTGGAAGAACTCAGTGGGTCAGACAATGTCTCTGGAGTGACTGGACAGATAACGTTATGGTCAGGACCCACACCAACCTTTCTGACCTTGGCCTCCTCCATCTTCACAGTGAGGTGTCATGCAAACCAGAAGAGCAACACCTCATAAACCACTTGGGGAGCTAACAACCTAATGGTATGAACATTGAATTCTCCCAATTTAAGTACCTTTCTTGTGTCCACCCCACCCCACACAATCATGATCCTCATGCATTTCCCATCTATCCACTATCACCCATCACCCCAGTGACCTTGCTTCTTTCCACTCCTGTGCATGCTCGTCTCCCATCTCCTCATGCCATATTTCTATTTTATTCATCCCTATTTCCCCTCCCTACTGTTTCCTTTCACCCACAAACCCTCCCCTCACCTTGCCATTTAACTGCATCATCTTTCCTTATCTGACACCCTTTAGTCTCCTTTTCATCTCCAACCATTGTCACTTACTCCACCTATCTGCCTGTCACCCCTCACCCCGACACCACTCACCTACATTCACATCACTGGCCGGGCTTTGCCCACCCTAGCCTCTCTTTTCCAACTTTCACCGCCCTTCTCCATCTCTCTAAAGAAAGGTCCCAACCCAAAACGTCCTCTGTCCATTCCAGCCTGAAGGGCATTGCCGAGTGAACGGCATTGCCCCAAGCTGCAAAGCCTCTGTTTGTGTTGTTGCAAGTTGACTGGACTAACCCTTGCTGGGATTGTCAGAGTGATTCAGAGTTCATTGTCTCATGCAGCTCAGAAAAAGGCCACTCGGCATACCAAGCCCATACCAATCATCAAGCACCCATCTTCTACACTAATCCAATACCGATAACATTTTATTCTCCCCACCTTCCGACAACTCCTCCAGGATACTACCGCTCACTATATGCTAGAGACCCGGTTAATATACCAACACACGTGTCTTTGGGATAGGGAAGGAAACCAGAGCATGGGGGGAGGGAGGTGGGGGAGGGGTGAGGGTGAGGGGGAGCTCTCATGGTCACAGGTAAACATGCAAACCCCACCACCGGCAGTCTGAATTGAACCTGGGTCATTGGTGCCAAGAAGCTGTGGTTCTCCCAGCTGGGCCATTGTGCTGCCCTTTTTGAAAGGCACTTACTTTGATGCTGGATGGCAGCTTTCCCACATCCTTGGGCCCATGAGTAACAGAAAATATGCTGTGCATGTGTGAGTTGTCCCTCTCAATTGAGTCTGGACATAAGATGAAAAGCCGTCTTTTGCAAAGTCCCCAGCACTCCTGGTGATGAACTGGGTGATGTTCAATGGTAGAATCCAGCCTGGCATCACATGACACAAAGCACCCCTGCGAATTGATCAAATGTGCAATGCTGACCTTGTTAGGGAGCGATGAATACTTTCCATTCATCCAATCTGAGGCTTTTTTTTTTCATTGATTATTGCCCTGAGAAATTACCCAAAGGAATATTGCAGCTTTAAGTAATAAGATGTTTTATATCTTTTTACTACATATAATAGAAATTTATTGTTTAAGTGGATTTTCAATTAAAAATCTTATTGACTGAAATCCAGAGGCAGGAGACTGGGAGGGGGCTCAGAGCTATTAAGTACTATATTCGATTGCACGATCTATATCTCAACAGTGGTGGTACTTATCCATTCGGAGATTTACATCCCGTCCCTGGACTGCAACATGCATTATTCTGCTCAAGTGCAGTGCCTGATTTTATCGGGTGACTAGATAACGTGTTTCATACAGTAATGTAAACACCCAGGTTCAGCGATGCATGTGAAAAACTGATGTATGTGTGGGAAGTTGTGCATGTACGAGCATTTATGCGAGCTGTTAGCAAAATGCACTTAATTTACTTGCACAGGTTACTCTCGCAACACC
Organism: Leucoraja erinaceus; assembly: GCF_028641065.1. Taxonomy (NCBI): domain Eukaryota; kingdom Metazoa; phylum Chordata; class Chondrichthyes; order Rajiformes; family Rajidae; genus Leucoraja; species Leucoraja erinaceus. The sequence continues at coordinate 30,125,195 of NC_073390.1, read as the reverse complement.
TCTGCAACCCACGTTCACTCCTAGCAAGAAGGATAAGGTAGCAGGCGTACAGGGGCACCACCATCTATGGGCTCCTCTCCAAGTTGCACACCATCCTGACATTGAAATATATTGCCAATCCTTCATCGTTGTTAGATCCAAATCCTGAAACTCTCTGCCCAGCAGCACTGCAGGAGCACCTTTGGCTGGACTGCCACCGTTCCAGTAGACTTTAGAGATACGGCCCAGAAACAGGCCCTTGTTTCGGCCCGAAACGTTGCCTATTTCCTTCGCTCCATAGATGCTGCTGCACCCGCTGAGTTTCTCCAGCTTTTCTGTGTAACCTTCGATTCTCCAGCATCTGCAGTTCCCTCTTAAACCCTTCAGACAACTGAGTCAGCCCCAACCAGCAATCACTCCCTACACTAGCACTATCCTACACTGGCACTATCCTACAAATCTACAATATTTGCCAAAGCCAATTAACCTACAAACCTGTACGTCTTTGGAGTGGGAGGAAACCAGAGCACTCGGAGAAAACCCATGTGGTCACGGGGAGAACGTACAAACTCCTTACAGACAGCACCCGTGATCAGGTTTGCAGCTGGGCCTCTGCTGATCTATAAGGCAGCAACATTACCACTGCGCCAACCGCTTCCACATAGATGCTGGTTAATGCAGAAAATGGAATGTATGCAAATGAGGAAGAGTGTGTGTGTACATGAACCTTAACTTCGCGTTTTTAGTTTTGTGGTGTGGCTTTGTGTTTGTGTGAAGTTCCGAAGTTTCACTCAAAGCCAAGTTTCTGATGTTGCTGATCTAATTTTTGTTGTGGGACAGTGTCTTGTTAACTCAGTGCACTATATATTCCTAGTTAGGCACTGAACAGGAGTGGATGGCAGCACAGTGCCTGGGCCCCTGCTGTGTGTGTTTACTTGGCTGAAGGTATCGTCACATTTTCTGAGACTAGATTAGGGGTTGCGGGCCGAGGGGGCGGGGAATCTCCTGATAGCAACAGGACATGTGAACGTGCAACTGTGGATTGATGTTAAATGTTAGCTGTTTGACCATGTAAGGCATCGCAAGTAACAGTACTTCTGCTGACCCTGTGTCTGTATAGCACTTAGCATCAGGGTTATTCGGTATTGACCCTGATAGATTCTTTACTATCCTAATTCAACAAGGGGGAGTTGGTACAAATTGTAGTGTCCATATTAATTTCCTCTGTAAGATTAGGCAGGAAGGGATTGCATTAAACAGCACCTGCTCCTCTGTGGACCTATATTTAACAAGCAGGACATTGGCCGCTGAATGTGTATTTTATCATAAGTGTTCCCTAAATGCTTGAAAATACCCTCAGACTGTTCCTGGAGATAGTGAATGATATTATCCAACCTTTTATATCAAATCATTATATTTGGAGCTGTCAGACATGAAACTGACAGGGATTGCTCTCCCATCCTCTCCCCTCACCACCTAAAGTGAAATGTGGAATTATAGAAGCATACACCACTTAAAGGGTGTCCATTCAGCCTGTCCAGTCCATGCTGCCTGAAATATGAGCTATGTGAGATGCTCCTATTACCCAGCACTGTGGGCTTACCTGTCATGGCTGATCATGGTCATTTGAGTGTATTTTAAAAAGTGATGATAGTTTTTGTTTCCACCATGCTTACGGACAATGAGATCTTGGATGAACACAGAGGATAGAACACCACAGGAACAGGCCCTTTGGCCCACAATGATGATGCCAAATAAAACCATTCCCTTTTGCCTGTACCTTCTTCCAATCCCTCCATCCCTGCATATCCATATATCTATCTAAAAGCCGCTTTTCTTGACTGCACTACCTCCCCTGGCAGTGTTTTCCAGGCGTTTACCACTCATTGTGTAAAATAAGTTGCCCCGCATATCCCCCTTTCAACTTTCCCCCTCTGATCTAAAACGTTATTTCCTCTAGTATTTAAAGTTTAAATCCCGGAATAAAGCCTCTGACTGTCTACCCTATCTACGCTCATATAATTTTAGAAACTTCAAGTCTCCCTCATGCTCTGATTTTCCAGAGGAAATAATCCCAAGTTTATCCAACGTCTCCTTATGGCTAATGTCATGTAACTGGTCTTTGAATGCAAGTAAATAGAGCCACCCTGGCCACCTGCCAGGCTGCTGCATTGCCTTTACTAGAGTAATAACTAACCACTCTATGATCTCTCATGGCAGGTACCTCCCAGAGGTCATGGCAGACGGATTGGCCAGTCAGATAAATAATCCAGAGGTCGAGGTGGACATCACAAAACCGGACATGACCATTCGGCAGCAGATCATGCAGTTACGAATAATGACCAATCGGCTGCGGAATGCATACAATGGCAATGATGTGGATTTCCAGGACACCAGTGAGTACCGGCCGTGTAATAACGTCTGTGATGTTTGATTCTAGTGCATGCATCTTGGCGCACTCATGTGAATGGCTGTTGCCTGCTGCACCTCCTTTTTAATGCATGAATCGTGCAAACAAAATTCGTGCTCCCGCTGTTTTCCACTGAAGGGAATTAATTCGCAACTTTCTGCGTAAATGAAAATATAACCAGAAAAACGCCGTTGCGGGAGCCCTGAAAGCAAAACAAAAAAAAAATCCTGGTAAAACGCAGCAAGTACGGCAGCATCTGTGGGAAGAGAAAGCTTTGGGGTCTTGAAATGAAATGAAATGAAATGAAATGATTCAATTTATTGTCATTGTCAGTGTACAGTACAGAGACAACGAAATGCATTTTTAGCATCTCCCTTGAAAGGGAGACACAGGGCGTCGCGGTGTGCCCGCGCCTGCCGCCGTAATTACATTCCATTACAGGCAAAGGTGGGTGAAGTGTCTTGCCCAAGGACACAACGACAGTATGCACTCCAAGCGGGATTTGAACTGGCTACCTTCCGGTCGCCAGCCGAACTCTTAGCCCATTGTGCTATCTGTCTTCACTCTGCTCTTAAGATCTGTCCCAGACCAGAAAAAATGACTGTTTCTTTTTCTTCAGTTTCTCTTTCCTCAGACTCTGTCTGACGTGCTGAATTTTCCAGCGTTTTCTGATTTTGTTTCTGACTTTTTCCATCCTTTACTCCTTGTTCAACTGCAAGTTAACAGCAGCTGTAATTACTTCTGACCTCCTATTCCAATTTTCTGTCAACATGTCTGCTGCTGATGGCATCAATGTGACAAGGAAACTCACTGGGTTTGATAGCAGCAGAAATGCTCAGTCCAGGTTCCCACAGCAGGAAATGCTCAGTCAAGGTTATCCCGTCCCTCATGATGTTACCCCTCTTTCTCCATTCTTTTCACTCTCAATTTTCAAGCACACTGCCCCTCCTCCCTCCATCCCTGTTTTCCCTCATCTACACGATAGCCACACTGTTTCCCAGTGGACATTGGGCAAATGAGATGCCAGCTGCAAGCTGCAGCTGCTCTCTGTGTGAATGCTTGAGTTAGCTTCTGGCGTTTTGAACAGTGAGAAAACTACAAATGCAATTTCTTAAAGCAAGGACATCCTGATATTGCGATGATTTTCCTTTGCGACACCTGTTTCTGTGTTTTGGCAAATGTTAACTCACCAGAAATGGTCACTCTCATCTTTCTGAACAATTTTCTATTAAAGAGGCTCATTTAGTTGCTCGATCCCTCAGAAGCTCCCGTGATGTTTTATGGGTTGGTGTCCTCTTCCGTATTTAATCTTCTCTTTCCATTATTATCCCTTTACACTCCATCCTCCATTGCCTCTCTCCCTGCTATTCCTCATTTAATTCACTTCATTTTTCTCTCCCATTTCTGCCCTTTTTCCTTTCCCTCTGCATTCTATTCTTACTTTGCCCATTTCTCATTATCTAATATTTCTCCCCTCTTCTGCATATTTGATTACATTATTTCCCTTTGGCTTCAATTTTGCAAGGCCACTTGAGATCAATTGTCACAATTCCATTTTCTTCATCAAAATGGTCCAGAATAGCTGCCAACCCGTCCGAAGTTCAGAGGATGGCAGATTACCTGTGTTTTACAAAAAACATTATTCATCTCTCGAGGGTGTCACAATGCAGCTGGTGGAGCCACTGCTCACAGTACAAATGGCCCGGGTTCGAACCTGGCCTCGGATGCTGTCTGTATGAAGTTTGGACATTCTACCTGTGCCCACGTGGGTTTCCTCCAGGTGCTCCGGTTTCTTTCCACATTCCAAAAAACATGTGGGTTTGTAGGTTAATTGGCATCTGTAAATTGCCCCTAGTAAGTGACTGTAAAAGTGGGATAACATAGTGGGAACTAGTATGAACGGGTGAGCGATGGTCTGCGTGGCCTGATTTCCTGCTGTGTCTTTCATTACATCCCAAACAGCAGACCATGTTCATCATCACTTATTGTACCTTACCTGACCTTTATTCCTTTGCCCAAATGCTCTGAGATTTGAGAGTCATCCCCAAAATAATGTTGAGGCCTAACCAGTAGCCATTGCAGGTGACAGGGAACTGGACTTGTTGTGAGTTTTGGGTCCAAAGATTTGAACTGTCTTAATTCTGGAGACTAGAATGGTCGGCACAGTGGCACAGCAGTAGAGTTGCTGCCTTACAGCACCAGAGACCCAGGTTCAATCCTGACAGCAGGTGCTGTGTGTGCAGCTTCCTTTCACTTCCGTCCCAAAGACGTACAGGTTTGTAGGTTCATTGGTGTCGATAACATTGTAAATTGCCCCAAGTGTGAGGATTATGCTAGTGTGCTGATCAGTGCGGAGTCGGTGGGCCAAAGGACCTGTTTCCAAGTTGTCAAGTCCAAAAAATGTGGGAATCAAGCAAAGAATATGTTGGAATGGGCAAGTACAGAGGCTAAAACCCTTTGTGCTCCTCTGCTGCTATCTGTGTAGAGCTTGCATATTCTCCCTGTGACCACATAGGTCTCCTCCAGGTATTTTGATTCCTCCACACCCAAAGATGTGCAGATTGGAAGTTTAATGGGCCACTGTAAATTGCCCCTGTTGTGTAGGTGGATGGTAGAATCTGAGGGGTAATGATGAGAATGTGCGGAAAATAAAAAAGTGATTATTGTAGGATCAGTGTAAGTGGGGGGTTGGGGGGGCTTGAGGGTCAGCATTGACTCGTTGGACTGAAGGACCTGATTCTGTACTCTATGACTCCAAAGCCTAAACTGAGGCCCTTCTTCATTGACGCCATTGTCTTGCCCCCAGGTGACGACAGCAGTGGATCTGGAAGCGGCGACGCCTGTTCGGAGAATGGCTGCGGTCGGAGAAGGTCCTTCAACGTGGCGACAAGGTCTCCCGTTGTCTATGCCATCCCGGAACAGAGCGAGAAAGCCAAAGCCGGAAACGGGAGTGAGGCACTGCGACACTCAGCCGGCTTCTTCCACTTGTTATCATTGGCCATCGCCCTGCTATATTTCTGTCGGTAGAATCTTTCACAGGGCTTGAGAGAGGGTGAGAGAGAGAGAGAAAGAGAGAGGGGGGGAGAGAGAGAGAGACTGAGGCAAGATCTTTGCCAAATGGACAAGAGTTTTGTTTAACTTTGCAACATAAAAAAAAATCTTTTGGCTATTTGTAAATTCTGGCAGTGCTGGCGGTGAATACACTTTTGAATCTTTGAAAGGCTTGGGGAGGGGAGTTTGCTCTGAGCGGTTTGAGAAGGGTCTTGTACTCTTCAAGCCTGATTTTTTTTCCAGCTTGGGACATCCAGTTGCTCTGATCACCTGTCGACAGTGCAGCACACGTACACACACAGGCTCCCTCTGAGGGGGGAGCAAGTGTTTTCCAAGCGTCGAGAGACGAGAAATAAAAATATCCTAATTATGACACAGAACTTCTTGACTTGAAAATAAACATCCCAACAAAGTATTATCAGATACATTGACTGTATGAACAGCCACCGAGGATGTCATTTTGGGTATTAACCCTATAGTTGCAAATAAATCACATCATTATAGATAACCAAGAGCTCTCTCCTTGGATTTCCTTTCCCAATAACAAGGCCATCCATTTCTTTTTAGCTGATAGTATGTGGAGCATTGGTATAAACGTTTGTGAGATATGAAAGCAAAATGGTTGTTGACGATTCCCAAAGGGTCAGGAATAATTGATACTACTTTGTGTAGTTTTAACACTGTCAAGTTGGGAGAGAATGCATAATTAAGGAGGGGAGGGGTGGGGGGGGGTGGTTAGTGGCTGGGAGTTTGGGAGGTTATGTTCTCTGGGAGTCAAGCATTTGTCTTTTGCAGGAACCCACACATGCAAATTGTTTACACTGGGCTTTCTTTCGATGGGTTATCAGAAAGATCGAATAGGCAGAGAAGATGTTTTTTTAATAAATAAGTAAGGATATAAGCACACACTTGCAAAAGGCCCAACTTCAAGTTGACATGGAGGCAGCTATTCAAACATTAGACATTGCCCAGGAGAATAAGTAAAACAAGTTCCTGTACTTGCTGTTTTCTGAATCTTCAGCTTTGTGAAAGAATGTGGCCAATAAGTGGGTGTGGGCTTTGTGTGGGGTGGTTACGGTGGCAAAATCGAATGGTTCTTAGAATTGATCCTGCCATTGTGCATTATGTGGTAGAAGTGTTGTAGCAATGTTGTGTTTTAAAATATGGGTGTCACTTTGAACCCAAAAGACAGTGGCCAGCAGGTAAAAGCCCTGTGACCTGAGCTGGAATGGTGGGAAATGTTGGGCCAGAATTGCCACAATTGCAAAAAATAAAGAAAGGAAAAAAACCAACCGAATTGAACATAATCAGAATATCTCGGTGAGTGGCAGGGGAGTTGTAAGAAGGTGCCTGTGATCCAGATGTCGAAAAACTAGCCGGCTTCCTATTCATGCTAGGAATTAACTTAGTCCTCAATGTTGTTTTTAGGCTTGACTGCTTTTCTGGGGGAGAAAAATAAAGTACAAAATCACACACCGTAAATTAAATTGTAAGATGACACAAAAATGCATGCTATCTTCCAACTTATTTATATATATCCAACGAATATTATTTTAGGTTTTCAGATTTCTGCTTAATTTAATAATTTCCTACCCTTGTCCTCTATTAAACAAAAAGTAAACGTTTATAAAATTCCTTTTTTTTTTAAATTTGAAACATTGTAAGGTGTTTCCTATGGAAGTGATTGAATGTGCCAGCAGTAACCCAAGTTACACCTTCAACCCCTGTGTGCAGTTTGCTTTGTTTCACCGATCATAACCAGAAGGTGAATGCATATTAACTCCCATTAAACAAACTTTGGTTCGGGATAAAAAATAATCGTTGGCTGTGTTGAGCTGATTAATGCAGAAAATCCCAAAACATTTTTTCTGCAATTATTCTTCGTAGCACGACGACACAGCAGAAAGCACCAGAAGGAGCCTCAAAGGTGTAAGAGGGTAAAGCAAAGTCAAATATGTTAGCGGCTTAAAATAGAGGCTGTCTGTCAGGACTCTTGACAGATTTACAAAGATTCCTGTTTCCAAACACTGCAGGAACCATACAACTCTCCTCAGTGCATTTAATTTATCAAGACCTTGTTTATTGGTTTATTATCCTTCGGAATAACCTTGCAGTTAAGGATTTAAATCCCCATCCTTTTAAGACTGTTATAACGCGGTTCCTGTTTTTATATCAGTTCCTATTTTACTTACTTACTGCCATTATTCCAGCGGGTGATTGTAATTCTTTCAAAAGTATATATTTTAATAAATTTTTGCACTGTCTTAACTTTCGGTTATAAAATAAAATGTGATTAGAACCCAAGCTGGTTTTAATTTTGAGGACCTAGAAAATTTAAAGTGACCGTCTTCTTGGTGCACATATCTATCTTTCCACCTCCTGCTCCTCCATGTTTCTCTGTGGTTTCTCACTGGAACAAAGCTTCTGTTATTTGTCGTTATGTTTAACTCTACTGTGTAAAACTTCCTGGGAAATACATTGTTGTTAATATATAATCTCCACTCTCTCCCATGCTGCCACCTCTTTGTGCTCCGTCTTTTACTTTTCCCTCTCACTCCCCAAATCTTTTTCACATGTCCTCCTTCTTTGTCCCCCTCTTGCACGCATTCTCTCTGAATTGTTCCCTTGTTCCTGTGCTCTCTCTCACTCGCTCACCCTTCTACAGTAAAGGGTTAGCTGCTACCATGAAACAAGAGACGCGACTCACATGCGATTAAATCTTTTCAATATATTTGAATGAATGGTTTAGGATTTTTTATAATACTGCAGGTGTAAATTTTTGTAAAATCTATTAAGTTAAAAAAAAGGATCTTTTGATGACAACAGTGGGGAGTTTGTGAATGAGGAGAAAGATCTCATGTGATGGAAGAGAAACATCTTTTTTGACCATTTTGACTGCTATAAACTGGTAGTTAAGATGCAGCATGGAGGAAAGGAAACACATTGCTTTCTGAGCTGCAAATCCAGATCCAATCAAATAGTCTGGCAATAAAGAGCCTACCTTAATACTTTCCGAGCTTTATCCCTCATTATGGAACTGTAGTTCGAGCCTGGCTTCAAGGGTAGACAGAGAAAGATACGCAGAAGGAGATATTTGCCTGTTCTGTTTTCCCACATAAAAGGAATTTATTGATATGGGGGAAGGTATCGGCAATCGTTTTTGTGGACATACTATAGCAACAGCAAGTATGTACTTCTTAAAAATATGAGACATAAAATGTCCTGCTTCCTAACCCTTCTCCCTTTAAGTTGCAATAACTCTCTCTGGTTTTGTACCAATAACAGCTCAGGGTTTATGCAGTTGCAACACAAGACATAATGAGACTGGCCTTGAAAGGTCCATCTTCTTGTGATGCGATGCATAATTGTTGGCCATTTGTGGATATCAGTGGAGAATCCTTATGGGAGAAGGTAGTTAGTTATAAGGCGTCCTTTGCACTACCAAAGGAAACATAAGCGTTGTGACAGTTTGATCTTTATAAAAAGGCAGCGTCTGACCTAATGGGGCATTTCAACTGAAAATTGCATTTCTCTTTCGATAATTGATTCTGGGAAGCAGTGTGGATTTTTAGTTGTTTCCATGGATGAAATGTGGCGGGGGAAGTTTCTTCCGACTAGGGCCTGGACTCTTTAATGTACTAATGAGGCCCTTTCTGTTGCTTTGTTGCGTCTGGGGTCAATGACTATCACACATTAGAGGGCTTACTAGAGTTTGTGTGAAGCCAACCCTTGAGATTTTCCACTTATGTATTAAAGGTGGAGAAAATGCTAAGGATTGTGATCAGGTTTGTCTTAACAAGATCTACATGTAGGTGGGATCAAATTTTACCCAGCTGCTTACATTGTCTCTCACCTCTCTCTGTGCCGTCTACTTGTCCAGAAACATCCATCCCACTCTTGCAGCTTGTTTCTCCAACCTACCAAAAGGTTGGGCACAACTTTGTTATTTATAGAGAGTGGAGAGCCTACTATACACTGAACTCACCATGTCGACAATCTTTGGCGTAAATAGCACAAGCCTGCCCATTACAGACTTACTCACCTTATCGTCTTGATGGTGGTAAAAGCTTCTTCCCACCAGTTGAAACACCTCAAATCTTTCTTGTCTTTTTTAAAAATCAAAAGGAATGTATTAAATGTCAATATGGTAGTCTCTTTTTCATTTTACTGTTAATTGTTTGATTGGGGATTTTATTGTTAATAACCTCCAAGACTATGATTCTTCAGAAATCAGTGTTGTTGAGTCTTTCTTTATTCTGTTGCCTGAAGAAAATTAACAGAAAGAAAGGGACATAGTCACCTGTTTACTACATGTTTGGTTTCAAAGCTTTTGAGAAAATAAAAAGAACATTTTGAGTCTTTGTCTCAGATGTTCTTGACTTGTTTGAAAGTTGCATTTCACTACTTCAGGATATCCCAAAACACTTGGCACCACCAATGAGCTTATTTTGAAGTATGGTCACAATTAAAATTCAGGAAGCTGGAACAGTCTACACAGCAAACTCCCCAGACCATTACATGACAAGATTGTGATAAAACTAAAGGTTAGGTCCAGGTCTGTCTTACAAAATCTACAGGGAGGAAACAGGTTTTACCCATCTGCTTACTTTCCCACCCACCCATATCTATACCACATACTTGTCCAAAACCTTCCGCTGCACACTTTATGCTTGTTTCTCCGAAGTGCCGATAGGTCAGGCTTGGGTAAAAACGTTCTCCAAGACATTGGGCCTGGAATCTATAATGTGCTACTCTATAAGTTATGCTTTGAAACTGTCTTCTGCAAGCTTTTACATATGCCTGAGAGACAAATCAGAATCTCAGCGGCTCCAACAATCAAGCTCTCCTTTCATGCGGAACTGATGCGGTACTCTAGATGCTTTCCAGAGAGAGTTGGATAGAGCTCTTAAAGATAGCGGAGTCAAGGGATATGGGGAGAAGGCAGAAATGGGGTACTGATTGTGGATGATCAGCCATGATCACAGTGAATGGCGGTGCTGGCTCGAAGGGCCAAATGGCCTACTCCTGCACCTATTCTCTATTAATGGACATCCCCAACTACACACTCAGTTACCTGGGGTGGGATTTAAATATCGTGAGGTATTTCTTCTCACGAAGCCACAGAAACTGCAAACTCTCGTGCCCCTGATAACGTGGGCATGCAGATGACTGGTCCCATCCTGCCACCAAGTATTTGGTTGTTAGGTTTAGATGAGCACCATTGAGGGATACCGTAGGGAAACGGGCGCTTCAGCCCACCAAGTCTGCACTGACCCATTTACACTAATCCTATTTTATCCTCCTCATCAACTACTCCCAGATTCCACCAATCACCCATGCACCGGGGACAATTTTGAGTGCGCAATTAAGCCATCGATTTTTGAGCACTGAGACGGAACTGGACAATCCGAGGAAACCCACAGAGTCAGAGAGAGAACTAGTGAACTCCACACAGACAGACGCCAACTAAAGTCGGGATTGAATCCAACACAACACTGCAGCAATGGGGTAGCAGCTCTACCAACTGTGTCACTGCAATTGTCAGGGTGAATTCATTGCTGCCCATCTCACTGCCCTTTCCGCCTGAGCTGCCTTACTACAAATAATACTGAGTGCAGCCAGTCAATTTGACCACACAAGTATCGGAACTGAGCTCCAGCGCAGGACCTCATTGTATACATGCTCAGGAGGCAGATACAGGAAACCAAGAACGATATCTCACCTACATCCCCAGTTCATGAAACTATTGAATCTCCCTTGCCTATCAAGCTGGGAAAGTATGGGTAGTCACTGGGCAATGAAGGTTGGGCCAAGGGGGAATGGCTGCAATTTGCCGCAACTGTTTCCAGCAGAGACCTTTCTTTGTTTCCTTAGCTTTACTCCCACTTCACCCACAGATAAAATAACATGAAGGTCTCCATATGCAGCAAGTCGCATTAGTGAAAGCCTGCTGGCGAAAGTAAAAGTGTGTGGTGTTGAGACTACTTGCTGACAGGGTAAAGAGTTATGATGGGAGAGAAGTAGGGATAAGAAAATGGGAAACGGAAACCAGGGATAATATATGTACATCCATTGGCAGGATGTAACATGTGGCGTAAATGAGGATTATAGTGCAGAGCCTCAGCAGTTCATTATATTCATCAATGACTAGATGGAGGAAATAACCACAAGATAGCAATATGTAGGAAGGAACTGCAGATGCTGGTTTAAACCAAAGAAAGGCAGCAGGATAGGCAGCATGTTTGGAGAGAAGGAATGGGTGTTGTTTCAGGTCGAGACCCTTGTTCAGACTAGTTAGGGATAAGGGAAACGAGAGATAGATGGTGATGTGGAGAGATCAAGACCGATGAAAGAAAGATATGCAACAAAGTAACGATGATAAAGGAAACCGGCCATTGTAAGCTGATTGTGTAAGAAGGAACTGCAGATACTGGAAAATCGAAGGTAGACAAAAGTGCTGGAGAAACTTAGTAACAGACTGAAGAAGGGTTTCGGCCCGAAATGTTGCCTACTTCCTTCGCTCCATAGATGCTGCTGCACCTGCTGAGTTTCTCCAGTACTTTTGTCTACCGTTGTAAGCTGATTGTAGGGTGAAAATGAGAAGCTTGTGTGACTTGGTTGGGGGAGAGATAGAGAGAGAGGGAATGCCGGGGTTACCTGAAGTGAGTGAAATCAATATTCATACCACTGCCCAAGAGAAATATGAGATGCTGTTCCTCCAATTTGCATTTAGCCTCACTGACAATGGAGGAGACCGAGGACAGAAAGGTATGTGTAGGAATGGGAAGGAGAATTAAAGAGTCCAGCAACCGGGAGATCAGGTTGGTCCACGCGGGCTGAGCAAAGGTGGGCCGCAAAACGATCGCCCAGTCTGCGTTTGGTCTCGTCGATGTATAAGAGTCCACATCTTGAACAACGGATATAGTAGGTGAATTTGGAGGAGGTGCGACTGAACCTCTGCCTAACCTGAAAGGACTGTCGGGGTCCCTGGACAGAGTCGAGGGAGGAGGTATAGTGACAGGTGTTGCATCTTCTGCAGTTGCAGGGAAAGGTACCTGGGGATTTTTGCGTGGGAAGGGATGAGTTAACTAGGGAGTTGCAGAGGGAACGGTCTCTGCGGAAGGTGGAAAGTGCTGAAGATGGGAAAATGCGGCTAGTGGTGGAGGTGGCGTAAATTTCGGAGGATTAGATGTTGCACGCGACTGCCGATGGAGTGGAAGGTAAGGACCAGGGGGAATCTGTCTCTGTTGTGACTTAGGAGGGGAAGCAAGGGCGGAGCTGTGGGATAGCGAGGAGACATGAGTGAGGGCCTCATTTATGATGGGAGAGGGGAATCCCTGTTCCCTAAAGAATGAGGACATCTCAGATGTTCTCGTATGGAACACCTCATCTTGGGCGCAGATGCGGTGTAGACGGAGGAATTGGGAGTAGGGGATAGAGTTTATGCAGGATGTAGTGTGGGAAAAAGTGTAGTCGAGTTAGTTGTGCGAGTCAGTGGGTTTGTAATAGATGTCAGTCAATAGTGATGGAAACTAAGATCAAGAAAGGGGAGGGAGGTGTCGGAGAATTTGAGTGCAGGATGAAAATTGGTGGTGAAGTTGATGAAGTACATCCGTTCTGCATGGGTGCAGGAGGTAATATCGGTGCAGTCATCAATATAACGGTGATACAGTTCGGGGATAGGGCCAGTGTGCAACTGGAACAGGGTTTGTTGAACAAAGAGGCAGGCAAAACTGGGGCCCATAGCTACGTCTTGGACTTGGAGGAAGTGGGAGGAGTCAAAGGAGAGGAAGTGAGAGGAGTCAAAGCAGAAGTTATTGAAGGTAAGGACCAGTTCCGCTAGGCAGAGTAGAGTGTTAGTGGAGGGAAATTGGATGGTTCTGACATCGAGGAAGAATCTGAGGGCTTTAAGGCCTTCCTGGTGGGGATGGAGGTGTAGAGTGACTGAACGTCCATTGTAAAGTTGAGGGAATGGGGGCTCGGAAAGCGGAAGTCATTAAAAAAGACATAGGGCATGTGAGGTATCTTGGACATAGGCCGGGAGAGATTGGACCAGGGGAGATAGTATGGAGTCGAGGTACGTGGAAATCATTTTCGTGGGGCAGGAGCAGGCAGAAACAATGGGTCTGCCAGGGCAGCTGTGTTTGTGGATTTTGGGGAGAAGGTAAAAACGGGCAGTGCGGGGCTGGGAAATGATAAGGTTGGATCCTGTGGAAGGCAGGCAGCCAGAAGTGATGAAATCATTAATAGTGTTTGAGATTAAGGCCCGGTGCTTATCTGTAGGATCATGGTCCAAGAATAAGTAGGAGGAGGTGTCTTAGAGTTGTCGCCACTTACAATACAATATACAATACAAATTTATTATCATTTGAGCCCCAGTGAGACTCAAACGAAATGTTGTTTCCACAGCCATACAAACAAAGACACTGTCTTACAGACATACACATAATTAAATTCACACAAACATCCATCACAGTGAAGCCACTGTGATGGAAGGCAAGTCTTTTTCTCTCCCCTGTTCTCCGTGTCTCTCACTCTTTGTCCAAGCCCCAGGCGGGCGCGATGATCGTTTTGCGGCGATTTACGGCCACCTCCCCGGTCGTCTAAGGTGGAAACCCCCACGGGCGATGGTGAGTCCCACGGCCAACGGGTGATGTCCCCCGGGTTGTTGCTGGGAACACGTTCGGGAGCTCCGGGAAGCGGTCTCTCTCCTTCCCACCCGCGAGCTCCCGATGTCACTCCAGGACCATTGTCCGAGCCCCAGAGTGAGGCTCACCACCGCTCCCCAACGCGACGAATTGGATCCGGAACAGCATCTCCCGATCGTTTCTCTGGGCAGGCCCAAACTTACAGACCCGACAGGGAAAAAGTGGTATGAAATATTTTTATTTCTCTCACATTTTCTGGTACCCACGGCATTTCCTAGACTCTCTCTAGGGGCCGCTGCCGGGTGAGTCGCGCCCCAACAAAGACGCACTACTCTTCTGGACTTTTTACATCCGAGACCAAATGCAGATATCGTTTTAAGAACGTGAACCAACCTGATTTCCCTTTGCTGGACACTTTACCATTTTGTCTTCCATTGTATGAGGCTAAACGCAAATTGGAGGAACAGCATCTCATATTTCTCTTGGGCAGCTTACAGCCCAGTGGTATGAATATTTATTTCTCTCACTTCTGGTAACCCCGGCATTCCTTCTCTCTCTATCCCTCCCCCAACAAAGACGCACTAGCTTCTCATTTTCACCCTACCAATAGTTTAAGAATGGCCTGTTCCCTTAGTTACTTTGTTGCATATCTTTCATTCCTTGTTCTTTATCTCCCCACATCACCATATCTCTATTTTCCCTTATCTCTAACCAGTCTGAAGAAGGGTCTTGACCCGAAACGCCACCCATTTCTTCCCTCCAGAAATGCTGCCTGTCCTGCTGAGTTACTCCCGCTTTTTGTGTCTATATCACATGATAGCAATAACCTAGTGACATAAGTTACTACAAAGGTAAAGGAGATAGAAAAAAAACGTAAGTTGGTCACAAGAATGATAGAACATAAAGAAAATAGGAGCAGAAATGAACCCCATGTCCACTCAAGACTGACCCATCATTTAATATGACAATGGCTGATCTACCGCAGGCCTCATCTCCTCTTCTGTACCAGTTCCCCACAGCCCTCAATTCCCTGACCTTTCAACGAAGTAGCTATTTCCTCTTTAAATGCCGCCAAATTGGCTAGCCTTTACAAAACGATAGGGCAGAAAATTCCTGCGATTCACCACCAGTGACTATCCCATAACTTCCAGTCTCTCCCATGATTGAAAACATTCATTTCATTTGTTCGGTATCTTTTCTAATAGGTTAGCATTAAAAGACAACGGACAATTGGAAAAATAACAAAGATTACTAAAGATAACAAAGAAAACTAAGGATTTTATCGTCTTGAGGCTGGAGGTTGTGTATTTGAATAACTTATAATTTATGGTTCTGGGAGTCTGGAGTTCATGTGGGGGGAGGGGGGAGGGGGAAACTTTTTTTCAGTTCGCATTCAGTTCCG
Organism: Leucoraja erinaceus; assembly: GCF_028641065.1. Taxonomy (NCBI): domain Eukaryota; kingdom Metazoa; phylum Chordata; class Chondrichthyes; order Rajiformes; family Rajidae; genus Leucoraja; species Leucoraja erinaceus. Next base: position 30,109,705 of record NC_073390.1, on the reverse strand, counting down.
GATCGCATCTCCGGTCACTCTGCGGCCTACCATCGATGGAGCTGGAGGCCTCCTCGGATCGCAGACTTATCATCAAGGGCCCGCAGTCTTGGGAGAGGCTAGTCGGGAGCTCCAATGACGCAGAGGCTCGAGCAGTTCCAATGCAGAGTCCGATCTCTGGCGCAGAGGAGCTGACATTCCCCCGATGCAGGAGCTGATCACCCCGATGCGGAGGACACGATGCCGGCTACGGGAGTCAAGATCATCCTGTCGACGTAAGGCTCGAAGCCCCCGACTACGGGAGAGCATTGAAGGGAAGAAATTTGAACTTTTTTTCGCCTTCCACGACACTGAGGAATGTGGACAAGTCACTGCAGTTGATGTTAATGTTAAAATGTATTTTGTGTATTCATTTGCTTTTTATTTGTATGACTTACTTGGCAAATGAAAATCCTCGTATGTTGCGAAACATACTTGGCTAAGAAAGTATTATTGCGATTGTGATTGATTGTGAGTTTCAAGCATCACATCTCAGGAAATGGCCTTTTAGTTTAGTTTAGATACTGCACGGGAACAGCCCCTTCAACCCACCGAATCCATGCTGACTAACAATTACCCGAGTTCTATCATACACACTGGGGGCAATTTGCAGAAGCCAATTAACCTATAAACCTGCATGTCTTTGGAATGTGGGAGGAAACTGGAGCACCCGGAGAAACAAATGACACAGGGAAAATGTACAAACTCCATACAGACAGCACCGAATTAGGTCCGGTCTGTAATAAGGATTGAACCCAGATCTCTGGCACTGTAAGGCACCAACTGTACCGCTATGCTACTGTGTGACCCTTGAAAGGATATAATCATATTGAAACGGGCTCACAGTAGCAATGTTACAAAATTTTGAGATTTTAAAAATCAAGTCTGTAATTTATCCCATCAGATAAAGCATAAAAAGAAGTTTAATTTGACACCTAATTCACTTTCATATCTTCAGTATTAAAAAGGTTATGGCCATTTTCATACTCGGAATTTAGCATCTGGTTCCCTATTGCTTTTTCATTGACTTAACACAAAAGCTGTGATCGAGAACAGTCAAAAGCCCATAACTTTCTTAAAAATTAAGAGAACTGAAAGAAATTGTCAGTTATTATAGATTGAATCATTCTGAGGCAAATATGAAACAATCTTACTTAGATGACTTGAAATTAAAGCATATAATTAGTTAGTTACCTAATTGTAGCTAATAACACAATTAAATTACTAGATCTAAACATCTATCCATTTCTTAAGAATAGATTAACATTTTAAATAACCCCCCCCCCCCCCCCCTCAAATGCGCCAAAATCGCGCACACGGCCAGTGGCAGAATTGCAGTGCCGCTGAAGGTGAGTATTGTAACATGCCTACTCGCAGCTAAACACTCCAAAATGCTGGAGGAACTCAGTGGGTCAGGCAGCATCTGTGGAGGGAATGGACATATGCAGTTTTTGGTTAGGACTGTTGGATTAGTGTTTAGCCCAGCCAGGTGTGAGATGGGGAAGCAGAGCGCAGGGTTGGTGTAAGCCTGGGGCTAATTACAATGTGAAAACTGAGTGATTAATCGTTTTGTTAAGCAATTATGTGACAAATTGCTTAAATGAACTCAGATGCAAAGCAGTCCTGTTATTTTATAGGGTAAACCCACCAAGGAAGATCAAACCAGGGTATGTTTTAAATTCTGTTTGTTAAGAAGAAGAGGATCTGAATCAGAATGGGTTAAGGTTAAGGTCAGAGTCCGAGTTAGAGTCAATTCAGTCTGGGACTACAAACCACAAGAACATAGGGGCAGGAGTAGGCAATGTGACATCTCAAGCCTGCCCTGCCCTTCAATATGATCATGGCTGAGCCATGTGTAGGAATGAATTGCAGATGCTGGTTCAAACCAAAGATAGTCAAAAAGCTGGAATATCTCTGGAGAGATGGCTGAACCATGCTGGCCTCAACTCCTCTGGTTCGCCATAACATTCCATCATAAAGAAATGATCTACCTGCAATATTTGTAATGAGCCTACCTCCTCTGTTCTATGATAAGTTCTTGGAATCATATTTGTGAACCGTCCATTGGACATCCTGCATGGAGCACAATCAAGAGGGAACCATGGCATTCTGTTGGGAAAAGCCAATACCATGCTAGGATTGGGGTACTTTGCAATCCCGCTAGTTGGAACATTGTTTGAAGTCTGGAGATAATGTTCAATCTTACAGAAACAAACAGCAATTGGACTGATAGTGATTAGAAACAGATTCCAGTCAAATACACTCAGGCTTAGAAGCATAGAGGTAAACTGCTCAGAAACAAGTCCTTCGGTCCAATTTGTCCATGCCAACCAAGTTGCTATCTCCATTTGCCCGCGATAGCCCCATATTCCTCTAGGCATTTTCCATTTGTGCACTCATCTAAGCACATGTATTTTAAACTTCGTACTTTACCTGCATCTTCAACTTCTTCTGGCAACTCCTTCCACATACCCAGAATCTTATAGCATGAATTCAAATGTTATTTGGTGCAGTTAAAGTGCAGCATTAGCTCATTTTGTTCTCATTCTATTTGTTGCTGGCCATGTTCCTCATCGTTAACCACACATTACACAGACAAAGAAGTATAGCGTGCTTTTATTTAGCCCGCATTAACCCATTTGGACTCGCCCTGAAGAGATATCTCATTTGTTCTACCCATCTCTGCCCCACCTTCTTTCCTATTGAAGATTAACTTAAATCCCTACCTTTCCAGTTCCAATGAAAAGTGCCAGAAATATTAACTCTCCTTCCACAGAATCTCTGACCTTCTGCCTGTTTGCAACACATTCTGATTTTGTTTCAGATTTCCTGCATCTGCAGTTCCTTTGATTTAATTGAGCCATGATGAAAGAATCTCTCTCAAAGCTGATTAATTTTGAATTCATATCCTCCAGTTTCACATTCATTATCCAAACCAACCATTAAATATGTTTGGTATTCATCTCTCCCGGGTTGCTAAGTGACTGAGTCTCCTTCAGAGATACCCATCTCATTGAACAGTCCTGCTTTCCTTTCTGCTTGTCATGCTCAATGTTAAGTGATTAATTACAATCATTCTGCTGAGGTCATTAATAACTCCTGTGAACAGCATTGTCCATTACAGCGTTATCATTGTTAATTACAATTAAATTTACAATTCCCCCCAGACACAAATCAGTGTGCACCTCAATAAAAGAGTTTTAAAAAGCATAGCACGGAATATTGCTTTGGGCAATAACATTCTCCACATTAAGAGTCGGCCACAACCTAGAATGAAATAAAAGAATAAGGATTTATACTGTGCCTTTCATAATCTTAGAACGTCCCAAAGCTCTTTATAACTGATGAAATACTTTGATAATATAGTCACTGCTTTATAAAAAAACAACCATCAATTTGTGCAAGATGCTACAAAACCAATGTAACAATAACTAAATTACCAGTAGTGATGTTGTTAATGTAATAAATATTGTACAAAACGCTCACAGAGTATTTGCCTGCTCTTCTTTTATTAGTGACATAGACGCTATTGTATCCAGCAGAGACAAGCCCATAAGGGAGCATTTGACACTTAAATTGCGTACCAAATTCGTATCCTTTTTATTTATTCATTCAAAGGATGCGGGCTGAGCCAGCATTTAATTGTCCATTCCTAATTGTCCTTGAGAAGGTGACGGTGAGCTGCCTTTTTGAACTACTGCCGTCCTTGCTTCAGTCTTGTGATACAGTTACTGTGGTTTCTTGCTCTGATCTGTGCAAAAATGCCACCTGAAAGGTAATGTAATGGGACTCCTATCTGTATTAATTCACATGAACTATAATTAAGGTCACATGAAGTATATCCTTGTCTGAAGAAGGGTCTCAACCCAAAAAGTCACGTATTCCTTTTCTCAACAGATGTTGCCTGACTCGCTGAGTTACTCCAGCATTTTGTGTCTATCTTCTGACCTGTTCATCTATGAACATCTACCTGACATATGGCAAACAAAAATAGGAGCAGAAATTGGTCATGTGGTCAGGTAGGTGAGGCATACCTCAGTAACAGCAAACAACACATATTTACATAGCATTATTAACATGCCCAAACATTCCTTGGCTAAATTAGTTTCATATATGCATATTTAGTAACTGTCTATTGCTGTGTTTAAAATTTTCAATCAACTCAGGATTCATCGGTTATCAATGGACTGATTTCCTCTATCTTTTCTGTGGGAGAAGTGCATTTTAAACAAGACACAGGAATAATCTGGCTCCAATTTGAAAGTGCTATCCTCCTGGTTCTGGATGCCCAACAGAGGGAAGAGTTTCTCTGTACATCCCAATCCAATACATTAATCATAAATTCTTCAGTAAGGACAGTCTGCCAAACTCAAGGGCAACCACACTTTTTGGTTGCAATATACTGCCATAATTAAAAATCTCAGTGCATTGTTACTACTCCAAGGTCAATTTATTTTTCCCGGGATTTGACACCCAAAACATATGGTGCTCCAGATGTGATTGAACCAAACAACTGTTCAACTCAGCTATAAATAACCCACCTTTGAATGCCAGTCCTACCAGAATAATGCTAAACATTCCATTTTTGTTTAGGATTCTTTTTTGTACCTATGGTTGATTTGAGTTCCAGGAATTCTCCTTTTGCTCCTAATCTCTAATCACAAGAAACATATCTTCTTTATCTTTCACAGATTCAAAATGGTCATCTCTAACTTCTCACTTGCTACCGTTTTGCACAATCCCTTAAAAATTGCCTCCTCCTAGCCCCACAATTTACCTGCCTTCCATTCATCAGCAAGCTCTCCTTCAATAATGCACACAATAAAATTCTGACATCTAGTTTTGAGTCCCAGGAAATTAGATTTGCTAGATTCCTATATTATGAAATTTCGAAATTAGTAAATTAGATACACCAACCAGAGTGCATTTATGTAATAAAATCATGGAATAATACACTTTCTTTTCTATTTTTAATTTTCTATCTTCTTCTTCTTGCATATGGCATGCACAGCCTAAAGTTGTAAGACAACTTGTTCTGTTTGTTCTTCTGTTTGTGCACGCCAGGTTGATTGCATTAGTCGAAACAGGGTGGACCACGTGAAGGTTGCAATCTCCCACCCCTTATTTTCTATTATCTTCTTTCCCAAACATTACCACATATTCTGCAGCACAGCTTCAAAGTTCATTCTTTTTATATAGCCTTCAGGATGCTGGAAGCATTGCTTCTATAGAACAAACTATTCAGAGCGCTTCAGTGTGCCTTTCAAGATCATTCTAAAGCACTTTACAGCCAATTAAGTAATTCTAAAAAATAGCCACTGCAATTTTCTTTGGAAATGCAGCAACCAATCTGTGCACAAGAAACTCCCTTGAGTGGCAATGATAGAGACTACATTTATTTTCTGTAATGATGACGATGGGCAACAAATACTGGCAAGAACACACTGGGAAACCTGTCTTTCCTCTTAAGCAATACCATGCAACCCTTCACATTCAGCAAATATGACAAATGGTTCTATCACTTGACATTCTATGCAAAAGACAATACTTAACATTATAGCACTCACTCAGCAATGCAGTGATGCCAATATTAGATGTTGGCATTTAACATTCAAGAGTAGGATATGAAACCCAGATGGCGGTGGCGGCAGATGGAGGAGAGGAACGTTGGGCGGTCTGTGGGGTCACCTCCCGTGCTCTCGGTGGTGTTCTGGGCCAAATGCAGGCAGGTAGGACTGGCATAGATGGGGCACCTAGGTCAGCATGGGTAAGTTGGGGTGAAGGGCCTGTTTTTATGCTGTATGACTATAGAACGCTATGACTCTTTGACTCTAAATACTCATTGAAGACCTTGTCCATCTCCTGCTGCTCCACTGAATGCTTGAGTTTCTGAGGGTCGCTATCCTCTCTCTAATAGGCCTTCTTTCCTGAATTTGTAAAATCTGGTCTCTGGCGCTGTAAGGCAGTAGCTCTACCGCTATGCCACCCTGCTGCCCTCCATGCCATCCATATTCTGAAGGTTGAAATCCCCTATAAAGACAACTCAATTAGTCTTACAGCTGCCTGCAATCTCCTGGAGTTTTGCAGCTCATTCCAATTGTGCAATGCTGCAGGTAGATGACAGATAATTTACTCATAGTTATTGAAGATATGGGGATGAACCAGGATCACTTGGTGAGGAAGACACTAATGGCGTTTAATTTGTGGCTCCCCTGGGTTCAGGAGTGCTGAAGATAAAGATAAGTGAGTTGGTAACTAGTTATGTAGTTTGGGGTATTGCTTCCAGTCTCCTTTAAAGATGTGTATTCCAATACTGCTCCAGGGTTGGAGTTACTGCCTTACAGCATCAGAGACCCAGGTTCGATCCTGATTATGGGTGCTGTCTGTACGGCATTTGTACGTTCTCTCCATGACTTTTTCCTGGGTGCTCCAGTTTCCAACCACACTCCTAAGATGTACAGGTTTGTAGGTTAATTGTAAATTGTAAGTTGTATCTAGTGTGAAGGATAGTGTTAGTGTACGGGGTGAGCACTGGTTGGCATGGACTCGGTGGGCTGAATGGTTTGTTTCCACGCTGTATCTCTAAAGTCTAAAATCTGTTCAGTCTGTTTAATGTTTCTTTACAGAGAGGGTTGTTGCAACATCACCCTGCAAAACAAGAACACAGTTAGGTTTCAAAAGAAGGTAGCAGGTACATGAGGAACAAAGAAATAGTTGGATGCATGAATAAGGTCAGATTAAGTTAATAAAGGAGATTGGAAGAATGTTGCATGACTCAGAAGCATAACTCCTGCCACTGATCAAATGTCCTGTCTGTAATGTCTTTTATTCTATATTGTTCTATAACTTGGCAATCGTGCAAGGTAGACATACGTTATACCAAAGATGAATGTTCAATTAATTCAGTACTCAAGTGAACAAACCTAGTATGTCATCTAGATTAGAAAGTGTCCTGAAGCCAAAACACCATGACTATGAGACAGGGCGGCAAAGATTAGGAACTACTGAGATTTTAAATCATGCTTTTTACAGAAATAAAGGGAAAGAAATTCCAAAAATTAAAATTCCATTGGAACATGGGGTAAATCTTTGGAAGGCAAGAGCATAAACCTAAGGTAGGAATCCGTCAAAGGGTGATTATTGAGTAGCTAGAAAGGTGCAAGTTTATGAGTTAAACACAGTCTATTTACAGGAGTAAAGAAAAACTTCCTGTCTCTGTATTTCTCTCTGAGATTCTGAGAAATTAACAAAAGCATACATAGTGCAAGGCAACACTTCTTACAGTGGCTTACAGAGACTGCAAGCTACCAGAAGCATCTCAAGAATTTGGTCTCCAAACGGAATGAATGTGCCAATAATGGTGAGAAGAATTACACGCCAAAATTCTTAATGCAATCCCAACAATATTACAAGTTTGACGTCTATCCTTTTGATACTGAAAACAGACAAAAACGGGCAGATGTGTTTTACTGTGGATCAGTCTTCCAGATATGCTGAATGACTGTTATTACTTAAACAAATTGGTTATGATTAATCTGTGGTCAGATTCTGAGCCTTGGTGCACCCTCTGCTATCTTCATGTCTGTGGTGGCCTTCCTATGATAGCACTTGTTCTTCTGATATGGGTTAGCCACCTCCATCATAACCTTATAGGATCCAGAATGTAATGTGTGTCAGTTCAGACTACATCTGACCATAAGGTGTGAGTCTGATATGGGCTTCACCCTCCCAGTCTCCAATTATATGGAATGACAGGTTTGTTGTATTAGTTTGCTGTCATCTTTGGACCACCTTGAGTAACTTCTCACAGTATTTTATGTCTGGTTCTTGCAGATTTTCTGTTATTGGAGGTAGACTTTTGAGCATGTCTATAGGCTCTGCATAAGGGAGGGTGAGCAGGGGGAGGGAGGGAGGCACTGAGACCAATGGGTAACAACACGGCGGGAGGGTGGGGGGGGGGGGGGGGGGCTCTGGGAAAGAAGGGGGACCCAGGAGAGGGGTGGGAGGCCCTGCTACCAAAGGTAGGACTTTTCGGTGAATTTTTGTGTACGGCCCAGGTGAGGTCTGCTGTCTGATTTTACTGGGTTGTATGTAAAACAAAGTATTTCACTGTACATAGGTACATGTGACAATAAAGTATCATTCACTCATTCAATCATTGGATGGGTCGGCTATTGCACAGGGCCAGGATGCCTAATATAAACCTGTCAATGAAAATCATAAGTATTGCCATGACAGCTTGAGCTGCCTTTCCATTGATCTGAGGTGACGTACGGTGGTCAAACCGCCAGTTCTTTGAGTGCCCACAAAATCATCTGCTCATAACTACGGCCTGATATTGGTGACCAGCATCTCATGGTGGCATATTAGCTGAGGTCAAAAACACCAGAAGGGCTCATTTTCCTGCAGCTTCCATTGGGCTCAGTGTCTCCTTTGCTGTCTTGCCTTTTGTCTTAGCTTCAGACCATCTCTGGTGATCAATTGACAGGGGGCATCCTTCACCTTTTCCCATATGTCTTCTGGTGCTTCTCCATGTGTCTATTCTTAGCTTATGGACGTGCTGAAACTTCTCACTCATCAATGATCGATGAGCTTGATCTCTGAGACCTTCATTTGAGCCATCTACTTTCTGCTGAGATCCCTCTAGTCATGTGTTGATTCCAAATAGCATTCTACCAAGTGGTAATAAAGGTGTGTTGAAGCAAGCTAAATATGAGCTCCCCTCATCGAGCCCTACATTCCTGAAGCCATTCTCCATTAGCACACTGAAGATAGGTTCTGGAAAAACATCTTCATAAACTTGGCTTCTCTCAGCGTTCCATTGAGCTATGTGTAGGAAGGAGCTGCAGATGCTGGTTTATACTGAATGAAGAAGAGTCCCGATCCAAAACAACCTTTTTCTCCAGAGTACAGTGTATAAAAAGGTCTCGAACCGAAACATCACCCATCCTTTTTCTCCTGCTGCCTGATCTGTTGAGTTACTCCAGCACTTTGTGTCTGTCTTTGATAAACTAATATTTGGTTTATACTCTCTAGAAAGCGAATGGTATGTTAGCTTTCATTGCTTGAGTATAGGAGCTTGCAGTTGTACAGGGTCTTGGTGAGACCACACCTGGAGTATTGCGTGCAGTTTTGGTCTCCAAATCTGAGGAAGGACATTATTGCCATAGAGGGAGTGCAGAGAAGGTTCACCAGACTGATTCCTGGGATGTCAGGACTGTCTTATGAAAAAGACTGGATAGACTTGGTTTATACTCTCTAGAATTTAGAAGATTGAGAGGGGATCTTATAGAAACTTACAAAATTCTTAAGGGGTTGGACAGGCTAGATGCAGGAAGATTGTTCCCGATGTTAGGGAAGTCCAGGACAGGGGGTCACAGCTTAAGGATAAGGGGGAAATCCTTTAAAACCGAGATGAGAAGAACGTTTTTCACACAGAGAGTGGTGAATCTCTGGAACTCTCTGCCACAGAGGGCAGTTGAGGCCACTTCATTGGCTATATTTAAGAGGGAGTTAGATGTGGCCCTTGTGGCTAAGGGGATCAGGGGGTATGGAGAGAAGGCAGGTACGGGATACTGAGTTGGATGATCAGCCATGATCATATTGAATGGCGGTGCAGGCTCGAAGGGCCGAATGGCCTACTCCTGCACCTAATTTCTATGTTTCTATGTTTCTATTAAGCTATCCTGGGGTCAAGTCAATTTTTCAACCTGTCACTTAATTTCTCAAAACACACCAAGATGAACATGCAGGAGGTAGGCATCATCCCTGCCTTGGTTACTCTCCAAGTCTTCTCGGGAGATATTACATCGTGCCTCGGTAACTGCACTAACGGCTGCTTCTTAAAGCCATTGAAGCTTTAAGGCAGAGATAGGTAGATTCTTGAATAGTATGGGTGTTTGGGGTTATGGGGAGCAGGTGAATGGGATTAGAAGGGAGAGATAGATCAGCCATGATTGAAACGTGGAGTAGACTTGATGGGCCGAATGGCCTAATTCGGCTCTATTGCTCATGATCTTATGGCCATGCTCCACTGAATAGATTTTGCCTTCTTGTTCTCTTTTCCTGTAAGATGAATGTGAGAGTTGTGCAGCTGAAGTGATTGCATGCAGTGAAAAACAAATTATGATTCTCTCCTTGTTACACTTTTGTTGCCCCATCTCCTACGCTGTGCTATGTTTTGACCTTTCTAGTCTATTATGATGAACTTCACATGGAGCTATCTTGATTCTCTGTGTTCACTGCCGTCAGAGAGCATCTGGTTCAGCATAATCCTCTTGTTCATTGACAGCTCAGGACTCATTGGTTTTAGATTCAATGCCCGGAGATTGATGGTCTGCCTCATGTGAACAATACACATTGTTCCCAAGTCAAATTAAACTGGCAATGGCTGCCCTTGATTCTATCTGGTGTTTCTTCCACACCCTAGTATTAGTCTGACACCAGCTTATTGTATTCAGTTGATGTTCTAAACCTGACCCTGCCTTTTATCCTGAATGACTCGACACATCCACTTCATGAGCTTTCAACAGTCGGTTCATCGCTCATTATTTGTAGGAATGAATTTACAAACCACATCACACACACTCTTTTAACATGCAAGAACATTTCTAACTCCACTGTTCATCTTGGCAGCCACAAAACATTCAGCATCTCAGAGGCCTTGACAATATTAATTCTTGTTGTGTGTCTGTGCATATATTTTCCTCGTTTGACTATTCTAAGGCTGGCCATCACGAGTTCTGCAGCTCAGCACATATGTGTGGACTTTTCTACATTTAATTCCATCACACACCACAACTGTCTCCTCAGGGTGCATTGGATGCTACAAATATATGAGGAGCAAATCCTTCAATTTTACTAATCTGCAGTTATCCACTGGCAATCTCAACTCCACTGGGGAAACATCTAACAAATCTTGTTACATGCAACACAAGAATTTGATTCAATCAGGTGAGTTGCACATAATGGAGACAAGAAGTGAAGACGCTGAAATCATGAGCCTAATACATAGTGCTAGGATGACTCAAAGTGTCAGGCAGCATCTGTAGAGGGTATATTTCTGTTGCTGATGGTCCACAGTGCCGCAAGGGTGCTCAGTTTTGAGCTGTTAGGCCTGTTCCACACCATTTAGCATGCTTGTAGTGCCATCCTAACACCACGGAGGGAGTCCTCAATACTATGAAAAGGGATTTTTCCACAAGGACCATGTAGCAGTCACTTCCACCAATGTTGTCATGAACAGATGCATCTGCCATATACTGTATGATGTTGAGATGAGGTCGGGTAAGTTTATCCTTCATATTAGTTCACTTCTTCAAGCTGGAAAGGGTGCAGAGAAGATTTACGAGGATGTTGCCAGGACCCGAGCATCTGAACAAAAGAGATTGAGCAGGCTAGGACTCTTCCTTGGAGCACAGGACGATGAGAGGCTATCTTATAGAAGTGTACAGAACCGTGAGAGGAATAGATTGGGTAAAAGCCCAAAGTTTCTTGCCTAGAGTAGGGGAATGGAGAAACAGAGGACATTGAATTAAGGTGAGGAGGGAATGATTTAATCAGAACCTATTAAATTTTAACTTTTTGAACAAAGGTGGTGGGTATATAGAATAAGCTACTGGAGGAGGTAGTTGAGACAAGTATTATCGCAACTTTTAAGGAACATAGAAACAAAGAAAATAGGTGTAGGAGTAGGCCATTCGGCCCTTCGAGCCTGCACCGCCATTCAATATGATCATGGCTGATCATCCAACTCAGTATCCTGTACCTGCCTTCTCTCCATACTCCCTGATCCCTTTAGCCACAAGGGCCACATCTAACTCCCTCTTAAATATAGCCAATGAACTGGCCTCAACTACCTTCTGTGGCAGAGAATTCCAGAAAACACCTAGACAGGTACATGGATAGGATAGATTTAGGGGGATATGGGCCAAATGCTGACAGGTGGGACCAAGTGTAGATAGGACATGTTGGTTGGTGTTGGCAAGTTGGGCTGATGGGCCTCTTTCCACGCTGTATGACTCAATGATTTACTACCTGCTTCAGAACTTATCTGGCAGCTGTGTCCTTCAGAGCTCAGCCAGCTTGTCAGTGGTGGTGGAACCAAGCCATCCTTCATGATAAACATTGAAGTTCCCACCTACAGTGCATTCTGCGCTTTGCTACAATGTTTCATTTGGATGGCACAAGGATGCAGCTAGTGGAGGTGCTTCTCTACAGCTCCAGCAATCTGGATTCAATCCTGACCTCTGAAGGTCTCCATAAGGAATTTGCACATTCTCCTTATGACCATATAGATTTCCTTCGGGTCATCTGCGTTCCACCATCCCAGGTTAATTGGCCCTTGTAAATTATCCCTGGTAGTTGAACGGTAGAATCTGGGTGGACTGATGGGAGCATGCTCTCTCTCTCTCCCTCTCTCTGACTAATTTGACAATATTTCTGGTTAACAATATCTCAGTGCAACCGTTTGAATGGTATATTGTATAGGACATTGAACGGTGTACACATTCTGAATTTAACAGTATGATTGGTGAACAATACCTGAGTTCACCAGTACTTGCCATGTGCAATATCTGATTTCCATGATCAGAGTGTACTGTCATTGGTTTGTTATGCCTGCTTTCCAGCCAAATCGCACCATGCATTAATATAAAAGAGAAAATAAACAGTGTAGAAAAATGTTACAGAGGCAGAGAAAATGCAGATTTTTAAAAAAGTACAAGGGTTGCAATTTGATAGATTGGAAGATCAGAAATTAATCCCTGGTATCGATATGTGCATGCTGCTGAATGCATGCAATAGGCAGTCATGTGCTGCACAATGCATGAATTGACAGCACGTGAATTCAAATGGGCATTTGCTGTGCAACTTTTGAATATCAGTGTGAGTAATGGCCAATATCTGAGTTCAAGTATTTGAGTGGCATACTATATCGGAATTCAACAGTATGAATGTGATAAATATCTGAATTCAACAACGCTAGTTCATTCTGTAAACTTGGCTTTATAAGCCAGTTCCATCTTCTGCAAGTCAGTGAACATCTCTGGCATTGACAGTGTGTGTTGTACTCTCTCTGAACTTCTCAGTATGTGGTGTATCTTCCCTGACATGACAGTGAGGGTGTGGTGTATTTGATAATCTCAACACTGACTGCTGAACATTTTGTAAACGCAATGTGTAAGTATTGTACATCGTCTGAACTTAGTTGTCCGAGTGCTGGCTAATCGCTGAACTATACAATTCTAGCATTGCAGAACATCTGAACTCCATCATCTAAGTGCTGTATAATCTCTGTTGTGCATAAACCCTTCACTGTTTAAGTGTCTCCATCCCTATTCTCTCCCTCCTCCACACTACCTCACTTTGATTCTCTCTGCCCCTTCTCACCTTTTATTGGATTAACATTTCTAAGTTGTGATGTATGATTCTATGTTTCTATGATCTTTGCACTGAAATATTAGTTGTTTCTTTCCAAAGATGCTGTCTGACAAGCTTGAGTATTTCCAGCATTCTCTGCTTTATTCCAGATATGACATAGACAATAGACACTAGACAATAGGTGCAGTAGTAGGCCATTCGGCCCTTCGAGCCAGCACCACCATTCACTGTGATCATGGCTGATCATCCACAATCAGCACCCCATTCCTGCCTTCTCCCCATATCCCTTGACTCCAGTATCTTTAAGAGCTCTAACTAACTCTCTCTTTAAAGCATCCAGAGAATAGGCATCCATTGCCTTCTGAGGCAGAGAATTCCACAGATTCACAACACTCTGGGTGAAATGGTTTTTCCTCATCTCCGTTCTAAATGGCCAACCCCTTATTCTTAAACTATGGCCCTGGTTCTGGACTCCCCAAACATCGGGAACATGTTTCCTGCCTCTAGCGTGTCCAATCCCTTAATAATCTTGTATGTTTCAATAAGATTCCCCTCTCATCCTTTTAAATTCCAGTGTATACAAGTCCAGTAGCTCCATTCTTTCAACATATGACAGTCCCGCCTGACACTTCCGATTTTCCCTTCTCCCTCTCAAATTGTAGATTAAAACATATCATATTATGGTCACTACCTCCTAATGGCTCCTTTACCTCAAGTTCCCTTATCAAATCCGGTTCATTACACAACACTAAATCCAGAATTGCCTTCTTCCTGGGAGGTTCCAGTGCAAGCTGCTCTGAGAATCCATCTCAGAGGCACACCACAAACTCCCTTTCTTGGGGTCCAGTACCAACCTGATTTGCCCAGATTCCAGCATGTTTAAATCTTCCAAAACCACCGTAGCATTACCTTTACGACATGCCAATTTTAACTCTTGATTCAACTTGCACCCTATATCCAGGCTACTGTTTGGGGACCTATAGATACTTTAACTCCCATTAAGGTCTTTTTACCCTTACAATTCCTCAGATCTATCCATACTGACTTGACATCTCCTGATTCTATGTCACCCCTCACAAGGGACTGAATTTAATTCCTTACCAACAGAGCTACCCCACCCCCTCTGCCCACCTGTCTGTTTTTTCGATAGGACGTACACCGCTGAATATTCAGTTCCCAGCCCTGGTCCTCTTGCAGCCATGTCTCTGAAATTCCAACAACATCATACTTGCCAATTTCTAACTGAGCCTCAAGCTCATCCACTTTATTTCTAATTATTTGTGCATTCATAAATACTTTTAATCCATTACTCACCTCACCTTCCACATCGATTCTTATTTCAACACTGCAGATATCTGCAGTATTTTGAACTTAGCTTGGCATATAGTTTATCTGCGGTTAAATGAACAGCGGGAGCGAATGTGAGCAATATTAGAATGTCACTTTATTCTTTTCAAGTGCATGTGTTGTTTATTGTGCTGGAAGTCGATTTACATCTGTAAACCCCACTGTCATGCAGCTTAAGCTATTAAGTGCAGTTTAGCATAATCGTTGAAATTTTAAAACATGACACTGTCAGCTGCTGTGAAGCGGACTGAATTGTAATGCATTCTGTGCCTGGGAGTGCTTGTTGAGAACATGTAGGCAATGTAGTCCTTTGTTTTCCTCGACATTTCTATGGTTACCTATTTCCACATCACACTTTCCACCATCTTAGAAAGCCTAAGTCCCAGTAAAACCATTTGTAACCCAAGCTTTGGCTACAACTCTCATCTCTCCCACCAAAAGGAGTGGCGCCTTTCTGCTTGTTTAACATATGGCAAACGATGGGTTGAGGTCGGCTTGCTCACAAAAAACATTGACAGCCTTTTGTCTCTCAATAATGCTCATTGGTCTAAAAATCCAAAAGTTCCACATACTTTAGGTTTATTTTAACTACTGCAAAACATCTTCTGAAAACCTTTGTCTAGATATCCTCCACACTCTCTCCCAATAATTCTAGATATAAAGAGGAAGAAGATTGGCCAACATTGCCTTTCATCACAGAGGAATGTAGGGAATCCACTGTGGTGGATGTTAATGTTAAATTTTATGTAGTTGTGTGTCTTGTTGTGTTTTTTTTAGTATGGCTGTATGGTAATTCGAGTTTCATTGTACCTTAATTGGAACATGTGACAATAAACTGACCTTTGAACCTTCATCTTTCTCTATTTGGTCGCACCTTTATCTTTCCCATGAATCCCATTGTTTGGTCCCTCAACTACTTAATTTTCCTTCCTGTTCCTTGTCAGTTGGTGTAAATACTGGTTCCCTCTTCTCAAGTTTCCTTCCCCTCTGCCTTCAGACCCACAGACAATCACCCTTCATCCACTGATCTAATCTTGCCAACTGCCACCTCATTTCTAACTCAGAACTACTTGCATAACACACTATGATTGCTGTTCTGACACTCCGATAGTCCCATAACATCAATCGATTAAATGCATTTCCTGTCCATGGTCCTTGTCACAAACTCTGAACCCCAGCGACCAGTTTCATGTCTCCTTCTGCCATCTGTCCTAAAATTAAACCAGATTGCTGACAACAATGGTGGCATACCTGAACTTTGGATAAGCATTAGACCTTTTAATCTTGCCATCCTTAAACCCAACCATGCTCACAATGATAGCATCTCCTGAACCTAACATTCATCTAGTACATTGCTCCTGAAATGCCCAATCATGCTTTTGCCATGCCCGGACACAAATCTTCCAACACATTCCTCTGCAGGCATCCCTGTTCTAATCTCCGTAAACCTCAGGTCATCCACAATCCTGTTAACCTTGAATGACCGTGTGGTCCATCCACAATGTCCATCCGACCCTGGGGTTGTGACCCCGTGTGGTTCCCAACTGAACAGTTGCCTGATTTTAATTTCTTGTTTTCCTATACCTCTGGGATGACCTTTCTCTGTCATATCCTTGTAGCTATCTGAGGTTTCTACACTCCTTTAAAGCTGGCCTTTTATTCATTGCCAAATCAACTGCTCCTGGTGTTAAACTCTGGAAGTATTGCACTTGACCATGCCTCCTTACAATACATTATTTAAAATCCATGATTAAGCTTTTGTTCATATACTTCTGTTAAGTTAACACAGTCCTCACATTTATCTGGGTTACTTTAGTTCAAAGTTAAGTGATGGCTATTTTTTCAAATCCTAGCAACCTATCTTGTTTTCAAATCTCTCTTCAGCCTCAATGCTGTCTACTCTGTTATCTCCTCCAGCCCCTGCAATCACCAAACTCTAATTCTGGCCTCTTGAACATCCTCCTCCTCCTTCCATACATAATATCTCCAACTTTAGCCAGTATTATCTGCCTGGTCTGAAGAAGGGTCTCGACCCAAAATGCACCCACTTCTAATCAGAGATACTGCCTGTCCCCGCTGAGTTCCTCCAGCTTTTTGTGTCTATTATCTGCCTAATATTTGCTTGGTTCTTCTGGTGTCAAATTTTGTTTGATAACATTCCTGTAGTGTTTTAGTGCATTCTCCAATATTAAAAATATTCTTTTAGGTTATTGCCTGAAATTAATTGGTTGAAATATCTTAAAGCAGTACACATGATTTAATTACATTTCTTAGCCCAGACCTCTTAACATTACCAGATAAGCCAAAAACTCTCTGTTCTAGCAGAGAGGTGATAATATAATAATGCACCTCCCCAATAAAAGGCATACAAGACAAAACTGAGAAAGTCAACGGATTGAAAGCAGCTTTAATTAAAGCTGTAGTTGTCCATATCCATGAAGGAGAGTGTAGTTGAAATACTCCAATCCTGTGATCCATCCTTAATTACTCCCTCCCCTTCGATTCTCTCTCTGTCTTCATCTTCTTCTTCGGACCCCTTTATTCCATCTTTTTCACCCCCTTTCTTCTTTCTGGATGAACCACGACCTGGAAACAGAAAGAAATGTAAATGGTAAATAGCACAAAGTTAGGATAAGAAATGGCTATGTACCCGTCGCAGACTCTGCCCTTTAAGTCATAAAGTCATACAGCACGGAAACAGGCCCTTCAGCCCAATTTTCCCATGCTGACCAACATGCCCATCTACACTAGTTCCACCTGCTTGCTTTTGGCCCATATCCCTATAGAGCTATCCTATCCATGTACAGTACCTGTTTAAATGTTTCTTGAACATTCTGATAGAATCTGCCTCAACTACCTCAAGCAGCTTGTTCCATACACCCACTACACTTTGTGTTTACCCGATCCTCTCATGACTTTGTACATCTATGTAAGATCACCCCTCATCCTCCTGCACCAAGGAATAAAGCCCAAGCCTGTTCAACTCCTCCCTATAGCTCAGGCCGGGCAACATCCTTGTTTTTTGGTTTTAATATTTTATTTTATTAGAGGTAAGTACAATCATATGGCACCAAAGTGCCTAATATATATTTTCATAATACATTTTATGTACAGCTTCTTATTTTTTTTTGTTATTTTAAAGAAAGATTAGAATGAGAAAAATAAATTAGATAGTAAAGGATAGAAAAGCGTGAGATATACAGTGTGTGAAGAAAAAGAAGAAAGACGAATGGGTGAAGAAAGTTGAGAAAAGGAAAATAGAAAAAAGAGAATAAGACATTAAATTTTTTTTTTTTTTAAAGGGTAAGAAGATAATTGTTTATAATCTTGACCAACCCTCGTCCAGTCCTGAAACAGTTAGTTTTTACAATTGTGTTGCACCATATGATTCCAAAAAGATGACAAATGGAGACCAACTTGTTATGAATTGGTCTGATTTATCCATTAGGAGGAATCGCATTTCCTCAAGATGTGCGGTGTCCAACATACTTGCAATCCACATTTTAAGCGTTGGTATTGAATTATTTTTCCAAAATTTAAGTATTAATTTTTTTGCTATTATTAAACAATAGTTAAAAATCCTTGTTAATCTTCTCTGCACCATTTTAAGCTTGACATGATCTTTCCTATAACATGGTGACCAAATCTGAACACAATACTCTAAACGTGGCCTCACCAAAATCTTATATAGCCGTAACACGAACTGTAACAGTAAGATGGTCACAAAATGCTGGAGTAACTAATCAGATCAGGCTGCCTCTCTGGAGAAAAGGAATAGGCAACATTTTGGGTCTTCAGAGTCTCAAAGGGTCAGGAGAGGGGGAAGAGCATAGGTGTTCAATGAAACGATCGCCAAGTCTGTGTTTGGTCTTACTGATATAAAGGAGTCCACAGGAGTCCATACATAGGAGAACAATGGATACAATAGATGATGTTGGCGGAGGTGCAAGTGAATCTCTGCCTCACCTGAAAAGACTGTTGGTGTTATCAAAGCCCATTGCTTTAGCACACAAAACTCCCCCATAGAAGTTTATCTGTCTCATTCACAACATTATAAACCCACTGACTCCCATGGCTATCTGGACTACACTTCTTCCCACCCTGCTTCCTGTAAGGACTCCATCCCCTACTCCCAATTCCTCCGTCTACGCCGCATCTGCTCCACGGATGAGGCGTTCCACACCAGGACATCTGAAATGTCCTCACTATTCAGGGAACGGGGGTTCCCCTCCTCCACCATAAATGAGGCTCGCACCAGGGTCTCCTCCATACCCCGCAACACTGCTCTCTCTCCCCATCCCCGCACTCGCAACAAGGGCCGAGTCCCCCTAGTCCTCACCTTTCACCCCACCAGCCGTCACATACAAAAAGTAATCCTCCGTCAGTTTCGCCACCTCCAACGTGACCCCACTACTCGCCACATCTTCCCATCTCCCCCCATATCTGCCTTCCGCAAAGACCGCTCCCTCCATAACTCCCTTGTCAATTCTTCCCTTCCCTCTCGGTCCACCCCCTCGCCGGGCACTTTCCCTTGCAACCGCAAGAGATGCAACACTTGTCCCTTTACCTCCCCCCTCGACTCCGTTCAAGGACCCAAGCAATCGTTCCAGGTGCGACGGAGGTTTACCTGCATCTCTTCCAACCTCATCTATTGCGTCCGCTGCTCTAGATGTCAGCAGATCTATATCGGTGAGACCAAGCGGAGGTTGGGCGATCGTTTCGCCGAACACCTCCGCTCGGTCCGCAATAACCAAGCTGACCTCCCGGTGGCTCAGCACTTCAACTCCCCCTCCCACTCCGCCTCCGACCTCTCTGTCCTGGGTCTCCTCCATGGCCACAGCGAGCAGCACCGGAAATTGGAGGAACAGCACCTCATATTCCGTTTGGGGAGTCTGCACCCCGGGGGCATGAACATCGAATTCTCCCAATTTTGTTAGTCCTTGCTGTCTCCTCCCCTTCCTCAGCCCCCCTGCTGTCTCCTCCCATCCCCCAGCCTTCTGGCTACTCCTTTTCCCTTTCTTGTCCCCACCCACCCCCGCCCCCGATCAGTCTGAAGAAGGGTTTCGGCCCGAAACGTTGCCTATTTCCTTCGCTCCATAGATGCTGCTGCACCCGCTGAGTTTCTCCAGCTTTTTTGTGTAACATTCTTAAATGCATCCTTTCCTTCTGGTACATAAACGTTCCTGGTGAATCCCATTGCTCCAGTACAGTAAGTCTCCAAGTTAAATCCATTCTCTGGAACAGAACATTTCTGACTGAATCCCATCTCTCTGGAACTAATGCTCTTTGCAGTTATTCTTCCAAGGCACTTAACTCACTTTGGAATCTTTCCCTTCACTCCCTTATCCTACAACCAGACAGTCGGTGTGAATCCAAGGGTTGAATGGTTGCTTCTGTTTTGTTAGTAACCCAAGATTCTCTACACAAATGGATGATTTCAGAGCCCAATCACTTTGGTCATTAATAGACAATAGACAATAGGTGCAGGAGTAGGCCATTCGGTCCTTCGAGCCAGCACCGCCATTCAATGTGGTCATGGCTGATCATCCCCAATCATTAAATGGCTAATGTTGACACAACAGCCTGCAAATGCTGGGATATGGAGGAATAAGCAACTTTCCAGACTCAGCAGGTCAGTCAGCATCTCTAGGGGGAAAGGAACTGTTGATGCTTCGGATCATAATCTTGTCTTAGGTCCCGATATGGGGTTTTGTGTTCCAAAACATCGACTTTTCCTTTCCACCCCATAGATGCTGCATGGCCCGCTGTGTTCTTCCAGCTCTTTGCTCAATTACTCCTGATGGCAGTTGGCCAAGAATTACCAGTCCGTAATATCGGGGAATTTTTTTAACAACTGGGGACAATTGGAACTTCCTCTCATAGTGGATGATGGATTTCTGGAATTATCTAACCCAGAGAGTTGTGGAGTAGGAACATTGGAAATATTCAGAGAAGGCAGATCTGTTATTTGTACGATCTGGGGCTTGAAAGCTATTTGTAATTGGCACAGAAGAGATGAGGCCTGGGGTATATCACCCATGATCATTTTGAATGGTGGGGTAGGCTAGATAAACAAATAGTAAATAGAAAATAGTGCAGGAGTAGGCCATTTGGGCCTTCGAGCCTGCACCACCATTCAATATGATCATGGCTGATCATCCAATCAATATCCCATACCTGCCTTCTCTCCATACCCCCTGATCCCTTTAACCACAAGGGCCACATCTAACTCCCTCTTAAATATAGCCAATGAACTGGCCTCAACTAACTTCTGTAGCAGAAAATTCCACAGATTCACCACTCTCTGTGTAAAAATGCTCCCATTTCCTTATGTCTGAGAAGAGTTGTCCCTGCAAGCTTCAACATTATTTACCACTGGTATCCATGCTGCTCTTGACGCTGGTGCTTTGGGTCCAAGAGAACACAGGACAAGAGTAGGTAGTGGTCAGTCTAACAGGCATCAGGGTCTGTCACGGGCAAGGCTAATGCTCAGGCTGCATGAGGTGATTAACTGGTCAATGAGATCAACGTTTGTTTGATTTAAAGAGTATATGCTTACTTTGGTTAATTGGGGAAGATGGTAAATTTGGGTTTTGAAACGGCGCATGTCAGTGTAAATAGCTTCAACCTTCATAGGTTACTTGTGATGAGTTCCAGGAAGAACACTCTACCCCTTTATTTAAATGCAGGCTTATTATTTGGCCTGGTACCTTTAATGACAGTCAGGGATTCCTCTAAGTATGCCCCGATCTCCCTCATCACGGTAAAACTCCAGTAATCTGCTCCACTTCCTCTGAGCTCCCAATGGTTTGGCTTCAGGTTTGCCAAATGCATATTCCTGAGCTCTCGTTCACACAGTGGGGCCTTGGTTCTGCACCATTCTTCAGCTCACCACTTCCCAAGCTCCCTTTGAACTGACCTGGGCCCAGTTTCCCGTGCACTCTTTAAAGCTACTGGAGAAGTTGCCATGCAACATCATACAAATAAAGAATTAGAAGTGGTATTAATATAAATAACATCCATCCATCAGTCCAGAAAGACAATTTGTTCAGTCCTGAACATGTCAGAATATTGGAAGGTTACTGTGTATTATGGTCTGTGGTCAACGGTTTCCTAAAGACCCCTGACTATAAAAATAAGATACCGTGCTGCAGCTGTTACTGTGCTCATTGGTATGCTAAGGTTTTGCAGGTTAAACTTTTACCTCTCCCTTTCACGACGTAGCACTCATCCTTGTGAAACTCGTTCCATGCTGCCAGCTTGCAGGCCTTGCTGCAGTAATACACTTCCTTGCACCGGGTGCAAGGTGTCAGATGGACCCCCACCGAGCGGCCGCAGTAGTAGCAGAACTTGAATTTGAAGAGATGCCTACTGCAAGAGGAGAAATGATGTTAGCCAAAACTGTGGGATCAGTAACAGAGGGGGTGAGGGGGACTATGGCTGCATTCATATAACCATATAACCATATAACAATTACAGCACGGAAACAGGCCATCTCGGCCCTACAAGTCCGTGCCGAACAAATTTTTTTTCCCCTTAGTCCCACCTGCCTGCACTCATACCATAACCCTCCATTCCCTTCTCATCCATATGCCTATCCAATTTATTTTTAAATGATACCAATGAACCTGCCTCCACCACTTCCACTGGAAGCTCATTCCAGTGGAAGTGGTGGAGGCAGGTTCATTGGTATCATTTAAAAATAAATTTTTCTTCAGGTTTCCTTCCACATTCCAAAGACACACAGGTTTGTAGGTTAATTGGCTTCTGTAAAATCGTCCCTAGTCTGTCAGATAGAACTAGTGTTTAAGAAGGAACTGCAGATGCTGGAAAATCAAAGGTACACAAAAATGCTGGAGAAACTCAGTGGGTGCAGCAGCATCTATGGAGCGAAGGAAATAGGCAACGTTTCGGACTGATGGAATTTGTGCACCGGTGATCGCTGGTCGGCGCCGACTCAGTGGGTTGAAGAGCCTGTTTCCAGGCTGTGTCTCTTAAACTGATGCATGTGTGCTCTGCCCCTGTCCACATGAGGGTCTCTGCAGGACATTAGCGGTGACACCAGGCAGAACAGGGAGGCCAAAGGAGAGACAGTAGCTGGCTAGAGTTTGGCAACCCATTTTTCCTTAAGGTGAAGATAGACACAAAATGCTGGAGGAACTCAGCGGGACAGGCAGCATCTCTGGAGAGAAGGAATGGGTAACATTTCCTGCAGTCAGCCTGGGACAGCTGCCTGTCCCGCTGAGATACTCCAGCATTTTGTATCTATCTTCGGTGTAAACCAGCATCTGCAATTCCTTCCCACACATCTGCTTAGGTTTTAGTTTTTAAGGTTTTTTTTTAGATACAGCGCAGAAACAGGTCATTCGGCCCTATTAGTCTGGTGCTGTAAGTACTGTCAGGCAGCAACTCTACCGCTGCGACACTGTGTCGCCCTGAGTTGTCTGAGCTTCCATATCAATTCCACTATTCTGCCCAATGTCATCTTCCTTGATTGCCTTGGTGACCAAGATTAGACTCCAACTGAGCATCCACAGTCGCTGGAGAAGCAAATTCCGAAGACATGCAATCCCTTGGGTGAATAAATTACACTGTATCTCAGTTCAAAAGGCGGGCTTTATATTATGAGTGTTCCATAGAAGAAACAGCTTCAACATTTGCTCTGTCGTGCCTGCTGCAATGTAATGGATTCCAACAAGATCACCTCACATTCCTCTAACTCAAGGAATCAAATGCAATCCTGGCAGCAAAACAGAGCAATGGCAATGTGATGGTGGGCAGCCTACTGCAACAATAGTCAGGAGACCACAACAGTCACTGGGGATCAAGATTATTGACACTCAATGATTAAATGGCCAAAGCCATTTTGACTGGGCAGGCATCAATGCAATTGGCTGGAACTGGGCATTGCGTGGTTTATTGTTTTGTTGCTGAAAAATAGTGAAAAGCTTTCCATGCTATCCAATTATATCAGATAACATTTCCTATTATATCAGATAACATTTCCTATGATACAGTCAAGCCATACACATTACAGTTACAGAGGAAAAAACCCAGCATATGCAATTAAGGTAGGTTGGAAGATTGGGACTATTCCCAAACTAATGGGAGAACCAATCAGTGGTCTGATAACAGCTGGAAAGAAGCTGTTCCTCAGTCTGGTGGTATCTGCTTTCAATTTTCTGTGACTTCTGCCCCACAGGTGCGGGGAGAAGAGGGAATGCCTGGGGTAAAAAAAAGTCCTTGATTATGTTGGCTGCTTTCCTGAGGCAGCATGACGTGTAGATGGAGTTGATGGTGGGGAACCTGATCTGTGTGACAGGCTGGGCTCCATCCACAACTCTTTGTAATTTGTCGCAGTCTTGGGCAGAGCTGTTCCCAAATCATGCTGTGATGCAACCTGATAGTACGCTATTTGCAGTCCATCTATAAACATTGGTAAGAGTATTTGGACACATGCCAAACTTCCTTGGTCTCCTGAGGAAGTAGATGAGTTAGTGTGCTTTTTTTGGCTGTAGCTTCAATGTAGTTGGTCCAGGAGAGTTTGTCGCTGGGAACGTGAAGTGAGTGAGAGATGGCAGATGTGCTTGTGACAGCATTGATCAGAGTGGACACAAAGTTCTGTCTTCACCCTGATGAAATCCTCCATTAACCTTATGACTCTAAGATGGCTCACCACCACATTCTCAGGAAGAATAATGGATGCAGCCTTCTCAGCAATCCACAAAATACCTGTGCACGCCAATTCAAGTTGTTTGCTTTCTTTCTAAAGATGTCCACAGCTCTTGGAGATGCCAGCAGGCACATACCCACACTAACCTCCGCCCTGCATCTCCCACTTGCCAAGAACATCCAGACGCCGACCCGTTCATCTGCTCCTGTCAGATGTTCTTCTGGCTGTGAAAGCAGTGCAGCAGCAACAAACTGTGTTGCGAGAGCATCATAGAAACATAGAAACATAGAAATTAGGTGCAGGAGTAGGCCATTCGGCCCTTCGAGCCTGCACCGCCATTCAATATGATCATGGCTGATCATCCAACTCAGTATCCCGTACCTGCCTTCTCTCCATACCCCCTGATCCCCTTGGCCACAAGGGCCACATCTAACTCCCTCTTAAATATAGCCAATGAACTGGCCTCAACTACCCTCTGTGGCAGAGAGTTCCAGAGATTCACCACTCTCTGTGTGAAAAAAGTTCTTCTCATCTCGGTTTTAAAGGATTTACCCCTTATCCTTAAGCTGTGACCCCTTGTCCTGGACTTCCCCAACATCAGGAACAATCTTCCTGCATCTAGCCTGTCCAACCCCTTAAGAATTTTGTAAGTTTCTATAAGATCCCCTCTCAATTTCCTAAATTCTAGAGAGTATAAACCAAGTCTATCCAGTCTTTCTTCATAAGACTTTCCTGACATCCCAGGAATCAGTCTGGTGAACCTTCTCTGCACTCCCTCTATAGCATCAATCAGGTTACATTTTAATCCTACCACTTGCAGGCGAGAATAGAAGTCTGGCCAAAATACTTAAATGATGCGACAGAAGCTAATCCAATGTTTCTGACTGTTTGTACGGTACCTATTAAACAGACATACTATAGCCAGTGTTGCAGTGCTAAGTTTTTAGGTGCCGGAGCTGTCAAACAAGGGCGTCATTTCAGGTTTTGCTTGGGGGAGGGGGGGGCAAGTTTTCACCCAAGGGGGTAAAACAAGATTATAGCCTATCACTACATCCCAGTGTATAACTAGTACAATAAAGTTTTTAATACTTCATTTAATAATAACAAAATATTGCACGGTTGCACTCACTAGTTATCATGAAATATAATTAAAAAGCAAGTAAAGAAAAAGACGGTAATCATGTATATTTACAGAGGTGGCGGCCCGGCACCAACTCGCCGTCGCTCCCGCAGCTTTGTGCCTTCACACACACTCCCACACACACACACACACACACCCACCACACACACACACACCCACACACACACACCCATTCACCCACCCACTCACATCTGCAATGGACCACAATTCTACTTCATTCGACACCAGATCCACACCCTCAACAAATGCTTCCTCACCTACCTGGACACAAGGTGGTCCCTCCACTGACACTCCTCGACTCGACTGCCCGCCCACAGGCCTGGAGCCCCACCGCTGGACCACGGCGCCGCCTGCCCAACCACCACGAGGCCGAGATGGCCACCACGTGGAGCAGCAACAACATCCACCGCCTCTCCGACCCTCACCACCTTCCCAGCCAAACCCAGGCCCGGACCATCGAAACTGCCATGGCTGCCGACTCTCACCACCTCCCCGGGGCCACCGATGCTGCTGCCGTCGACCTTCACTGTCTTCCTGGAACCACCAATGCCGCCGCCGCCGACACGTATCTCTACTCCAGCCCCCCACAAGCCTCCACCACCAACTCCGCCGACCCTCGCCTCTCCACCGGCCACCAGCCGGCCAGAGGCATCACATCACCACAGTTCCAGGCTCAGCACCAGACCCACAACCTCCACGATGCAGACAGCACATGGTCTGACTCTGCTGGGTCCTATTGCTCCCCCCTCTCACCCCCCCCACAGGGAACCTCAGTCGTGATGGGGCTTCCCTTTCCCCCTCTTTCAACCAGGTTACCCCGACCACACACACCCTAGTTAAAATTCCCGCTGTTTTATTTTGGATTTTTTTTTTTTTTACAGAGGTGCCGGAGCGATGCTACGGTGAGATCTGGCAGCACTGCACCCCTGACTATAGCTATAAAACCATCCTTGGGGTTTTTAATGGAAAACTAGGCACCTGTTCTATCAATGGCTTAGGTACAAGATGGTTTCAATCCATCTGGGCAGGGAGAAACTCCAGTTCAAAACTTTATCACGCAACCAAATGTTGAAAGTTAGAAATTCTGTCTGGGTGTAATTAACAACTCACTATGTTCCTGCCGTATTAAAATATAAGTAGCTTTTAGTTATATTTTTTAATTTTATATTATTAGCTGTTAGCTAGCTGTTCCCAGCTGTTATAAGGCAACTGAACCATCCTACCGCAACTAGAGCAGTCCCGACCTACTATCTGCCTTATTGGTGACCCTCTGATTATCTTTGATCGGACTTTACTGGCTTTATCTTGCACTTAATGTTATTCTCATGTATCTGTATATTGTGAGTGGCTCGATTGAAATCATGTATCGTCTTGCCGCTGGCTCGCATTAAAAGCTTTTCACTGTACCTCGGTACACGTGACAATAAACTGAAGTGAACTGAACTTAAGTATATTTTTAAATTTTAGGTTTTTAGTTCAAGTAAAGTAAAATAAGTAGCTTGTAGTTTGATTTTACATTTGGGTTGAGAACTTCGCTAGACAGAATTCGAAATGATTCAACATCTGGCTCACCCCATTTGTGCATGGCTTCTTGACGGCCTCTATGGCCTTCTGAGGCCATGAATTCCACAGATTCACCACCCTCTGACTAAAGAAATTCCTCCTCTTCTCCTATCTAAATGTCCATCCATTTATTCTATGGCTATGGCCTCTGGTCCTAAATTCTCCCACTAGTGGAAACATCCTCTCCACGTCCAATCTTATCCAGGCCTTTCACTATTTGGCAATTTTTGATGAGGTGTCCCCTCATCCTTCTAAACTCCTCATCATATGGGATCATCCATGGAATCATCCAACAATCATCCCTGGGATTATTCTCCTAAACCTCCTCTTGACCCTCTCCAATACTAGCACATCGTTCCTCAGATATGGGACCCAAAACTGCTCACAATACTCACCAGTGACCACCAGTGCCTTACTTCCTACAGAGTCCCACTCGCTGGGACACAGTTGTCATGCTTCCTTTCATCCGAACTAGATCCCGGGAAAATTTATCATACTATCTAATATTTAATTAACACCTAGGGGACAGCGCACGATGGAAGCCTCGCCAAGAGTCTACCTGTCTTTTCGTCTTTTTTTTTGTTATTTTTAGTGTATTTTAAATGTATGTGTCAATGTTCTCTGGTTTTTTTATGTGGGGAGTGGGGAAGGGGGTCGGGGGAGACTTTATAAAATCTCTTACCTTGCCGGAGATGCGATTGTTTTCTGGATCATATCTCCGGTCGTTCTGCGGCCTAACATCATGGAGCTGGCGGCCTTGCTCGCGACTGACTTTAAGCCCCACCGCGGGGACGTGGACTTACAATTGGAGCTGATTCCTTGCCTGGGATATCACCATTGAGAAGCTTGCCATCTCGGGTAGACACCGATGTTGGGAAGCTCCAAACAAAGCAGAAGGTTTCAACCAGGCCCGACCTGAAGTCCGATCGCCTGGCGCGGGGGAGTTTAGATTTCCCCCCGATGCAGGAGCTTGATCGCCCCGACACAGAGCGCCCGACCGCCGGCTATGGGAGCCAAGATCGCCCGTCAACGGAAGGCTCGTGGCCCCCGACCGCGGGAGACCAAAGAAGGGAAGAGATTGAACTTTTTTTGTCTTCCATCACGGTGAGGAATGTGGAGAATGTGGTGGATGTTTATGTTAAAATGTATTTTGTGTGTTCTGTTGCTTCTTATTGGTATGACAGTATGGCAAATTAAATTCCTCATATGTTGCAAAACATACTTGGCTAATAAAGTATGATTATGATGATTATGAATATCTAATAAAAATAAATTAAAGTGTTTTGAGGCATTCATGGAAATAACATCCAATAGTCTGGACAACCTAACATTCTAGCACTCAAGTCCAGAGCATAGTGGTTTATTGGAGTTTGCCTGTACATTGTTCTTTGGGATACCTGATTATCCTGGACATTCTAGGGAGCACCTGAAGGAATTGATATTGGAAAGGCTCACATTGGAAAGCATGTGGCCAACAGATTTTTAATTATCCCCATCCCCAATACTTTGCACCTGTAAAGTTTGTCATCAACTTTCCTCTTCTTATCTGGGACCACTGTCAAAGTCAGAGTTTTGTCGGTCTTCTGAGCGTGTCGCTCAAAGATGATCTGTGCTGTTAGGCTGATGTCAGCGAAGGTTAGTGCCTCAGATTCACTGAGCTGGGATATGGTCCCTGGTGCCCGGGCTGTAAAACACACAAGTAGTTCACAGCAGGGAATACAAACTTCATCATGCTAATCTCAAAACACTAAAGGACAGTTCAGTTTAGTTTATTGGCACCTGTACCGAGGTACAGTGAAAAGCTTTTGTTGCTTGCTAAAACTAAAGTTTTTCTCTTCTATTAAAACATGTACCATGAGTGCTTGGCTCTAATCTCTGCAATAAATCATGACTAAACACATCCATCTTAGTGCTTATGCTTCTAGATTGAATGCTACACAACTCGCCAACTGAACGCCTCCCTGCCGTTTTCCCCAGTCTTTAGGATCTCGTCCTCTTACAACCTTTCCTCTCATTATTTTACTAATGTCAAGAACGGCACAGTGGCAGACCACACAGCTCCCAAGATCCAGGATCAATCCAGACATCCGGTGCAATCTGTATGGAGTTTGAATGGTTTTCCTGTGACCGTGAAAGTTTCCCCCGGGTGCTCTGGCTTCTTCTGACATCGCAAAGACATTCAGGTTGGTGGGCGAACTGTCCACTGCAAATTGCCACTAATGTCTGGTGTCTTGGATGAGTTAATGAGGATATGTGGATAATAAATTGGATTAGTGTGAATGGATGTCTCATGGTCACTGTGGACTCGATGGACTGAGAGGCCTGTTTCTGCGCTGTATCTCTCTATGACTTAAGGAATTCAACTAGCTGGAATTTAGAATTGTGCTGCACAATATAATTACTGCTTTAGTGGTGCTGGCCAAGGGGTCCACAATGACACAAGTGTCAACAAACCATTGTGGGAATGTCGTTTGTGTAAAGGTGCTTTCTAGGACAGTTTCTCTCAATTTGCTTTCACTATGCTCAATGTAAGAGATCTAGCAATTCCAATAAACATGAGACAAAACCACATCATATTTGGGCGGCATGGCAGCAGTAGAGTTGTTGCCTTACAGGGTTTGCTGCTCCGGAGACCCGGGTTCAATCCCGAATACGGGCACTGACTGTACGGAATTTGTACGTTCTCCCCGTACCAGCAGGGTTTTCTCCGAGATCTTCAATTTCCTCCCACACTTCAAAGACGTATCAGTTTGTAGGTTAATTTGCTTGGTATTAGTGTAAATTGTCCCTAGTGTGCAGGATAGTGTTAATGTGTGGGGATCGCTTGTCGGCACGGACTCATTGGGCTGAAGGGGCCGTTTTTCGCGCTGCTTTTCTAAACTAACGTAAAAAATTAAACTAAACATGCAGATTCCCCACCACTCCATGAAGGGGATTTCTACCACTTCCACAGCTACATTCATGGGTTGTAGTAAAAAAGATAAAAATCAAAATCATCTGGCCCTATTCTAGACTGGGAACACACAATACTCCAGATTTATTACGTGGCAAGTGATGTAGCAAGGGATTTGTGGTGAACGTTGGTAGCCCGTGACCAACTGCGTGGAATGGTGAGTAGGCAATCAGAAACTATTGCCATTTGATAAACAAGTAATTGATGAATGAGAAAGCTCTAATAGAGAAACAATCTCCCGTCTAATGGACTAATGGAAAAAATATTGCGCTGCATGTGAAGCCTCATTGCAGTCAGCTTCTTGCACCGAATCCCTTGTGCCTGGCCTGAAATACACTAGACAGCATAGAGAAACATCAGCAGGCATTTAGAACACACTACCTGTATGCTAGTGTCTCAATAAAAGTGGTTCACTCCACTCTTTTTCCTACCCTGATTTCAAATTATTTCACCTCCACCTCTGCCCTCTTATTGAGACCGACAATGCTCACAAAAAGGTTTGCTTTAGGCAGTAGTGATTTGTTGTAGTTATGTACACAAATACAACTTCAAACCTGATAAACCTAACCGCAGAATTCACTAAACTTTAAAACATATATGGAAGCCATTTCAATCGTTCCCTTATGCTCGTTCATTGTAAGGAGTTTTTCAATTAGTCCCACTCATACAAATCTGCCCACAGCCATGCAAATATTTCCATTTCAAGTATATATTAGCCATGGATGAATAAAACAAAGCAGACAGATTTACTTCCTCTTAAGTAAAACACAAATGTTGGAGTCAGGCAGCATCTCTGGAATACATGGAAAGGCAATGTTTCGGGTCGGGACCCTTCTTACAATTCAATGACCGTACAGTTACTTAAAGAGAAGGATGTCGAGAAGAAAGGTAAGTGAGCTGAGAGTGTATGGTGCATAGAATATTAAAACTAGCTATTGAGCTGATTCCCTTTCCTCCATTCAAAAGGCCAATGAACAACAAGATATTAGAAAGAGAAATATTTCTCTTCTTGTGTCTATCACTCATTCCAGAATAATCCAGCTAAAAAATTCAAAGGGTGTAAGTCTCTTCTGTAAAATGCGAAACAAATTAGATCAATTAATAATTTGAAGTTTGACACAAAGGTTTTTTTTGTTACACAAGTGCCATCGTCACAGAGTCAGAGAATAATACAACTTGGCCATGTTGGTCAAGATGCTCATCCAACTTACTCCATTTACCTACATTTGGCCGATATCCCTTCAAACCTCTCCTTTCCACGAAGTGTCTAAAAGTGTTTGTAATCTTACGTGCTTCAACCAGTTCCTCTGGGATCCTTTGTTTGTAGGTACTAAGCTGACTCAGCCTAATTGGGAGGCACAGTGGTGCAGCAGTAGACTGGCTGCCTTACAGCGCCCGAGACCCTGGTGTGATCCTGACTACAAATGCTGTTTGTGTGAAGTTTGTACCTTCTCCCTGTAACTGGGCAGGTTTTCTCTGTGTGCTCTGGTTTCCTTCCACATTCCAGACATGCAGGCTTGTAGGTTAATTGGCTTCTGCAAATTGTCCCTAGTGTGTAGGACAGAACGAGTGTATGGGTGATCACTGATTGGCGCAGACACAATGGGACAAATATCCTGTTTCCATGCTGCATCTTGAAAAAAAGGCTGTCTGGATCTTAGAACTCAGGACATATTTGGATTAAATCTGTACTCTATCAACGGGGGAGTAGGGGGGTGGAAGTGGATGGTAATTTAGGGGAAATAAAATGGGTTTAGTGGAAAGGGGTCAATGTGGTAATAGTGGACCAAAGGGCTGATTTCTATACTGTTATTATAACTATAAGCAGCTTTCAGATGTTCAACTTAAACTCCACTGCAGGGTTTATTTACATCTACCCCATCACACAGTGAACTGTGATAAAATTGCAAGAAAAAATTGTTCCCAAGCAGAACTTAACCTTTTTTCCTTTGCTGGAGATAGATTCCATCTCTACCTCTACCTCTACCCCGCTTTAGCACTGCAGTGCAGAGAGACAATCTTTGGTGTTTGTGATCAACCGCCTACCCAGAGGGCTGCTGTGACAACACTCCAGTCAGACTCCAAGGTTTGCATCTCAGAGTGTTCCCAGCCTTGCCCGTCCTCAGCCTCTTACACTCCCCGCTGGAGAAGGGAGAAGAATGGGGATAAGAGGGAGAGATAGATCAGCCATGAATGAATGGTGGTGTAGACTTGATGGGCCGAATGTCCTAATTCTTCTCCTATCTCTTATAATCTTATGAAGCCTAGGTGAGGGGAGTAAAGTTGAAGTCCAACAGGCCAAGTACTGGCCAGGCCCTGCTTACTTCGAATGTTCTGCTGGATGATGTTGTCAAACCGCTTCCGTTCCTTGTCGATGGTGGCCGAACGGAATGGCTCACTCAAAAAGTTGAGGAGGAAGCGTCGGGAGTTGTAGACCTCTCGCTCCTCTTTGGATAGTGCATGATAGGGCGTCTCTGCTATTCTCTTATCCTGCATACAAGAAGACTAGGATGAGTCATTTCACCCAAATAAACCTATTACACTTGTTTCCTCAGTCTGAAGAAAGGTCTCGACCCGAAACGTCGCCTATTCCTTCGCTCCATAGATGCTGCCTCACCCACTGAGTTTCTCCAGCATTTTTGTCTACCTTCGATTTTTCCAGCATCTGCAGTTCTTTCTTAAACACTTGTTCCGTTGGTATTTTTTAAATATTGAAACAATATGTATTCAATTATTTACAATAATGATATTTACAAAACAATAACAACACATGTTTCTTTGGTATTAATAGCTTGGAGCAGGACATTGCATGTTGCTTCTAATGTCTCACCCCACCACACCATGGGATCAGTGACTGCTTTACTCTACATCTACAATTGGTTTTCAAGCTGAGCGGTGAAGTGAACTGGGCCGCACCCCACCAGCTCCTTTGGCCTCACGATTCCAAGCAGCTGTTGACAGATGTTGATCACTATTTATCCGACACCTGCCCAGAACCCCCTCCTCACCTTCAATTCCCAGAGGGTAAGGACTCGAGCCAAATGTTGGACCTTCCCTCTTATGTTGGACCTGACCTGCTGAGTGTTTCCAGCTTTTTTTTTAAATGTTTATATAATTATGTATTGATAGCTGACCACGGTAAAGCTCCAATAATTCTGCACATTTTGGACTTTGATAATGCTGAACTAGCAGATTTTCTGATCTATTGTATATTATTAATATGCCATACATATTTAATTTCTTAGTGTTAGGCAGTATTATAATAAATGTTCCAGCTAATTAGGTAAGCTTAAATGGAGCACAGGAAACGAGCCCCCAGTGAACAGGAAGGAAGCACAGCAAACATCACCTGGTGAGCGCAATGCTGATCCTGCAGCATTTTCAAACCGTTAGACAGCAAGTTTTTATTATGATATTTGTGAGAACTTGCTATGCATAGATATTCTTCCATATTTTACTTCAGTAAAAAAGTGGCTACTCTTCAAAACAAAATGACATTGACACCAAAGTACTTTGGGACATCCTGAGTTCTTTAGTTTAGCTTAGTTTAGTTTAGAGATACAGCACGGAAACAGACACGGACTAGCATTATCCTACGGACTAGGGATAATTTACGTTCTTTACCAAAGCCAATTAACCTACAAACCTGTACGCCTTTGGAGTGTAGGAGGAAACCTAAGCAACTTGGTCACGTGGTGTTGGAGAAAATCCACATGGTCACAGGGTGAATGTACAAACCCAGTGCAGACAGCACCCGCAGTCAAGATTGAACCCGGGTCTCTGGTGCTGTAAACCAGCAACTCTACCACTGCGCCACCATGCCGCCCTATAAAGTATCTGAAAGGTATGGATAGAAATGGTTTCTTTGCATTTCTGAAGGCAATTAAGGAGTATTTGATTTTCTATCATGGATTTACTATCTGGTGTTCCTACATGACAAGTTTGAGATATACACATTTGCATCAACAGGGTATAATGGGTGTCTCTGGTCACAAAACATGGAAAATAGGTAGTAGGCCATTTGGCCCTTCGAGCCATTCAATATGATCATGGCTGATTATCCAAAATCAGTTCCTGCTTTCTCCCCATATCCCTTGATTCCAATAGACCCAAGAGCTATAATTAAATCCAGTCAATTGGACTCCACTGCCTTCTGTGGCAGAGAATTCCACCGATTCACAACTCTCTAGGTGAAAGTGTTTTCCTCATCTCAGTCCTAATTGGCCTACCCATTATTCGTCAAATGTGACCCCTGGTTCTGGACTCCTGTGTCTAGCCTGTCCAATCCCTTAAGAACTATATGTTTCTATAAGATACCCTCTCATCCTAAATTCCAGTGAATATAAGCCCAGTCTATCCATTCTGCCATCATATGTCAGTCCCACCATCCCGGGAATTAACCGGGTGAACCTACGCTTCACTCCCTCAATAACAAGAATATCCTTCCTCAAATTAGGAGACCAAAGCTGCACACAATACTTCAGGTGTGGTTTCACCAGGGCCCTGTACAACTGAAGTAGGACCTCCTTACTCCTATACTCAAATATACTCCTATAGAGTTGCTCCCTTACAGTACCTTGGCAAAAGCTTTTTGAAAAACAAGATAGATCACATCAACTGGCTCTCCCTTATCCATTCTACTTGTTACATCCTCAAAAAATTCCAGAAGATCAGTCAAGCATGATTTTCCCTTCATAAATCAATGCTGACTGACCGATCTGCTTTCCAAATGCGCTGTATTTAATAATCTTTAATAATCAACTCAAGCATCTTCACCACCACCGATGTCAGACTAACTGGTCTATAATTCCCTGTTATCTCTCTCCCTCCTTTCTTAAAAAAGTAGGGTTAAATTAGCAGGAACTGAGCCAGAGTCCATAGAACATTGGAAAATGATCACCAATGCATCCACAAGAACAGCCCGTGTTTGATTGATTCACCACTAACCAAATGATGGATGCACTGTATTCCAAGGGTTTCGTGCAGCACAAGGCCTCCACACCAAGGTAGAACCATTAGAATTGAAAAAGAGTGGACTCCAAGATCCATCTCCGGCCATGTGGCTCAAATCCCTGTGTTTGATATTGGAAAGCTTCACAACTGTGGTTTAACAGACATGTTCTAATCTTGCAAATTTTGTAATGTCTAAAATTGTAGCTGGAAATATCTAAAAGTGCAACTTTCAGAATATTCAAAGAGAATACAGGCACTCTATTCTCCTTTGTCACCATCGCTCTTCATAACCCTCTCTATAAATTATTCAGTATTAATCAATATGAAAATCAATAAAGCGGTGGCACAGTCAGTAGTGCTGCTGCTTCACATTTCCAGTGAACTGGTTTGAATTCTGACCTCTGGTACAGTCCATGTGGAGCTTGCATGTTGTCCATGACTGCATGAATTTCCTATTAATCGGCCATGTTAAAGTGCCCTGGCATATAGATGACCAATCGAACCCGAGGGGAGATGATGGAAATGCCCGGAAAACAAAATGGGTTCTCGATGGGTGATGCAGTCTGTCTCCATGCTGTTTGGCTCAATGACTCCAAAACTCTACCTTCTCTCCAGAGATGCTGCCTGTCCCGCTGAGTTACTCCAGCATTTTGTGTCTATCAGTATTATATTTGACTTTAACAAGTCTCTAGGTTAATTTACAAAACAGCAAGACACCAGTCCTGCTGCAGCCTGCACTATCATTAACAAGATGTGTAATGTAAGAAACGTTGTGATCAATTAGCGCAAGTTCCCACAAACAGCACTGTCTTACTTGACAGATTATCGGTTTCATTAAGGATGCTGTTGTGGGGACAGGGCTTTGATAAGCCCACTGCTCTTTTAGGTGGAAGTCCACATGTATAATGTTCTATCAGCACCACACTGATGGCTCTACGTTTTGCGCTGATAGTCCCAGTGTGAGATTTGCATCCCCAAGCTTCTGACATCGTCGGTTTTACACACTGGGCCACAGCAGACACACGGCTGAGAGCTTGGCACAGGGGCTTCTTTAGGATGGTGTATGTACCTGGTAATATTTGTAGTGGCCGTAGTCTAGAGCTGTTCCCACAGCTTTATTGGTCTTGTCTTGAATTGTGATGGGCATCAAGATATTGGCACCAGCCTTGATTAACTTGGCGACCTAGGGAGAAGAGGATGGGAAGTCAAATAGACAGCATTTCCATCTCCTCCTACAGATGCTGCCATTATAAACATACAGGTTATTAGTCAACAGAAAGCAGCTTGGCCAAGCCAGGCTGTAATCTCATCCACCCTTCAGGCTCTGCAGAGAATCGGGATACCGCCTGGCTTGAAGTTAACCTACTTAGCTGAGCTCAGCAAATTGGCCAAGAGTGTGGTTAAGCCTGGGGCTCTACACAGATCGACTCATCACTGTCCTGGAAGCGGCCCCTGTACTAAAATGCTAAAGAATTATAAGAATCAACGCTGCAGTGTTACACAACAAAATCATTCCACAATGATGTTACACCATAGGACTGTATGTGATTTTATCAATTAGATGTCAGTCACACCTCAAAAAAGTGTTGGAACATGGGAAGAAGATGGGTACTTGAAGGTCAGTATGGATATGGTGGGCCGAAGAGCCTGAATCGGCATTGCATAACTAGCAGTACCCAACACGACACCCATTCCTTCTCTCCAGAGATGCTGCCTTTCCCGCTGAGTTACTCCAGCATTTTGTGTCTATCAGTATTATATTTGACTTTAACAAAGCTATATCAATAAGTTAACCACTTATCTTTAATTTATAACATTGCAGAATTGTACACTACAGAATAATACATTACACAAACTATCCTACAGCGTTTCATTACAGAATATTACATAGAAATATTGCAGGTCTCCATTTGACCATAAATTTAATTGTATGCTAAGTGACAGCATACCCACAGTCAAGCCAATCTCTGAACATGAGAATGTGCAGGTAGTTCTGCTGTAACACGATAATTGCATTCCATAGAAACCCAGAGAGTTGTGAATTCACCCAGGGAATTGTGAATTTGTGGAATTCTCTGCCACAGAAGGCAGTAGAGGCCAATTTACTGGATGAATTTAAAAGAGAGTTAGAATGAGCTCAAGGGGCTAGTGGAATCAAAGAGTATGGGGAGAAGGCAGGCACGGGTTACTGATTGTGGATGATCAGCCATGATCACAATGAATGGCGGTGCTGGCTCGAAGGGCCAAATGGCCTCCTCGTGCACCTATATTCTATGTTTCTAAAATTGCTTTATAAAAAAAATTGTGTCAATGGGGATAGGGGGCTAGGGGCTAGAGTGTTTCAGACTCCCAATAACAATGTTATTTTTCCTGCAGGATTTTCAAAAATAAAGGCCTTTCAATAGCAAAATATTTATTTTTGTTACTGCAAGCTAAAAATACTAAAGGCAGTAATTTGTTTAAAAGAGTATCTTTACACAAGTGTCAATAGAAGCATCGCATGCCAATTTTAATGGCTCCCGGTGGTTAGAGCAGCAGCTGTGCTCTTAAGAGACAATGAGTTCTGATTACTGTGGGCAAGCAATTTTCTTTCTCCCTATACAGTACTGTTAAAATCCAAAACAGCTATTTTTCTGATTGTCAATTATCTATTTTTCTGATTGTCAAAGTGGTTTTTAAGTGGTTCTCTAGTTCCTGATCAAAATCATATAAGCAATTCGGCCGACATAATGCAAATAATGTTCCCTGATTCATCACTTGGGCTGTATCCAATTTGTGTTACGAAAACACGAGTTGTAGCAGAACTACATGTATTATGTCGCTGGAGTCTGTGCAGCTAGATTAGGGAAACAGAATTTATCTTTCGTACTGACAAACTAGTTAAATTAATGGCAGGACACTGGGATACCTCAAGTTCACCCACCCACATTGACCAACACTCTGTGTCACAGATTATCTGTGCTGAAGAGTCTTGTCAGTGTTACAGCATTTACCGGACACTTACCAAATCCACTCTGCCCTGCAGGTTTCTCTTGTCCTCATATTTGGTGCTCAGTGCCACGCTCAGGGCATTGCCCAAGCCGTGGGTGAGAGGCAGGTTGGGATCTGCCCCGTTGGCCAACAGCTCGTCCACTGCCTGTAGAGGAGGAAGAGAGTTAGATGATTACTCAGTGCCTGCCGTTCAACAGGGTATAAAACTTTACAGCAACAATGGGGTGAGAGTTGTTGTCAGTGTTCTGAGAGGAGTGTTCAAGAAGGAACTGCAGATGCTGGAAAATCGAAGGTACACAAAAATGCTGCAGAAACTCAGCGGGTGCAGCAGCATCTATGGAGCGAAGGAAATAGGCAACGTTTCGGCCCGAAACCCTTCTTCAGAATGCTGCCTGTCCTGCCGAGTTACTCCAGCTTTTTGTGTCTTTCTTTGGTTTAAACCAGCATCTGCTCCATAGATGCTGCTGCACCCACTGAGTTTCTCCAGCATTTTTGTGTACCTTCTGACAGGGAGTGTATGATTGAGACTAAGAAAAACTTTGGAGAACGAGTAATCCCAAAAGAGAGCGGCACGGTGGCGCAGCAGTAAAGTTGCGGTTTTACAGCGCCAGAGACCCGGGTGCAATCCTGACTACGGGTGCAGTCTGTACGGAATTTGTACGATTATCCCCATGACGTGCTTGGGTTTTCTTCGGGTGCTCCGGTTTCCTCCCACATTCCAAAGACATAGGTTAATTGGTTTTGGTAAAATGGTAAATTGTTCCTGGTGTTTGGAATATTGCTGGTGTGCGGGGATCGCTGGTTGGCGCAGTGTCGGGGGGCTTAAAGGCCTGTTTCCGCACTGTCCCCCTAAACTAAACTAAATGACTGGCACCTTTTGAGAGTTTTAAGGATGCTGGCCTGATGTCCAGAAAGATGCATGGATATGATTTATAATATGTAATTTTGCAAAAACTTTTCCCTGAAAAGATTAACCTCGTCAGGTTACTCTTTGCTGTTGGAAGCTTGCTCCAAGCAAGATAGACATGTGTAAGAAGGAACTGCAGATGCTGGTTTAAACCAAAGATAGACACAAAAAGCTGGAGTAACTCAGCAGGACAGGCAGCATCTCGGGAGAGAAGGAATGGGTGACACTTCGAGTCGAGACCCTTCTTCAGACTAAGCAAACTTAGTGGGCGATTTAGGAGCTAGGACCTGTGATTGTATCAACTGCAGCTGCAGATCTCATGGTCAGCCTTATGGAAACAGAGGCTGTTGTGTCAATATCTCCTACACCACCTCAGAGATTTATTTTGTTCTCTCCTCCCCCCCCCCCCCCACCCGATATCCTACATTTATCTCTAATTTTTCCCAACTTTGCTGAAAGATTGTTTATGAATGAATAAGTTTATTGGCCAAGTATTCACATACAAGGAATTTGCCTTGGTGCTCCGTCCACAAGCGACATGACATAGTGACAGTTAAGAATGATACATAAACCATTAATAATAAAACATTATTGATTAAACATGTGAATTAAATAAAATCACCAGAGCAAAAGGAGGCTCCAGATATTTGGTTATTGAGTAGCGTTACTACTTGTGGAAAAAAGCTGTTTTTATGTCTGGCTGTGGCAGCTTTGACAGTCCGGAGTCGCCTTCCAGAGGGAAGTGATTCAAAGAGTTTGTGGCCAGGGTGAGAGGGGTCAGAGATGATCTTACCCGCTCGCTTCCTGGCCCTTGCAGTGTACAGTTCATCAATGGAGGGAAGGTTGCAGCCAATAGGCTTGTATTCACTGGAGTGAAAAGACTAGGCTTGTATTCACTGGAGTTTAGAAGGATGAGGGGATTTCTTATAGAAACATATAAAATTATAAAAGGACTGGACAAGCTAGATGCAGGAAAAATGTTCCCAATGTTGGACGAGTCCAGAACCAGGGGCCACAGTCTTAGAATAAAGGGAGGTCATTTAAGACGGAGGTGAGAAAAAACGTTTTTGCCCAGAGAATTGTGAATTTATGGAATTCCCTGCCACAGAGGGCAGTGGAAGCCAAATCACTGGATGGATTCAAGAGAGAGTTAGATAGAGCTCTAGGGGCTAGTGGAGTCAAGGGATATGGGGAGAAGGCAGGCACGGGTTATTGATTGGGGACAATCAGCCATGATCATAATGAATGGCGGTGCTGGCTCGAAGGGCCTCCTCCTGCCCCTATTTTCTATGTTTCTATGTAATAACCTTCTCATCTGATTGGACGATTCGCTGCAGCCTTATCTGAAGCATTTATCCTGGTTCTATCTTCATTGATAATATCTGGATAGCTATCAGAGCTTTAGATCAGATGGTAGATTCATGGAAGAGGCCATTATCTAATGTGCCCTACCCCACTCGTCAAAGGACTCCATTTCCCACAGCACTGAAATGCATTTTGTTCAATATATTTACAATTCTTGTTGAATATTATCGATGTTTCTGTGTTAAATTCTGTGTTCTGTTCCTGCACTGCGATCATTTTCTAAGTACATCTGTATTCTTAACCCTACCAAGCTGCAGTACTGATGTGTGCTGACAGAGGGGAATAACACACTCTATACAGATACACAGTACACTGGCATCACCTGCTGGCAAGTCACTATTCTGCAGGGTCCTCTCCAAGTCCACTTGAAGGATAAGTGTACCAGTGCCCATGTCTTCTTCATGGACAATATCTCCAGTAATGAGACCTGTTACGCCTGTCAACTCTGATCGGCACGCTCTGCTTTTCTCGTGCTCGACAGCAGACTCGCGAAACAGGCACTATTCCAACTGGGAAGAGATTCCAGGTGGACAAAGATAAAGAACCAAGGATGTGCTCCTTGAAAAAGTGTAACATTCCCACCGACTCCTGAGTGTCTCCGTTCCATGACTCTCCAAAAGGAGGATTTTAGAGAGTATTGAATTCATGTATCACTGAACCAAGAATTGCTTGAGTCCATCAATATAGTCCACATAGAGGGACTGTGTAAGGAGTGCACCACCTCACAAACTATCTGGACAGGCACATGGATAGAAAAGGTTTAGAGGGATATGGACTGAACACAGGCAAATGGGATCGACAACTAGGCATGGATGAGTTGGACCAATGGGCCTGTGTCTGTGATGACTTTATGACTCTATCCATCATCAGCCACCTTCTGTCCCGATTGTGAGAGGTGTCTGAGGCTCCCACATTGGCCTCTTCAGCCATGTCAGAACCCTATGAACTTGAATGGAATCATCATCCTCGAACTCGAGGAACTGCCTAATAAGTGAGTCCTGCAGAAACTTGAAACCAGAATAATCCTGCGAAACTGTCAATCCCCTTCCCACCCACAACTAGAAACAGAAAATGAGGAGAAGGGAGCATTTTCCCATTTCTACCATGCTGAAGGGGCAGATCAATGTCAGGTGGCAGCCCTATGCCCAGCTAAGGCTCTATTTCCTTGCCTCACAGGTTGTATACAAATGGCAGTGTTGGCAATTAACTAGGATGTATTGTACCAAGCCTGTCTTCCAGCAGGGTACTTGGCAGAGGCGGATATTTTATATTGGGTAGATTGCGGGGATATAGATTAGGAAAGGCCACCAGCATTTTGACTAGACGGCTGAGCAAGAATTCATATTTACAAAGCGTTCAAAGGAAATACAAACCAGATCGTTTCCACTGGCGATGGCTAACGATAAGGGCGAGTGGCCACTCCATAATAAATTGGGATTTGCCTTGTGCTTCAGGAGATGTTGAACAATCTGATGAGCATGCTGAGGAAGCAACAAAGTCATTATCAATAAATAACCTGCAGGAACTAATGGTCTCGATGACTGTATGGATGCACAAACTCTCTGTGCAAACACTCAGGGTTCGGTGCTGTTTTCCATCTATATCAATGATTTGGATAAGAGTTTATAAGGTTTGTCGTTAATGAAAGTGAATAGTATTGTAGATAGCGGATGCCAAAGATTTCAGCAGGATCTTGATCAGTTGCGCACGTGAGCATAGGAATTGTTAACGGACTTAATGCAGATAAGTGCAAGGTGTTACATTTTGGGAAGTCTAACCAGGGCAGGACGTTCAAAATAAATGGCAGGCCCCTGGGCAGTGTTGTAGAGCAGAGGGATCCAGGAGTGCAGATACATAGTCCCTTGAAAGAATCATCATAGGTAGTTGATAGGGTAATCAAGAAGGCTATCAGCAGATTGGCCTTCATCAGTCAGGGTTTTGAGTATAGAGATTGGGATGTTATGTTACAGCTGCACAAGCTGCTGGTGAGACAACAGTTGGAGCATTGTGGAAAGAGTGCAATGAAGATTTGCGAGGATTTTGCCAGGACTTGAATACCCAATTTATAGAGAGACAGTGGGCAGCTAGGAGTGTATTCCTTGGATTGTAGGAGGATGAGAAGTAATCATAAAGAGGTGTTTAAGACCATGAGGGGAATAGGTAGGGTGGATGCAAAGAGTCTTTTATCGGGAGTAGGGGAATCAAGAACTAGAGGATATGGTTTAAGGTGAGACAGGAAAGATTTAATAGGAATCTGAGGGGCAACGTTTTCACGCAGAAGGTGGTGGTTATCTGGAATGAGTTGCTGGAGGAGGTTGGTGAGGCAGAAACTATAACAACATTTGAAAGACATTTGGACAGGTACATGGATAGGAAAGGTTTAGAGAGATATGGGCCAAATGTGGGCAGGTGGGACAATTGTAGACGGGGCACCTCGGTCGGCATGGTCTAGCTGGGCCGACGGGCCTATCTCTGTGCTGGATCAGTCTATGACTCCAGAAACCCAAATTTTTACCACATCACTGATGTGTAAGTGTCAATGCCAAAAAAACTAACCAAAGCACTTGTTAAAAGATCCATTAGATTGTTATAAATATATTGCTGGCTGAATGGGAGGGTATGCAGCAGCTTTGGAGGCAAAGGGACTGTCAACATTTTAGGTAGTGAACCAGCATTCATTCCTGATGCGGCATCGCGACCCTATACATTAACCTGTCCCTTTCCCTCCACAGGTGCTGCTTAACCCGCTGAGTTCTCGCAGTAGTTTTTTTTTCTCCAGATTCCAGAATGTGCAATCTCTTGTGTCTCCATTGTGTTAGAAAATGTCCGCACGCAAGATTTGTGTGTCAGGCGGTGCCATTATATTTCTTTACCTTGTAGTCATCTTCACGTTGACAAGCAATATGCAATGCGGTTCGTCCACCCACTTTAGGCATGATTTCAGACGGGCTGTGGTAATGCTTCGGGACACCTAACTGATTGGGGCTTTTCGCAACAAACCTGGTCGACAACTCTGGGTCAAATATCTGTTAAAGGAAAGAAAAACTTGTGTTTGTGCACAGACTCTCCCACCATGCGGTGAGAACGTAGAGG
This sequence comes from Leucoraja erinaceus, assembly GCF_028641065.1. Lineage (NCBI taxonomy): Eukaryota > Metazoa > Chordata > Chondrichthyes > Rajiformes > Rajidae > Leucoraja > Leucoraja erinaceus. The sequence continues at coordinate 30,066,321 of NC_073390.1, read as the reverse complement.
TTGAGAAGGAGTTTCTTCCCAGAGGCAATTCGGACTGTAAACGCCTATCTCACCAGGGACTAACTCTACTGAACGTTTTTCCTTCCATTATTTATTATGTAAAAGAATATGTGTGTTATGATTGTGTTTATAATTTGTTTGGTTGTTTTGTTGTTTGTCTTTTGCACAAAAGTCTGCGAGCATTGCCTCTTTCATTGCACTTCACATCTCGTATGTGTATGTGACAAATAAACTTGACTTGACTTGACTTGACCAGTCGGTCTCATCATCAGCTCATGGCTTAACACCATCTACTCAGTTTGGTTCTATACCCAAGAAAAACATAAGTGAAGTGTCAAATCATTCGTACCAAGTTGTCAGAAATGCCAAGCAGGATGAGTTAAAGTATTTCTTGGTAGTTCCGATTAAATTGCAAAGTTGGCCTGCAGCCTAGAAGAATGCACCTTGTTTTCCTCAGTATTGCGCTGGGTCTTTAGAAACATAGAAACATAGAAAATAGGTGCAGGAGTAGGCCATTCGGCCCTTCGAGCCTGCACCGTCATTCAATATGATCATGGCTGATCATCCAACTTTAGAAGTCACAAGAAGAGATTTGTGTAATATCTCAATGAAATAGCTACACCTCCCTCTTTACCACAGTGGAATCCTCGATGTCCCGGCCTGCTGCTTATATTGTGCCATCTACAATGCAGAACAATGTGGTCACTGAGCCAATGCAACCAGTCGGAAAGGGAAAAGAGCTGATGGTTACAAGAAAGGCAGAAGATGTAGAGTACGAGGTGAAAATAGTGCTAAGCTTGCAAAAGGAAGAGAGGAATGGTGAAGGAAAGCTTAGAGCTTCAGAAGAAAGGGAAAGTGAAGTGAGAGAATGGTAACATTCATGGGCTTGACAATTGGAACTGGATGTGACACTCAAGCAGTGATCTGACAAAAGGTCTCTGAAATCTGATTGAGATCCAATAGTGTTGTTATGTCACTAAACTACCCTCCTCACACTTACTGAACTAAAATATTATTTTGTGAAGGGTTGTCATTATGGGCAAACAAAGCACACTTTCTATTAGAGCCAGGGTCAGAGAAGTCGCTATTTTGGATAATTTTTGGTTTGCACGAATTGGATATCCTGAACTTTGATATCACCAAGTCTCCCAGGGTTCCTTTCATGTCATCCTTACTTTTTCCATTACTGCCCATTTTCTTTTCATTTTAAGCCCTTTTCAGGATTGAAAACAAAGAGCTGGTCTTCAGAATAGAGATAAGGGAGGGTTGTGATCCAAGCTGCATCATGGCTGCCAGACTTTGTAACTTCAGGGCAAAGCCCTTTGAAGGCCACCAATGGTTAGGTAAACATTTGGATCTGGATTGCAGACTTGGGTTCCAAAAGAGGAACCCCACGGACCTTTAACCCTATACTACAATGTAGCAGGGGAATGATCTTGCCTCTCACACTGTTAGCGGATATGCCGTTGTTCCTATGAACAGTTTCTTCCAATTTCTTAAGAAAATCAATTGGTGAAACCCCAATAAGAAAGTCCAGATCAAGGAAACATGATACCCAACTTTGGTTCTAGATTTCTATGGTCTTATTTTAGGATGATGTCTTAGAATTTGTCAACTACATTTGCCATCTATATCAATAATTCAGATGAGAACATAAATGGGAAGAGGAGCGAGTTTGCTGATGATACAAAAGTGGGTGATTTTGCAGATCGTGAGGATGGTTGTGAAAAATTGCAGCAGGATTTTGATTGATTGGCCAGGTGGGCTGAGGAACGGTTGATGGAATTTAATACAGAGCAATGTGAGGTGTTGCATTTTGGGAAGTCTAACAAGGGCAGGACCTACACAGTGAATGGTAGGGTTGTGGGGAGTGTTGTAGAGCAGAGGGATTTAGGAGTGCAGGTACATGGTTCCTTGAAGATGGTCACAGGTAGATAGGATGGTCAAAAAGGCTTTTGGCACATTGGCCTTCATCAGTCAGAGTTTTGAGTATAGAAGTTGGGAGATCATGTAGCTGTTGTATAAGAAGCTGGTGAGGCCGCATTTAGAGTATTGTGTTCAGTTTTGGGCACCATGTTATAAGAAAGATGGTGTCAAAATGGAAAGGTACAGAGAAGATACATGTGGATGCTGCTAGGACTAGAGGTCGAGTAGGCTGGGACTCTATTCCTTGGAGCGCAGGAGGATGAGGGCTGATCTTATAGAGGTGTATAAAATCAGGAGAGGAATAGATCGGGTAGATGCACAGAGTCTCTTGTCTAGTGTAGATGAGTCGAGAACCAGAGGACATAGGTTTAAGGTGAAGGGGGAAAGATTTAATAGGAATTTGAGGGGTAACTCTTTCAAACAAAGGGTGACGGGTGTATGGAACAAGTTGCCTGAGGAGGCAGGGACTATCCCAACATTTAAGAAACAGTTAGACAGGTACATGGATAGGACAGGTTTGGAGGGATATGCACCAACCGCAGGCAGGTGGGACTGGTGTAGCTGGGGCATGTTGGCCGGAGTGGGCAAGTTGGGCCGAAGGGCCAGTTTCCACGCTGTATCACTCGATGACTCTAATTCTACTTCGGAAGTGCAACATACTTATTGAACTTATTCCTAAATCCAGTTGAAAATGAACATAATTTGTGCACAACGCACCTCCAGTAACTGTAGAGCAAGTCTCTGTGCCTGTGAACGCAGCTGGACCAAGGGAACTGAGTGACATCAGCTGCTGTTCTATGAAAGAACCATATCACTTCTGTGATTTTCCAATGGGAGAATGCTTTTTGTAAAGCCCAAGTCCAGCATTGCCCCTCTTGCTACCTAGACCTTTGCCAGAGAGCCGAGCGGTTGTCTATCTTTGAATAGACTGAGATGTTACCTCTGTCAACACTAGCCTGGCTGGCCTTCCTCATTTTGATCTTGGTGAACATTCAAACTGCTGCTTCCCAGGTGCTTACTCGCACCAGCCCCCTTTGCCCATGTTGGCACAAGGTGCTGTCTTGGTTTAGAAACAGGCCAACAACATCTGGAGAGGTTGGCCAGGGTCTCTCAGTCACTTTTGATCCTGGCATAACTGTGTGAATCCTCTGTTTTGTCCTACAATGTCTAAGCAGTGTGGGATCAGCCATTGAACATGGTACCTGATCAGGCCCGTAGATCTCATCGCTGTCCTCTGCTCCTAAATCAGGGTTTGCGCCAGCGTTCAGCAGGAGCTCTGTAATCTGCACACCTCTCTTGCCTGGGAGATTGGCAGCAATGTGGAGTGGGAGCAGTCCATTCATTCCTTCCTTCTGCAAGCAGAAAACAAAACACATTGTCCTTATGTTCACCTGTATTTGGTTTTTATGCGTTGTATTGTATTAAAATGTTATGCTTTCACTCTTCACACTCCTTCTGTTGAGCTTGAGGCCAGGTGATGGAGGGGTTGGTGGTACATTACAGATATGTCCATTGCCTTCTGAGACTAACCAAGTGCTGAATCCCTCAGTGTATCCTTCAGTGCTGTGGACAGATGTTGGCAGGTGTTGTCCATGTTCCTGCTCATCCTGTTGGAGAATAGTGAATTTAGTAATGGGATAACCCTGCTCTACAGCTCTGAGCCCTGATGCTTATGTTCAATAAAACAGCAGCTTTCCTTGACTAGGAATCCTTCATTAGCAAGAAAATGCCAAGAAAGTGCAGAAAATCCTACGGGTGAAGGTGAACAGCCGGAAGCGGTAGTGCATGTCGGCACAAACGATGTCGGAAATAAGGGGATGAATATTCTGCAGCGTGACTTTAGAGCTCGGAAAAATGCTGAAAAGCAGGACCTCCAGGGTGGTTATCTCCGGTTTGCTTCCAGTTCCTCGTGCTGGCGAGAGCAGGAACAGGGAGATATGGGACCTGAATGCGTGGCTGAGGAACTGGTGCAGGGGGCAGGGATTTAGATTCTTAGATCACTGGGATCTGTTTTGGAGTAAGGGGGAACTGTACAAAAGGGCCGGATAGCATCTTAACAGGTGGGAGACCAGCATTCTGGCAGGCAGGTTTGCCACTGCTACACGGGTGGTTTTAAAGTGAATAAGGGGGGCGGGGTGTCAAATGGGATAGTCGAGGATGGAGTTAAAGGGAAAGAAAGTAAAGGGATAGTTAATGACCCTAGAATTAACGGGAAAGGAGGTTCACAAAGGGATAGGAGAGTATGGCCAAGTTTAATAGGGATCGATGTGAAAGCTGAGGTGCGTAAGGAATTAAAAGTATTGTATATGAATGCGCGAAGTATAAGAAGTAAAGTAGATGAGCTTGAGGCTCAGTTAGAGGTTGGTAGATATGACATTGTGGGGATTACTGAGACATGGCTGCAGGAGGATCGGGCCTGGGAACTTAATATTTACGGTTATACATCCTATAGAAAGGACAGGCAGGTGGGCAGAGGAGGGGGGTAGCTCTGCTGGTGAGGGATGGAATTCAGTCCCTTGCGAGGGAAGACATAGGGACTGACGAGGTAGAGGCACTGTGGATTGGGTTGAGGAATTGTAAAGGCAAGATACTAATTGGTGTTATCTACAGACCCCCCAAATAGTAGCCCGGATGTAGGTAAAATAGTAGCAGCAGGAGTTAAAACTGGCATGTAACAAAGGTAATGCCACTGTGGTGATGGGGGATTTCAATATGCAGGTAGACTGGGAAAAACTGGTTGGTTCAGGAGCCCAAGAAAGAGAGTTTGTACAATGCCTCCGAGATGGATTCTTAGAGCAGCTTGTAATGGAGCCGACCAGAGAAAAGGCAATTCTGGATTTAGTGTTGTCCAATGAATCAGATATGATAAGAGAACTCGAGGTAAAGGAACCGCTTGGAGATAGTGATCATAATATGATTAGTTTTAATCTGCAATTTGAGAAGAAGAAGGTTAAATCGGAAGTGTCAGTGTTGCAGTTGAACAAAGGGGACTATGAAGGCATGAGAGGGGAGCTGGCCAAGGTAGACTGGAAAGGGATCCTAGCAGGAATGACGGTGGAACAGCAATGGCAGGAATTTCTGGGCATAATCTGGAAGACGCAGGATCATTTCATTCCAAAAAGGAAGAATGATTCTAAGGAGAGTAGGAGGCAACCGTGGCTGACAAGAGAAGTTAGGGATAGAATAAAACTAAAAGAAAAGATGTATAACACAGCAAAGAGTAGCTGGAAGCCAGAGGATTGGGAAACTTTCATAGGACAACAGAAGGAAACAAAATGGGCAATACGGGCTGAAAAGATGAAGTGCGAGGGGAAGTTGGCCAGGAATATAAAGAAAGACAGTAAAAGCTTCTTTAGATCTGTTAAGGGGAAAAGAGTAGCAAAGTCAAATGTGGGTCCCTTGAAAGCAGACATGGGAAAAATTATTATGGGCAACAAGGAAATGGAAGAAGAGTTGAATAAGTACTTCAGATCTGTCTTCACTAAGGAAGACACAAACAATCTCCCAGATGAACTGGAGGACAGAGGATCTAAGAGGGTAGAGGAACTGAAAGAAATTTTCATTAGGCGAGAAATAGTATTGGGCAGGCTAATGGGACTGAAGGATGATAAATCCCCTGGGCCTGATGATCTGCATCCCAGGGTCCTTAGGGAGGGGGCTCTAGAAATAGTGGACGCATTGGTGATCATTTTCCAATGTTCAATAGATTCAGGATCAGTTCCTGTGGATTGGAGGATAGCTAATGTTATCCCACTTTTCAAGAAAGGAGCGAGAGAGAAAACGGGGAATTACAGACCAGTTAGCCTAACTTCGGTGGTGGGAAAGACGCTGGAGTCAATTATTAAAGAGGTAATAATGGGGCATTTGGATAGCAGTAAAAGGATTAGTCCAAGTCAACATGGATTGATGAAAAGGAAATCATGCTTGACTAATCTTCTGGAATTTTTTGAGAATGTGACAAGTAAAATGGATGAAGGGGTGCCAGTGGATGTAGTGTATCTAGACTTTTGAAAGCCTTTGATAAGGTCCCGCACAGGAGACTGGTGACTAAAATTAGAGCACATGGTATTGGGGGTAGGGTGTTGACATGGATAGAAAATTGGTTGGCAAACAGGAAGCAAAGAGTAGGAGTGAACGGGTCCTTTTCAGAATGGCAGGTAGTGGTGAGTGGAGTGGCGCAAGGCTCGGTGTTGGGGCCGCAACTGTTTACCATATATATTAATGATTTGGAAGAGGGAAGTAGGAGCAACACTAGCAAGTTTGCGGATGACACAAAGCAGGGTGGCAGTGTGAACTGTAAAGAGGATGTTAGGAGGTTGCAGGGTGACCTGGACAGGTTGAGTGGGCAGATGCATGGCAGATGCAGTATAATATAGATAAATGTAAGGTTATTCACTTTGGCGGCAAAAACAAGGGGGCAGATTATTATCTCAATGGGGTTAGGTTAGGTAAGGGAGAGGTGCAGCGAGACCTGGGTGTCCTAGTACACCGGTCACTGAAAGTTGGCTTACAGGTACAGCAGGCAGTGAAGAAAGCTAATGGAATGTTGGCCTTCATAACAAGAGGATTTCAGTATAGGAGTAAAGAGGTTCTTCTGCAGTTTATCTGTAATTTTTAAATTTTTTTATATATATGTATTTTTACCTTTTTTTAAATATTTAAAATTGCTCTTGTGAATCGCACCGTGGGATTGACTTTTAAATTTTGTTGTACCATGTGCAATGACAATAAAGAGATTCATTCATTCATTCATTCATTCATTCAGTTGTATAGGGCTCTGGTGAGACCACATCTGGAGTATTGTGTACAGTTTTGGTCTCTAATTTGAGGAAGGCCATCCTTGTGATTGAGGCAGTGCAGCGTAGGTTCACGAGATTGATCCCTGGGATGGCGGGACTGTCATATGAGGAAAGATTGAAAAGACTAGGCTTGTATTCACTGGAGTTTAGAAGGATGACGGGATATCTTATAGAAACATATAAAATTATAAAAGGACTGGACAAGCTAGATGCAGGAAAAAATGTCCCAATGTTGTGGCGAATCCAGAACCAGGGACCACAGCCACAGTCTTAGAATAAAGGGGAGGTCATTTAAGACTGAGGTGAGAAAAAACTTTTCCACCCAGAGAATTGTGAATATATGGAATTCCCTGCCACAGAGGGCAGTGGAGGCCAAGTCACTGGATAGATTTAAGAGAGAGTTAGATAGAGCTCTAGGGGCTAGTGAAGTCAAGGGATACGGGGAGAAGGCAAGCACGGGTTATTGATAGGGGATGATCAGTCATGATCACAATGAATGGCGGTGCTGGCTCGAAGGGCCGAATGGCCTCCTCCTGCACCTATTTTCTATGTTTCTATGTTTCTAATCTGAGCACTTACAACGAACCACACTCAAGGAAGATAAGGATAAGCCGGTGTGATATGGTGGGGTTGTTTGCTTCGATTTCCCCAGCTCCTAAATTGCAGAGGTGGGAGGTATGAGCTTGATGTTTCCCTTGGGAAAGGACTGTGTGCAAGATATTATTGGGCTGGTCCCTGACGTTATGCAGGAGGACCACTGAATCCTACTGAACAAAGATATTTACATATAGCCCAAGAAGTCAACAAGACAAAATACAAAAATCTGCATATGTAACTAATTGAGTTAATAAACTATCAAATTGAGATGTCCGTCACAGGGATGCTCCTCATAGAGATACGACACAGAAATAAGCTTTTGGGGGCACTGTGTCTGCACCAGCATCAAGTACCTGTTTTTACACTAATCCTATTCCAACTCCCCCTTTAACTCCCCCAACCCCGCAGCCCATCCAACCATCACCACCACCAAGATTCTGCCCTTCACCATACACAAAAGGCACAATTTACAGTGACCGATTAACCTGCTCGCCTTTGGACATGGAAGGAAACCGGAGCGCCCGGAGGAACCCACGTGGTCACAGAAAGATTGTGCAAACTTCATACAAACAGTATTGGAGGATAGGATCACACCTTGTCTACCAGCTGTGCCACTTCGTCACCACTGTGTGTGTGTGTGTGAACATGTAGCAGTGCTATAGCAGACGGTAGGGCACAGGCAGACGGTAACTGTGCCTGGGGCTTACTAGTTGACTGTATCACCTGCAGCTTCATGTCAGAACATTAATCAACTGAGAGAGGAAATGGCTGAGAAGGAGATGAAGTATACTCAACTATTTGAATCAGCATCCAGAGGAACGGAAATAGTTCTTAGAGGTTTCTTATATTAATGGAAGAGGGATGATCAGGTATAGGTACAAGTATCATTCTCTGCCTAAATCCTCCCGACTGGTTGAACCAGGTACCATCACTGATCCACTGATGACACTCATTGTTTATGGTACTTCGCCAACATTGGCTTTAAATGGACCAGTGCAAGACCCACTTTACCCAGTCTCTAAACCAAGTACAATAATCCTGGAAACTTATGCAACAGTGTAGGTTCGCACCCCCACCGCACCTTCCCCAACCCATTAAATTAGTACTCTGCCCCTTTCAGAATAGCAGGCAGTGACCAGTGGGGTGCCGCAAGGCTCGGTGCTGGGATTACAGCACCGAGCCACAATATACATCAATGATTTAGATGAAGGGATTCAAAGTAACATTAGTAAATTTGCAGATGATACAAAGCTGGGTGGCAGTGTGAATTGTGAGGAGGATGCTATGATAATACAGGGTGTCTGGGACAAATTTGGTAAGTGGGCAGATGCATGGCAGATGCAGTTTAATGTGGATACATGTGAGGTAATCCACTTTGGTAACAAAACAGGAAGGCAGATTATTATCTAAATGGTGTCAAGTAGGGAAAAGGGGAAGTACAACGGGATCTGGGGGTCCTTGTTCATCAGTCAATGAAAGTAAGCATGTAGGTACAGCAGGCACAGAAGAAAGCGAATGGTATGTTGGCCTTCATAACAAGAGGAGTTGAGTATCGGAGCAAAGAGGTCCTTCTGCGGTTGTACAAGGCCCTAATGAGACTATTGTGTGCAGGTTTGAGGAAGGACATTCTTGCTATTGAGGGAGTACAGCGTAGGTTTACAAGATTAATTCCCGGTACGGCGGGACTGTCATATACTGAGAGAATGGAGTGGCTGGGCTTGTATACTCTGGAATTTAGAAGAATGAGAGGGGATCTTATTGAAACATATAAGATTATAAAGGGTTTGAACAAGCTCGAGACAGAAAACATGTTCCCGATGTTGGGGGAGTCCAGAACTAGGGGCCACCGTTTAAGAATAAGGGGTAAGCCATTTAGAATGGAGATGAGGGAACACTTTTTCACACAGAGATTTGTGAGTCTGTGGAATTCTTTGCCTCGGAGGGCGGTGGAGGCCGGTTTTCTGGATACTTTCAAGAGAGAGCTAGATAGGGCTCTTAAAGATAGAGGAGTCAGGGAATATGGGGAGAAGGCAGGAACGGGGCTGATTGGGGATGATCAGCCATGATCACATTGAATGGCGGTGCTGGCTCAAAGGGCCGAATGGTCTAACCCTGCACCTATTGTCTATTGCCTCCCTCCCACCAGATTTTTGGAAGCACTTTACCTGGTTCCAGCAATCTATCTTGATTACATCTTTGTTAAGTATTCAAGGACCATAGGCACTATATAAATGCTAATTGTCATATTGTCACCTGTGCTTTGTTGAGCAGCAAGTCCTGTCCATATCATCCAATGAAAGTCACATGAACTTAGTCAGATTGTCTATTGTCTATTGTCAGATGACGTTACTTTGGAAGAGTTTACATTACCATCGTCTGAAGTCGGGTGTTTGGATTCACTCCATTCTCCAGCAAGGTTTTTATTGCCTTGATGTCCACTGCCATCAAGGAGAAAAATATTGATGACATTGGATGTGAGGAAATATTGGGGTCTGCCCCTCTACGAAGAAGTAGATTAGTAATTTTTCTTCTACTCCGATGTCTAGGAATGTGAGAAAATAAAACTGTTTCGTCATCTCATTATAATTAAAGGATTAACATTTTTTATATATATATATATATATATATATATATATAATAATATAATATGATAATAAAAAACAAACACAATCACAATTAATTTGCAGTAAAAGGGCAAAGAAGAATTAATCAGATTACATTGAGATTATTGTGCAGCAACAATCTGACTATTTGACAATCTTGGGCCTTCGCTGATGCTATACTGATACAATAGATATTCTGGATTACCAGATGTTAGAACTATTAATGCCTAACCCATTTTTAGTTTACATTTTCTTGTAAGATGCTACACAGGACAGTAAAACTCTAATAATTCGGCCTCAAATTGCTCAGAAGTTGAGCAGCTGTCTCTCTAATTGGAACAAAATGTGGGGTCGAAAGTGCAAACAGGATACACGGCTGGAATCAGAGTGCCCTGGGAAATGCTTGAGTTGGGGTCTGACCTACCAGAGGTCACAAATATGGGTGGATTTGAAGCGGGAGGCAGGGTTCGGCATGCTTGTCTATTTTCTGTTCCCTTTAAAAACACCAGGTTCACTGGAAAATGTGTTTTTACTACCGTGAATTATGTCAAAAAAGTGAAATAAAAGTGTGTTCGGGTATTAATGTGAGCAGCATCAAAATGTCCGAAAAGAATCTGATGTTGTCAGATTATCGGAATCGTACATCATTTCAAATATATTTTTGATTAGAATAAAGTTCCCAGTGAAACCATTAAGTTTAAAGGTGAGCATAGGAAATGGACTCTGGTCAGTTTAAAGATGGCGTGGGAAAGGGGGCCCTAGCGAGTTGAACAAGAGTGCGGAGACTATGGCTCCAGTTATGTTAAAGGAAGCACAGGAAGCAAGGTCCCAGCGATCTGAATTAGAATAGGGAACTCATCACTGGTGGGCCAGGGGCCAAACCATCACAATTTGTGAATCGTAAAATAGAGGATGATCAGAATCGTACTGTTACAGAGAGTAGTCTCGTACAGGAAGACTCCATGTCCTCCCGCCATGTTTACTTTAGTTTGGTTTAGTTTAGAGATATAGCGTGGAAACAGACCCTTCAGCCCACACTGACCAGCGATCCCACTACACTAGCACTATCCTAAACACTAGGGGCAATATACAAACCTTTTACCAAAACCAATTAATCTACAAACCCGTACGTCATTGGAATGTGGGAGGAAAATGGAGCGCCCAGAGAAAACACATGCAGTCACAGTGAGAACGTACAAATTCCGTACAGACGGCACTTATGGTCAGCACCGAACCGTGGTCTCTGGTGCACTAAGGGCGCAACTCTGTCGCTGCGCCACCGAGCTGCCCCAATATCACGTTGGCAAATATAAATTTGACTACTAACTGCACTATTGCAGCAATTGACTTCTGCACTCTTTAGCTAGCAGTTGAATAAGTAATGCCCCTGTCCCACTTAGGAAACATGAACGGAAACCTCTGGAGACTTTGCGCCCCACCCAAGGTTTCCGTGCGGTTCCCAGAGGTTGCAGGTGGTTGCCGGAGGTTGCAGGTAGTGGTAGCAGGTAGGGAGACTGACAAAAACCTCCGGGAACCTCCGGGAACCTCCGGGAACCGCACGGAAACCTTGGGTGGGGCGCAAAGTCTCCAGAGGTTTCCGTTCAGGTTTCCTAAGTGGGACAGGGGCATAAAAGGAATCATTTATTTACAATCCAAATGATTTTCAGAGAGGCAACTGGGACCAAGTATCGATACCAGTCTTCAACTGATGCCTCTGCGGAAGATGAGGGGGGCATAGCTAATTGTAAAATACATTTTACTGATTTCCTGATTAATCCCAAAGATCTTAACTGTTAATATACGTATCCTCGAGGTCACTTTTGCTGCAATATGAGCAAATCAATTATTCACTTGGACCATCTCTGAATTCCCAACCAATCTCCATCCTGTACTCATATTCACTTGGACCATCTCTGACACTTCCCTCCCCTTTCTTGATCTCGCCATTTCCATCACAGGAGAGAGACTATCGACTGACATCTGTTATAATCCTATTGACTCCCACAACTATCTAGACTAGACTTCTTCCTGCCCTGCCTCTGGCAAAGGCTCTATCCCCTAATCCCAACTCATCCGTCTATGCCGCATGTGCCCAGATGTCCTAATTCGTTACAGAACAGGGTTCCCCTCTATCATAGACGAGGTCCTCACATGTGTCTTGTCAGTACTCACTCTTGTCCCCCCTTGCCCCAGTCGCAACAGGGATAGAATCCCCCTAGTCTTTACCTTTCACCTCATCAGCCATTGCATACAACACACAATTCTCTGACATTTTCGCCACCTCCAAAGGGATCCCACCACTAATCCCATCTCCTCATTTCCACTCCTCTCCGCCTTCGATGGAGACTGTTCCCTCCACAACTCCCTTGTCAACTCATCCCTTCCCACCCAAACCACCCCTTCCCCTGCAACCACAGGAGATGCTCTGGCTAGCACACTACAAAAGTTTTTCACTGTATCTCGGTACACATGATAATAAACTAAACTGTAAACTGCACACCTATTCCTCCTCCCTCGGCTTTGTCCAGTTACCCCAATCCTGTTAGGTCAGACAGAGGTTCATTTGTACCTCCTATAACTCATCTACAGTATCTGTTGTTCCAGTTGTTCCTCGTATACATCGGTGAAACCAAACATAGACTGGCCGATCGTTTCACTGAACATCTTCGCTCAGTCGCCAGTCATGATCCCCCGATTGCTGAAAACACTTTATAACTCCCTTATCATTCCCATACTGACCTTTCTGTCCTGGGCCTCCACCACTGAGTGAGGCTCATGACAAATTGGAGGAACAGCACCTCATATTTCACTTGGGCAGCTCACAACACAACGCTATGAAAATTAATAGTAAGATTAAACGAGTACTTACCAGTACGAAGTTTGATCTGTATTTTATGAGGAGTTACGATGAGGGATTACGTGAAGAACCCACCCAGCGCGCAGGCGCGGCATACTTCCAAGCAGCGGTGTGGAATCACAGATAGACACTAGTTGAAGTAAAGATAGTAAAGACCAACGAGACATTAGTCCGAATTTGATCTATATAATGAGGGTGGGAGCGGAGGGCACGTAATCCCTCATCGTAACTCCTCATAAAATACAGATCAAACTTCGTACTGGTAAGTACTCGTTTAATCTTACTATTTTACTTCGGAGTCACGTGAGTGACTACGTGAAGACTTCAAAGGTCTGTGATTTCAAACCGTGTAACAGTTATATCACTCACTGCCGAAAGATCATCGAGGGAGGAAGTGGTATCTAAAGACCAACAAGCTTGTTTAGTTATAAAAGAAATGTTTATTAACTATAACAAAAAGTAGCTCCCATGGGCTTTAAATCATAACTTTGCGGTTTCTAAAATGCTATCCGCAAAGACGTCCTGTTCCATCAGCGGTTTTCTGTAGAATCGTTGGAATGTCGATTCCCTTGACCATCCCGCTGCTCTGAGGATGTGGTCTAGGGGAACCTGCATCCTATCCGCCGCTGAGGTGGACGCTGCCCTGGTTGAATGGGATTTAAAAACATTTGTGTTAATCCCTGCCATGTTGAGGACCTGTTTCAACCATCTGGATAATGTCTGGCTGGTAACCCGTCCAAAAGGCTTTCTGTGGCTAACCCATAAGGCTTTCTCTCTCCCTCTAAGCGTTTGGGTAGTGTCTAGATAATGATGAAGATGGGTCACCACACACAGCCTAGGTTCTGGAGGGTAAGCCCGGAAGATCAACGGGGAGTTTGATGTACCTGGTCTACTTTGTTTTACCAACCCCGGCATGGTGAAAGTAATGGTATCTGGGGTGGTCACCATGTAGTTCAGATTTAGCTGATGGAGCGACTGAACCCTTTGAGCTGAGACAAGTGCCATGAGCATAAGGGTCTTATAAGTGGACTGTTCCAGGCTCAGGGATCCCACCGGAGGCCAACCTCGAAGGTGTGTCAGAACTACACTCACATCCCACATGTGGGTGTATCTAGGTGTAGGGGGTTTGGTATTAAAGATCCCCTTAAGGAGTCTGATGACCAGAGGGTGGGATCCCACACTATGCTGTCCTATCGGCATGAGGTATGCGGACAGTGCGCTCCGAGCCGTATTGATGGCACTGTAGCTCATCTTGAGGTCATGGTGCAGGTGGGCCAGGAACTCCAGCACATCCGAGATCGAAGCCGTCTTGTAGGATGTCCCTGCGTCCAGACAGTACTGTTCCCATTTCCTGATGAAGGTCAGGTACTGTTTTTTGGTGGAAACTCGCAGGGATGCCGACATGGTGGTGATTGTTCTGTCTGATAACCCCAATCCCCGGTAAGGCCTGTTCAAAATCTGGAAACCAGGAGTTTCAATTTTTGGTGGCATGGATGGCTAATGCCAGTTACCGGGTGAGTCAATAATTGGGGGTGGCTATGAAGGAACATAGGTGTCTCTACCACCATGTCGTGGAACATTGGGAACCATGGTTGGGTAGGCCAGTCGGGCACGACCAGAATGCCAGAGGCTGAGTCTGCCTGAATTTTCTGGAGTACCCGACTGATGAGGCAGAAGGGAGGGAAAGCATAGAAAAAGAAATTTCCCCAATCCAGCGTGAAGGCATCTACCGCTGCTGCCTCTGGGTCTGGTTCCCAAGCCACATACATGGGTAGTTGGTGATTTAACCTAGACGCAAACAATTCTATATCTGGCGTACCATATTGCTTAACAATTTTAGCAAATAATTTTGGGTCCAACATCCATTCGATGTTGTCGTTGAATTTTCGTGACCTGGTGTCCGCCACTAAATTTAGCTTGCCTGGTAAATAGGCAGCTGATAGCCAAATATGTCTCTCGACACACCATTGCCAGATTATAGCAGTTAATTTGTCGCATGATACTGATTTTATGCCACCCATGTGCTGGATATAAGATACTGCCGTAGTGTTGTCGATCATAATCCTAACATGCACGTGCCGCATATCAGATGCATATGCTTTTAGCCCATAAAAGGCGGCGAGCATTTCCAAAAAGTTAATGCCCAGTGATTGTAGTAGCGATGCCTCTGAGTTAGTCCATCTGCCACCTGTGCTGTCTATGGAGTTAGTAGCTCCCCAGCCTAAAGCACTGGCATCCGTTGCAATGGTTAAGTTAGGATTGGTTACGGCGATAGGACGGTGACTGTGCCAAATATTATCAACCCACCACTGAAGTTCTGATTTGGCTTCAGCGGGTAAATCCATTTTGCGATCATAATGCCCCCTATGAAGGCGTAATGCCTGAGTCCTTGCTCTTTGTAGATTTTGATAATGCAAGGGCCCATGTTGGGCAGCCGGGAATGCCGCTACTATAGAGCCAATAACTCTGGCTACATGCCGTATTCTAGGTTGCGGTGTAGCAATTAAATGGCTACACGCTTCAATGAGTGAAACTGTTTTGTCTCTGGGCAGAGTGACAGTCATGTGAATCGTGTCAATAGTGAAGCCTAGGTAATCCATGTTAGTAGTAGGCTCCAATATTGATTTATCTGGGTGAAGGATAAAACCCAAAGTTTCAAGGAGTTGTTTAGTGGCTAACACTCCTGCGACAGCTTGTTCCCGTGTTCTTCCTAATATGAGAACATCGTCCAGATAGGCCACGACTAAATGTTTTAGTTCTCTCAATTTCTTCATGGCCACTTTAAGAATTTTCGTAAATAGTCTGGGAGCTGTCGTTAAACCATTGGGCAAAGCTCGGTACTGCCATAGCTGGCCCCTCCAGATAAATTTCAGATATTTAAAGTAATCTTTGTGAATGGGTACCAAATAGTAAGCATCTTTGATATCTATGCTTGCCATGTAGTATCCCTTGGAGATCAGTTGTCTGGCAGTGACAAATGTCTCCATTTTGAAATGTTGATACTCAACAGACTGATTAAGTGACGTCAGATCAATAATAATGCGACGTCCACCATCTTTTTTGGTTTTGAGAAAAATATTTGATACAAATTCTTGCGGCTCGTGTGTGGTCATTTCTATGATGCCTTTAGCCACGAGCCGATCAAGTTCAGCTTGTCCTTCTACCTTCTCAACTGCCGAGGGAAGGAACACCCTTTGGGGCATGTGCTGAACTGGCGGTTCTACGCCTGGTTTGAACTCAATTTTGTATCCACT
The DNA here is from genome assembly GCF_028641065.1 of Leucoraja erinaceus. Lineage (NCBI taxonomy): Eukaryota > Metazoa > Chordata > Chondrichthyes > Rajiformes > Rajidae > Leucoraja > Leucoraja erinaceus. The sequence continues at coordinate 30,050,285 of NC_073390.1, read as the reverse complement.
AATACTGTTGAGTATAAACTTATTGTTAGTAAGGGAGCACCAAACATGCTTGAAGAACCTCAAACGTCCCCCTGTTAATACTACACCCTTTGTCTGTGTATGTTGACAGGAACCAGACCCACCTACCTCCATGTTTACTTGTGGGGTCGTTTTCGGTGGGTCTGGCCCAAGGTTGTCCGTGTTGGTGCTGCGGTGGGGCGGCGCATCTTCCCACGGCTCCGCCCTGGGCCCCGCTCTAAAAAAGAGCTCTGGGGGTAGTGGGAGGCGGTCACCAGGCTTTCACCAGCTCGGTATCTGCTGGTGGCTGCCGAGGCGTGCGGCCAACTGGGTGTCTTCACCCTGCTCGGTCCTGGCCCTGCCCTCATGAGGCCTACTGGTTTTGCCGCCTCTTCCAACTCCTTCAGCCTTTTGGCCAGATCCGCACCAAATAGCAGCGCCTCTCGTTCGGGCGCTGGAGCTTTACAGAGGCCGGCATATGTTGGGTTGAGGGCAGGCCTGATGTTGTCCCGCCGTAGGCTATTTAGCTCATAGGTGGTGCTGCACATCAGTGCGAGGGCATCCTGCTGGGGTATGGTCAGGTCTTCATTCCCAACGGACCGAGCAAAGGCGGTGACGGCTGCTGAGTGGAGCTTCAGGACTCGCTGCATCTTGACTTCCTGAGCCCTGATTTGCTGCCCCAGCTGGTTCCAGATCTGCCCATTGACCGTTTTGACCCTCAGCGCCTCGCAATTTTCTGGCGCTGTGTAATTGTCAAGGGCCTGCTGGACAGCCTTGTCCTGCAGCCGGTTGTTGGACAGCCTGTTTATGGTGGCCGCCATTCTGGGTGGCAATACCATCCCAGTTGTTGGGGGCGCTGCATATCGGCCCACTACACCCAGTAGCTCTTCTTCTGGCACGCCCGGCATGCTGATGGTATCCTCCGCCTGCCCTTGGGATAGGCCAGCCCAGTCCTGGCCTCCCTTACTCGAACTCCCTCGAACATAGAGGGTACAGAAGGGTGTGGAGAGGAGGAGGCCAAAGCCCGTCCTCCTGGGAGATGCCGCATCTCCTCGTTTATCATTCGCTCTAGGAGCTGCCTCATGCAGCTTATCCGAGCGTCTCCCCTTTTCGGTGGGGGAGAGTGTTCCCGTTCCTCCGATTCATCGGAGGACACCGGCCGGTCGGTCTTATGAGTCGCCTTCCTCCCTGTGCGGGGCGTTGAAATCTGCAGCACTGGGGGCGGCTCGGTGTCGGGTGAGCGGGAGCGTTGAAAAGGCTCCTCCGCTGCGAGAGGCTGCCGTCCAGCTATGGACCCGTCCTCGGGTGGAGTTGGGCAGGCAGTCCTCCTGGCTGGTCGCTTGCGAGAGGCCATGATTCTCTCTGGAGCGACTCTGTAACAAAAAAGGCACTTACCTGAGGTCTTGTCTTTATGCTGCAGCTGGAGAGCCTGGCTCCAGCTGCTGCCGCTGTTGCACTGCTGACGTAATGCCGCGCCTGCGCGCTGGGTGGGTTCTTCACGTAGTCACTCACGTGACTCCGAAGTAAAATTAATCTTACTTCAAGTAACCCTTGCATCTCCTTTCTCTCCATCCCTCCCCCATCCTAGTCGTGGTATTAGTTTCACTGGTGTTCTCATGAGTTTAATTGTCTACAACTCATTTTCACCTTGCCCACAGATAACTATGGACCATTTCCTTGATCATCGTAACTTTTTTGCATTTCTTTAATTTCTTTGTTCAAAATCTCTCTATATCACTGTCTATACCTCTCATTTCCCTTTCCCCTGGCTCTCAATCTAAAGAGGGGTTGCGACTTGATATGTCACTCATTCTTTCAATCTAGAAAGGCTGCCTGTCCCGCTGAGTTACTCCAGCATTTTGTTGCTATTATTGTACTTACTCTGATTTCATCTCTGCTATTCTCCGTATATTTTCAAAGTTTGCATCATTAGTTCCTGAAGATGCATACTTAGTCGACTCCTTAAATTTTTTGTTCCTGCTCAGCAGATCAGCTGCACGTTGCAATTGACGCTCATCAATTGTTAACTGGAAGTTCTGGGCACTCTCCTCAGAATCAGGATCACCACTTGCAGTAAACCCTGCTGACGGTGGCTGCAGGCTCCCAGATTCATCATCAACATCACTTTCATACTCTCCTGAGTCTCCAAACCCTTCCATCTCATCCTCTGCATTATTGCTTACTAATGGAGACGTCTTGAGGATTATGCTGCCCAGCCTGATTCTGCGGTCATAGATTGAGAGTCTTTTGGCTTTCTTCACCTCTTCTGTCAATTCACCATCTTCTTTCAGGGTAATCACTCTGATTGAACTTACACGGGAAGCATGCCACTCCTCCTGTAAGAGGAACTCAAAGTTAGTTCATCAAAATGAGTCGCAGCGTGCTTACAGGCCCTTTGCCGAACCGAGTTCATGCATACCATCAACCATCAATCAGCCTATTTTTTATTCTCTCCACATTCTCAACAACTACTATGGCTCCACACCCCAGATTCTACAATTTTCCTATTAAAAGGGGTATTACAGTGACCAACCTGTCTAGACCTAACTTGACCACTGTAAATTGTTCCGCCTATAACTATGCATATCTTTGGGATGTTAGAAGGAACTGGAGCGTACTGCAGAATAAAACGTAGTCATGGGGAAAATGTGGACCCTCCATACCACCACCACTAGAAATCAGGATTGAATCTGGGTTGTTGGCACTATGAGGAGATGCCAAAACTTTGGCCACTCAAAGTTATTAGATGATGAACCTTAGTAAAACTTTTTGGACTTAGTAAGAGTGTGTTCAATTTGGCTGGTTTACAGTTTGTGATTTGTCCTTTTTGGTTTCAAACTTGGCAAGACAGAAATGTACTTTGTAGATGTCAATTAATCTGATTCATGGTCCAAAGATTTTGACACCCACCGGGTGAACGGGTGAGTGACGAGCAGTAAAACAGAAAGACTCACAAAGGGCCCAAATACCTACCAGAATGATAATCTTGAAGTTTGAGCTTTGGCTCAAGCAGAGTGCCACAATGGACACAAGCGAAACCACCGGTCAAGTAAAACCAACCTTCTTGACTTCCGCCTTAGGGCTGACTTTCTTGTATTTATAACTGCCAACTGGATAATAAAGCGTCTTGCTGCTGTTCAGCGCGGAAACACCCTCATCATTCAGCTTGTTCACGTTTGCTCCGTTGTCCAGAAGAATGTTGATTATATCACTGCGACAAGCAACCTGTAACAAATTGAACAGTTCAGACTGGAAAATCACACTGTCAAAATGTCATGGGAAATATACAGTCTTTGGTGGGGCTATCCAGCTAAACCCACTCCATGGGTTCATCGAACACTATAAATGTGAGCATTAATTATGCACAATTAGATCACATGTTAACAATGCAGAATTGGCCTTGTGGAATGAAGCAGGTTGGTGGTGGAAGGTTGTTTATCAGATTGGAAGCTTGTGTCTAGTGGTGTGCCTCAGACTGGGGTCCATTGCTGTTTGCCATTGATATCAATGATTTGGATAAGAATGTAAAAGGCATGATCAGTTTGCAGATGACACTAAAATAGACAGCATAGTAGACAGTGAAATTGGTTATCAAGAATTACAGTGGGATCTTGATCGCCTGGGTATAGTCTAATGAATGGCAAACAGAATTTAATTCATGAAAGCACAAAGTGGTGCATTTTGAGAAGTCAAACAAAGTCATGACTTTCAACATTTTGACAGTGTACATGAAACATACATGGTCTTGACGAGACAAGACAGGGAAGACCTTGAGATTTTTCTACTAAGGGAAGAATCTCAAGGGAGAGAGTAAATTACAAGATTATGCGACTCATTTAAAAATTGTGGTGCACTTATCTTTCTCACAGAGTGAATTTCTGGAATTCTCTGCCCCAAAGTGTTGTGGAGGTTAGTTCTCAATTGGTAGTTAAAATAAATATATATTTTTGAATGATTGGAATAGAAGTGCTGTGGGGAAACTGGTTCAGAAGAGAAGATGATGTAAATTGCTTGTTTCTAAGCTTCCCCCCAAGTCTACAGTAAAAACACTGAATCAAGCATTGAAACAACTAATCTTTATTTTAACAAAAGTGCAATTACAGTTCAACTGCCGTATTTATCCCATCGCGGGTTTGATCCTCATATCTGCCTGATCAAGCCCTGTAGGCCTCGCTCAAACTGAGACACTCCAGAAAGTCATGCAGTCCCAAGCGCTCTCCCAGAAGATCGACCCTGGACCTTGTGGCAGTGGACTTTTATATGTCCCGGGACCTCGAGGGGCCGAACCACAGGGGGGTGGTCTCTTAATAATCCAATTACAGATATCGATTAACCCCATACATAAGACATTTCCCTAACCCAATAATACCCAACACAATACATTGTATTCAAACCGGACTTCGCAAGGAAGCCAACTTAGAAACATTTACCCTGATCTGCAAGAAACCCAGACAAGGCTCAATACCTCATCCAATCAACACTCAGCAAAGTTAAACTCTGCAACATTATTTACAATTATTTACAAGGTGTATGTCTGGCTTGCAGCCATCCAATCCATTCTATGCATTTTGCACCTAATTGACTGGGTCTGCAGATGTTCTTACTCTTTTCTTGCAAATTGAATCTTGGAATGATGCTGGAGTGGTGCTCTAGACACACTGGCACCACGCTGCAGCTTGTCCCAGCTCTGCAGAGAGCAATTCCAAATTGACCAAATCTCCCAGCAACCCTGAAGCTTTTACCCCATTTTAGACCTAGCCTCTCCAATTTGGCCAGGATTAACAATGATACCTGGGGCAGTTCAACCATGAACTTATTGATTTGCAGGGCAGGCTTGAGGGGTCGTTTCCCGGGGAAGTGATAATGGGGAACAAAGAAATGGCAGATGAAATGAATATGTTTTTTGTGTCTGTCTTCACAGTGGTAAACACCAGCAATGTGCCTGATATTCAAGAGAGTCAGTGGACAGAGGTTCATGGAATGGCAATTACTAGGACGGTACTTGGGAAGTGAAAAAGTCTTAAGGTGGAGAAATCACCTTGACCTGATGGACTGCACCCCAGGGGACTGAAAGAGGTGGCTTTAGAGATTGTGGAGGCACTAGTGGTAATCTTTCAAGATTCACAAGTCAGAGGTAGTTCCAGAGGATTGGAAAATTGCAAATGTTACTCCACTGTTTAAGAAGGGAGCAAAGCGAAAGAGGGGAAACTATGGGCCCGTCAGCCTGACAAGTAGTTGGTAAGATTTTAGAGTTCATTATAAAGGATATCGAGAGAACTTGGAGAAAAAGGATAAGTGGCGTTTAGGGTCAGGACCCTTCGTCAGACTCATGTGTCCTGGCCTGAAAGGTCACCTATTCTTTTTCTTCCGAGATGCTGCCTAACCATTCTGCGTTCTACCGGCACTCAGTGTCTATCTTTGGTATAAACAAGCACCCGCAGTTCTTTGTTTCTACAAAGTCCCCAGCATGTCAGATTATTGGCGTTTGATTGCAGAAACGTTCAATGCAGATATTGACAGTGTGACAGTACTCACCGAGGCTCCAATTAGTGCTGTGTGCCCGTGCCGATCAGCCACATCTGCACTTACTAAATTGGTTTTGAGCATCTCCTGCACTTTCTCAACGGCACCCTCTCCAGTTGCCATCAGCAGTTGTTCGGAGTTGCACTCAAGCGGTCCTTTGGGGCCAAAGCCCTCGCGGTTCCCTTCTATCACAGCCGCCACGTCCCACGGGAGTTTTGTCTGCGTGTGCCTATGGAGAAAATGCTCCTGTCATTGTGTTCTTGAATTCCACCCTTGGTGGTCAACTCTGAACAAACACGTTGATCTACATAATGACACCCTGCTCCAGCAGTGCCACCCAGTTAATGTCCTTTACCCTCAAAAGCATTCTATAACAAAGCAAAAACAGAGAGCGTTGGAACAGCTACATTGGTGAGGGAGCGTGATCAGGAGATCAAAACGCTCTTTCTGAGTGGGAAAACTGACACTACTACACTGAATGTTTTCTGCTTTTATATGAGAATTCCAGTGCTTTTTGTTTTGTTATAATGAATAAACAGACTTAAATAAACCAAAGAAAAAAAAAACTTTTTACAATACCCATGACTTTCCAGGGATGTTTTCGATCTCTGTTCAAACCAGTGACCAGAGATTGAAACTTTAATCCTTGTGGACAGCAGAACAACTGTGGTGCGTTGGACAACTCCAACTGAGTGGTAATATTTGCACTCATGTTCTGATTCAAGGGAAAAACTTAGAGGAAAAGAAAAATAAAGTATTGTGGTTGCTAAATTTCATCTGATCATTTTAGCTCTTCACTGGAGCAAATGCTTGTACCCTAACTGTCCGAAACCAGTGGCATTAACTCTGAATTTTCAATTTCAGGTAACCAATAACTCCTGTGTGTCCCTCTCCCCAAACCCACCCATCGCCCTATCCTATCCACCAATTGTTAATTCCTTTCCCATACCCTCCCCTCACCCATTTCCATCCCCTCTCAGTTCTATCCATCTCTGATCCACACACTTCTGCACCATATCCCCCTCCCCCATCTGCTTCCCTCTCTCCCAGTGGCACCTTCCTTTTATCAGCTTCTAGCACTTGTGGCCTTTGTGTCGCTGTACGTATCCTCCAGCCTCTCTCTCTCTCTCCACCTCCAGCCCCTCTCTCCAACTTCAGCCTCCTCTCCTCCAATCTGGCTCCATCCCCCATTTAAAAAGATGTTTTCAATGTTTTCAATCATTCTTCACCTTGGTCCACTGACCTAGATTAAGGTTTCCTTCTGGACTTGTTGGCGTATCTAAACTATAGACCCAGCAACATTTTATTGAGGTGCGGTGAAGTTCTTCCCAAGTCCTAGCCAATTATATAATTCAGGTTACATCACTAAAAAAGATTACAGTCGAACTGTGATCTTTTGCTTTCCAACTATATGGAATTCTTGATGGTTTGGCAACTGGCTCATTGGGCCTCAGTTCCCGCACTCCCTCAAGCACCCTGGGCCCACGGTTCCTTTCCCATGCTGTCGATGCTGATCTACAGCAGATTAACGGATGCTGTATCTCTAACCAAGAAAAATCTGCGCTGCGTGAGAACTGGCTCCTAGCTTTTTCACTTTATAGCTATTATAGCTTATTTTTCACTTTATAGCTAAGTTCAAAAGGAATAAAACATTTTAGGCTCTGGAATGCAATTTTATGTACTAAACTACCACATTCCTTCCCCATCACATCCATTTTAAAGAATGGAGAGCGAGTAGAGAAACCGTGAAAATGTGTTTTTAGGATATCATGACTGAGAGGTTACACTTATCTCAACAAGATGGAACACCCATACTTGTAAATAGTAACCTCGTGCGTTACTGATCGGCCATCTTTAAACAAAGAACTTCATTGTACCTAGCACATGTGACAATAAAATATCAATCAATCAAGGAGGACCTGGCTGTGAAATACTGCACATGCAGTAGCAGCACAGCAAGCCCTCAGTGTTACACTGGAGTGAGTGTCTAGATTCTGGCCCCTGTACAGAGGATGGGAGTTCAGGCAGATGGACTATAGTAAAATTGAGGTAATCCAGTACCCCCTGGGTCTTTTGCAGTCAGACTAGCTGATTTTCTGATTATGTAGTATAATTCTGTAGCATTTTGGAATAGATGCCTCTTCTATAAGTAGCCCAACTTTTATTTGTTTCTTTTTACACAGTGTCATAATATATTTTTAGCAAACTTAATGAGTTTAAAGCGTGGAGCCTTGAGGGGACCAGAAACAGAACACAGTGAGTTTCAGCTTGTTGAAACCAGTTGAAACACAGGAGTGATCCGCACCCCACTTGATCTACAAGCCTATCCATGTCCCTGCATCACTGAGCCTGAGCCCGACTATGGGTGTAAATCCTATCTGTACTCTGGACCCTTGGTTCCTGCCACTCAGTCTTCAGACCTCTGCCCACACTCCCGGTGAATGCTGAACCATTAGCAATTCCGTAAATTGAGTGCTGGATTGTCTGAGCTTTAGCCCAAACCCGTTAAGGCAAGAGACTGCCAAAGCACTTCTGCCTATTTATTGCTGGGACAAGCAGCACTGAGAGAGAGCAAACCTGGAAACTTGTCCTCTTGCTGCACTTACGCAATGAGCAAAGTGTGTACATTATACCACATGGAGAGTTAGCCAGCAACCCAATGGCTTATACCTATGTCTATGGATGTGCATCTGCATTTGAACCAGCAAAGGAGTTTTGTTTATAACGATGATTGTCTCTGTCTGGTCCTCAGCTACCAATTCTTCTTCTGGGAAGAAATGTCTGTCACCTTCTCTCCGATAAGAACGAGTGAGGGGCAAGTGATCAGCATTATTGGAATACGTCCCGATTTCTGATGGCAAGGTGTAGCTGTCATCAAATAGGAGCTTCTTGTAGGGGTAAAAGAAGGGATCTTCCATGGGATCAACTCTCCACAAATACTTCTCCTTGTAAGGACTGAATGTGACAACCTGCTTCCCCATGTCAGAATTAAACATTGGGTGGTCCTTCACGGAGAAGGCTCCTGCAACTGCCGTAGAAAGTCTGATGAGATGATTCTGATACCACAGGCCCACATCTTGGCGTCCATTGGGATAGGTGAACACGCCAGGTCCAAACCGTTCATCATCTTTATAAAGGCCCTAAATAAAGAGAAAGACAGGCATTACAAATGCTGCAACATGGAGTATGGAAATACTAATCCAGGTACTAAAGCGGTGCATTGCACTGCCCATGGCATGTTGCAATTTTCATGTTGTTTATCAGAGGTAAGACAAAGAAATTGAATTGCCTTGAGGTCCAACTGTCTACAAGAGCTTCACAATTTTCAGAACCATTTGTTCAGAACACTGCCCGGTCCATCATGGGTACGGAGTCACTGCTTCAAAAAGGCAGCCAGTATCATCAGAGACCCACACCACCCTGGCCTCATTCTCATTTCACTCCTGCCAGCAGGAAGAAGGTATAGGAGCCTAAAAATTGTAATATCCAGGTTCAGGAGCAGCTTCTTCCCAGCAACCATTAGGCTAATATACACTACAACCTCCAAATAAGCTCTGAACTATATAGACATTGGAGGAGGGGGGGAGGGTGTCTTTGCACTATTGTTATTTAGTTGATCTATTTTGAGAGAGTGAGTGAGTGAGTGAGTGAGTGAGTGAGTGAGTGAGTGAGTGAGTGAGTGAGTGAATGAATGAGTGAGTGAATGAGTGAGTGAATGAATGAGTGAGTGTGTTCCTCCTCTGCCACGGAACACTATGGACCACTTCATTCACTACCATGCACTTGTTTTCAAATTGTGTATTTGTGTACGTGCCTTTTTCTTTTCACCATCTTGTCAAATTTATTTTAAATTCTGTACTATTTATGTTTTTGTGTGTTGTCTGCGTATGTGCCTGTGATGCTGCTGTAACACTTCCACGGAACCTGCACCTCACCATAATTGAGCATGTGACAATTTGATTTTAAGGGCTTTGCACTTTCTTTTGTACATACATATTAATGAATACATTTTACATTTGAATTGGTGTATTTAACATACATTGATATAGCAACTCTAATTTGTAAATCACTTATTTAATAAATCAACTGCTCCCAGCACCATGGAATGGGTTTCTAGCCCTCATCCAGTCTAAGCAACTTATTCTCTTCTGATTCTTTTGCATCCAGTTTGCGATTTATTTCCTTGATTCCACATGCTCTGACTTAGTCATGAGCACATTATGGAAGTATTATCAAATGCCCTTTGAAAATCTAAGTGTATCACATTCACTGTATTAACCCTGCCTATTTCCTGTTACTTCTTCAAAGAGCTCACTAAAGTTCCTCAAACACGACCCTCACTTTTGAAATCTATACTGACTACTACTTACAGTATTATATATTTGTTTGCTTAGTGTGATTCAATTTCCCTTCTTGAATAACAATTCCTTATCTTATAACAGCGGCAATGTGAAGCAGATAAGTCTACAGTTCTCTGGAATTCTATCACCTCTTATAAATATACAAGAATTACATTCCTATATATTCCTCTGCCACTATTCATTTTTTTTAACAACTTTTCATATCCCCCTTATATTGCTGATATCCCTGCCGATTACTTTAACCATCCGCAGATTCAATCTCTGTGGATCAAGGATTTATCCTCCACAAGTTTCTGTGATTTATCAAATTATTCCCCCTCTTAAAGATCCCGACTGCACTCCACACAAGACAGCTGTGGTAGAAAGTGATCTGCAACATATTCTTGGTTTCCCAGGTTTGGGTTATTGTCAGGCAGGGGGAATGAAACTCATGTAGTGTAAATGTGTACTTCATAGTCGGCATGGATTCAGTGGGTCAAAGGGCCTGTCTATGTACTGTATCTCTTTATGACCTGCACTTGTCCAGATTAGAAATGGCACAGATTGGATCCAGCAGAGCACAATGGTCGAACTAACATGCGTTTCCTGCTGACCTCCCCCCATTCTACCCACATCCCTGCCTCCAGTTTTACATTTCACTCCTAATTTTGCCTACTTATCTGACACCCTTTTATCCCCTTTTCACCTCTAGCTTTTGTCGTTTACTCCACTTGTCTGGCATTCAACCTCCCCCTCACCTTTTTTCCACTTATCACTTGCCAGGTTTTGTTCTTGCCCCCACCTCTTTTCCAGATTTCTCTCCCTTTCTTCAATCAGTGTGAAGAAGGGTCCCGACCCTAAACGTCATCTATCCATATGCTCCCCAGATGCTGCCTCATCCACTGAATTCATCCAGCTCTTTGTGTTCAAGGTTCCAGCACCTGCAGTTGCATGTGTCTCCACCAATGCCACTGTTCATTCTGCCATTTCCTATCTAATGGGTTAAGTGTTTCCAGCTTAAACACCAAGCAACATCTACTCCCTCCTCATGCATCCAGAGAATCTGTGCAGAACCCGTCAAACTGACGCTGCTGCACCACTCCCTTCACTGCACAGGGATATGGAATGCACTCAATTTTGTATAATACAGCATCCCTGACTTGCATGTATATGTTTGTGGTTTAATCACTGTTGAATCAAGTTCCAAATTCAATAAGAGCAGAGCAGTTCCAGAAACTAAACCCGCACCTCTCAGATAAATGAAAACAAACTTTGCCACAAATCCAGGTCTCACATTGAATGGTCACTTCCAGAGAATGACACACACCTACTCGCATGAGTATTTCATACTGCTTTCCACCTCTAATTTGTTAAAGTTATTGAGTACCTGGAACATGGAGCCATCCTTCATCTCTAAAGTGCCGTATCCATCTTTTCGATCTAGGTAAAATGCTCCTGTGAATTTGGTCCCATCTGGCCAAACGTAGCAGCCTTGTCCATGCCGATGATCTTTGTAGAACTGTCCCTCATAAAACTGCAATCATAAAGTACCCAGAAGCTTCAGAAGTGGTGGTGCCAAGAGGAAGGGGAAAGGGAAAGGGAGCGTTTGATTTCGCTGTTTGGGGAGGTGGTGGTCGACGGGGGCAAGGAATGCTGGTAAATGCCATGAGTAGAGGCAATGCTACGCTTTTGGACTTCAGATTAAAAACCCGATTCCCATGTCAATTCAAACTCAACAATACCGTGCCAGTCAGAATCCTTTTAACATGGCAGAGATATCAAAAACAGTTAGTAGCTTTGCAGTGATATGTTAGAGTTTCAAAAGGATCTGAGGGTTATTTTTTTATTACATGGAGCAGTTGATATGTGGCACATGCTACCAGAGGAAGTGGTGGTATCTGATACAATCATTATATTTAATGGGCATTTGACAGATATCTCAACGGCAAGCCTTAAAAGATTAGCGGTCCCAATGTAGGTAAATGGGATTAGGCAATGTAGGCAAGTGTAGAAGGGCCAAAAGATTGGCATGGACTTGGTGGGCATCTGTCCAGTGTGATTATATGATTATAATATTGCAAAATCTCCACACACACACCAAATGCATAGGGACATTGCTTAGTGATGCCTATCCTGTGCCGATTTGCTTCAGTCCACTCAGACCTCCACTCTGAACATTCACAGGCCCGTAGTCCGTATGGGTTTTAAAGGAGAAATCCAGTTGGGTTGCGCACTGTTGTGTAGTCCCCAGCCCTCCCACCAATGTATACTACATGCTAGAAACCCACTACAGGTATATGTTTTTGCTGAGTTGCCCAGGTTTCAGTGTGGGAGGGGTGCTCGATGTTGGGAGAGTGAGGGAGACCTGGAATCATCATTGAGGGCTTGTCACAGGGAGAAATCTTGGGGCTGGGGAGAGATGTGCAGCCAGACAGAGAGGGGGAAACAGCAGGTTCCATCCCATCCAACAGTGCCACAGAATCCTGGCGGACCGTCCACATGGTCCCAGTCTCCAGCAATGTCCCACACTCACCATGCTGGCCAGGATGCAGCCTGAAACCCAGATCACAGCGCTAAGTGGCGATGACACACACTCTGGTCTGTCCAACACCAGTCCTCAAAGGTAGTCATTGCACATTGCCCCATTGAGCCATGCAGGTATATGATCACTTTAGCTACTTCATTGCTGCAGGAGCACCAGTGATGGGCTGAGCCCTCAACCTCAAGCAGTAGCAGGATGGATGGATGGATGGTGGTTCACACTCGGGCCCCGGTCCAGCAGCACTGTCAATAATCCATCCCTCTGTATATACAGCTCTAATGACCACTGCTAACATTGGTACCACCAACACCTTCAGGACTGGAAACATGTCCCGAATGCTACTAGTGCCATGGTTGGAAGGTGCACACCAGTGGGCACAAATGATGGGACATTGCCTTAACTACCTTTCATAGTCACCAGGTGTGACTTAGGGTGTGAAGGACCCTCCCTGTCAGATCCCTCATGCCAAGAGCCAAGAGTCCCATTTCACCTTGTTCTCCACATTGCTCTGCTCCAAGATTCCCAGGGTGGATACGTCAAATACCAGAGGGCATAACTTTAAGGTCAGAGGAGGAAAGTGGAAAGGAGATTATGGTGAGCAAGTTTTTCTGTGTAGAGAGTGGTAGATGCCTGGAATGTGATGCCAAGGATGGTAGTGGAAATGGATACAATATGTTGTTTAAGAGGCTTTTAGATAGACACGGTGGATATGCAGGGAATAGAGGGATATAGATCACACGAAGGCAGAAGGGATGTGATTCAGTTGGCATCATGTTTGACACAGACATTGTGGCCTGTTCATGCTGTGCCGTTCCATATTCTAACGAGCTCACGTTTCCAAGAAGTATCAGAGAGGGATGCAGTGTACTTGATTGAGATTTGTCACATGGGCTCTGTAATCCCAGGGACAGACACTGTGAAAAAACATCAACTACTGCTGGAAGATCATCAACTTGATGAGCTTCTTGGTCTGTCCAAAACTTGTTCTCCCACTGTCCACACAACTGGTAGATTTCATAGACCCGGATTCCATTGCGAGAGGATCAAAGTACAAGGCACTCTCACCATTGAACTAAGGGAATGGAACACAAAAAGAGCCTCAGACTACTGCTCAAAAATTGCATCCACATGAAAATTGGCTTGAAGCTCTTGCAAGTCATAATTAAATATGCAAAACTTTAATAATCCCACATCTGATTTTTTTTTTTTAGAAAACCTTATGGGCCTCCACCTGGCTCACTAGTTGATCTGTAATGTGAGCAATGGGTCCAGAGTGCAAAAAGGACGTACACCCAGAGGAGGGGTTCAGATTGAAGCTCTGGTTGGGATCCAAAACTGCAGGTGCCAGCCAGGAACCTAGTCGTGTTTTTGGTGGGACCAATGCTAGCGGTGGTCATTAAGGCACTGTATACAGAGATATTTATGGAGTATTATATACGGCAATCTTTAAACTCACTGGGTTCACTAGAAATTTTACCACACTTCTCTGTAACGTGTGAGAAAGTGAAATAAAAATAAATCAGGTACGAATGGGGAGTAACATTCAATCCGCCGTAACTGCAGCACAACAATCTGACTGAGAGCCACACACCTGAAATGTGAAACGTTTCTCTACACAAGTTCTGCCAATAGTGCTGAGCAAAGATTGGTGCTGAGTGCTTCCAGTATTCTCGTTTTATTTGTGCCGAATGTGCGGGATTATCTGAGTTTTACGTTAGAATTATGTGGCCAACGTTGAGACCAGCAACATATGAAGGCACTGCATAGTTTGGGGTGGCAGGAAAAGTAGGATTGCAGTTTTGTGTGGGGGATACACTTAATACATTTTCCAATTTTATGCATGAAATACTTTCCTCCATCTTGCTGTGTGCACTGGGTACATACCTCCTGGCTGCTCCACTCAAATCTCCCTTCACCATGCTTCAAATTCCCTTGGAACTCACCCTGGTACCTCCAGCCGTCCGGCCACATCTGCAGCCCGACGTCGGGCGGTGGCCAGACCTCCAGACCGCTCGGGACCACCGACACCAGCGGGCGATCGGGGCTGGTGGATGAGGAGCCGTGGTCGGGGCCGGGGCTACCAGACTTGCCCGGTGTGCCGGGGCTACCACCGGGGCCAGACTTGCCCGGGGTGCCGGGGCTACCACCGGGGCCAGACTTGCCCGGGGTGCCTGGGCTGCCACCGGGGCCAGACTTGCCCGGGGTGCCTGGGCTGCCACCGGGGCCAGACTTGCCCGGGGTGCCTGGGCTGCCACCGGGGCCAGACTTGCCCGGGGTGCCGGGGCTGCCACCGGGGCCAGACTTGCCCGGGGTGCCGGGGCTGCCACCGGGGCCAGACTGCCCGGGGTGCCGGGGCTGCCGGCGGTGCCCGGGTTTGCGGGGTCCGGAGCAGCCATGTACACAGGGCGGGCAGGCGGGAGTGCGTGACCCGGCGTCCAGCCGGCTGATTTGCTGCTCCAGTTGCATCAAACAAATACACCGTTGCCCGGGCAACGGACGCGGTGTCGGTGTGGGACCGCCGAGATTCCGCAATCCACCGATCTGCAATCCTGGGATACCGCAATCCACCGATCCACAATCCTGGGATCCTATGGTCGTGAATATCCCGCAAACCACCGATCTTGCACTTCAACATTTCCCTTAAATCGACTGATTCTGCACTAATGGGGACCCGTTAATCCATGAAATCTACACTCATGGGGATCCTGTACACCATGGAATACAATTCGTGGAAACTGATGAAGTGTGGATACTGCCCTCCTGTGAATCCCACAATCCCAGTATCCAGCATATTCCATTGATCCCACAATCCACAAATCTCGTTTTACAGCCCTTGGGACCCCACAATCCAGGGTATTTAGTAATCCCCAAATCCGGCAATCCCAGGGATTCTGTAGACCTAGAGATCCCATAATTTTGCAATCCCATTATTTCTATAATTCTAGGGAGCACACAATCTAAGAAACCCAGCTATTATATGTATCCCACACACAAAACTGCAATCCCACTGTTCCTGCCATCCCGGTGGTACAGTTATCATAAGGATACAGCTTTCCTGCAATTTGAGGATCTGCAGAATCCAGCTGTTTGGGAATGTGGAGCTTATCCGGGGATTCCAGAAACTCACAAATCCAGTTATTTTGGAACTAAAAAAACCAAAACGATGTTCCTGACAATCCCTCTATCAGAAGGTACACAAAAATGCTGGAGAAACTCAGCGGGGGCAGCAGCATCTATGGAGCAAAGGAAATAGGCAACGTAAACTACACTGCAAGGGCCAGGAAGCGACCGGGTACGATCATCTCTGACCCCTTTCACCCTGGCCACAAACTCTTTGAATCACTTCCCTCTGGAAGGCGACTCCGGACTGTCAAAGCTGCCACAGCCAGACATAAAAACAGCTTTTTTTTTTTTTTTCCACGAGTAGCAGCTCTACTCAATATATAAAAATCTGTAGCCTCCTTTTGCTCTGGTATTTTATTTAATTCACATGTTTAATCGATAATGTTATATTATTAATGTTTAATGTTTTATGTATCATTCTTAATTGTCACTGTAATGTCATGTTGTCACTTGCGAGCAGAGCACCAAGACAAATTCCTTGTATGTGAATATACTTGGCCAATAAACTTATTCATGGGTTTTCATTACATCTCAATTAAATCTTCTGTCTCCGTCCTCAGTTTCAACAGAGTTTATGCAAACTTTCTTCACAGCTGATTTTAAGGCAACCTTCTCTGTACCCTGTCCAGTGCACATACAATGTTCCTGTGATTTTGCACCTTACGGTGTATGAAAGCTAAGACATAACTGGTCAAAGAGTCATATAGCGCAGAAAGGCCCCCTGGGCCTATTAAATCTACACCAATGATCAAGCTCTCATTTGCACTAATTACATTTAATTATACCCACCTTACAATCAATCCACCCACCTGGAAGTTTCCACACACCGAGTTTGTACTGACTCCCATTTATTCTAATCCTACAGAAATGTTCAATTTATTTATTCTCCCCATATTGCCCTCCATATCCCCAGATTCTACCACTCACCTATGTGCAAGGAGTTACAGCAGCCAATTAACCGACCAATCCACGCAATTTTGGGATATGGGAGGAAACTAGAGCACCCGGAGGAAACTCACATGGTCACAGGGACAATGTTTAATCTCCACGAGGACAGCACCCAAGGTTAGGATTGTCCTTAGATACCTGGGCCTATGAGGCAATGGCTTTACAAATTGCTCTGCTGTGCCATATAACCTCCATGAATATAATCTCAATTGAATACTTGACTCATAAAGGAAAATATCCCACTGGCCTTTTTAATCATTTTATCGGCCTTTAATGATCTGTGTGCACATAGTCCTATGCTCCTCCACATTGTGGAAGCTTACAGTCTTTTTCCCAGAACTAGAGGGCATGGGTTTAAAGGGAGAATGGAAAATGTAAAAGACCCGAGTCTATGTACACAGACGGTGTTGTGTACATAGAATGAGCTACTGGAAGAAGGTAAAAATGGATACAATCTGATGTTTAAAAAGATATTTAGATAGCTACATGGATGAGAAAGATGTGGAGGGATATGGGCCAAATGAATGCAAATGGCTCAGCTCAGCTACAAAACCTAATCAGCATGAACGATTTAGGCCATGCTTCCATTTTGCATGATTCTATGTCTCTATGACCATACCAAATATTTCCACATTGTATATTCCCTTGTCTTCAAGCCCTCACCAATGTATCACTTCACACTACTCTGGATTAATGTCCATTTGCTGTTTGCTCAGCCTGACGATGAGCCTTGACCTGACATATTGTGTGTCCATTTCCCTCCACAGATGTTGCCTGACTTTCGGAAATCCTCCAGCAGTTTATTTTTCTTTTCCCCATTGGCTATTTTCCCACACAGCTGGCGATATCTCTCCCCTTCTGTGGTTTAAATCTTTCTTCCGCTCAAGCACATAGCTGTCTTTGTATTATTTTTTTATCATGCCTCCTACATTTAGATCTCAGCTATTAACATAAAATACTATAAAAAACAAGTTACCCACCTCTCACAGCCATGTGTGACCTTTGAAAAGCCCTGTCAAAATCCATGTGGATTACAGCAAGTATGCAGTTTGTTGAATACTAAACAGGAAAAGGAATCTTGGCTGATATTAAAGCAGTTTTGGTGAAGAATCCCAGATTTAGTGAAGAAACAAACCTTTTAGTTTAATTTTGTTTGGAATTTGGAGATACAGTGCGGAAACAGGCTCTTCGGCCCGTGCTGACCAGTGATCCCTGCACACTAACACTATCCTACGCACACCCTGGGGACAATTTACAATTTTATCAAGCCAATTAACCTACAAACCTGTACGTCAATGCAGTGCCACCCAGAGAAAACACATGCAGGTTACGGGGAAAAGGTACAAACTCCAGACAGACAGTACCCGTAGTCAGGATCAAACCCGGGTCCCTACCGCTGTAAGGCAGCAACTCTATCGCTGCGCCACTGTGCCGCCCTTAATGGTCACCACTCTCGCAGGAAACTTATCAATATGTTGAAAATTTTGCGGCAGTTGCCTGTAGTCACCTAAAAGATTACCTGTGGGAAAGGCCCATAACTGGTTCTCTTTTCACAGATATATTCTGACCTGCTGAGTATTTCCAGCATTTTCTATTTTTATTTCAGATTTCCAATCTGTGTTTTTTGGTTTCTCTATGATATACCTCCTAACAATTTTATAATAACTGAAGATGGATGCCCTAAATTGGAATAGGAAGAGTTAATGAAGGTGGACTTAAAATTCCAATGGTGCTGAAGATGAAAATGTTTTATTGAGCACAATATAGTTGCGAGAACCGGTTTCAAGGCTATGTGTTGGCTGATAAGATAGCAAGCACAAAGCTGAAGTGACAACAGAGCACCATCTGCACACATAAAGGTATGGCAGTTCGTAGAAAGTCTGGGGCACAAAGGGGATTGCAAGTAGAAAAACAGTTGTCTTGCTGGTGGCTGTGAAACAACAGGGTATATATAACAGGAGAAAACATGCATCCACCTAGCAGTTACTTGAATCCTCCCCAGAAGAACCTTAGCTTGGCGTGTTTCCTGAGCTGGTGACAGTGCACTTGTAGTCACACAAATCAACCACAACAAGGCAGAATGTACTGAGATGTCCTGCTTCTTGAACAACAGCCTCAATATATATCATGTTTATACCATTGTAAAAATCTTCCAAAGCATTCCACAGAACAGTTAACAAACAAATTATTGTGTTCTTCATATTTCCCTGTGGTGTGTGGCCAGCTTGACTTTCCTGTCCCTGGATTTGTCTGACAAAGCACTGCCATTGTTTTGATGCACACAAAATCTGTGTGTGGCCTTCCACAGGCCTCCTGACTTTAGAACACCCGTACATATGTGTAAGATCCCCTAATATTATTAAGCTTAAAAGTCCAACATACAAACATATGTTCATTTCTATGAACAGCAGAACCTGCGTTCCTCTCCATCTCCACTTTTAGTGTGTGTTCTTTTGTATTAATTTTATGTGCTTTTGATGCCGGTCATTGCAGTATTATGGGGGTATTGTCACTTCATCTGTGTTTTTTGTGTATTTTCCAACCTATGGATAAAATTGACTGCTAGGCTCCAATAATGGAATCTGTTTTTTACCAAGAATGTCCTGTACTTATTTGCATTGTGGATGAAGAGTGGAATAAACAAGGTGGACATGTTTTATCAGTTCTGAATGTGTCCTAATAATTAATTCATTGAATTTTGGGCATTACATGCAATTAAAAAAAAAAACAGACACATTCAAAACTGGTAACAAAGACGTACAGGATTAAAAAATACATAAAATGCTGGATTAACAGCGGGTCAGGCAGCATCTCGGAGAACATTGATAAGTGACTTTTCAGGTTGGGAACTTTTTTTAGACAAAGAGTTGTGGATGGAATGATCACTGCAGAAATTGGAAAGGGGTGGGGATGGGAAAATATGACTGGTGGTTGGATCACATTGAAAATAACAGAAATTATGTCTTGGATGCGAAGGCTGGTGGGTTGCAAGGTAATGACAAGAGGACAATTAAACACTAAATTCTTTCCATTTGGCCTATAAATTGATGTAAATTAGATTTAAAAATCATGTTTTATTGTGAATTATTTGTGAATATTATTTGGACACTTAGGCTATTTAAAACAATTTCTCATTGTTTTGTCTGTGGGGGGGGGGGGGGGGGGGGGGGAGAGATAGCTGAACTACAGGATACAGAGGAGATAAGGATGAGGGATCCATCTATGACAGCTGGGGTGAAACCACATTTACTGTATGAAGAGGACATATCATAATCACATGCCTGAGAGTGAAGCTTTGTTTTGGCAAGGTAGCTTGGTCATAAAAGAGGCACATTGTTTTTTTAAATTCTACTTTTGGTCCTTTTATTCTGCTAAATGTAGTGGGCATGATTTGGGTGGCTAAAAGGCACAGTTAATAGAACTACAGTTTAGATTTTGGTGATACAGCTTGAAAACAGGCCCTTCGGCCCACCAACCAGTGATCATCCCGTGCATTAACCTGTGATACACACAAAGAACAATTTACAATTAACCCATAAACCTGTATGTGTTTGGAGTGTGGGAGGAAACTGGAGCACCCAGAGGTCACATGGAGAACATACAAACTCCGTACAGACAGCACCTGGGTCTCTGGTGCTGTAAAGCAGCAGCTCTACAGCAACACCACTGTGCAGCCCTAAATGACTCAGGACAATCCTGCTGTTTGCACGGAGTTTGCATGTTCCCACATGTCATCAGCCATGGTGACCACCTTATCTATTAATCCCAAGTGCTATCAAATAAAATGAGAATGAATGTGGAACTGCACAGTATGTGACCAAATATTCTCATATCATGAAGAGCAAAAGATGTTTTGCATAGGTAAGCAGTGTAAAAACTATAGGATCACGACCATCCAAAACCCTCAGTAATAATGGTTGGCTACAAATTAGGAATTAGAAATCAGAGGCAGGCACATTGTCAGCGAATTTATAAAACGCTGAGGGACCTGTCATGGCACTGCATATGTGCCGTGCATTTTTATGACAAGTTTGCAGTTTAATCAATAAGTGAATTCAATCAATGCCATTAAGCACGCAGTTTCACATTTGATCTTGCATGCAAAACGACACCATCTCTGAAAATTACACCGAGGAATGCTAAAGAATTTTATCCATTGCAAGGAAAACTATGATAGCTGTTTACCATCTTGGAGGTACATTGAAGGTTGCAATTGTGAAGTAGAGCCCAAGACATTTTACAATAATCCCAGAATAATACCAGCATGTCCTAGTTTTTGGTGGCGCTTGGTTTTCTGTGCTATTTGATGTAAGTCCTATTGAAACCTTTTTGTTTCAGAATAAATGTTGTGGTGAACCAGTATGTTTAAAGAGAGTGCAGGAAACAGGGATCCTTAAGTTGTAAAAGAGTACAGGAACCAGGTCCCTGGTGAGTGGTGAGGGAGCTCAGGAACTGAGGCTCTGATGAGTTGAAAGAGTGTACAGTAAACATCACTTGGTGAATGAGATACCACACCCATTGTGATTTCCAAATTGTTGGATAGTGGACTATTCTAGTGGGAATTTGTTTCCAATATGGAAGTGAAAAAACAGAGGAGCCAGAAATAAAACACAAAGTGCTGGAGTAACTCAATTGTTCAGGCAGCATCTCTGGAGGACATGGATATGCACCATTTTGGCTTCAGACTAATTGTGGTAGGGGGTGTGAAAGCTGAAAGAGATGCGGGGGCAAGAAAAAGCCAGGCAAGTGATAGGTGGATACAAGTGAGGGGGTTTGATTGGCAGATGGGTGGACAAAAGCCAGAGATGAAAAGGAGGCAAAAGACAATGAGATAAGAGAAGAGGTGCGAGTTGTGATGCAGCAAGATGGGATGTTGGTGGAAAGGGATGCATAAAGAGGAAATGGGGGTGGGGTGGGGGATAGTGGAAGAACCAGGGGCACAATATAACATTTCTTGATTATTATATTGATTTGTTTGTCTTGCATTTTCAGGCATCTTATGCTGCTGCAGGTAAGAATTTAATTGTTCTATTGTTGGTTTATATGACAATTAAACACACATGACTCTCTTGCCTCTTCTTCACCCTAGATCCATATATTAGCTACCATCCTCACAACGTTTAGCTTCTGTGGAATAATAAGGCCATTCCAGTTCAGATTTTAGTCACTACTTATCCCAGGAAGTTGACAGGCTTGATAGTGGTACGCATGGTGATTTATACTTAAAAAAAGACGAGTCTATAAATTTTGTCAGAGTCTAGTTGTCGCCCTTATATTATACAGTGCCGCAGCTGTTGTAGTGGTACATGACATTCATATCTGCTAATACATTACACTCTGGCTTTCAGGTATGCCCCATTAGTACAGATCACCAATGTATTTCCTGGAAAACAATGACAACGTTTCTAAAAATACTTTCCCTAGACAATCAATAATGTCGGGCGTGAAACGAGGCAGCTTATACTTGGAGCATTAATCAGTCAAAGGAAGGAAGATTTCTTTCATCTCTCTGCAAACTCAGCTCCCCTTGATCTGAACTCACCAATCTTTTTTATGGGGATCAATATTGGAATCAATCAAATGTTCGATGAATTTAACTAGCAGATAAAGTCATAGAATCATAGAGTCATACAGCACGGAAACAGGCCCTTCAGCCCAACTCATCCATGCCGGCCAAATTCCCCATCTAAGCTAGCCCCATTTGCCAGTGTTAGTCTGCATTTGTCCATATAGCCCATATCCCTCTAAACATCCTCTATCCATTTACCTGTGCAACTGTCTTTTAAATGCATTTAAATGTGTCTTTTAAATGATGTTGTGAATAGCATGACTACCAGAGGTGGACATCACTATCAAAACATTGGGGGGGGGGGCACAATTTCTTGGTGGCAGCGCGCACACACCCACGCAAGACTTTGGCCGTGGACCCTGTGGACGATAACATCGGGAGCTGATCTGGTTGGTGACCAGCTCCGAACTCCAGCAACATCAGCTTAGTCCGCCCCGAATTGGGGTGCTTGAATCGGCCTGTTTGCGGGGCCTTTAATCGCCTGGTGCGGCTTAAAATCAGCCGCGGGATTTTCCATTGCCCGGCAGGGGTTTCAACATCGGGAGCCTCGATCACCTCGATGCAGCAGTTTGACTGGCTGACTGCGGGGGCGATGGAAGATCCTGTGGCCAATTTTAAGCCGCGCCAGGCGATGAAAGGCCCTACGAACAGGCCAATTCAGCCCTTAGAAAGCATCTGATACCTGCTTGAATCTTTCCAAATCTACAATGTGATAAATAACACTTAAACAAATAAAACTGAAGCAAATAACGTGATTGACCGTGTATGAGGGACTAAAGGGTCTGTCCCACGGGCATGCAAAAGGATTTGAGTATAGGAGCAGGGAGGTTCTACTGCAGTTGTACAGGGTCTTGGTGAGACCACACCTGGAGTATTGCGTACAGTTTTGGTCTCCAAATCTGAGGAAGGACATTATTGCCATAGAGGGAGTGCAGAGACGGTTCACCAGACTGATTCCTGGGATGTCAGGACTGTCTTATGAAGAAAGACTGGATAGACTGGTTTATACTCTCTAGAATGTAGGCGATTGCGAGGGGTTCTTATAGAAACTTACAAAATTCTTAAGGGATTGGACAGGCTAGATGCAGGAAGATTGTTCCCGATGTTAGGGAAGTCCAGGACAAGGGGTCACAGCTTAAGGATAAGGGGGAAATCCTTTAAAAAAAATTTCACACAGAGAGTGGTGAATCTCTGGAACTCTCTGCCACAGAGGGTAGTTGAGGCCAGTTCATTGGCTATATTTAAGAGGGAGTTAGATGTGGCCCTTGTGGCTAAGGGGATCAGAGGGTATGGAGAGAAGGCAGGTACGGGATACTGAGTTAGATGATCAGCCATGATCATATTGAATGGCGGTGCAGGCTCGAAGGGCCGAATGGCCTACTCCTGCACCTAATTTCTATGTTTCTATGTTTCTATGCAGCAAGAGCGACCTAAAGGACCTGTCCCAAGAGCATGTGGCAAGCGCGACCAAACCAGAAGCGGGGGCCGCAAAGGGTCGAGTTTTGAAGTTCACGGTCAGTTCGCGCGCGCGTGGTGCCCCTCGCGCTGTCGGGACCAGCCGTTGCTGCGCACAATTCAGTCAGTTTTACGGAGCCCCCTCGCGATCGGGACCAGTGGGATTCCATATGGCTCCACCCCGAAGTGAGGCCCGTGACGGCGTTTGGCTCAAGCGAACACTTTAGGTCGTGCTTGCCGCATGGAGTCGCATGGGTCGCGCTTGCCACATGGAGTCGCATGCTCGTGGGACAGGCCCTATACCTGCAAGCCAGCCAGGTAACTCTTGTGCCTGCAGTCGGGATTTAATAGGTCTCTGGCACTGAAAGCGCTGTAAAGCAGCAACTCTGCCGCTGCTCCACCGTTCCGCCCTGCGGGCTACAGTAAAATCATCGGGTTCTGCTCATTGAAGTTCATGAAACCACATCACTTACCCATCAATGTTTGGATCCCTTTCATTGAGGGACTACCCTGCCTGGATCAGAGGATTTCAGCTACAACGAGAAGATGGATAAACTTGGCTTGTTTTCTCTGGGATGTTGGAGGTTGACGAGAGACTTCATAGAAGTGTATAAAATTATGAGAGACATAGATAGGGTAGACAGTCAGAACCTTTTTATCAGCAAGTTTCTTTACACAGAGAATGGTGGGGGCCTGGAATGCATTTTCAGGAATGATGGAGGAGGCAGATACGATAGTGGCATTTAAGAGGGTTTCGGATAGGCACATGGAAGTGCAAGGAATAGAGGGATATGGATCATGTACAGGCAGATGAGATCAGTTTAACTTGGCATCATGTTTGGCACAAACATTGCGGGCTGATGGGCTCTTTCCTTTACTGTACTGTTCTAATTTAGTAATTGGTGGAAGAGATGGTTAACTAAAAAAACGTCAATTTTCAAAGATCCAGATATTTTCTTTAATTTAGATATCAGCTCTTGGTAAGTTTAAAAAATATATACAGATCAGATGAAAGGTCACAAACTCTGTATCTCTCTCCACGGATGCTGCCTGTGTAAATCAAGCATTTTTCCCCCCGGTTATTGTAGATTTGCTACATCTGCAGTATCTTGATTTCTTTAAACAAGAATGACTGCACAAAAATCATTGATTAATATTGCAGAAAATAATTAGTGCCAGGAAATGGCTTTGCTACCTAACGTCAGCGCATTGAGTAACAGTTCCCTCAGGACTAGTCCCACTCAAGGTATTGTGCATGGTGTGAGAGAAGGGATTTATAAAGAGGATGTCCATTCTCTTAAGAGAATGTATTTTAGATTGGAAAGGAAAGTGGAGACAATGAAGTGAGTCAGCGTACCCAGCTATTCTTCAGCAAGGCCGAACTGGAAAAGGAGAATCATTATTTTCAGTGAGAGCTTCTTGTCTGAGAGAGGAGGATCTTGCACAATGAGACCACCTCACCATGTAATGGAGTCAGAATCATCTAGCTGTACAGAATGGAAATGGAGGAGGCCCACCTCCTCCATGCCGATCAAGTTGTCTACCTAGACTAGTCTTACTTGTCTGTGCCTGGCCCATGTCCCTCCAAGCCTTTCCTCTCCATGTATCTGTCTGAGTGTCTTTTAAATACTATACCTGACAGCTCTCCTCTGCCAGCTCTTTCCAGATAGGTACCACCATCAGTGTGAAAACATTGCTCATCAAGTTCCTTTTAAATCTTTTCCCTCTCAATTTAAACCCATGCCCAATAGTTCTAGACTGTCCTAACCTGGGATAATAACTGTGGCTATTCACCGTATCCATGCCCCATGACGAGGTAGACACAAAATGTTGGAGTAACTCAACGAGACAGGCAGCATCTCTGGAGAGAAGGAATGGGTGACGTTTCAGGTCGAGACCTTTCTTCAGATTGAAAGCCATGGAAAAGGGAAATTAGAGATATTGATGATGATATAGAGAGATGTAGAACAAATGAATGAAAGGTATGCAAAAAAGTAACAATGATAAAGGAAACAGGGCATTGTTAGCTGTTTGCTAGGTGAGAACAAAAAGTGGTGTGACTTTGGTGGGGGAGGGATGGAAGAGGGAATGCAGGGGTTACTTGGTTAGAAAAATCAATATTCATACACCTGGGTTGTAAGCTTCCCAAGCAAATTATGAGCTGATGTTCCGCCAATTTGTATTTAGCCTCACTCTGACAATGGAGGGACAGAACAGTCAGTGTGGGAATGGGAAGGGGAATTAAAGTGTTTGGCAACCGGGAGATCAGGTCGGTCCAGGCGGGCTGAGTGAAGGTGTTCAGCAAAACGATCAGCCAGTCTACGTTTGGTCTTGCCGATGTATATAGGTAACCTGAATGCACCAAGAACATGCTGCAAGAGACAGGGTCTCGATCTACTAAGGGTTATATGGTACTACTGAGGTTGCACTATATACTTTGGCTTGGACTATCACAGTCTTGTTTATTTACTGGAAATTATCATTCATTTGTTGTGTTGTCTTTAATGTGGCTGCAAAGCCTCAGCAAGAAGGAATGGGGCATTATTAGGGTCCAGTGCATATGACAATTAAACACTCTGTACTCTTGACCTGCCACTTTGACCGTCTACGTATTTCCCTCCACAGATGCTGTCTGATGCACCAAGTTCCATCTGGTCTTTATCTCTGCACGGTGAGTGTATTGGTTGGGTCTCCACATCACTGCAGTGTGAAGTGCGAAGAAACTCGCCAAGACCCTGGAGCTCCAAATGTCATCATTATTTAATACAGTGGCTCCTGGAGACAGTTTTGAGAGTTACAGTATCTCTCTTTGTGGTCGGCACCACACTTTAGGATTTTTAGGATTGTAATGACTCTATCTGTTCTGAATTGCGGTCTGTGTACAAATCCTTAACATCTATGGGTTTATTTTTGTTGTTTTTCCCTAATATTTCATTTTATTCTGTGAATCAATTTTTGTCTTAATTTTGGGCGGTGAGACTATGGAATTCATTGCCACGGACAGCTGTGGAGGTCAAGTCATTGGGTATCTTAAAGGCGCATATTGGCAGTTTCTTGATTAGTAAGGGTGTCAGGGGATTTGTGGAGAATGCAGGTGAATGGGATTCAGTGGGAAAGATAGATCAGCCATGATTGAATGGCAGATGGGCCGAATGGCCTAATTCTGATGCTGGAACTTAACTTGTGAGAACTTATTTTAAATTTAATTTTGGGTGCATCCATATACAATGTTGTACCCCAGAGAGCAGTCAGCCACCTGCCACTGACCGAGAGGTAACAACCTTACAGCACCAACTACATTTTAACAAATGATGCCACATACACTTCAGTTATAGAATCATTGCAATGTTATGGGAGTTCTCTTCAATTGGAAATGTATTTTAGATTAAATATTGAACCAACATCCCATCTGCTCTCTCAGTAAGTGAGCCTGGGGATGATTTTGAAGAAGAATTTGGAGTTTTCTTAAGGTCCTATTCGATAATTATCTCTTAACCATTGTCAATAAAACAGATTATCTGTTTATGATTGCATTACTGCTTGAGGGAGATAGATGGTCAAGTCAGCTCCAACATTTCCTTGCATTAATATTGACTATTTCTAAGATATTTCATTGGTTTCAAACAATATGGTGTCCTGAGGCTGTAAAATGTATAATATAAATGCTCATCCTTGTGTCACCTACCTTACTAATCAGATTTCCCTGCCCCTCTACCCATACATTTTAGCTATGGGATCCCCTCCCCCATCAAGTTTCATCTCCTTTAATGTTTCCCATTATCATCTTCCTTACTTATCAGATCCCAGCACTTGTTCTTGCTTATTCTTGTTCTTGCTTATCACCCTCCAGCCGCTATTTCCAACATTACTCTCCTCTCACTCACCTGTCTCCATCTGCCTTTTTTTACCCTGCTTTGTTTCCATCTATCAGCCACCTGCCTCTGTCTCCTAATTCCACACATGCCTACACCATCTGTTTCATTCTATTCATCAGCCCTCGTTGGTCCACCAATCACCCATCGGGCCTATCTCACCCCTACCATCTTTACTCTTTATTATTGTCCTTCCGCTTAAGAGATACAATGAAGAAATAGGCCTTTCAGCCCACCGTCCGTGCCAACCAGCAATCACCCCGTACACATACACTATCCTATGCACCACTATCCCAGTTTCCTTGCCATTTAAATAGTATTTTAACAATTCTAGCTGTATTTGTTGGAATTCAAGCTTCTTAATAGTCCTTGTACTCATGGTAAAGACAGGAAGGACTGCCTGGGATTTTATAGACAGGAAGGGTGGCAGGGAATGGTGACATGAAAGATAAAATACGAGAGACTTATGGATGTGGAAAGTGAGAAACCCTTCCTCCTAATAGAGAAGTCTAAAATCAGAGGACATTGGTTTATAGATAACACAAGAAGTATGGGGGTTAGAGGGAACCCGAAGAACATTTGTTTTACTCAGTGAATGGTTGCAATTTGTAACACACTGCCTGAGAGATGGTGGAAGCAGAGACTTTCATAAGAATAACAAGGTATCTAGATCAGTCGAATTACCAGGCATAGAAGGCTACATACCGGGTGTTGTTAAACGGGAATATATAGAATGGAAGCTGAATGGTCGGCATGGACATGTGGGCGAAAGGGCCTGATTCTGTGCTCTGTGACTATAGAACCCTTTTTTAAATTTCTGTCCTTGACGGGATGCGTGGATAATATGCTCCTGGAGTTCCCCAGTACTGCTCAAAGAAAAGTGAAAAGGAGGGCTTTGCAACATTTAACCAAACTTGAGAGGCCATTCGATAGAGTACTGTCACTAAGACCAATCACACAGACTGATGCTCTCATTACTCTTTAATCAGTTCCAAAGCCTTTACATCCAAGAACGGCAAATGATATTTACATCTGTCTGGCTGATTTTTCAATAGCTCACGCATTCCAGGTAATAGCAATAACTATTTGATCTTTGTCTGATTAGAATAATAAATTAGATAAATATTATTTGATAGAGGTCTATAGTTTGCTGAGTAATGATTTGGAAGATTAAAGGATCATAAAACGTTTAGAGCCAATGAGAAACTTACAGATAACTTAAACACAAATGTTTACTTGAGTTAAAAGAGAAGTTTGCTGTACTTGGTTTGATTAAAAAATTAGGATCTAATGCAGTAATAATTATTTAATAAAGAATAGAAGCAACATATTAACTATTAAAGTGAACATTTTGCCTGGTGTGCCTCACAATCTTGAGCTCATTATATCTAAGGGTCTCAGAACCATAATACTAAATAGGACTTTCAGCCCAATTAATCCATTCTGACCATTATACACCCATCTACACTAATTCTGCACTCACCATTATTTTTATTCTCCCACATTTCCATCAACTCAACCACCCCAAAGAGACAAAATTAAATCAACTTCATCTCCCCTCAGTGAGAATGCTTGGAACCTGTGTCCTAATGTTCTGCTGGAATAGAATCCAAGAGAACCATGATCAGTGATCAGACCCAAAGACAAAATCAAGCCCTTGGTGTTCCATGGACAAGAAAGGACTTTCTCCAATCTGATGTCATTTCAGCATCCATTGGTCACACTGAGCATATCTCTGTAAATTAAGAGCATGCAGCAAGTGATTTTCCAGGCATTGATCCAGTTATCGGTTATAACTGCTGTGATTACAGATTCATGGAATTCCCCTTTCAACTGTGCATTACTCCTCAATTAACCTTTCATAGCTCTGTCCTAAATGGTGCTTAATTTAGACAGGAAGAAAATGACACCAATTCATATTGACCATTTAGAGAAAACCAAGTGGTGCCATCGAGTGTGGCAGCCTTGCCAGCAGCTGTCTGTCCTTTCATCCTTTTTGTTACTTTTAGTCTGTCTAAAAGTTTGTTTTTGGAGGTCTTTTAGTCTTTTTTATGGGGGGAGAGGGATTGGGGGGGGAAGAGGGGGAACCGTCTTCACAGTCACTACCTTGTCAAGGATGCATCTTTTCTCCGAGCTGCATCTTCCCCCCCCCCCCCCCCCCACCCTCGCGGCTTACCATCTGGACTGGCGTAGCCTTTCCTGCCGGAGACCGGCCAGAACTTCAGCAGCGGCGCAGCACTGAATTACCTTCGTCGAGGATCGCCAATGTTGGAGCTCTGCCCAGCCCGGCCTGTGGACATCGGAAGCCGCGGTCTACGGTAGGAAGCGTCCGATTTGGAAACTCCAAGCCGCTGAGAGGATTCTTCCATTCCGATGTCGGAGCTCCGATTATCTGATCATCCCAGCGAAATGGCCTGAAACATCGGGCCGCCGTTGTGGCGACTACAGTGGTCTCAATAGGCCCTGACCACGGGTGAACAAGAGCAAGATGATTGAACTTTGTTGCCATCCCTCACAGTGCGAAACATTGATTCCGCTGTGGGGGATGTTTTATGTCAAATTCTATAGTGTTGTGTTTATCTTATTTGGTAACTCAAATTTCACTGCACCAATTGGTGTATGTGACAATAAATGTAACTTGAACTTGAAATAATATTATTTGTGTACAAGGGGTCACAATGGAAAGATCTGGCCTCAAATTTCACATGTTCAAATCAGGATTTGGTCTAAATACAAAAAAGCTGGAGAAACTCAGCGGGTGCAGCAGCATCTATGGAGTGAAGGAAATAGGCAACGTTTCGGGCCGAAACCCTTCTTCAGAATGCTGCCTGTCCTGCCGAGTTACTCCAGCTTTTTGTGTCTTTCTTTGGTTTAAACCAGCATCTGCACTTCCTTCCTACACATTAAAATGTCCTTGTGTTACCAATTGATGCCTGATAACAAAGCCAGCTCAACTCAAACTGAGCAATTACAAACTGCTCGAGCAACTCAGAAGGTCAGGCAGCATTAGTGGAAGGAATTAAGTTGTCCTACAACTTTAGGATGTGCACAGCATATGCAAGAAGAAGAGTGGAGGAAATGGACAAACAATGTTTCAGTTTGAGGAAGGGCCCTGACACCGAAGCATCATCTGTCCATTTCCTTTTACAGATGCTGCCTGACCCACTGAGCAATTCTCCAGCAATTTATTTTTCTGTTCAAGATTTCAGCATCACCAGTCTTTCTTGTCCTCAACTCATACTTTGTTATTGACAAGGGAAAGCAGTTTGCTCAAAGTAATTACTGGAGGTGGTACAATTACCTCTGGGTTCAAAGACAGTGTGTTACGTACTGTAGCTCAGTTTGAGACCCATTTACTGCAAGTTCAGTCCTAAGGCCAAGCATAAACTTAGTTGCGATTATGAAACCTAGAAATATGAGAATAAATCAGCCAGTGGAAAGAGAAATGAATGTTTCAAGTCAAAGACTATTCATCAAAACTTAGAAAGTGAGTTAATCTAAGTGGCAGAGAAAGTAAGGAAGGGCAAGGGGTGGAACAAAGAGATTATGTGCCAGAGGATGAAATACTGGACAGACATTGAGAGGACAGTTAAGTCCTTTGTCTGTGCATTGGTTGCTAATGTTGTCAGGGCTGGGTGATAACAATCAGCACAGGAGCACCTCAAGGCTGCGTGCTCAGCCCCCTGCTGTACTCACTCTATACCCATGACTGCGTAGCCAACCACAGTTCGAACTCCATCATCAAGTTCGCTGACTACACCACTATTGTGGGGCGTATCACTGATGGGGATGAGTCAGAATATAGAAGGGAGATCGAGCAACTGTCCATATGGTGCCAGCGCAATAACCTGGCCCTCAACACCAGAAAAACCAAGGAACTGATTGTGGACTTTGGAAGGAGTAGGAGGGGGACCCACAGCCCCATTTATATCAACAGGTCGATGGTTGAAAGGGTCAAGAACTTCAAATTCCTGCGCGTGCATATCTCTGAAGATCTTTCCTGGTCCGAGAACACTAGCGCAATTATCAAAAAAGCTCATCAGCGCCACTATTTCCTGAGAAGATTACGGAGAGTCGGTTTGTCAAGGAAGACTCTCTCTAACTTCTACAGGTGCACAGTAGAGAGCATGCTGACCGGTTGCATCGTGGCTTGGTTCGGCAATTTGAGCGCTCTGGAGAGGAAAAGACTACAAAAAGTAGTAAACACTGCCCAGTCCATCATCGGCTCTGACCTTCCTTCCATCGAGGGGATTTATTGCAGTCGCTGCCTCATAAAGGCTGGCAGTATCATGAAAGACCTACACCATCCTGGCCACACACTCATCTCCCTGCTGCCTTCAGGTAGAAGGTACAGGAGCTTGAACACTGCAACAACCAGGTTCAGGAATAGCTACTTCCCCACAGCCATCAGGCTATTAAACCTGGCTCGGACAAAACTCTGATTATTAATAACCACTTTCTGCTATTTGCACTTTATCAGTTTATTTATTCATGTGTGTATATATTTATATCATGGTATATGGCCACATTTATCTGTTTTGTAGTAAATGCCTACTATTTTCTGTGTGCTTAAGCAAAGCAAGAATTTCATTGTCCTATACAGGGACACTGACAATAAACTCATAGGGACACATGACAATAAACTCATAAGGACACATGACAATAAACTCACTTGAACTTGAACTTGAACTTGATATTGTAGACTCTGGTCACCTGGGATGTGCTAAGCAAGTAGAATATGCAATAAAAGGTGAGGAAGGAGGAATGACAACATAACTGGCCATTCCTGATACAAACAGGAAGAAAGAGTGTTATCTGAAGTTGCAGAATTCAATATTGAATCCTGCAGGCTACAATGTACTGTTCATTCACCCCATGATTGGAGCTCATTGTATCAGCTCAGGAGGCCACAGGCAGAGAGGAAGGTGCAGGAGCTATTGTGGCAAATTAAAATACCATTAATCAGAAGCACAAGTGGACTGAGTGCAGGTGCACAACCTAGTGATCACCCAATTCATAATGTGGCCTCCTCTACAATAGAGAACAGGTAAAGAGACAACTGAAACATCTTCTCCGGTTGCACGGGAAGGTGCTGAAGGAAGGGGAGAGTTGGTGGGGATGGAAGAGCAGACCAGGGAGGCAGAAAACAAATTTACTCAAACATTATCTGGTTTCTCTTTCCACAAATTCTGCTTGATTAACTGTTTAATCCAGTGCTTCCACTAGTTTTTCAGATGATAGCATCTGCAGTTTTATATGTTTGAAGGTGAGACCAACCGTAGACTAGGCCACCTTTCGCCAAACATTTGCACTCTGCAGCGTTAGTTTAGTTCATTTTAGTTTATTTTAGTTTAGAGATACCATGTGGAAACAGGCCCTAGGGCCCACCAGGTCCACACTGACCAACGATTCCTGCACATTAATACTATCTTACACATACAAGGGACAATTTACACTTATACCGAGCCAATTAACCTACAAACCTGCATGTCTTTGGAGTGTGGGAGAAAACCAAAGATCTCGGAGAAAATCCACGCAGTCAAAGGGGGAACATATAAACTCTGTACAGAGAGCACCCATAGTCAGGATTGAACCCGGGTCTCTGGCGCTGCAAGGCGATGTAAGGCATCAACTCTACTGCTGTGCCACCTGTCAGTACACCAAATTCCGCTGAATCTATTGATTGCTAAGCATTTTAACTTGCCTTTCAGGACAGAATAATTAACTAATTATGAACTAATAATTAACTAATTATTCGGTCCTTAACTCCTTCATTGCCAGACTGAGGCCACGTGCAAATTGGAGGAACAACACTTTATATTCCACTTGGGTAGCTTACAACGTACCCCTGTTACGTACCCCTGTTACGTACCCCTGTGTACCCCTGTTATGTACCCCTGTTATGTACCCCTGTTATGTACCCCTGTTTCTTCCCTGGTTCTGGTCAATCTTCACTGCACTCCCACAATTGCAATTATATCATACATTGGACTGAGAGTCCATTCTATACACAATGATCAGATGAAGTCTCACCAGAGTCCTATATACTGTAACTGCGGTAAAACTCCTGAAAATAAATCCCCTTGTATGAAGTCCATCATATCTTTTGACCTACAAATTGTTTATTGTGCTTACAGGTTGACTTTCAATGATTAGTGTACAGAACATTATCAGTAATAGTGATTGAGTACAAACGTGGGGAAACTATGCTTCAGTTATATAGTGTACTGGTGTAGCCACACCCAGAACACCGTGTACAACATATTGATCACCTGATATAAGGAAAGAAGTTATGCAATGGAAGCAATTCAGAGAAGGCTTAGGAGACAGATTCCTGGAATGGTCAGGTTATCATATGCGGAAAGATTAGACAGGCCAGGCTTGCATTTGCCAAAATTTAGAAGATTGAAAGGGAACTTAATGGAAACATATAAGATACTGAGGATAGGATGGATGTGGAGAGGATGTTTCCTCCTTTGAGAGAATCTAGGGCTAGATGTCACTTTAAAAAATGGAGTTAACATTTAAGACAGAGATGAGTTGAAATATTTCTCTCAGAGGTCATGAGTTCTTGGAAATCTCATCTTCAAAGAGGAGTGGAAGCAATGTTTTAATTCTTTATAGGGCAGAGGCACATACATATTTAATAAGTAATGAGTTTATTGTGGGTAAATAGGAAAGCAAAGTTAAGGATACAATCAGATCATCCATAATGTTATTAACTAGCAGAACAGGTTTGAGGGACTGAATGGCCCATTCTTGTTCCCAGTTCACATACAGAGGACATACCTGCAGGTTCAAGGTGAAGGGGAAAACATTTAACATGAATCCGAGGGGTAACTTTTTCACACAAGGGGTGGCGGGTGTATGGAACAAGCTGCCACAGGAGGTAGTTTTGGCTGGGACAATCCCATTGTTTAAGAAACAGTTAGACAGGTACATGGATAGGACAGGTTTGGAGGGATATGGACCAAGCGCAGGCAAGTGGGGCTGGGACATTGTTGGCTGGTGTGGGCAAGTTGGGCCACAGAGCCTGTTTCCACACTATACCACTCTATAACTATGACATAAACCTAAAAGGACACCTCTGAATTTCAACACCATTAAATCTCCCAGTATTTAAAAGATACGCTTGTTGTACTTTTTCCTCCTTTGATTTCAGGCTAATTGGTCTGCTCATCTTCACTTACTCTCTCCAGCATGTGTTTCTTATCTATTGGAGATACATTTGTCATGTTCCACTCAGGGGCAATAATCCTGAATCATGTGGAATTTTGGAAGATTTGAACCAGTGCCCCCATTATCTCATTGCTATCTCCTTCAAAATCTCGTGGTGTAAGTCATCGCTATCTGGGGCTTGATCAACATTTGGTCATATTAACTTCTCCCATGCTATTCTTTATACATATGCAGGTTCTTGAGGCTCCTCATTCACTTTCAACCGGTTGTTTCCTATTATTTTCTGGAGGTCTTCGTATCTTCTCCACAAAAACAGACAGAAAATATTAAATGTCTCTGCTATGTCCTTATTCTCTAATATATTTTCACCAGTTTCGGTCTACACGAGACCTACATTAACTTTTATAAATGCCTCACGATACTGGATAAATTTGTTCTTCCACTAATAGAGGAATCCACTAAATGAGCTGCCGAAAATCAAATTATTTTAAAACAGAGGTACTCTTTTCGAGTCTGAGCAGTTTGGAAGGCATGTGATTATTTCCAGTTAGAATTGGAGTGATTTTATGAGGTGTCCCATTATCTGCAATGGTCATTCAACAGCAGGAGTTGAGAGATTAGGCTTCTTGATTTTTTATGGCAGCCAGTTGTTTTTCTGCACCCAAGAACTCCATTGTACATTGGAAAGGATTCAATTGTGTGCTGCCTGATGATTAACCTCATTAGATGCATGTGTCACTCTGGGATATCTCAGATTCATGGCTCCCGCCTGTAATTTGCCTGGTCCAGTTTCACAATGGCAATATTTCATCTGTAAGTGGTGACTCATGTGATTATCTTTGGGGTTACATCAATATTGGATTGCATAGTGCTGAAAAAAATGCAATCCAATTTCCAGGCAGCTGTATATGCTCTGAGTGTTTGTGACAGAAAGGCAAGGGGAGGCATTGCCATTTACAACCACAAATGTGCATTCACGGTAAAAGTCTGATAATCCAGCGAACTCGGCAATTGGTGGTACTGGATAGCACATTTTCTGGGTTATTGGATTCTCCCTTGACTAGATGTGATCCAAATCCCTCTGTTCCCTGCATATCCATGTGCCTATCTAGAAGCCTCTTAAATGCCACTATCATATCTGATTCCATCACATCTGTAAAATATAATAAAAATGGTAATATATATATATTTTTTGTGAATCAGGTGAGTGTAAATAGGATGCAGGAAACAAATTCTGGTGAGTTTCTAGAGTATGGGAAATGGGCACTGGTGAGTTTATGGAGCCATGGAATCCTACAGCATGGAAACAGGCCCTTCGACCCAACTTACTCACACCGGCCTACATGTCCCATCTACACCAGTTTGGCCCATATCCCTCTAAACCTGTCCTATCCATGTACCTGTCTAAATGTTTCTTAAATGTTGGGATAGTACCTGCCTCAACTACCTCCTCCAGCAGCTCATTCCATCCACCCACCACCCTCTGTGTGAAAAAGTTACCCCTCAGGTTCCTATCTTTCTATTAAACACCTCACTTTAAACCTATGTTCTCTCTTTTCTCGATCCCCCTACTTTGAGCAAGAGACTCTATATGTCGACCCAATCTATTTGTCTCATGATTTTGTACTTTATTGGGAATGTGGAAGATGGGGACCCAGTGAGATAGAAAAGGTTGTAGGAAGGAACTGCGGATGCTGGTTTAAACCGAAGATAGACACAACATGCTGGGGAACTCTCCAGATAGAAGGAATAGGGTGACGTTTCAGGTCGAGACCCATCAGTCTAACTGAGATTTAAAAGGTTGTGGGACTAGGGCCTCTGTAAATTTAAAGGGAGCATGGCGAGCCGATGCCAAACCGTTAGGATTTCTGAGTAACTGAATAGTGGATTATCCATAGTGTATTCTTGATAACAGAAAATATCCCAAATTACATAGAGAGATGTAATCAAACAAATGTGAACCCAAAGCAAATGAGGAAATATTAAGAGAAGCAACCAACAGCTTAATTTAAGAGGCAAGGTTGAGAGAAAAGTGGGTTTAGGGAGGGACTTCTAGAGCTTAAATCCTGGCAAACTGTTAACAGAAAGCCCAATAATGAGCCAAACGGAGTGAATGAGAAAGAAGAGCTGAGAACTGGAGGAGTGCAGGAGTACTGCATCTTTAAAAGAGGAACAACTCCATTTTACTTTCAGCCTCAATACCTTTCAAGCCTTAATGATGAGAAAATCTTGCAAAACAAAAAGTACTGTTGAAACTATTTTTATTATGAACAATTAGAGTTATAAATAACTTTAATCTAATCACTGTGCTTACACAACATTTATAACTTGCCGCATTGCTCACAGTTTATGATAGCAGTTTATAAAACACAATTTCATCTGTGTCATGTTATGATCTTCGGATATTGATTGTTAATAGTTGCTTTTTCTTTCCTTTCAGGCAGAGTGCGTGCAAACTCCACCAATGTTTGCGGGTGAGGTATACAGTGAGAGGGTTAGAACAGAGAGCAGAGAAGTTATGATGCTGGATTTGCTATAATTATAGGACGTTACTTGAGATTTAGCAAACAAGAGTTTTTTGTTAACACAAGAAAATGCAGATGCTGGAATCCTGGGCAAAGCGCAAAATGCTGGATGAATGTGGTTGGTCAGGTAGCATCTGTGGAGGGTTTGAACAAAAAATGATTTGGGTCAGGATGCTTCTTCAGATTTGTCATTTTTTTGAAAGTGAAGTTACAGGTGAAATATAGGAAATTAAAGTTATTCCCCAAAATTCATTCCATCCATTAAGTCAAACAATGGACATGTGCAATCAGAAAAGGACAAACACATGGTTCATTATTAACTGCTGTACAGAACAAAAGCCTTGACTGATACAGATTCTTGAGAAACCTTTTCAAACTTGTGTTCTTAGAAATCGGTCTCGATTCTTCATCTGGCCATAGAGTTATACAGCATATTAACAGGCCCCGTCCATGCCAACCATCAAGTACCCAAGCTCTGTTTGAACAGTGTGAGGAAACTGTATAATTGCAGTATCAGGATGACAGTTCAGTTATTGCACGAATCCACTGATAAGGTGAAAGGTGAGAAGATTGGCATAGGCTCTCATCGAGAGGCCATTTTAATTTAAGTTGATGGTGCAGTGGATGAAATACATGAGCCTGGTGAAAAAAGTCCATGTAAGAGGCTATTAAATGAAATTAGAGTACATGATATTGGGAATTATCATTGTCCAGTCATTGAAGGTAGGCATGCAGGTGCAGCAGGCAGTAAAGAAAGCGAATGGTATGTTAGCTTTCATTGCAAAAGGATTTGAGTATAGGAGCAGGGAGGTTCTACTGCAATTGTACAGGGTCTTGGTGAAACCACACCTGGAGTATTGCGTACAGTTTTGGTCTCCAAATCTGAGGAAGGACATTATTGCCATAGAGGGAGTGCAGAGAAGGTTCACCAGACTGATTCCTGGGATGTCAGGACTGTCTTATGAAGAAAGATTGGATAGACTTGGTTTATACTCTCTGGAATTTAGGAGATTGAGAGGGGATCTTATAGAAACTTACAAAATTCTTAAGGGGTTGGACAGGCTAGATGCAGGAAGATTGTTCCCGATGTTGGGGAAGTCCAGGACAAGGGATCACAGCTTAAGGATAAGGGGGAAATCCTTTAAAACCGAGATGAGAAGAACTTTTTTCACACAGAGAGTGGTGAATCTCTGGAACTCTCTGCCACAGAGGGTAGTTGAGGCCAGTTCATTGGCTATATTTAAGAGGGAGTTAGATGTGGCCTTTGTGGCTAAGGGGATCAGGGGGTATGGAGAGAAGGCAGGTACGGGATACTGAGTTGGATGATCAGCCATGATCATATTGAATGGCGGTGCAGGCTCGAAGGGCCGAATGGCCTACTCCTGCACCTAATTTCTATGTTTCTATGTTTCTATGAATAACATACTAGCATGAATTGAGGACAGGACTCGTGAGAAGGGATTGTTATTTAGGACTGAGACAAGATTTACCCAAAGGAGCCTTTACCCAAAAGAGCTTTGGAAGTCGGGTCATTGAGTATTTTCAAGACAGAGAACAAAAGATTTTTGACAATGATCCAGAGTTGGTAGCAATCAAAAGAAAATTGTTAAAATTAAATTGTTAAATGATCCTCCGGTGAACTAATGCACCATTGTCTTTCATGAGTTTGAGTTGTATGCATCGTGCCCAGTTTCAGTCCATTGTTGATATTAATCACGGGATTGAGCCAGTTCAAACGGCTCCAGTTGACCAGGAAGTCCAGAGTTCCAGTTCCAACTACGGATGTTAATCTCACAGGCTTATAATTCTCAGCATTTTCCCTAAGCCTTTCTTGAATAGAGGCACAACATTTGCCACCCTCCAGTCTTCCGGAACCACTCCTGTATTTAAAGATGACTCGTAAATTTCAACCAGGGCTCCCGCAATTTCCTCTCTCGTCTCCCACAATGTCCTCGGATGTATCTGATCAGGCCCTGGAGATTTGTCTACCTACATGCACGATAGGACAATCAGCACCGCTTCTACCATAGCAATGACTGTTCTCAAGACACTTCCATTGACTGCCCCAAGTTCCTCCATCTTCCTGTCTTTCTCCTCGGTAAATACAGAGGAGAAATACTCATTGAGAACCTTGCCCATTGAGAACCTGTCCTGTGTGGCTCCACACAGAAGTGATCGCTTTAATTCTTGAGGGGTCCCACTCTCTCTGTCTCTCTCTCTAGTTACCCTTTTCCCCCTTATGTATTTATAAAATCTCTTGAGATAGTCCTTAATGCTACCTGCCAGAGCTACAGTATCTCTTGGCCCCTTTTTGCCCTTCTGATTTCCTTTTTTAGTTTACTCCTTAGTTCCCAAAACTCCTCCAGGGATGCACTTGATCCCAGCAGCCAATACTTGTCCCATGCATCCTTATTTTTGACCAATGCCCGAATTTCGCTTGTCAGCCAACCTTCCTTACATTTGCCTGCCTTGCCTTTCACTCCAGGGCCATGCATATGCTGAGCTTTTGTCAGCACACTTTTAAAAACATCCCACTTGGCTGATGTTCCTTTCCTTTCAAAGAACCTGCTCCAATCAACTTGAGCGAGACCTTCTCTCATACCCTCAAAGTTGGCCTTACCCCAATTGAGCAGTTTAACATGTGGGGCCTCTCTGACCCTATCCTTAACTATCTTAAATCTCATCGAACAGTGGTCACTGGTCCCAAAAGGCTCCTCCACGAACACGTCATTCACTTGCCCTTCCCAATATCACAAGACTAGATCAAGTGTTGCCCTCTCACGTGTGGGGGCCTCTAGATAATGTTGGAGAAAACATTCCTGAACACTTTTGAGAAATTGCATCGCATCGAAACTTTTCACACTATAATTTTTCCAGTCAACATTGACAAAGTTAAAATTCCCTACGACAACAACCTTATTTGACCTGCAGCTTTCTACAATCTCCTGGTATATTTGTTCTGTGGTAGAGTGAGGAAAACTATGTCGAAGATAGGCACAAAATGCTGGAGTAACTCAGCGGGACAGGCAGCATTTCTGGAGAGAAGGAATGGGGGTGATATTTCGGGACGAGACCCTTCCACTGGCTGAGTATGTGAGACCTAAGAGAAACTAAATATGTAAGGCAATAATTTCAGAAATGGTTAATCAGCACTTTCCAAACACAGAGGGAGGCATAACTTTGGAATCTTTATTGTAAATAATAATTGACATGAGATCAAAGATTAATTTGAAATTGAGATTGACAAATGATTATTAACCAGAGGGATTGAAGGGGTTATGGGATGATAGCAGGTACCTGAAATGTATCACAGCTAAGGAAATAACTCACTAAATGTTTGAACACGTTTAAAATATATTTTATGTTATATTTTCCTGTTCTTTGATATTGTATTAATTGAATGGATTTCCCAGTCTCATTATTCACTGACTCACTGGGGCATTATGACCTGTATGGCCTGATTGGCACAGTGTGCTTCATTTTGAACATTGCTCTATCCAATATTGATCTTGACAATAAGACCTACTTGCCATCATAAATAACCAGAACATTAGGCAAGCAACAAATCACTTTGGATCAGTTAAGCACCCAAAGTGGAAGTGGAGATTAGAGGGACACATTAGTCTTAAAGTAACTAAGTCTCTTAGTCCCATTGAAAGACAAGTGGAAAGGAAGTATTTCATCAATGCAGTAAGGCAGAAGAGGAGATCAGGATTAAGATATCCACATCAATCTTCTTGTAAGGGTCACAAACAAATTATTTTTTTCATCCATTCTAGTTGAATAGGTATTTCAATGGAAATGTTTCTTCATTGTTTAAAGCTACAATGTCTGGCTAAAGTCCTGCAGTAATTTCCAGATTTATATTCCTATAAATCTTCTGTGTTCAGGGCCCCAAAGGGGCCCTGAACAACTTACAACAAGCCAAAGAAATTTCCTTGATTATAGTATAATAATTGGGAAAAAATTAATATTAAAATTTTGGAAAAACCCAACAACCCCCACAATTAAAATGTGGATTATGGAAATGTCGGAGACCTTACATTTGGAAAAAATTAGACTTGTCTTAATTGACAAACCAGAATTATTTGCTAGAACATGGTTTCCATTTATAGATTATTTGAAGAGGTAGATTGGTCCAGCACGGGAGCCTGACTGAAGCTTGAATCCAGGATTAAATGAATAGTTACGTTTTATAACCTATGGACCTATCTCCTAAGCTGTATTATTGATTATTTACTCTATTTTTTTTTTAATTTTCTTTTTTTTTCTCTCTCTCTTTCTATCCATAAATAAAAATAAACAATTAGAAGCAGTGGTAATATGTAATTGATAAATGAGGACCCCAGCTATTTTGATAGCTGGGACCCAGAGACACTAGATACTAATAATATGTAATCGTTAAATAAAGTCTGTATTGGTTTGGATTATGATATGCTTCTAATAAAAAATATTATTTAAAAAAATCAAAAAATCTGAGAGTGTTGAAATATCTCTAGAAAACCCACGAGTTAAAGAGTTCAGTCATGTTTCTAAGCGTAAAGGTGTTCGGTGTATAAATGTCCATGAGTTTTGACGGTCCCCATCAATACATTCACTGAAGAATATTTGCTGTGTTACATGAAAAGAACATTGTTTTCTCCTGGTGCATGTGAAAGCCTCTGCACCTACACATTACAGAAATGTTGCCAGATAATTTTCTTCGGTGCACTTCGATTAAGTTATTTGGTTGTCTGGGTGAAAAGCAAAAAAAACTCTACACATGCCAGAAATCTAAACTAAAAATGTAGAATGTTCAAGAAATTTGGAGGGATAAAATATCTAATGTTTAAGTCCCTGACCTTTCGTCTTGCTGCCCAGCCTGCCGAGTATTACTCATTTAGCTGGATTTTAATTACTTGACTGGGTTTCTATCTTTTAAGTCTGGCTGTCTGATCTTGTTCCTGCTGGTAATTGAGTGTTGCAATTGGTCTGATAATGTTACTAAGATAAAGCCAGTCATTGGAAAGTGTAGAGGTGAAGGTCAGTTCACCCTTTCTGTGATGCTTCCTGCTGTTAAATAACATGCTAGTGGTCTGTAACATGATTCAAGCGGCCATGTTAGATTATTTCTTTGTATCATTCGCAACAAACATCCTGGCCCGACTCCCAACCCTATCACCCCTTCACAAGTTCACGTTATAGGAGTAGAATTAGGCCATTTGGTCCATCGAGTCTACTCCTGCCAATAAACCATGGCTGATCTCTGCCTCCTAATCCCATTGTCCTGCCTTCTCCCCATAACGCTTGACACCCATTCTAATCAAGAATTTTTCCATCTCTGCCTTAACAATATTCACCGACTTGGCCTCCAAAGCCCTCTGTGGCAATGAGTTCCACAGATTAACTACCCTCTAAATGAAGAAGTGCCGTTCCTTTCTAAAAGAGCGCCGTTTAATTCTGAGGCTGTGGCCTCTGGTTCCAGACTCTCCCACCAGTGGAAACATCCTTTCCACATCCACTCTATCTATGCCTTTCATTATTCTGTAAGCTTCAATGAGATCCCCCCTCAACCTTCTAAACTCCAGCGAGTAGTGCTGTCAACGCTCATCATATTCTAATTCACACATTCCTTTCTTGATGCAGCTCTCTCCCAAATCACAGTGCACCTTCATTTTCACTTGTCCGACTTTTGAATTATTTTGTACCGGAGCAATTCTTCAGCTGTCAGCTTGTCAACCAAACCCTTGCCTCTATCTTTGATGGCTCAGACTCCAGCACTTTCTTTCCCTGCTACTCAGACGTTGCAGTTCTCATCAATAAACTCTTGTCCAAGGGGTGTATGCTTATTGACCTGTAAACATTCTTACTTTCTACAACACAGCAGGAGGCTATTCAGTCCAAGTTCATGCCAGCTCCCAAAAAAGCCTTCCCATTAGTTCCATTCCCCTCTCCTTATAGCAGTGTTACAAAATTTTGAGATTTAAAAAATCTAGTCTGTAATTTATCCCATCAGATAAAGCATAAAAATAAGTTTAATTTGACACCTAATTCACTTTCATATCTTCAGTATTAAAAAGGTTATGGCTGTTTTTCATACTCGGAAATTAGCATCTTCTTTCCTATTGCTTTTCCATTGACTTAACCCAAAAGCTGTGATCGAGGACTGTCAAAAGCCCATAACTTTCTTAAAAATTAAGAGAAAATAGAAATAAATGTTCTGTTATTATAGATTGAAGCATTCTGAAACAAATATTAAACAATCTTACTAAGATGACTTGAAATTAAAGCATATAATTAGTTAGTTACTTAATTGTAGCTAATTACAAAATTCAATTACCAGATCTAAACATCTATCAATTTCTTAAGAATAGATTAACATTTTTAAATACCCTAAGTGTCCAAATAACATTCACACAAGAATTCATTTTAAATCTCATTGTCATGGATTTATAGGCCAAATGGAAGGAATTTAATGTTTAATACCTGTGAATTAATGGCCATTTAAATCATCTTGCGAGTGGGTTTTTCTGGAACGCGATCATTTGGAACGTTGCGGTTTGCGGTGAATTAGTCCCCATTTCGGCAGCAAAAAAATACTGCCAGTTCGTATGGGGACTAAATCACCGTTTCGCAACTTAAAATGTGAATTAAAAGGCATCTTAAGGACCACTTTTATACATAAAATAAACGGCTTTCTTTTACCTGTCCCGTACCTGAAATCTGTCCCCGTTGTCGGCATTGACGGTTTTAGAAGCTGATTTTAAAATGAATCCAGCGCTGAAATTGTCGAGCGATTTAAAAAAAAAATACACAGAATAATTGGAACAATTCTTCAGCAAACGCTTGCACTACAACCAAATATATTCCAGGACAAGGTAGGAAAAAAACGCGTTTTAACCCTGCCCCGCCCCCCTCAAAGGCGCCAAAACCGCGCACACGGCCAGTGGCAGAATTGCAGCGCCGCTGAAGGTAAGTATTGTAACATACCTACTCCTTATGTCCCTATGGATAACAACCTTCATTTTCTCTCTCATTTCAATTTGATTCTCATCTGCACTAAAGATAGCACAATTAACCTACCATCGAATATTTGAGACGTGGGACATAAACTGGCGCACCTGAGGGAAACCCATAGGGGGCCATAGGGAGAACATACAGACTCCACACAGGCTGCACCCGAGGTCAGGATGGGACCCAGCATCAACTGGTGTGCCATCATGTTGCCCTTTCAAGATTACAAAGCTTCTTCCCTCCCCTTCAGACATCCTGTCCCCTCACTGGAATTAATTGCTAGCAATCCTCATCTCAAGCCTGAAGTGGCAATTTTTCCCTCGGTGTTATCTCCCATGCCTTCTCCAATCTCATTCAGCCCATAAGCCCCACCTCCCACTTCTTAACCCTTAAGGGCCTGTCCCACGAGCAGGGACCGGCCCTGTACGGGGATCACTCGACCTCCGCACGGCCCCCGCTTCCGGTTTGGTCACGCTTGCCGCATGCAGGTCGCATGCTCGTGGGACAGGCCCTTAACTCTTGACTATCCAGTTTACCTTTCGTCAGGCTATGAAGGTGACATTATTAATGGCACTCTTTTTCCTGCTATTGTTGTTTTAATACTCACATCTGCTGTTACTATCCTTCTTCAACCAAAATACCAATCCAAGCCTCACCCCTTTCTCCTCCAGACTCGCACAATTGTATTCTCATGCAAAGCTCTTGATTGTTTTGCAACTTTCCAAGGTCATGCCGATCGTACACAATATTCCTTGACTAAATCACCCCAGCCATGTTTTCTTCCCAGT
This sequence comes from Leucoraja erinaceus, assembly GCF_028641065.1. NCBI lineage: Eukaryota > Metazoa > Chordata > Chondrichthyes > Rajiformes > Rajidae > Leucoraja > Leucoraja erinaceus. The sequence goes on along the minus strand of NC_073390.1, from coordinate 30,005,431 downwards.
TGTATTGTTGGAATGACTTGAACAAACCACTGATGACATTCTGTGTGATGCTTCTGGGTATTCCGTTCATTCTTCTCGATTGCTCTATAAACTTTGATACTGATGACCACGACTGTTGTGCAGCTGGTTGGAAGCACACACCCTGTTTCTCCTCTTATCCCTCCAGAATGGTTTATATCCCTGGATCCACACGATTATATATGAAATCTGGGCCTTCAATGAAAGATCCAGCTGTGCTCAGGACTCATAGCCCCAGGCACAGGAGGTGGTCTTAGCACATCATCAGGATATCTGGTATATGCAGGGGGAAGTTCAACCTTGCAATTATAAAGTTATATTTCCCACAGGATTTTCAAATATATAGGTCTTTTCAATTCCAATAAGTATATTTTTGTTACTAAAAAATAATCAATCAATCAGTTTTATTCATCACATATACATATAAGTGCAGTGAAATAAATTTGCCAGCAGCAGTACAATCAAAAAAGAACACACAATAAAATTTAACACAAACATCCACCACAGCACTCTTCACTGTGGTGGGAGACACAAAGTACAGTCAGTCCTCTTCCATTGTTAGACATAGACATAGAAATAGGTGCAGGAGGAGTCCATTCGGCCCTTCGAGCCAGCACCGCCATTCACTGTGACCATGGCTGATCGTCTCCTATCAATAACCCGTGCCTGCCTTCTCCCCATATACCTTGACTCCACTAGCCCCTAGAGCTCTATCGAACTCTCTCTTAAATGCATTCAGTGATTTGGCCTCCACTGCCCTCTGTGGCAGGGAATTCCATAAATTCCATTGTTCTCCCGTGGTCGGGGCCATAAACCTCCACAGTCTCTGCTACAAACGGCCCGATGTACAGGCCCTCTCGTCGGGACGGTCGAACACACTCCGCGGCTTGGAGGTCCCGAATCGGCGCTTTCCTACCGGAGACCGCGGCTTCAGGATGTTGTAGGCCGCAGGCCAGTGATCGGAGGTCTTTTCCAGGGATCCCCAACGAGGGATCCCAGGCACCGGACGCCGCACCCGCGGCTAGAAGCTCCGCAGACTGTGGCTTCAGGATGTAACAGTCCGCGGACCAGCGATCGGAGCACTCCCTTCTGGCGACCCCGGCAAGGGCTCGCCCGCTCCCCAATGAAAAGTCCACGCTGCTCCCGCTGATGAAACTCCGGGCCCGACTCTGAGAAAGGCCGCTCCAATCCATGGTGTTAGGCCGCGAAGAAGGCAACATGGAAAAAGTCACCTCTCCGTGGAGGAGGCGACCAAAAGCGGTTCCCCCCTTACCCCCTCTCACCAACCCGCACCCAAGACACACCAAGAGACACTAAAACAAACATTTGGAAACACTAAAAAAAACAAATAATGTAGAAATAACGGACACGTTGCTGGCAGGGCAGCCGTCTCACAGCTATAAATACTAAAGGCTGCTTGTTTGTTACATTGTTTCATCGACTACAATTGGAGAAGAGTCAAGAGTCAAGTCAAGTCGTCAAGATTCAAGAGAGGTTATTGTCATGTGTCCCTGATAGGACAATGAAATTCTTGCTTTGCTTCAGCACAACAGAACATAGTAGGCATTGACTACAAAACAGATCAGTATGTCCATATATCATTATATACGTAAATACACACATGAATAAATAAACTGATGAAGTGCAAATAACAGATAATGGGCTATTAATGTTCAGAGATTTGCCCGAGCCAAGTTTAATAGCCTGATGGCTGTGGAGAAGTAGCTATTCCTGAACCTGGTTGTTGCAGTCTTCAGGCTCCTGTACCTTCTACCTGAAGGTAGCAGGGAGATGAGTGTGTGTGTGTGGCCAGGATGGTGTGGGTCCTTGATGATATTGCCAGCCTTTTTGAGGCAGCGACTGCGATAGATCCCCTCGATGGAAGGAAGGTCAGAGTGTTTACTACTTTTGTAGTCTTTTCCTCTCCAGGGCGCTAAAGATGCCGAACCAAGCCACGATGCAACCAGTCAGCATGCTTTATACCTGTAGAAGTTAGAGAGTCCTCCTTGACAAACTGACTCTCCATAATCTTCTCAGGAAATAGAGGCGCTGATGTGCTTTCTTAATACATCAGTGTTCCCGGACCAGGAAAGATCTTCAGAGATGTGCACGCCCAGGAATTTGAAGCTCTTGACCCTTTCAACCATCAACCCGTTGATATAAATGGGACTGTGGGTCCCCATCCTACTCCTTCCAAAGTCCACAATAAGTTCCTTAGTTTTGCTGGTGTTGAGGGCCAGGTTATTGCGCTGGCACCATATGGACAGTCGCTCGATCTCTCTTCTATACTCCGACTTGTCCCCATCAGTGATACGTCCCACAACAGTGGTGTCGTCAGCGAACCTGATGATGGAGTTCGCACTATGACCGGCTACACAGTCATGAGTATAGAGTGAGTACAGCAGGGGGATGAGCACGCATCCTTGAGGTGCTCCCGTGCTGATTGCATGATCCCGTGAGACCCAGTACTACGAGTTTGGTAACCAGCTTGGAGGGGATGATTGTATTAAATGCCGAGCTGCAGTCAATGAATAAGAGCCTGACATATGAGTTTTTGTTGTCCAAGTGGTCCAGAGTGGAGTGGAGGGCCGGCGAGTCAAAGTGATTGCTCATCAATTTCACATACAGTGAAACTGACAGACGGATCTTATAGAAACGTACAAAATTCTTAAGGGGTTGGACAGGCTAGATGCAGGAAGATTGTTCCCGATGTTGGGGAAGTCCAGAACAAGGGGTCACAGTTTAAGGATAAAGGGGAAATATTTTAGGACCGAGATGAGGAAAACTTTTTTCACACAGAGAGTGGTGAATCTCTGGAATTCTCTGCCGCAGAAGGTAGTTGAGGCCAGTTCATTGGCTATATTTAAGAGGGAGTTAGATATGGCCCTTGTGGCTAAAGGGAGCAGGGGGTATGGAGAGAAGGCAGGAACAGGATACTGAGTTGGATGATCAGCCATGATCATATTGAATGGCGGTGTAGGCTCGAAGGGCCGAATGGCCTACTCCTGCACCTATTTTCTATGTTTCTATGTTTCAGAGACAATGGTGTCTGTTTATTGCTGGAGTTTACATGGAAATCGGGTTTTTTTTTCTGATTCCTAAACTGTTTAAATCGGAGACAGCTTTTTTCTGCTTGGCAATTTGTAAATTATTTTCTAAGTACAGGTAGTTCTACAATTCCCGATCGAAATTGGGTAATAATCAATTTGCTCTGCGTAATGCAAATAATGATTCATAATTCATCACTTATACCATATCTATTTATGTCATGAAACCCGCATGATAGCTGTACTTGTCTTGGGTAGACCAGACTGTGCTGAGAAAGCCCTATATCACCCGTGTCGCCCTCTCCCAGGACAATTTGTTCCAGGTCCTCCTGAAATGTTCTCAAATTTCACTGTAACTTAATTGATACATGTGCCAATATTGAATATTGAATCCTGATCTTGAGTTAAATGGCTGTTTTTTTGAATTCCAATGTCAGGAAACTATCAACTTTCAGCTGAATAATTTTAAAATACAAAAGGTATCGCGCAATTCAGATCCTAGGCAGCAATGTCTTCATCTTTGCAATTTATTATCCTGCATTACAATCTTTCACTATTTTGCACCTTTGTACTCATCGTTGTATTATTTACGAAATGTATTGTTATTATATGTATGCTATTACCTCATGAGCTTCATGCGAGAAATGAATTTCATTGCACCCTGGTGAACGACAATAAACTAATCTAGCTACTTAAAAGAGGAGTAGCATTAGGACCTGGTGGAACCCTTCTAAGCCATGACTTTGCTGTAAATATAGCAGCTTCATTGCACATACTCACTTCAGTGGGAGTTCTAGGGAGCCTGCACACAGAGACACTTCAAGTGCAAGGAATGCCCTTGTTATTGCTCCCCCAAAACCCCAACATGGAGCATGACTGGGTCTGAGTCCATCCTCAAGTAGAGCGATCACTCCACAAGGCTTCACTTTTTATTGGTGGAGCCCGTGCGCTCTCACTTCCAATGTTCCAGCTGTGCAAGCTCACTGACTCATTGTTCATCAGTAATTCCCGGTCGGCCTGTGATGATAAACTCCTTTCGGGAGAGGGGGTGACGTTTTGCATCAACGTGTCGAGGCAGCAGCCCTTCCCGGCACTGAGGGTTGGCACCTTGCGCGTCCCCGTCTTCGACGACCCAGCCGAGAACCTCTTCAAGTACTTCGACAGGTGTGCCGATGCGATTGAAGGCGTCAACCGGGAAGGCGGCAGGACCCTCGTGTACTGCAAGAATGGCCGCAGCCGATCTGCCTCTATCTGCACCGCCTACCTCATGAAGTACAGGTGCCTCTCCCTCCGGGAAGCATTCGAGGTGAGTGAGGAAACAGACTGTATCACGGACTGAGCTCAACTGGCAAATCCCAACGGATAAAGCCATTACCGTGCATTAATGAAGTGGCTGGCATAGCTACTTGTTTTGTTCTGCTGTCAAGGGTAACTGAGGCCATTCAGCCTTTCACACTCATGCTGACCCTTTGGTTGAGTTTATCCCACTATAGATTCAATACTTTTAAATCGATCTGCCCAAGTGAAACTTACTATTATATCTGCTTCTCTGTGTGCCAAAAGTGCATTCCTAATCTCTGCACAATAGAAATCTCCTCACTACCTCTCCTTGTTTCCTTTGCTAATCATCTTCCTCATTTCCTCCTACCAATATAGTAGCTTCTTTCCAATTACTTCATCTAATCCCTGTATGATTTTGAACACTTCCACTAAGTTTCTTTAAGTTTCTTGTCCCAAAGAGAGAGAAAAATCTTCCCCTGTGTTTCGATACGGCAAGTTCTCTGCACCTTAGGCAATTCTCCGAAAGCAATGTACTGTCCCCAACATTCAGCAGAGGCCCAATAAGGGATTTGTAGTTTTTCCCCCAGAATGTACTAGTAAAAAGGAAAATTCTTATTTTTGGTTAATTTCTTCGCACTTCGCTGTTTCTGGTACATGGTTTAAAGGGTGCCAGGAACGCAGCAAGTAAATTACCATGATACACACATGGAGAGCATTGACAATCTAGCCCAAACCAGACCTCACAATGTGCACAGACACATTCATACTCCAGTAATAATCAGTGGACAATAATTAGAGGTGGAAACTCAAATCAGCACCCCACCCTGGGGCAGTGCAACTGATCACAGAGGCTGTGGGTGGGATCAGCTTTGGTGGTTTGTACTATCTTGTGGCTGATCACTCTCTCCCTCCTGTGACGCTTGAGGACTGAAGTTTGTAGAGGGATTTGACAACTTGCATATAGTACACTCTTTACTGGGCATTCCATGGACTTAATGATGGAGAGAGCACACAGTCTTTTTTCCCCCAAGGATGGGGAAAGAAGAGCTAGATGACATTGGTTTAAGGTGAGAGGGGAAAGATTGATCAGGAACCTCAGGGACAACTTTTTCAAACAGAGGGTGGTGTGTATATCAGGCTGCCAGATGAAGTGATTAATGCAGGTACAACTAAAGCATAACGAGTCTGAGAGCTGTGGAGACATATATGGAGGCATAGAAACAGGCACATTGGCCCAACTTGCCCATGCCAACCAAAATGCCCCATCTAGGCTAGTTTTAGTTCTCACATTTGGTGCACATCCCTCTGAACCTTTCCTATCCATGTAACTCTCCAAATATTTTAAAATGGTATTATAGTACTTGCCTCACCTACCTTATCTGGTAGATCATTCAATCTACCCATCACCCTCTATGTGTGAAGAGGTCGACCCTCAGGTTCCTATTAAATCTTTCCCATTTCATCTTAAACTAATATCCTCTGGTCCTTGATTCCCCTACTCTGGCTACAAGACTGTGCATTCACCCAATCTATTCCCTTCATTAAAATACATTTGGATAGGTCAAGGATTGGCAAGATTTAGAAGGATATAGGCCAAATGCAGGCAAATAGAACTGGTGTAGATGGATATCTTCGTTGGCATGGATGAGTTGAGCCGATGGGCCAGTTTCCATGTTGCATGACTGACTTTGAGTTGAAAAGTTCATTTTTCATAGAGGTGGAAAGTGGCACCTTCTCCTGTAACAGAGAGAGTTGATGCGCATGTGAGAGAGTACGCCACAAATAGATAAGTTGGTGACTGGGTCTGATAATATTACTCTGCGAACAGGCAGAGACTAGATAGGACAAATGGCCTCCTACCCTGGTATAGGAAACGATAAAAGGTAAAAGAAAATAGAGAAAAAGAATAGTGGGAATCTATCTATCTACAAAATAGTAGAATCATGTACAGGCAGATAAAATCAGTTTAACGTCATGTTTGACACAATCATTGTGGGCTGAAGGGCCCATTCCTGTGCTGCACTGTTCTATGTTTCTATGTCATTTACAATAGGTGCTGGGAGACAACTAGAGATTTCTGGGATTTTTAGAGTCACAGTGAGACATGGAACAGAAAAATGCCCTTTGGTTCACCATGTCTGCACTGTCAATTTACCTCTCATTCTACACTAATCCCTTTTATTATCCCCCCCCCACTCCCATCAATTCCCTTCCAGATTCCATCACTCATTCACACACTTGAGACAATTACATTTGGCAATTAACCCAACCAAAGCACACGGGAAGAAACAATGTACCTTGGTATGTTTTAATATTTTTTATTTTATACAATTTTTTATAACAAAACAAACAACAACAAACAAAAAAATTAAATAAATGAAAACTGAAAAAGACACCAGGAAAAAAAAAGGAAGGAAAAACAAATAATTATAATTAAATAAAAAAAAACAAAAAAAACAAAGCCGCCAGACATAACATGTACCTTGGTAAACACAGGGAGAATGTGCAAACTCAACTCAAGCTGCACCGGAAGTCGGGATTGAACCCAGATCTCTGGAATCTGAGGCAGCACCTGCACCACAGTGGCACCCTCGTAATATAAAGACTTGCTCATGAAAAATGGCCGCATGAGTGAGATGCTAATGTAGGGCTGTGTTCATGTGAGCCAGAAGGCAGCTTCTTTAGCAGAGATGGAGAGGACATTGGTGAGGAACAATAGCAGCCGAGGAAACTATCCCGCAATGTAAATGGGGTGGTTTCTACAGCAACAGGTGTGATTAGTTTTGCTTCTGCATTATGGTAATGCATTGCTGTCATTTGCTATTTCAGAGTTTAATGTTTTCAGATGTGATGTGCTCAAGGGATGTAATGCTATTGATCAAGTTGCTTTTATGAAAATCAATAAGGGTGAGTGCTGACCGACCGGTAAAATGTAAAAGGAGGTGGCCCCTCGGTTTGTCCCATTAAATAAATTAAATCACTCCAAGGCTCGGCCTGACCTTTTCTTTCCTCATTGATGATTTATTTTTATGTGCTGTTTTAAACTGTAGTTACTGCAAACATGTCCAAAGTGGTTAATACAAGGCTCTTTTTAAAAATCTTGGCCAGTTGCTGATTGATAAGTGAATACATCCTTCCTCCTGGTTAGACTCTGCAAGGCAAAATACAGAAAGAGCAGATATACCATTCTCTCTTATATTCTAAGAACATTTTGATGAACACATGGAAATAAAATCTAGGTCGGGTTGTGAAGAAGAAAAGCTTAATGATATATATCCATCGTAATGGGAGGGGGCTGCCGGATCGACTAAGTGAAACAGTTCCTTGGTGCAGAGTGAAGGCAAAATTATCACTGACCATCCAGTTAAATCTTAAGTGTTTTCCACAGTCCATAAGACTAATCATACTCTATCAAAACATGAGTATGTTTCCAAATTATATCCTCAAACCAGTATGATTAACTATTTTTAAGCAGTAGTTTTAAACTATTGTTTAGATACCATGGAGAGGTAGCATCATAACATTCTTGAGATAATGAAATACTGTACATAAATGGCACAGCCACCAATATGATGAAGACTTGGGGCTAATGTCAAGATGTTAGTGGTGCAGATCCCTTTAGGATAGGTCATTTCTGCTTCAGGTAAAATTGTTCGTTATTTCTCTTGGGTTCTAACAGGACTCCAAACATCAGCAGCAATGCCTTGGAAACCCACTCCTGGCTGTCCAGGTCCCATTGACCTCTGGCCACAGTGTCCATCCCCATATTGTTCCCCTGCCTAGCTCACTGGCTGGTAGAGGAGATTAGTTTAATCTGGCATCATGTTCTGAGCAGACATTAAGGGCAATTAAGTAATTTGGTGTTGGCATTTCTTTCATAGCAGGAGATAACTCGGGTAAAGTTGTGCTTTGCAACAGTGGGCCCATTGTCCAGACCCAATCACCGATAAAAATAAGCATGACATTTGGAACATTACATTTTTGCCCTCATGAAACCTCACTCTCCAGCTTCCTGTGCTACTTCATATGCGTTTCACAAGTTCACGTTCCTCTACATTACCAACTCTTCCTGATTTAACCACAAAGCAACAGGTTGGAAAACCTATGAAAATTGATGGGAAAACTGTGAAAGGTTTGGAGCACAAGCTATTCCTACACAAAATTAAACTTTTTAAAATTGCAAAATAGGCCTTTTAGCAATCCAAATGTACATGCCGTAGTGACATACCTAAACACATTTAAAAGCTGATAATGTTTATTGGATCTTGACATCACAAGCAATGCCCCTGATCCAGGTAAGCCCAGGTAAGCCCCAGGCTGCTGCAGGCTCACGACCCAACCCCCCTTTCCCTGCAAAATGAAGCATCGACTTTCCAATAGTCAAGAAAATAAGAAGTGATAACAAATTGTGGCTAAAGTGTTGAGGACAGTTCAGATGTTTCCAGGTGGAAACTGAGGATCAGCCAATCCAGGTACCTTCCTGGTTGAAAAATCTCTGATCAGGAGAGTTGAACTGACTTATTGAACCATGTTGCTGTGTTTTATTTCTGTAGCACGTGAAGTCAATAAGGCCAACTGTGGAGCCCAATGAAGGTTTCTGGGTCCAACTTCAAAGGTATGAAGGTGATCTTCAGTCCAGACAGATTGGAACTAATTCTTCAACCAATGGATAACTACTTCAAGATGGACATCCGCCCTGCACTGAGATAGTCTCTTTGAAATCTGCCTTACTGATATAGTTCCTGGCACTGCAAGTCGCAAATTATGCAGCCTTATTTTATTCACAGGTTTACTGTTTGAAAAGAGATATTGTTTAGATTGTATCTGGCTACAGTACGTCATGGTAGTGCTTCTACCATCAATAATTTCAGCTTTTAAGATCCTGCGCCACTACAGATCGAAAATAATAGAAGATATTTGGGAATGAAAAATTTGGATGAAGAGTTTGCTCGGAAAAGTTGCTGGACAAGAGAAGGAATGTAGATACAAGGAACTACAGATGTTGGAATCTTGCATTGAACACAAAGTGCTGGAGTAACTCGGCGGATCAGGCAGCATCTCTGCAGGACATGGATAGGCGATGTATCACTTCGGGACCCTTTTATCAGACTGATTGTAATGGGGGCGACAAAGGTGGAGAAGTGATAGGGGCAGGACAAAGACTCATTTTGTCACCCTTTTGTCTTCTTATCTCTAGCTTTTGTCCACTTATCTGCCAATGAAAATTCCTTCTCACCTGTATCCAACTGTATTCGGGTCAAGACTGTCTGAAGAAGGGTCTCGACCTCAAACGCCACCCATTCCTTCTCTCCAGAGATGCTGCCTGGCCTGTGTGTTCACTGCTGTTCTTTCCTACACAAGTGATAGTTGGATACAGGTGAGGAGGGTTTTTCATTGGCAGATAAGTGGACAAAAGCTTTGTTGCACCCTCGCCTATTTTTCCAGCTTTTTCTCCCCCACTTCAATCAGTCTAAAGAAGGGTCCTGACCCGAAACATCACCTAGCCATGTCCTCCAGAAATGCTGCTTGACCTACTGTGTTACTCCAGCACTTTGTGTTCTAAGAGAAGAAATGTGTGGTTTATTTAATCGCTGGAAGTGCCATTCATATGTACCTCTGTGGAACAATGGTTAGTTTGGCAACCACTCGTTATAACTCGTTAATCATAAAAATAAAACTCAGGAAATACCCACTGTTAATTTAAGCTTCACATTTTTGAGTCTCCCTTGCAATCTTTCTTGCCCCTTTGCATTTTGAACCATGTTATTAAGTAGTAATGCTCTCCTAAGCTTTAAATGTACTGTTCTCTAAGATTTTCTTTATCCATAATTTGAGCTACGTGTTGTTTGTTCTTTCACACACAATCTTTTCATGGGTTCTTAAACAGTTTGATTACCATATCTTTTTCATCAGATATAATTCAGAAGCATTTAAAACTCACACATTTAACCAATGTTTCATTGTTTGTTAAGCTCTGGCAAATTTTACCAGTCTCCTGCACTATGCACCTCAGCCTTTTTCCACAACAATTAACCTGCATTTTCTGGAATAAACGGCATAATAAACATACTCATATGTCTCACTGTGTTTTCCACTCCAAGATGAATTTTAAAAGTGATTCCAAAATTATTAAAATAGATGCAGCTCAGAAGAAGCCCATGTGACCTATCCGGCCTGTGCTGGCTTTTGAATGTGTTTTACCTAAATAATCCTATATGCTTTTCTATAATCCATGGGTGTGCCATTTAAATCTGTGTTCTCTAGCTTGAACTACATCAAAGTCAAAGAGCATGGAGAGAACGAGGGTAAGTGATGTTGAGGCCAAGACTGGATCTGCCATCACCTTATTGAATGGAGGAGTAGCCTTGCAGAGATTGCTGGTCTACTCTTGCCTATGCTCCTCATATTCAGGGTTTGTTTTCATGCTGTATCTCTAAACTAAACTAAACTAAACTAATGGACAAAGCTCATGCCCTGCAAGTCACCAGCAACAGTACATTCTTATATAATCACGCAGTTGAATGAGTTATAAACTGAGGATTCGGGAGGGCTGCTTCTTTAATATGAGCCAGACTGGATAGGTTGAGGGCAATGCCTTTGCTCTACGCATACTGTACAGCTCAATGACATTAGGTTGATTGGCTATTTTTAGGAGATAAAGCACTTGTGGCCAAACATGGCATGATCCCTGGATCAGAGCCAAATGCAGCAACGAAGGGATCCAGGGATTTTTGGCCACGGGCCCTCCCTCACCGAAATGCCCATCGAGCCAATGTCATTGAGGTCTGAGTGATCCAAATACAAAAGGAGGTGTGTCTTCCTGGTGGGGTTATGAATCCTTTATGATAGGGGATCACAATATCCATAAACATATATCAAATGCTGATAGTTTCACCCAGAAGCCCTGGAAAGCGAACTTTGCAGCAGTTTGTTCCTGTATTGAACATCAAAAAGAACCTAGGATATGGGAGTGGGTTGTGAACTTGAGCCAGCAGATTGATTGCATGTTTTACTCTCTGCCCTGCTTACCCTTTCAGCAATGGTAGGGCCAGTTTTAGGATTATGTAGAATGCACCACCCTGTAACGAGCGTCATTCTCAGGGGAATGTAGAGAAATCAACAGGTTCTGGCACTCCGGAGACTTCCTTTTTATGGGTGCTCAGCTGTTTCAATTTGTTGCCGCTCATTGAGTTTCAGTGGAGTGTAGTACATAATAAGACAGGGCGACATTGATTGCATTCAGTCCCAGTCAGTGTAAGATTTACTTCTGCTTAAAGTGGAAAGTAATATCAGTTGTCAAGTGTGATTGCCCACCCCCTAACTCAAGACATTATTGATGATGGCCAACAAATGCATCACAAACCAGCTGCAGAGTTGTCCTTTCAGGGCTTATAGACGACAGAATTATAAGGTTGATATAAGCCGTAGCAAGACATTAACTTGCAACTGGCAATAAAGCATTCATAACCCCACCTCAGAAACACATTTCCTTTTGTACTTGCATATTTTCAGACCACAATGACATTACATTGATTGGCTATTTTTAGGAGACGTTGAGTCCATCCAGACCGAGCTGATGTTTAGATGCTGTGTCAGCATCTTTATTTCTGGGGGATTTACCTCATTTCAGAGACCGATCCAAGACTCTATTTAGGCTGACAAACCATGGTAATGTGCTGAATTGTTCCCAACCAATCAGTGGTTCCACATAGGTTACACTGTGTTACAGGAGCAATACTAATGTTACCTGTGGTACGCAGGCACGGAAATCGCTTTCAAAATATGGAGGGGACGGGGGGAAAAAATGTCTTGGCGGCCGCGCACGCATGAGCACACACACGCGCGCGCGCGCGGCTTTGGAGGCTCAATCCAGCGCTAAATGCAGCTCAACTCTGCCTGTCTCGCTGGGTTAACCTATAGCCCTGCCTGGACTGACGGGACACCAGCGCTGCTTTTGCGCGCTGACTGTAAACCTGGGCCATATTTCCAGCAAGCCCAGGCAGGGCTGTAGGTTAACCCGGCGGGACAGGCAGAGTTGAGCTGGGTTTAGCGTTGCTTCTCTGCGCTGCATGAGGGCCTGGGGGCACAGCTCCTGTCTGACTCCCGACATCTCTGGCCACCTCCGGGCATGGGGGGAGGGGCATTCGGGTGGGGACGGGACAGTGCCGGAAAGCCGGGATTAATCCTGGCTGCGGATGAGGCGTAGGTCTGTGCCGAGAGTGTTTTGGCACGTCTCCCTCCTCCAATCACCGCACTCTATCCTCAATCCCACCCCCCCACACCTCACTCCTCCAATAATCACACTCAATCATCATGTCTTGCCCCCATTGCCTGCTAACCAACGTCTCTCTCGTCCAATCGGCGCCCTCGATCAGCAGTCCCACCCCCACTGTCTCGCGGAAAGCGGAGATTTCACCGGGTTTTAAAATCCGGATCACAAACACTTGGGGGGGAGGACATCCTCCACCTCTCAAAACAGAGGGGGGGGGATGTGTCCCCCCTGCCCCCCCTGCGATTTCCGCCCCTGGTGGTATGCACGGCAGTTTTGTAGCCACATTGCCCAGGAGGCACTAATGGCAGCACTTCAGTTGACAGCTACCTTGACTCCGATGGCCGTTGTTGAGTCGATGTCGTAGGGCTGGTTGCTTCATCCTGATCTGGGACCTCTGGATGCTAAACTCCTTTCACCCTTGACCAGGCTCACCTAAACGTCTCCTACCCCAGTTAAATTACTGGACCTAGATAGGTATAAAATGCTGGAATGACTCATCTCAGGATAAAGGGATGGGTGACTTTTTGGGTTGAGACCCTTCTTCAGTCTGAAGTCTTTGGTGTAAACCAGCATCTGGAGTTCCTTCCTACACACTATAAGATACTGGACCAGGTGGCTACTGGTAACCATAAGTTACTGGTTCAGAATGGAAGATACAAGATTGAATCCTAGTGTAGCAGATGGGCAAATTAGAGCAATTGCATAAAAGAGAAATTTAAACAATGTTTTGTAAAATAACCACAGAATCACTAGATTAAAACCAATTAATTCATCTCCAACCTTCCTTCAGGGAAGGAAATCTGCCGCCCTTATCCTCTGTCCCACGTCCGACTGCAGACCTAATATTATGTTTGGCTCTTAACTATCTCTTCAATTCGGATGCAATTAGAAATGGTAAGTAAATGCTGGTGTTGTCAGCAAAGGTCACATCCAGTGAATTGGTAAACAGACATACATTCTGAACCTTGCTGTGCTCCAAGTTGTTGAAGCTGCAGATCCCCTGCAGATGGGATGGACTGAACTCTGATCGGACGATTCATCAGATTGCTGCCTCAATCTTTGGCTAATCTTACACCAGCTGGAAATTGACTCGTTGCGACCAGTTTACATGACCGCAGTCTTTACTTTAAACCTTAGAGCTGCAGCGCTGAAACAGGCCCTTCAGCCCACTGAGTCCATGCTGACCAGTGATCACTCCATACACTATCACTATCCTACACACTAGGAACCACAATAATGTGGCATCTATCATCAACGATTCCCACCATCTGGATCATGCCCTCTTCTTACTGCTACCATTGGCAGGAGATACAGATCCCGAAATTGCACATCGCTGGGTTCAGGAAACATTCCTTCAATTATCAGGTTCATGAAGCAACCTGTACAACCCTAATCCTATTTTGGCAATGGAACATTATGGGCCACCTCTTGCACTTCAATAGACTTTTTTATAATTGTGTATTTTTTAAGTTACCTTGAATTTTTTACACAGTATTCGTCTTAGAATGGATGTGTTATTTATGATTGATTTTTGTGTTTGCATGTTTGTCTGAGTCCACGGACCTGAGATGTTGCTGCCAGCAAGTCTGTCATTATACCTGTGCCTTGCCTTACATGTGCATAGGACGATAAACTTGACTTGACAGTATAATACAGGAGCCGCAACAGTGAGTGCTGTTTTGCCACGCTCCAGCAACCCAGGTTTGATCCTGACCTCAGTGCTGTCTGTGTGGAGTTTGCATGATCTCTCTGTGATTGCTTGGGTTTTGGCCTGGGCACTCCAATTTCCTCCTACATCTCAGACAAGTAGTAAGTTAATGGGTTGCTGTGAATTACTCCTTAATGTAGGCAAGAGGCAAAATAATCATATGGGAGTTGATGAGAGCTCTTAAAGATATCACAGTCAGGGGATATGGGGAGAAGGCAGGAACGGGGTACTGATTGGGGATGATCAGCCATGATCACCTTGAATGGCGGTGCTGGCCCGAAGGGCCGAATGGCCTACTCCTGCACCTATTGTCTATTTCTATTGAATGTTGGAGAGGGAATAAGCTGCAGGATAACAGGGAATATGATGTGAACCCAATGAGATTGATCTGCTGGGTGAGACCAAATGGCCTCTGCAGTGCTGTAATAACTAAACAAATCAATGTCCATTTTTAATTTTATTAAAGTTCATGTTAAAGTCTAATAAGAACAAACCTTAAATTCTATTGAAGCATGTATAAAGATACAATAATTGGAAACAGTTCTTATAAATCTTGTTAAAAACTGCCAAAAAGCAAGAAATAAAAACAATTGCTTACAATACAAAGAGCAAGCTATAAAATCCAACAATTTGAACCACTTAAACTCCAGAAAAAAAGCATATAAACATGAATGGTAATCAAAGTGAACACATGTAAAATATTATGCATCTGCCTCTCAACCATCTCCATCTCATAGAGATTCCTATAGTGTGAGACCTGCATTGAGGACAAAAGAATCCTAATCCTTGCCCATCACTCACCACCTCTCTGTTCAGGCCCATGATTATTCAATTTTGCAATTGTATCACAAAGTTTTAAAAGGTCATTCACCTGCACTAGAACCACCACGCTGCCTGATTTGTTGAATACTTCCAACATTATTTATTTTTATGTTGCTGAAGTTCCTAAACCCCATTTAATTCCAGTAAATGTCATTTTGTCAATACCTTAACATCGTTCCTAACATGTGGTACCCAAAAAGAACCTCAATGCCAAGAGGGTCCGAGGCAGAGTGATGAATTCTGGAGAGATTTCCTTCTTCTGAAATGTGTTATTTGGTGTTTGTTCTGAGGCATTATTTGCAATTGCATTTTTGGGCTAGATCACTAAAAGCACCTCAAACTTTATCTTCTATTTGCCCAATCTTAAACATATGGTTTCATTTCCCATTGCTTGAATTGTGAGCTGCTAGATATAAACACAACCAACCAAGGCCTCTGATCTCTCTGCATTAAAAGATGCTTGCTGGCGATAGACAAATGTCACAATATTTGTTGCTCGTTTACTAACCTTTTGATATAAAGTTTAATTGAAGTCAATTAAACCAGTAGTGTTTTTTTACATTGGAAACAATAAATGTATTACAATGGATTAGAGTCATTAGAGGTACATAAATAACAGAAAAGAAAATGTATCCGATTTTTTTTTGGATGGCCATGGGTCTTAAAATAAAAGTTTGGCCAATTTATTTTAGACCTGCATCTTGAATTTATTACTTATTCTGTATTTTTAGAGATTAAACTCCTCATTTGGTCTTCAATATTTTAGAACTCTTTGGTCTGTGATATATTTTGGTTCAATGTGCTGTTTCTGAGTGTTTACTCCGAGTTACTGTAGGTCTACATGCTGATTTAGAAAGCCCGAGTCAGGCATTTCAAAGCCAGAGTTTTTGTTTCCCAGTGAATCCTTCATGAACTGCTCAGGAATACCCCAAATCCACAATGATCCAGCAGTATACATCCCAGGCTATAATTCCTTAATGTTTTCCAGATAAATGTCTTCTGCTATTGGGAAAGGGGATTGCCTTAATACTTGTCAATAGTTCTTTCACTTTCCAATTATTTGACCTGTCGAACCATGTGGTTTATCATTTACAAGGAATAAGGAAGAGTTAATTTTACCAATTGTAATTTCGAAATATTCCGTATAGCCTTTATGTGTTATACATCTGGGGCAATAATTCGGATAATTTGCCCTCACTGGTTTAACGTTGGCACTTGTTGAAGTTAGGGGCAGTGGAAAAACTTGCAGAAAATAATTGGTGTCATATTTACTTCTTTGTTAAAAGAAAATTAGAAAAAGTAAGCGTTATAGTCTCCGGATAATGGCTTGGCCATTAAGAAATAGAGGATTTTTTCTCCCTCAGAAACTTGTACATTTCTGGAGATACAAGAGCCTGCAGATGTTGGAATAGGGAGCAATACTCAAACTACTGGAGGAATTCAGCATGTCAAACAGTATCTGTGGAGAGAAATGGGCAGACACTATCTGAAGGATCTCAACCCTAAATGTCATCTGTTCACTTCCCTCAACAGACCGAGTTCCTCTAGCAGTTTTTTTCCAAATCTTTGAAAATGTCTGCCCTAGAGTTGTGGATGCTCAGTCTGAGTATATTCATGTCCACTGTAGACAGATCATCGATAATTAAGGGAATCGGAAGATTTGGGATTGGGCAAGAAAATGAATTTGAGTATTACAGTCACCTGTAAAATGTTAGCGTGATGGAACAGGTTCAAGGGACTCTCGGCATTCTCTTGCATGTATTTCTGTTCTGCTGAACCTGCATTGATGAGTGTCTGTTACACCTGTTGACAGGGGACTGAGAGTGTATTATACAGCACTCACACAATCATGTTGATAGCTGCTTATTTATTTTAGTTCACCCAGTCAAACCAAAGACTGAAGCCACACTCCTTCCTGAAGTGATATAGGTTATTGACAGTCTTCCCGATATTACCTCCATTAATTTTCATGAGAGACAATATAGAGATTTTAATATAGTTGCACATGGATTGAGCACAGTGAGGGAACCAAATTACTATGGTTACTTGGGTCCAACCCAGTTAAGGACCTGCAAAGCCTCATTTGATTGGGTCTTAACAGGCATTGCCTACCCCGTTATAACAGGGGATGGTCAAACTGTGATGGACCTTTTATGTTGGGCACGCTTGCAAATTCCTCTTCTCTCCCCCCCCCCCCCCCAGCTCAGCAGTGCTCACCCGCCTAGTACTGGTGCAGACCCCAACTCTCTAAGATCACACTAAGCAGGAGTATGACTCAGCCCCCAGGTCTGGGGTTATTGGACCTATATACAAATTGGAAACAGAAAAACTCTGGCATTGTCCTGAACAAACCCACAAGGCATTCAGCAGTACAATGCACAAATCTACCCTACTTATTTTAATGCTTGACAGAGTGCCACAATGATTGGATAGCAAACACACATTTTTAAAAAGACATTTGTAGACCTGAGTAACATAAAAAAAACATTCTTCTTTGAAAGTCTCTGGTTTAGACGTAGGCTTTTGACTGGGCTGACTCTGTCTTTGTGTAGATCCGTTGTCCACCTTGAGCAGAGGCATACTTGTAGCCACTATGAAAAACAACATATGGTCATCAGTAATTGCACCGTTTCCATCCAGTTTCCTCTCAATTATTTCTGCCGGGTAGTATAAAAGCTTTGCAATTATTCCTCTTTTTTCACGCATTGAACATTTTATTTGTAACATTTCTACCTTACTTTGCTATAAGAACAAGAAAGACAAGTGGCTCTTGAAGTAACATGCGGAAAAGGAGAACAATCCTAATGGCTCTTTTGGAGAAACATGGGAAACCTTCCATTCGACTAATGGATGAAACAGCTGCACCATGGACTGCCCTGGGAGATAGCCCATCTGTTAGAGACTGTCTTGGACATCAATGGAACAATTATGTTGTCAAGAGGTGTTTGTTGCTAATGGAGAAGTGAAAGACGGGAAGGGAAGCTAATCATTAGGCACTAATGTACCCTATAAATAACAAGGTCCATATCAAGCCAGCTCGAGCGGGGCACAGTAGCGCAGCTGGTAGAGCAGCAGCCGCCTTACAATGTCGGTGAAGCCAGGCTCAATCCTGATATCTATGGCTCTCTTTGTAGAGTTTGCATGTTCTCTTTTCTAACACAAGGGTTTCCCTCACATTCTCTCACATGCCAAAGATGTGTGTGTTCTGTGGGGGGAGGTGGGGGGGCTGGTTATGGGAAGGTGAAAAGAATAACATGGGTGAATAACAAGACTCAATGTGGCAAAGAGCCTATTTCTTTGCTGTAACACTTTACAGCACATGGAAGGCTTCCTTTGTGTGAGGTCTGCATTGATTTTTCTCATTTTCTATTTGTTGCAGTCTCTATACATTTTGCAGAGAGGATAAAGGTGCATGTAGAATGAAACCTCTACATTATGTGAGGTTATTTTGCACCCCATTCACATTAAGGGCATATACCATCCATTCTTACATTGAAAAATGTGTAGGAAGGAACTGCAGATGCTGGTTTACACCAAAGATAGACAAAATGCTGGAATAACAGCAAGACAGGCAGCATCTCTTGAGTCTGAAGAAGGGTCATGACCCGAAACATCACCTGTTCCTTTACTCCACAGATGTTGTCTGACCCATTGAGTTACTCCAGCATTTTGTGTCTTTCTTATATTGATGTCTGTCCAGGGATTTAAGATATGCAGCAAGATGTTACAATATTAGGTGATCAGGTTTTACTGGAGTGTTGATAGCTGACTATTTTATTTTGTTATGTTAACTCTTTGATGACAGAATCTGTCACTGAATTAACCATCATGCATTGTGAAAATCTTGACCATTTAAAAAATTAAATATGATCCATTGGCTTTATGTTAATGTAGCAGTTGAAATAAAAGCTTTATTTTTTTTGGCCTGCTTGTATGCTCTTCTTGGTGTAGAGAATTGAAAAATGTAACCATTTTGAATGTCCTTCAAGGATGCCGAGATAGAATGGACGTGGAGAGGATGTTTTCAATATTGGGAGAGTCTAGGACCTGAGGTCCAGAATTAAAGGATGTTTCTTTCGGAAGGAAATGATGAGGAATTTCTTTAGTCAGAGGGTAGTTAATCTGTGGAACTCATTGCCACAGAGGGCTGTGGAGGCCAAGTCAGTGAATATTGTTAAGGCAGAGATAGATAAATTTTTGATTAGAACGGGTGTCAAGCGTTATGGGGGAAGGCAGTAAAATGAGATTAGGAGGCCAGGCTGAATGGCGGAGCCAAATGGTCTAATTCTACTCCTATAACTTGTGAACTTGTGAAGAGGTGATAGTGTTGGGAGTGGAGCAGGACGTTTGTTAGGGGTTATGGGGATAAGGTAGGAGAATGGGGTTAGGAGGTAGATGTATCAGCCATGATTGAATGGCGGAGTAGACTTGACGGGCTGAATAACCTAATTCTGCTCTGATCACTTATGAACTTATGCCTGAGTCAGGAATAAAGGAAGTGATTTTTATACGACCTAAGTCACGAATAAAGGGGTAAAAAATTAATCAAATTAAAAAATAACTTACCCATTTTGTTTGTTTCTTTTGCAGGAACAACACAAGAATGAACCTCCCAGGATAAGGAGAGATGCCCCAGCCCATCCAATGTAGAGCGCAGACCCCAACTCATACCTGCAAACAATGAAAACATTTGCACCAGACATCCTTAAATATAATCACTTTCTAATCAGTTACAACCAATTGCTTGAGCTCTCATGATGTTATTAACTTGGATGGGCCATAACAGTCTTAGGTTGAAAAATAAATCTCTGAATGATATGATTTGAGTTTCTGAATTCATGACCCTCTGGAGAATGTAGCTAAAAGAACAGGCATATTTCATCAATTTCAGTGCAGAGTTCATTACATAATCAATATCAGCTTCCATTTATACAATGCATTTGTTGCAAAACATCTCAAGATGTTCCACAGGATGTAATAAAATATCAAAATCCAGAGAAGCAAACTTTAGAAGAGGGTTTGGTTCGAGATAGATTTTGAGGAGCTGCTGACACATAGAGAGTTTAGTTTAGTTCCCGATAACATAAAAATAAAGGAAAATAGGACCAATAGTAATTCACTCAGCCCTTCAAGCCTGCCCTACTATTCCAAGATCATGACTGATGTACCCCAAGCCCTAACTGCGCTTCCCTACTAGTCCCGCCAGTCCCCATAAAACCTCAAGTCTAGGATCTTTCACCTATTTGATATTTCATTTTATAATACTCTCAATGATTTAGCCTCTCAATGACATTCCTACACACCTTATCTTAAAATGACCACCATCGAATAAGTCGACGCATATGAAATTCTTCCACGACTGGTAACATCTCACCATCTAACTTGTCACACTGCCTTCAGGGTCTTAATATGGTAATTCTTCTGAACTCTTCAAAATTCTGAACCAAATGTATTTTGCTGCTTGTGATAGAACAACTCTCTCATCCAAGGATTCACTCCCAAGGCCCAGAGAGGAGTGACAGCAAAAAAGCCTTTCCTCATAGATAGAGTTCATAAGTTCAAGGTGAGAAGCAAGAGAATTAGAGGATATTAGTTGGATTTATTTTACTCAGCAGGTGGTTGCCATCAACAACAAACTGCCCGAGAAGGTGATAGAAGCAAATACTAATCACTGAGTTGGTGTGGTTAGAAATGGACCTCAGGTTCATCCTCTAAGCGTCACTCAGCCAGTCCCACATTCCACCAGTTGGCGCATGAGGAAGATGCACCAATATATGACCATATGAGTTCTACTAAATGCTAAGTCCCCAAATGGACTCTTTGTATCTTTTGACTGCTGCATTAGTGGGATGTTCTCTGACTTTGAGATACCTTGGTAGAGTTGTCCTCAGCCATCCTATAACAATGTGGCTGCCTGTAGATCGGCAAGTAATTAGGGATGACAGGTTGCGGTAGAGTTGATGCCTCACAGAGCCAGAGAACCAGGTCCTGACCAGGGTGCTGTCTGCATTGAGTTTGTACATTCTCTCAATGACAGCTTGGGTTTTCTCTAGGTGTCAGAGTATAGAAGTATGATCGACCGACTGACCAAATGGTGCCAGCACACCAACCTGGTTCTCAACATCAGTAAGACCAAGGAACTGATTGTGGACTTTGGTAAGGGGAGGATGAGGACCCTCAATCCTGTTCATATCAATGGGACGATGGTGGAGATGGTCAATAACTTCAAATTCCTGGGCGTGCATATTTCCAACGATCTTTCCTGGACTCAGCACACCGATCAGGAGAGAAAAAGACTAAAAAAAGTTGTGACCACTGCCCAGTCCATCACCGGCTTTGACCTCCCCACCGTCGAAGGGATCTATCATAGTCGCGGCCTCAAAAAGGCAGCCAAAATCATCAAGGACTCACACCATCCTGGCCACACACTCATCTCATCATTGTCAACAGGAAGAAGGTACAGGAGCCTGAAAACTGTAACGTCCAGGTTCAGGAACAGCTTATTCCCTACAGCCATCAGGCTATTAAACACAACGAATAAGCTCTGAACTGCAAAAGACTATATCATTATTGCACTATATTTGTTGTTGATTGAACTTTTGTTTTTTATTCTCTTCCCCCGTTATGTACTATGTTTACATGTTCACATATTCTGTTGTGCTGCAGCAAGTAAGAATTTCATTGTCCTAGCAGGGAAATATGACAATAAAACACTCTTGACTCTTGACTCTTGACTCTTGACTCTTGACTTGCTCCGGCTTCATCCACCATCCCAAAGACATACAGGTGTGTAGGTTAATTGGATTCTATAAATTATAAATTGTTCCTAATGTGTAGGATAGTGATAGTGTAGAGGGTGATCACTAGTCGGTGCAAACTCGGTGTGCTG
The DNA here is from genome assembly GCF_028641065.1 of Leucoraja erinaceus. Taxonomy (NCBI): domain Eukaryota; kingdom Metazoa; phylum Chordata; class Chondrichthyes; order Rajiformes; family Rajidae; genus Leucoraja; species Leucoraja erinaceus. The sequence continues at coordinate 29,983,394 of NC_073390.1, read as the reverse complement.
AAGGGCCTGTTTCTGCGCTGTATCTCTAAACTAAACTAAAAACTAAACTCTCATAACATTTTAAAAGCATCTGGATGTACATTTGAACCACCAGGCTATGAACTACGTCCTGGGTAAGTAGCATGGTGATGGGCTGAAAGGACAGTTCCTATGCTGTACTACTCCATGACAAGCCTTAATCCATTTTAAGGAAAACGCACAAAAAAATTAAACAGTTTATTCTGCTGAGACTGTGAAGGTCAGATTTTTGGGTCAAGGTTACTAAATTTGCTAAATATTTGTCATACTTACTTAGTTCCACCATAGACAGGGTTGTAGAACTCCATTGTGATGCTGTAGGCGTACCAGGAAACTGGCACTATTCCACATAAACCTGACAATACAACAGAAGAACACCAAGCAATTAATGGACAGCAAAATCCTTGATGATTTATATAGTTCTGCCTATGTTTTGAAGATATCCTGAGTATTTTAAAATGATGAAGGATCCTCTGGTAGCTGATCCTCTGGTATGTTGAGGATGTTAGCAAAATTAAACTTCATCCATTCCACACAGAACAAAGGCCCAGTAAGTGAAAAAATAAACCACTTACATTTACATAAAACCTTTACCAGCCTTGGGATATTCCAAAGTGCTCCACAGTTAATGAAGGGCAATAATAGAAAATGGTTGATGTTTTAATTCAGGAAGCAGGAATGCCATTTTGCACATGGCAAGGGTTCCCCAAATATGACATGGTATGGTATGGTATGGTATGGTATGGTATGGCATGGCATGGTGTGGTATGGTATGGTATGCTACTTTTTATAAGAAGTAGAAGGAGGAGTATGCCATTCATTGACCTGTGAGCCAGCAAGGCGTTTAATGTTACATCCACTAGCATCTCTGATGTTTAGTATTCATTCCTCCTGGTATAAAGTGTCAGCCTAAACGATAGAACTCTCATCCTGCAAAGGTTCCCACTGGGACAAATTGAGTTTTGAGGGAGGTTAATCAGTTCTTGTAAGTAAGAGTGTCAAAAGGTATGGAATATTATGAAACAAATGACATTAACTTGCAGATATGAACAACCATGTCCTAACTATTGTTCCATATATTTAGGTTTGAATCTATTCCAGGTTAGAATTACGTCCAAAATTAGCCTTTGTTCTTTGAAGCCAGTTTAGTTGACACTATTATCATTAGACATAATGAATTCCTATTCGCACCCAATGTCATTCTCTCCTGAAGGTGCACTCCTTGGGTATGGAACACATTTGGCTAATTGTTAGATTTAACCATATAACAGGAATGTAAATTTTCTGTATATCCACAAAGAGCATCCTTGTCAAATCTAATCCTTTCCTTACCTGATGCCTGCACGTTTTAATGGGAATCACAGTATTCAGATCAGAAATGAGAATCCCAGTTTGCCTTCTAATTACCAATACCTCTTACGTTTATTGGAGAGGCTGTCATTGTCTTAGTGATCAGGCTAGTGACAGGCCAAATCTTTTCTTGGTGTTTTTGACGGAACACTCCAAAATGAAATGGTTAAGTGTGGGAAAAGAGATTTGAGATTACAATTGAATCAATCATGATCTGGCTAAATGGCAGAGCAGACTCAAGGGGCCAGGAGGCTCCTGCCTACTACCTATTGCAACATTTGTATGTTTGTGTGCTAATGGAGGCAGGAGAAGGCCATTCAGCCCAATGTGCTGAATGCTCTTCCATTCATTATGGCAATGGCTGATCTTTTGCCTCCGCACCTCTTTCTATACTAATCCCATATGTACCTTCGCCAATTGATGTTCACCAACATGTAAGTGGAAAAGGCCCGTGGTAACAGAAACAGTCAACCTTTCAGGTCTATTACATTTTGGCCTGTTGAAGGATCTGGCCCAAAACTTTAACTATTTCTCCTTTCATGGATGCTTCCCGGCCTGCTGAGAGCTTCTAGCAGTTGCTGTTTTTAAAACGGGTAATGCTTTGTACATTAAGTGAAATTCGCCATTCATGGTCTCTCAACAAAGCTAATGGGCTTGAGTGAGGCACATATTTTGTTTGGCAGAACATCAGTACATTGGCTCTTCCTGATCTCAAGCTGTCTCTGGCAATCATTAGTAAACTGAGGAGGGCTCAGTGATGTGCTCAGTGCTAATTCATTTTATGAAAGGAATTTGAAGCAGGTGTTGGGCCTGGCTAAGTTGGCTTAACACTGGCCTTAGGTAACCAACAGGGAATCCTATAAAATTCATCATATGTTGACTTGAAATTGCTTGTGATGGAGTTGCAATATTATAGAGGTTAATATTTACTGAAACATCCAACAAAATCTTTATGTACCAATGATAATACTGAGGATTATTAACAACTGCCTTTGGTTACAGCTTCAAAACCATTGTCACTCCAGATTGCTAGATTTTTCGGCATTGAGAGGTTTGAGGTTAGTAAAGGAAAGTGCCATTGAGGTATAAGATTAACCATAGTCTTAATGATTGACGTAACAGGTATGAGGGAATTAATGGCCTCCTTGTCATTCTGTTTCTTATATTATCATCTTCTCATGTTAAATGACTGACATTTGAAATTCAGCCTAGATAAGCAAAAGTGAAAAGTTGAATCACATTCTTATCTAACAGGATGTCTTACCATCTGAAGAGAACTACCTGCAGGGGCAGTGAAACGAGATTTAATATTAGTTTAGGAAAAAGGACAGGGCACAAAACCCAGGGATAACGCAGTAGGGATTGGGAAAAAAAATTATAGTCCTCCACTGCCTCTTCCTATTATATTTGTGGGTCAGAGAGCAGGAATGGGAGCAGTTGATGGCCATCCCAAAGCAGTGGGAAGCCATAATAGCCTGAACAGTAGTACAAACATACGGTTCTGTCACCCTTGGTCACCAACACCAAGAGCTGGCTGTACTCACCTTCCATACATTTAGTTCCATAACTCAACAGAACCGTCCAGACCAAGGCGGGTATTCCTTGGACAGTACTAGACTCTGAAGATAACCTTCCTCTCTTAAGCAGTTTTAGGATGAAGAATTCAGGAAAACTACCTATCTATAATTGTCTTTATTGCAAATGTAACTGGGAACATATTTGTTTTGGGCAGAACCTGATATGACTTGGACATCTGATGGAGTTTGTTAAGTAACCAACTTTAGTTTAATTTAGTTTAGAGATACAGAGCTGAAACAGGCCCTTCGGCCCACCGGGTCCGCGCCGACCAGCGATCCCTGCATATTAACACTATCCCACACACACTAGGGACAATTTTTACATTTACCAAGCCAATCAACCTACATACCTGTACGTCTTTGGAGTGTGGGAGGAAACCGAAGATATCGAAGAAAACCCACGCAGGTCACGGGGAGAACGTACAAGCTCCATACAGAGAGCACCCGTGGTCGGGATCGAACACGGGTCTCCAGGGTTACATTCACTGTAATGCATCAACTCTACCGCTGCACCACCAGGCCGACACTCAACATGAAAATAGTTTATCCCATCTGAACATGAATAAGCACCACATAAATTATACTATATGTGTATGCTTCAGCAGTGCACATGTAACTGCAGCCAATGATTTTCTAGTTGCTATTCATTTTCTTATTCATTTATCAGAAATTGCATTACTTGTAAAACTTTGTTGGCCACTGGCATTTGTTCGGTATGTGCAACGATTATTTGGCTGGCTAGAAATAACTTACTAACCTGCAAGGATGTAGATAATTCCACCAGTCATCGCAATCTTCCCTTTCACTGCCTCCTCCATGTTCCCAATAGTGGTGCATTTCAGGCCAAACAGTGTCAACACTGAGGAAATAACTCCCAGAATTACGGCAATGATCATCAGTGCACGGCATGCTTGGACATAAGCTGAAAGGGGAAAAAAACATTAAGGTTTTAGCATTAAGTAAGGCAGGAAAGATAGGGAAATAATTCTTCCATGAAGCTCTCTCAATGATCTCAAGCAATAAAATAATGTTTATTTACATAAAGGCATCCTTCCCCTCTTCCCCATTACAAGATCCTGCCAAGTCTAGCCTCCCTTCCACCCCAGGAGACTCATTAGAAGAGTTTGATGGAAAAATCAAAACAGAAGTAGGCCACTCAACCCTTCAAGCCTGCTCCATCACTCAATACAATCATGGCCGATCATCCATCTTAATATTCTATTCTCAAGTGCTTGCAGATGCTTTTTGACTCTGGAAATTCATCTATTTCCTTCTTAAATATATTCAGAGACATGGCCCTTCTGTGGTGGCATATTTCACATGTTCACCTTCATCTGAGTGAAGAAGTTTCTACTCATTTCAGTCTTAAAATTTAGCTGCATAATCTAAGACTCTAACACCGCAGCTTGTGGGAAAACATCCTCTCACCATCCAATCTGTTCAGCACCATCCTGTCAAAGCATTGTATGTTTATATTCAGTGGCTGGTTTGTTCTTTAAGAAGATACTGGACTAGTGTGCCACTTAGTTGTAGCCCAAAGATTACAATAGGGACCTGTGTGTTTGAGTTGGGTAAAGATGAAAGGGTTTTTTTAATCTGTAACTACATTCTGCTCTATGCATGCTGGGATTGGTTCAAATTCACACCATCTCTGATCTCCTGATAAAATAAAAATTACAGCGGTTGTAAAAATGGTGATAGTCCTATTGCCATGGTTACGGGACTGTTTTTTCCTGAAGGGTGGCATGGACAATTGGTAGAACTGCGCCCGAATGCCAGAAATAGGAACATTTTACTTCCTCAAGACAACAGATGTGCAGATTTGTAGGTTAACTGGTTTCTTTAAATTGTCCCTAATGTATAGGATAGAACTAATGTATGGGTGATCGCTGGTCGGCACGGACTCAGTGGGCTGAAGGACCTGTTTCCTCGGTGTATCTTTAAACTAGTAAATTAAGCCCAAGCATGGAGGTAGCACAGTGGCACAACGGGTAAAGTTGTAATTTCACAGTGGTAGAGACCTTGGTTCAATTCTGACCCTGGGTGCTGTCTATATGAGGTTTATACTATCTCCCTGTTACTGTGTGATTTTCACCTGAATGTTTTGATTTCTTCCCACATCCCAAAGATGTGTAGGTTGATTGGGTGCTGATGTGAATTGCCATTGTGTGTAGACGAGGAGTAGGATTTGGTGAAAGTTAGTAAGAATGTGTGGAATAAAAAAATGGGATGTGTGGGATTAGTGTAAATGGATGGTTGATGGGTTTTGGGCCAAAGTGCCTGTTTCCATGCTTTATTGCTTTTGGTCCCCAAATGGCAGATCAAGCAGTTTGACTCAGTGCATAAGGACTCCTAAGGGCCAAGGTGAGATGGAAGTTTCTCCTGGTCGTATCTAATGCATTTTATGGGTCCCACATGGCATGTTTCCATTATATGTAGAATCAAACTGAGTGTACTCACGTCTAGCATAGAAGAAACTATTCAAACTGCTTGTTTTTGACTAACATTTTCACAGTCAAAGGTTCAAAGGTTGAAAGGTATTTTATTGTCACGTGAACCAATTAAGGTACAGTGAAACTTGATTTACCATAGTGTCATACTAGAAAAAGCAACAAGACACACAACTATATAAAAGTTAACATAAACATCCACCACAGCGGTTTCCCCACATTCCTCACTGTGATGGAAGGCAATAAAGTCTAATATTCTTCACTCTTTATTCTCCCACGGTCGGGGCGTAGAGTTACACAGCATGGAAACAAGCCCTTCGGCCCAACTTGTTCATGCTGATCAAGTTGCCGACCTGAGTTAGTCCCATTTGTTTGCATTTGGCCCATAGCTCTCTAAACGTCCTCTATATATCTGTCTAAATCTTGTCTGAATTTGAAGCATTTCCCTGCAACAGCATGCACAGATGCAGACATAACTGGGTGTGATGGTTGTTAATGGAGTATATTAATATTAATCATTAATCTCCACTGATGGTAACAAAAGGGCAAATACAGTGACACTATCCTTCTATGCTGAGCCTTGTCCAAAGGGAGCATAGGTCAAAGGGCATGGGTTAGACGGTCCCAGTTTCTCTCAATCCAGGCAACAAAGGATTACTGATCTATTGTTTGCAACCCTCCATAAACTATCATGTTGTATCAGAAAGAATCTCCCCATTAAAACATTGGGACTTTTTTGGTGTGCATTTACCATATCGTCTAAAATATCCAATTGCAAAAGGATTTAGATATACAGGTGAAAAGGAAAAAGAAATACAGCAGTCTTATGAGGGGGTGTTTTGAGGAATGATGCCAATCAGAATCATCATTGATTATACTGAGTTGGATGATCAGCCATGATCATATTGAATGGTTCGAAGGGCCGAATGGCCTACTCCTGCACCTACTTTCTATGTTTCTATGGTTCTATGTTTCTATACTTTCAAAGGCAGAATTTATGCAAGTGACGATGATTTGTAGATTATTACAGATGTGGACATTTCTTGATTGTAACTGGCAATTCCCCATCAACAGAGCCTGTAATCTCAAGAAATATGAGATATTTTCACAGAGACATTGGAAAATTAGATCCAGCCAATTGTTCACCAGTAGGACTATTAGATTTTGGCTTTTTTTAATGGAAATGTTTGATAAAGACCAGTTAATTATCTACCTAAGTATTTTTAGATTACAAGAGTGTTGGTTGTTGCCACTGCATTTCTGCAGCATCACTGTTTATTTGATAGAATCATTGAAATTCTGAAAAATAGCAGGGGTGTTCGTTTTCACATTACCATACTCCTAATCTCTTCCCATGCCCCTTGATACATGTGCCTAGAAACCTTGTTCTTATCTACACTCAATGACTTGATCTCCACAGATCCAACACATCTCCCCTCATCTCAGTCCTAAATGTCTTCCCTCAAACCAAAGTTTCAGTTGTCTTTCTCTGGATGTCCCAATTATCCTCCCCATATCCAGTTTGCCCAGTATATATGAAATATGCAGATTTCAATTACATCTCCTCTAATTTTTCTGAACTCTGGTGTATATGAGGTTAATAAGCCTGACCTCTCCTCAAATGTCAGTCCCGCCATCCTAGAATGGCCTGTGACCCCTTTCTGTACTCCCTCTATAGTCAGTGCATACTTTTTCAGGTAAGGAAACTAAAATTGCATACAGGTATGGAGTCCTGTGAATTTTCTAGTACTGCCAATGAAACTTTCTTGGAATATAGAAAATATTTCATATATTTTAAAACATTCGATCACAGATGTAGAACTGCCATTGTATGGGTGGGAGAGGTGGGCTGTTGAGGATCCACTGGGTTTGGAAGAAGTGTTTTTGTAACAGAACTGATTCAGAATAATGTTGATTGAAAATTAACGTTATTAACTTAGACGCTGCCTTGGAGTAAATATATGTCCTGAAAGTTGAGATCTACTCACTGAAGAAGACCTGGCCTGTTGTTATTCTCTTACTCAAACTTTTATTGCAGTTTTAGAAGATTTTGACTCCATTGGTCTATCAATTCCTCCTTCCCTCTGTAATCTAGTATGTTAGCTTGGTGCCCTTTGACCATTACCTTTAAGGTGTAGCAAATAAATATTAATTATTTGTTAAATGCAGCCTAATTGGATAATTTAAATAGGCACTATTACCATTGGATATTTGGTGTTTGATATTATTTACAAAGGAAACTAGTGAATGAAATCTACTTTGGCCATTTGAACGATTCATCAAATTCCACAAGGGCACTAATTTATAGATATAGATATAGATATGCCATTTATTGTCACTATACATGTACAGTGAAACTGACATGTATAGTTTATTATGTATGCATTTATTATAACCAGTGTTCTGGAAAAGGCAACAATAAGGAAACAGTTTTCTTGATGATACTCTGAAACTAAAATACAGCAGACGTGGGAAATATGAAACATAAACAAAGTATGCTGAAAATACTTGCTAGGCGAAGCAGCATCTATGGAGAGGGAAGGAAAAGTTAGTATACTCTTCCTCTCCCGAGATGGTGATTTACATAGAGCATTTCTAGCATGTTTGTCCTTTGTGATCTATTCTTGTTTCAGTTGTGTCATCTTATTTCTGGGATCAAGGAAAGAGAGTTCACGTTGCAGCCCTGTTTTCAACAATCTTTCCACCACCACGCACAAGAAGCACAAGAAGCCCAAGACAGACACCAGTTTATGCAGATACTGAGAAGTGTGCTCAGCTCTGGCCGAACAACTTCTAATCTTGTGTGTGGACTCGATAAGAAGAAAATCTTATTTTCTAGTGTGAACTAGATAGAAGGATTTATTATGTCAGCTAATTAAAATTTCTCATAATTTATGATAAAATGTTTAAAAAGTAGCATGTGTACCTGTCATTAATGGGTTTCCAAATGTGTATGTGTGATTATATACGTGTGTGTATGTGTACATTGGGGTGAAAATTTAACAATAAAATATTGCTATATTACTATAAATGAGTAACAAAGTCCAACTGTAATAATGTACCGAGGACAGATGGAACAATGGGTGTTATTGGTGATGAATTATCGGCAGATTAAAACAATTCCAGACAATCATTTGATACACTGTGGCTGCATTGCGAAAATACATAATTGTTTAAAAGATTTATAGACTTCTTGGAATGAGATAAGCTGCTTTAATAATATGGTTTCTTCCTTTCTTTCTTCTTTTTTCTTTTTTTTTCTTCCTTTAGATACAAGATCACTGAGAGTGTTAAAAGAAGATGTTGCTACATTTTTGGAAGATCAAGGAACTGTGGGTTAGGGAAACTGACTCAGAAGAGAATATAAGGCTTGGGGTAGATCAGCCACGATCATATTGAATGCTGGGACAGGCTTGAGGGCCTGAATGGCCTACCCTTACTCCTATTTTCTTTATTTATTTAGTTATTTATCTCTTTCTTCCCTCCATTCTTTCTTTCTACCATTCCTTCCTTTTTTTCTTTCCCCTTTTTTCTTCCTTTCCCCACATTCTTCCTCCTTCCTTCTATTTCCTCTGTTTTTTCTTTGACTATCACAAACGCAGCTGAACATTTGTAGAGTGCTCGGAATCTGCTGCACCTAGTTATCAATATTTTCCATTGAAGGGTCAGTAACGGAGGTTAACAAACGTAAAATAAAAGTGAGACAATCAGACCAATAGCAGTCAGATGACACTAGCAGAGAATATAAAACTGATGCAATGATGGATTCAATGAATTTTACAATTGCAATAAAGACCTCCTAGTAAAATCGCAAGAACACATGGCGCAATAAAACTCATCTAATCATTGTCAATCAGTAGAGCTCAACTGTACTTTGACAACCAGTACTATCAGTATCGCTGACTCCATCACCATAACACTGATGACTGTTAAGGGCATTATGTGTTAAACTAATCGTGGGTGATAGCGCAAAATGTGTGATGGCAAATCAATAAGTAGCATTAAGCATAGTTTATCTTTCTGCCCAAATTGAATTTCACCTCTGTTCTTTGCCTGTTTGATCTCCTTTCAATCCCTGGACTTGGCAGGGAGTCCAAGGGCAGATCCTGAGTACTGAGAGAGGGACTGGATGGCCACTGAGCATTACTCCAGTCACGGCTGGCGTGAAGCGTTGACCCTAAGGGGTCATCTATCTTCATTAGATTCACAACTGTGTTCATTCATTTTTACCTCGTTTTAATTAATTTATTTCCATATGATAAATTGAATGGGTGTTTAAAAAACATTTACTTTTTTTTGTTTTTAAGTAATTTTTATAGCTTAAAGTTACTTAAATGTATTTCCAGTTTCTAAATATCTCTGATAATTAAGTGACCTCCAGAGGCTCTGGACAAGGTTTTGATGGTGTCTGGCCTCAGGAGGGCAGCAGAATGACCTGAGAACAGGGCTGCAGTTTACACCCCTTGCAAATAGACTCGGCTCTCGGCCTACTCCATCTTGTCAAAAGGCTGCAGCAGTGAATGATTTAACAGAGTATTGCAGCATGGAAATAGGCTCTTCAGCCCACACAGTCCCTGGACTTGGCAGGGAGTCATCCTCCAAGCACCCATTTACACTAACCCTAATTGGCCCATCTTTTTCTTCTTCCAACATTCCCATCAACTCTCTCTCTCAGATTCTACCACTTACTTGGACCTTAGGAATCAATTATAAAATCATTTAAAAAAAATACGGCATGGAAATTAGTCCATGCTGAATCTGCTACCCACCTACACTAATGTTATATGCCCACGTAAGCACACATCTCTTATCTCCTTTCCTCCTAACTACCTTTCTATATGCCTTCTCAACATTGTAATTGTATTTGCCTTCTCTGAGAGCTCATTCCAAATATTCACCATTCTGTGTGTGAAAAAAACATATCCATCAGATCTCCTTTAATTTTCACCCCTCTCACCCTAAATCTGTATCATCCAATTCTAGACTAGCTGGCCTGGAATAAAGACTATCTATTTTATCTATGGCCCCACATAATTGTATAAATCTCTATTAATCGCTTCTCAGCATCCTATTTTCTAGTGAGATTAAACTAAATTATCCGATGCGATGCCCAATCTGTGATCAATTATGCTATTGAACTGTAGGAAACTCATATGGTTATTAGGAGAACTTGTAAACTCCAAACAGTCAGCACCAGGATCAAACTCCAGGGTCTCTGGAGTTTTGTGGACAGCTGCATTACATGCTGTGTCACTGAGCTGACCCGTGTGGTCAGGGTAGAGAAATAGGAGATGGAAGATCAGAGCCAAGAATAGGCCAACAGTACAATATCCAAAGATATATGAAAACAGGGAGGGGCATTGAATTTAGCACAAAAGTCAGATGAATGGGGAAAAACCCCCCAGCATTGAAAGTGTGGTTATTTCAGGAGGGGATATTTTGTGGACAGATTTATTAATTAGCAATACCCAAGATGTATCTAATTAATTCCATTTGGTATTTTGTACACCTTGTTTGATTTAGGAGGAGGATTGGAGGAGGTGGGGGGGGGGGGGAGATGTAAGATGAATATATCTCAGGACACATTTGAATTATTTAGAAAGAACAAATAAAGAGGTGATGTCCCAATCTCCCACTCCCATTCCCACTGGGAATGGTTACTGTTAATCCAAGCATTGGAGCAGCATGTGACCTATACACACGGATGCTCCAATCCATTCCTGCTTTGTGCAAAGCTGCCCACAGGGAGCAGAAGAGCACTGAGTAACCTCCCATTCTGCAGTACCCATGATGCACCCATTAAGGATAATTCTCCATTAACCCGCTTTATTCTCTCCTGATTCCTATAAACCGTGCTCCCCCCAAGATTCTGTCACACATTTGCACACAAGGGTGGATTTACACTGACAAACTAACCTATCAACTCTGAAACCATTGAGACTAGAGAATCCGGAAATCCATACAGTCACGGGGCGAACGTACAACTCCATGGAGACAACACCAGAGATCAAAATAGAACTGGGCTTTCTGATGCTGAGGCAGCAGCACTGCACTGTTATGCCATCCAAGCTGTTAAAGTTGTTTTGTGTAAAATAGTATTTTGAATGCCGCTCGGCATTTAGATTGCAGCATCAACTAAGTACAGGATCTGGTAGATTATGACCACATCTTACCTAGAACAACATCCAACAACCTTTAAAAGATTTCTGACACTAAATTTTCAAATGTCCAAAATTGCCAGTGCTTTCAATGGATTAATCCAATTAACCTTGTTATGATTTCACCTTTACACCCCACTTAGTGTCCTGCGTAAGTTCATGAGGAGATACAGGAGACCCAGAGATTATGAGAGAGAAGGGTGTTGGGGTTAGTGGAAAATGGAGAGTTCAACAACCATGCCGTTGGATTGTCGGCTACCCATGTGTGCTCTTCTTCCATTTTGCATGTTGCCTCGCTCTGGCAATGGATGAGACCGCAAACAGACATGTGGGAAAAGGAATGGAAAAGGGAATTGGAGTGGCTGCCAACAAAGAGCTCCAGCTCTCTCTGATGAGGCAGTCACTTAGTTGATGCTTGATTCCACTAGAGGAGCCACACTGAGAGAACAGAATGCAATAGATAAGGTTGAAGGAGATGCAAGTAAACGTCTGTCTCACTTGGAAGGGCTGTTTAGGTCTCTGAATGGAGGTGAGGAAGGAGGTGTAGGGACAGGTGTTGAACCTCCTGTACTTGAAGGGGAAAGTACCTGGGGAAGAGATGGGTGGAGTGGGATGAGAGAACCTGGGAGTCAGAGAGAGTGGGCTCTGCAAACTCAAAATGGGATGGGGGAAGGAGAATGTGATTGGCAGTGTGATTGCATCAAAGCTGATGGAAATGTTGGAGAATGTTCTGTTGGATGTGGAATCAGGTGGGTGGAAGAGGAGAAACAAGGGATCTCTATCCCTGGTCTTTCTGAGGTGAGGGGCTGTGAAAGCAGAACTGCAGGGAATGAAGAAGACATCGGTACGAGCTCCATCCACAATTGCAGGGTGGAGGGGTGCATCACAATTGCATCTACAATGAACATCTACAATGAATGGAAGGCCCCATCTTGAGATCAGATGCAACAGAAACACAGTAAGGAAGGAATGGATCATTGAATGTGACAGGGTGGGAGGAGATGTGGTCGGGTAACTGTGGGAGCCCGCGGGTTTGGAATCGATGTCTTGGATAGTCTGTCCCCAAGATGGAGACCGAGGGATCAAGAATGAGGAAAGAGGTCCAAATAAATTTAAGGGCAGGTTGTAAGTTGGTGGTAATGTTAGTGAACTTGACGAGTTCTGCACGGGTGCAGGAGGCAGTCGCCAATGTAGCAGAGAAAGAGTTGGGGAATGGTGCCAGTGTACACTTGAAACAAGGACTGTTCAACATAACCAAGAAAGGACAAGCATAGTTGGGGTCCATGTGGGTGCCCATGGTTACACCTTTGACTTGAAGAAAGTGAGAGGAAAAAAAGAGAAGTTATTAAGGATAAGGACAGGTTCTGCCAGGCAGAGGAGAGTGTTGGTTGAGGGCAACTTCTTGGATCTCTGTTCTGGGAAGTGAGGTTCTCTGAGGTCTTCCTAATGGGGAATAGATGTATATAGGGACTGGACATCAATGGTAAAGACGAGTTAGTGAGGACCTTATCTTTACCACTGACGTCCAGACTCTTTACCCCTTCATTCCTCAATAGGAAAGCCAAGGTCCCTTCAGTATCTACTCTTTCAATATTTGACGCCACAACCTTCTTCACCTAGTTTACACATTCTTGTTCCATTATTGGCACAATAAGAATACTACACAGAATTCTGATCACAATCAATGGTATGTTGGCAGTTAATAGAGCTAAGAATAGTTAGTAGATTTGTGTGCGCTATATTTACATTTTCTATCTGCTTTTTTAATTGGATTCAACATCTTGTTTGAACACAATGTTGAACAGTAAAAAGTAGGAATAATGATGGTTGCCTTGACTAAGCTAGACGAAGCAAAGTTACCCCAGCCTTTTGTGTCTTTTTTTTTTAGAAAAACAAGAGTAAAGAGCAAGGTTTTTTTGGTAACGAGTAAGGTTGAGAGATGGGGCATATGTGGAATTTATGTTGTTCATCAGCACTGAACTTTGGAAGAGTATTGGCCATTGATTATAATAATAATAATAATAATAATAATAATAATATAATAATCTTATTTATATAGCACATTTTTAGTCAACTTGCATTGACCCCAAAGTGCTTCACATAATTACATTACATTTACACACAGGCAAAGGTGGGCGAAGTGTCTTGCCCCAAGGACACAACGACAGTATGCACTCCAAGCGGGATTCGAACCGGCTACCTTCAGGTCGCCAGCCGAACACTTAGCCCATTGCGCCATCTGTCGTCAAATTATACTCACATTTGCTGTTGAACCTGATACACTAGAAGTGATACAACATGCTGGAGAAAATCAACCGGTCAGGGCAGCATTTCTGGAGAATGTGGATAGCTGGCTTTGGGGTTGGAAGAATGGTGCTGACGTGAAATGCCACCAATCCATATTTTCCAGAGATGTTGCCTGACCCGCTGATATACTCCAGCACTTTGTGTCTTATTTTTTTTAAACTAGCATCTCCCGTTCCTAGTTTCTACACTAGAAGCGATGTCAGCCTCAGGCCAATGCACTGACATGCATGAGCATTAACAAAGCACCTTCTCCTCACAAGGCCAGCAGGCTCCTCAATCTTGCTCACCATTCAAACTGATTGTGGTTGATTTTAAACTGGCCTCAATTGCTCTTCTCCCTTATCTACCTCACATTAACAATTACTAATTATCTCACCAGTAGTTTCAATCAATGATTACAGTAGGAGACCGAGGGGTGTTATTTTAAATCAAAACAAACGCATACAGAGAAAATTAAGGTTGTTCATAACTCTTTCATTCAGGCATTACAAGCTCACTATGCAACTAGTATACTATATGACTGTATACTGGTATGACTGTATGGCAAATCAAATTCCTTGAATGTTTTTACATGATTGGCTAATAAATTAATTACAATATAATACAATTACAATATGTGTTCAATCAATAGATTAACTATGCAAATTTTTAATGGAGTGAGATACTCTGGTTGGTGTCAGTAACCAGAAGGAACAATCGTGAAATGGAACTTTTTTTAATGCATTGCTTCGAAGAGTGCAAGAAAATTAATTCATAACTTTCAAGAAGCATATAAAAATAAGATCAATTATTGGGCCAGGGAGAAAATAAATGAGCAAAGAAGGAACTGCATATGTTTTTCATTGAACCACAACAGGAACAAAAAGGCTAAATGTATTCCCTTCCCAGTGTATAATACAATGATCATATCTATACATTAAAACCATATACAGTCACATGGCAGAAATCTATTTAATTTAATTTTAAATGAAATGTATTTTATTTTATTGGAATTTGGCCAATTGCGAGTTGTTGCTTTAATGCAGCAAAAATGGAAAGAGCTGCTCGGAGAAGTGGTAAAATTCCATTTTATTTCAAAACAGGTTTAATTGCAGTTACATAGGTCAACTGAGCTGTAGGGTCCTTACATGACAATTTGGATGATGCTTGAAGATTAATTAAATGAAAATTAAATCTCACTAACAAATGTCTAAGAATGAATTAAGCTAAGGTTAATGCCTCTGTACCAAACTAATTTAAAAGATTTGAGCAATGATTACGAAAATGCCAAAATACATGAAACCACATTGGAAATCTTAGGCTTCTCATTTGGGAAATATGATCACAGTATTTTACATTATCTCGAAGATGTGTTTATCTTCTTGCATAAGGCTTTCTTTTTACATCTAACATGCTGGTCAGGCTCTCTTCGGCTTCCATTTTGATAACGTGGTTTCAGGACTCTCTGCTGAGACCTGTATTCAAAATGGAGGTTCAGAGCTAACGAGCGACATTATTTTTAACCTCGTAAATAAGCTAAAGCCTCAATAGTGGGTTAAATAATTCTTCCTCAAAGAAATAATATTGCAATCAAACGTTTTGGTACTTCAAAGATAGGAAGTAATTTCTGGCAGGAGTTGGTATATTCATTGGGACCAAGGTTACCTGGGTTTAGCATTTGTCGGCAGTGGCACTTATCAGTTTCTTAATTCATTTTCGCTTGAAGTAATTTGTCCAAAGGATGCAAAATGTATATTATTATTGGTGGCGTGCTTGAGAATTAATCCAGTAAAAGTAAGCTTTGTATTTTTGACATTAACTGTTTGGCTAGACATGAACTATAGTTTTCAGAACAGCCCAGACCTTGTCATGGTTTTCATTCAATGGTTCCCTTACTGAGATGTAACTTGGTTGCAGGGACAGAAGATGCACAAAAACACTTGTTGGAGAAACTGAAGAAAACCTACATGCTGGCATATTTTGATTTAAAGTGGTGTGATGACTTGCAAACTATTTCTCAGATTAACAATAACAACAACTAGAAATAAATAGAAATAGTAATCTCTTTCTAAACTAGATTTCGTTGGTGAAGAATTCTGTAGCAGATTTTAAGAGAGCAAGCAGAGTCAGAAATTTCATTTTGATTGTATCTTCTTCAATAGCTTCAGCTTTCTTAATATATTTCCTTAAATATTTTAAATTAGGATAACATGCTTTACTTTATCATTGATCAAAATCATCGATTCACCTTTAACTTGAAAGGAAATCTCTTGGAGTTAAAAGAAATCTCTTATAAATTTACTATTAATTTTAACTTTCTTGCTCTCTTTGTCTTTTTCAGGCCACAGATACAGTTTACTTAAAATTACTATTTAACATGGACTAACAAACTGAGATTATATCATAGCACCAAGTAAGTACATTTTAAGAAGTTACAAAACTGCTATTTTGCGGGCAGCCATTTTGTTTTCTTAATCGTGGTAAATGAAAATGGTGCCCGACTTTATGGACATAAAACTCAAGCAGCAAAAACTTACAATTCTAACGTAAGTATTAAAATTAAATAACCTGGAAGACCGAGCATGGTCTCAAACATCCGACAGTTGAAGACTCCAGTACTGTCCTGGGCACAGCTTTTCCACAGATTTTCATACAATCTGGAGCTTGTGATTACGCTCCCATAAACAGTAGAAATTTTCCAGTAATTGTTTGCCAACGTTGACCCAGTAAGCATCCAACCTGCGAGCCCCATCAGGAAACCAGTAACCTCAAAAGCTGCTGCCATAGTCAGTTTGGGTAATAAGGTAATGTCCCACAGAAGAATTCACTGAGGAAACAAAATCTTCTGGTATCACAAGCTGGAGCACCGGGAAACCTCTCACATCAAGTTCAGGTCCTCACTAACTCTCCCTTGTTCTGTGTGCTTCATAAAGGCAGCCCAACCTTCGCTCTCTTGCTCAAAGGCCATAAAATGATAAGATGGCACGTAAATGGCAATAATTGGGTGTGACCTTGGGTGGAGTTGTTAATTACTAGGAGATGGTTTCTTGGTCAGGATAGTATCGATCATACTACGGTGTTTAAATAAAAAGTACGCAAAAGCCATGACACAAAATTTAGCATATTAACCTAATTCTGTATATAATGCAGCCAGTTATTGGTTGCACTGTGGTACAATGACCTCGTCGAAAGATAAACCTATTTGACTTGACATTCAAATGAACCCGAGGAGCCATGGACTTTCACAATTAAAATTTTTGATTGAAACTATGCATGATGTTCACATGAAATCTTGTTTCTCTACCTCAATGTTGTTCAAAACAAACGCAGTACAATGATCTGTTCATGTTTTCTTCAATTAGGGAGAATCTCTTTGTCCCCATTAGTTTCGGTACGTTGGCGCTCTTGAGTCAGACAGTTAAGTTCAGTTAATGTTTGACAAGATATTGAACTGTAGTATCAATATCACATGGGACTTCCAGTGAAACTCAACATCGAGAATTACACCACAGGGAGAGGAGATGATTCAGTTTGGGAATGTAGCAATTTTGAACCTTCTTCGATTTTATAATTATTGGTCAACAAGTGTTCATTTATAAATACCACAGGAAAAAAAATTTGAAAACAACGTTGAAGTTTTAATGAGTTAAATATACAATGGTATAGCATTTGATTGGAGCAGTGGGTTCAAATGCTGGATGCATTCAACTGGTCAGGCTGCATCTGTGAGGAGGGAATAGAAATGCCATTTCAGTTCTAACAAGGGATCTTCAGCATGAAATGTTGCGGCTGTTTTTCTCTCTACATATCCTGCCTGATCTACTAGGTTTTTCCAGCATTTTCTGCTTTTACTTCAGATTTCCAGCATCCGCAGTTTTATTATATCTTTATATAATGTATTCTAATTTCAATCCAGTTTATGATGGGAAATGTGAAAGAATTTGTTCCAAAACCAGCGGGCAACTCCTCCATATTATAAGTCTGGAAATACTTAAGCCAATGTCAACCAAGGGAAAAGTTTACCAAATGGTCGTGACTGAAACTGCAGAAGTGGCTATATTACCTTGAAGTAATGCAACACCTAATAATATTCAGGTAGAAAGAAAATGTCAGTATTATTATTTTTTTATTAAACATGGAAGTGCTTGAGGCTAATGCAGAGTGACAAATGAAAAGAATACTTTGGGCAGCTTAATGGTGCATTTGGTGGAGCTGCTATCTCACAGCTCCAGTGACCATGGTTGGATCCTTACCTCGACTGTGTGGAGTTTGCATGTTCTTCCTGTGACCATGTTGGTTTCCTCCAGGTGTTCCAGTCTTTTCCTACATTCCAACGATGTGCATGTTTGACCACCAGTTTGTTGGCAAACGGCAGAATCTGGGGGGAGTTGAGGGAATTTTGGGAGAATAAAACAGATTGATGTTGATTAATGGGTGCTTGGTAGACTGAGAGGCTTTTTCTGTGCTTGATGACGGATGATTCCCTATTAACATTCATGACTAAATGAACTTGAAATAACTTCCTCAAATAATAAATAAATGTAAAAGACAGGTATCGTTCGGGAGGCAGGCATTGAAAGCCACAAACAATCAGAAGGACCAATCCCAAGTCAGTTATGTTTGCTGATCTATCAATGCAGTGATGCGGATCATGTGGGCATCTCAGTGCCAGAATTCTAGAACACTTGGTCCAATGGCTACTTCTGAAATATTTGTGTTTGAGGATGCAACAGATAAGATGAATCTTGGCCATGTAATCTGGGGACATACAGTGGCTTGCAAAAAGTATTCATACTCCTTGAACTTTTCCACATTTTGTCACGTTACAACCACAAACGTAAATGTATTTTATTGGGATTTTATGTGATAGACCAACACAAAGTGGCGCATAATTGTGAAGTGGAAGGAAAATGATACATGGTTTTCAAATTTTTTTACAAATAAAAAACTGAAAAGTGTGGCATGCAAAAGTATTCAGCCCCCCTGAGTCAATACTTTGTAGAACCACCTTTCGCTGCAATTACAGCTGCAAGTCTATTGGGGGTATGTCTCTACCAGCTTTGCACATCTCAAGACTGAAATGTTTGCCCATTCTTCTTTGCAAAATAACTCAAGCTCAGTCAAAATGTGGAAAAGTTCAAGGGGTATGAATATTTTTGCAAGCCACTGTACACTGCCTTCACTCACTGGAGGGTGGCTGATGACCACGGACTGGAGCCCAACAGCATTTCTCCAAGAAAATTATAAAGTAATGAATTTGGGGCAACTTTATCTTTAGTTCCAATGCGCCGCTAAACTGAAGTGTTCCAAGGAATGATAAAATTCACCTTGACTTCTTCCTTCGCACCCAAATATGTGGAATGAATGAGATTGCCTTCAGAACAGGCCCAACATATTCAGAGTCTTCTGTGATGTCAAAATAAAATTGGTCTATCCATGAAACTTCTGAGAGCATTCCAATTTCCCTTCACTGAGATCAGTTTGAACAACTCTTTCCCTTTGCCTCAACAGTTCCCTTTTTTTGAAGTTAGCTCCTTTATAATGATATAGATGTTGTCTATGGACGAGTATTTTTGACTCCCATATCATACTGGAGCAGCTGTTTCCAAAGCTGCTGTAATTGCTGCTACATTTAATATGTCCGTCTACATCACATATCACAAACAGATTGCCCCTTCATTCTGTGTTCTGGAGATAGAGAAGGGGAATTCATGCTGGTAAATTTAAGGGATAACTAGTTCATGGCTTTGTGGATTAGGGAAATTACAAGAGGCACTCCTTACCATGGCTTCAAGGAAGTGATGACTCAATGAGCAAACAGGAAATTGTATCTGTGGTAGTCTTGAAAGTTAGCAGAGGCAGCGTGATTTTTTTTATCACATCAAAGTGATTCACATTAAAGATAAAAGGAAACAAACCAAAACTAAATTTCCCCGACCGCTAGTATGAAGTATCGAGCATGTATGAGGGGGCACTACCCACTACTGATCCTTGGATGTCGAGAGTGCTATCAATGTAGTCAAAGAGACAGTCAGTCGCTTTGAGTGAAAGGGAAGCTTGTAAGAAGGTCTGTGGTTAGTGAGCTCAAAGGATAAAATCTGCTGGAGTTTGCCTGATTTCTGCTGTGGCTTCAAAGGGGATTGTCAGAATGCCTGGAGAAGTAATGCAAATGTACAATGCACATTCCCTTGATCTTCCATTGAGTTTATAGTAACCAGTAAGGAGAATCCCTGCGGAGGTTCTGCCCCAAATCCCACATGCGTAATGTCTGCCTGTTCAGCCTGACTTGTCATTATACTTGGCATTACAGTGCAAAAGTAGGTCTTTCGAGGTATATGGCTGCCTAATTGAGCAATAGGTAATTGTTCTTTCTCCACATGCGGCGTGAATGGTGATTTCTCCCTCTTTAGCATATGTTCTGTTATGGAAAGCCAATAATGTAATGATTGCTCATATATTATTTACATGCATTAGTCTGGGGGCTGCCATAAGTGGTACTTAATGGACTGGTGAGGACTCCCTCTAGACATGTTCACATAGACTGTTAGTCAATTTATTTTTGATGGGCAACTTATGTTCAAACACATGCACATACGTACACACACGCGTGCTGGCATGCATGGTCGCACCAACACACAAACATAGACACACATGCACACTTTTTGTTTATTTTCCAAGAAAGGATCAGAAAATAAAGTATGAAGTTGGATGACTAGAAAGGCTGTGAATCGGGTGCACTGACTTTCTTGCTGACCTGATATTCTCATCAGTGTCAGTCTGCAACAAATAGGTGAACTGAGCATATTTCACTTTACAGGTGGCTCCCATGTTATGGCCATTCAGGTTTTTGAAATTTTCCGTTACAGAAGTCACAAATCATAATGCAAAAATCAATAATATGGAATAATATTCGCTGCCATGGAACTTCTGTAGGGGAAAAATAAATAAACATCAAAGGCAAACAAAAAAAAGTGCCAATATATTTTTTTAAATCATATTTCTAGACACATGCAGATAATGTGACAAGTTTTTGTACAGTGGATCCATTTTGCTATTTAGCACCTTTTATCAAGGTTTTTCCAGATTATTTATCTTCAAGCCGTCTGAAAAAGGGCCAACAAGTTTAAGTGCAAGTTATAAACCTAAAGGACCACCATTATTTGTGGTGAGTCATATTTGATATGTGTTGAAAAGTGTATGACTCAACTCAGAAGATTGGAAGGTGGTAAATATTTTCAGTGTTAATGTAACTGATGGTCATTCAGAGATATGATTTGAAAACTGACAAGGCAATCTCTAAAGTGGACATTCGCACTGCCCCCACTCACCACCACCCTCTGCTGTGAACCCACAACTACTATCATTATAGATAGAAAAATCTCCCATAAGAACACATCTCCCCTTACAACATGGGATTCAATGAGAAATAGTGTTTAGCATTACGGAAAATCGCACATTTAGATGGTTTTCTAGTGATACATTCATTCTGTAGTGCAGGGGTAACACCACTTTGCACATTTACTCTGGTCCTGGATTCTCTCAGATACCACAAAACTCTTCTTCCATTTTCATGTCTCCCTGACATTATTGATTAGGCTCTAACCAGGATTCATCCCTCCTCACCCCGAACCACCTCCAACCCCCACTCTCCAATGTCCACATTGGATTCAAGTGGAAGATTGACCATGACTGTTTCATTAATCCCATGAATCAAGATCTCCAGATCAAGAGAGTTTTCCCACACTCTGTAATGTGCCTGCTTTTTGTCCATCTGAATTTAAAATCAGGACTTAATTTAAGCACGTGTTCTAATGCTGAAATCAACTACCTCAAGTCAAGTCAAGTTTATTCGTCACATACACATACGAGATGTGCAGTAAAATGAAAAGTAGCAATGCTCGCGGACTTTGTACAAAAAGACAAACAAACAAACAACCAAACAAACTACAAACAGAATGGACCAGAATCACATATTATTTTACATATTAAATATTGTGGCCGGAAGGAAAAAGGGAAAAAAAGAGCACTTTTTAAAAAAGCAGTAGAGTGGTACATTAAATGTTAGTCCCTGGTGAGATAGGAGTTTACAGTCCCAATGGCCTCTGGGAAGAGACTCCTTCTCAACCTCTCCGTTCTCACAGCATGGCAACGGAGGCGTTTGCCTGACCATAGCAGACTGGAACAGTCCGTTGCAGGGGTGGAAGGAGTCTCCCATGATTTTAATTCAACAAATAGTGTTGTTAATACCTGACTAGACGATATCTTTATTGCTTATCATAGATATTCATTGTACCTGGCTGAGATTGTAAAACAGGTTATTTTAAGTCATTTGACAAAGAAATAAGGTCCACGAAGGCAAAGGTGAAGTCTGATCTTAGCAAACAAATGTTAAGCTTGTGTAATGAGCAGCATCTGGGCAGAGTGATTAATTGACCACGGTCCTTTGATTTAGTTTAGTTTAGAGATACAGCACAGAAACAGGCCCTTCAGCCCACCGAGACTGAACTGACCAGCGATCCCCACACATTAACACTACCCTACACACACTAGGGACAATTTACACTTATTCCAAGCCAATTTACCTACAAACCTGTACGTCTTTGGAGTGTGGGTGGAAAACGAAGATCTCGGAGAAAACCCACGCAGGTCACGCGGAGAACGTACAAACTCCATACAGACAGCACCCGTAGTCGGGATTGAACCCGGGTCTCTGGCGCTGTAAGGTAGCAACTCTACCGCTGCGCCATAGGGAACGATTATGTTTCAGTGGTAGAGTTCAGAGAGTGGTCGTCTTTGATAGTGGCATTTTAATGTAAATGGATATGAGGAGCTGGCCCAGAAGAGTTGAGGCCAGAATAAATCAGCTATGATCATGTTGAATGGCAAGGCAGGCTTGAGGGGCCTGATGGCCTATTGGTGCTTCCACTTCCATTTGTTCTTGTGTGTGAATGGGGAAAGTATGACTGAAATGAAATTAGCCTTTGTTTGGAATTGACTAGACTTGAATCGCACCTTCTATATTTTCTCAGTAAACTTTATAATTTGAGATGAATTGTCACCATTGGCATCTTTTAATGACCTGCAAATATGTCAATATGCCGCATTTAGTTACCCTCTCCTTTCCTCCCTCTCATCCAGCTATATTTAGATTTCAATCCATCCACATATCACCCCCTCTAAACCATTTGTCCAGCTTATAGATCCAGGATGCAAGATGGGCTATTTCACCCAGAATAGGCTCAGTAAGAATGAACTAATCTGCCTGAGTGAAAAGCTGAGGGATAAACATTATAATTATCAAGCAAACCTATGGAAAGTTATTTCCCAAAGATGCCTGGTTTTATAACCATTGGAAGGAATATATTATTTCCTGTGTAGGAAGAAATTGCAGATGCTGGTTTATACCGAAGATAGACACAAAGTGCTGGAGTAAATCAACGGTTCAAGCAGCATCTCTGGAGAAAGAGGATGGGTGATGTGTTGGGCTGAATCCTTCATCAGAATCTGAAGAAGGATTCCAATCTGAAACATCACGTCCTTTTTCTCCAGAGATGCTGCCTGACCCGCTGAGTTACTCCAGCACTTGGTGTATATCTTCTTTCCTTCAGGTTTAACGGCTACTCCATTTCTTTGAGAATTGACCCATAACTTAGGGCAATTTTCAAGCCTATGCGTTCTCTTTGCAACAATATAATCAGGGGAGAAGTTAGCAATCAATCAAGTCCAACAATATGCTGATAACTTTGCTGTACTGTTTGTTGCCCCTTCGTCGGGTATTGTGGGGTTGGATCAAGAAAGTGATGCTGAGGGAAAAAATTAACAACTATTTTATTGAATGGCAGAGCAAACACAATGGTCTGAGTGCCATGCCGTTGCTTCAGTATCCTATCTTATTTTTCCTCCAACTATGGCTTTCACAGCTTACCTGAGAGTGTTGCAGAATTCAGTCTTCTAAATATGAGTGAAAATCCCTCAGCAACTGTGGTAATGCAGAAAAATTGTGATATTTCAGAATCCAATTGTTGATAACCCACAATAGTTCTCCATCTGTTTTATTTGTAAATCTGGAATGTGATTTGGACGTGGGTTGTGTGGTTGGAGCCAGGGTCCAGACTGTGGGCTAGGTATGCAGTCGGAGGCAGAATTGGGCTCTGGAATATCAATTGGGGTCTGGAATCCTACAATTCAGGAACATGGATAGATTTGTGGTCAGAGACAGGTTTTGGAGTACGTGTATATCTTCACTCTTTTCAACTTCACGGCGCCAACAACTTTGGTTCAATTCTGACCTCTGGCAATATCTGTGCGTAGTTAGCACATTCTCCCTGTGACTGTGGTGGATTCCTCTGGATGTTCCGGTTTTCTCTCATGTTCCAAAGATTCTGCTGATTAATGGGTCCTTGAGCTGCTGTTTATGTTCCTGCTGTGTAGATAGGTGGTATAATCCAGAGGGCAGTTGATGGGAATGGGGGGAGAACAAAACAGGGCATGAATAGTGTAAAAATGCATGCTTGATGGCTGGTCCAGACTTGGTAGGCTGTTTCCGACCTGCTCTTTGATTCCATAAAAAGTGTGGATATTGTTAGCAGTAATATCCAAATGTGAAAAATCTGCCAGACTTCACCACCAAAGGTTTCAAGGTTGTCACATTATAGAAACATAGAAACAGAATTATTATCAGAGATTTTCTCTCATCTTAGAGCTTCACTGACTTTCTAATAGATCAAGGGCTTCGATGTCTTATTCTACAAGGTATGACCACCCATATTGTATAACAATGGATATACAGCTTATTGGGAGCGTTCTGTAGGAATGAACTGCAGATGCTGGATTAAGCTGAAGATAGACACCAAATGTAACTCTGCTGGTCAGACAGCATCTCTGGAGAAAAGAAATGGGTGCGTATCGGGTCGAGACTCTTCTTCAGACTGAGAGTCAGGGTTAAAGGGAATTGAGAGGTGATATAGAGAGATATAAACAAATGAATGAAAGATATGCAAAAAAGTCATGATGATAGTAAAGGTGAAAAGGAATTGCAGAACTATTGGTTATTGGGAGTGTTTCCCGTTTGTCAATATGTCCTCATCAGCGTAATGCTCTCAGAACTATGCTGACATGCAGATACTAGTTAGGTTAGGAAATGAATAATGTTAATTCTGCTTAGTTGTTTTAATGACAATTCAGGGGAAGCTGCTGTTCGAAGGGTAAGGAAAGCATGGACTGATAGTAAGTACAATTGCTATTGTCAAAACATTGGCAGTGCAAGTTTCCCAGATACCATCATGGAATCAACTAGCAATAATCAATAGGTAGATATGCTTGCAATCCAACACTCATTAGAAGTCACGGACAGAGAGTGGAGAACAGGTCCATGTGCTGCTGGAAACTGAAGGTGAATCTGATGATCATCACCTGGCTATCGTTGAATAAGTAACAGGCTGTGTGGGCAAACACTGTGGACAAAGAGTTCTTTATCTACAGAAAAACAAGCAGAGTGAGAGGTGATTGTTTCATTTTTAGTTTCTGCCCCTGAATGTGGAGTTGTGTTCCAAGCTGAATAGAAATAGGCCATAAAGAGGCCGCAAAGTACTCGGATATGGGAATATGGAAGTTATGCTCAAAACCAGGAGTATTTAGCTTGACTAGGCAGTTTCTGCAGTTAAGATTATAGGACTTGATATAATTATACAAATATAATTGGCACCTTCTTAATATATTGAGTTATATTACAGGTGGGCACCCTCCTTCCTTGGTGTTTCGTTGATAGGCTCACGACACCTCCAAAGGGCTCAACAGCAACACCTGGCGTCCCAGATAATACAATTAATGTGAATTTTGTTTATATGACATGGAACCAAAGTAACAACTTTAGAATCCTGTACAAGTGAATGCATTTCACAATCATAATTTCATTTGGCGCAACATACATTCCAGCTTGCAGCACCTAAGCCCACAACCAGAGTGCACGGTGGCGCATGGGTAGAGTTGCTACCTCACATCACCAGAGACCCAGGTTCGATCCTGACTGTGGGTGCTGTCTGCACAGTTTGTACGTTCTCCCTGTGACCACGTGGGTTTTCTCCAGGTGGTCCCGTTTTCTCCCACATTCCAAAGATGTGCACGTTTGCGTGTTAATTGATTTCTGTAAAATTGTCCTAGCGTGTGGAATAGAACTAATGTATGGGTAATTGCTGTTTGTCATGGACTCAGAGGGCTGAAAGGCATGTTTCTACACTGTGTCTCAAAAACTAAAATTAAAACAACTTAACCATACATCTTTTTGACCGTGTTGAAGTCAGTACCCCAGTGGATTGTGCAATGGATACCACGTCTGCAGCCTTCTTCATCCCTGGCCATTCAAGTTCCCAGGCTATAATGCAACCAGTCAGTCTGCTCTCTACTGTACACCTGCAGTGGTTTAATAGAGTATTTAGAAACATACCAATTCTCCTCAATCTACTAAGGAAGTAGAGAGGTTGATGAGCTTTCTTAGTGATTGCATCAATGTGCTGGGCTTAGGACAGATCTTCAGTGACCTGCATGCCCAGGAACTGAAGCTGTTGACTCTCCCCATTGATGAAAACCGGTTCGTGGATCCCTGGCTTTCCCTTCCTGAAGTCCTTGGGCTTGCTCACATTGAGAGCAAGATTGTTGTTCTAGCACCACTCGATCAGATAATCAATCTTTTCACGATGCATTAGATTTATCGAAGGAGGTTGGATGACCAGATACAAAATCAATGGAAGCAAAGTGAGTCTGAAAATTCCCCTGAGGTCCAATATTGAGCACTGACTCCATAAAATGCATGTTCTTTCATTTTTAACAGTCCAATTAACCTATCTGAACCTGCTTTGTTTTACAGTTCCTGGCTGTGGTACATTATAATTTGCAAAATGGTGCATTATTCTGCATTATGCTCTCACTGTGGGACAGATGGGCTGAAGTCAGTGTTAATCTATCCTGCCTTCATTGCAGTTTTAATAATGAACTTTCAGGGAGGTGACATGTGATTAGATTATATCAGGAAAGGAGTCAGGAGAGGCGGAATTGTTTTTCTTTCCTAAAGGAATGCAAATAGAAATACACAAAGTAAGTTCATTGGGTTTGAAATTCTTTCTAGAGGGCTGCTTTTGCGATGGAATTAAATCAAGACTTGATAGTTAAATGTAATTAATTCTATGGATGGCTACAGTTGCTCTTGGTTTTCTGGATTAAATGCTGTAATGTACAGCGACATTAATTGACATCGAACAGCACTCATCATTAAAGGGATGATCACTCACAACTATTCTCCAGCCTTCTGGTATTCTTATTTTTCTCCTACCTTTCTACAACATGGAAAGAGACAATTCCACTCACACACCTAATGCCTCAGCGCGAATCCCATCAATCTCTCTTTCCCACTTATTTCCCTGCAAGCTGCTCTCTTTCATATCCCATCCTCCCATCCATTCTCCTGCGACCTAATCACACCAGGGTTAATTTACAATGACCAGTTAACTTACCAATCCTCATGTCTTTGGTATCTGGCTGGAAACCCACTTGGTCATAGGAAGCATGTGCAAATTCCACCTGCTGCCACAGTGCCCCCACTCTAATCTTTTCCAATCTTACTTGTCTCTTCCATGTCAGTGGAAGGAAGGAAGGATCAAAGCTAATACTGTGGCTTTCACACCCTAGAAACGGGATCCCTGTGCTCATGGCAGGATTGTAATTGCAGTAGAGGATGTGGCAGCAATGGAAAGAATACATAGGTGATTCATCAGTATGTTGTGTGGAATGGAGGGCTGTAGTTATAAAGAGAAACTGGATAGGCTGAGTTTAATCTCACTGGAATGGAGGAGGCTGTTTAGTTTTAGTTTAATTTATTATTGTCACGCGTACTGAGGTACAGTGAAAAGCTTTTGTTTGCGTGCTATCTAATCAAAGAAGAGACGATACAATCATACATGATATCTGAAGAAGGGTCTCGACCTGAAACATCACCTATTCCTTCGCTCCATAGATGCTGCCTCACCCGTTGAGTTTCTCCAGCATTTTTGTCTACCCATGAATACAATCTAAGCCTCTACAACGCACAGATAAAGGATAAAGGGTACAACATTTACTGCAAGATAAACATAGCAAGATAAATGTTAAGAGGTGGCCTTATTAAGATTTATAAAATGTTAAGGGGCGTAGGTAGGAGAGATCTGTCTAGGTGACTGGGGAGCCTAAAACTAGATGGCACCATTTTAAGATGAGGAGGAAGAAATTTAAAAGCGATCTGAAGAGTATGTTTTTCACAGTGAGGGTGATACTTATCTAGAATGAGAGGTGGTGAATACAATTACAATGCTGAAAATGCATTTGGACATATTTAGATAGGAAAAGTAAAGAGGGCTATGATGTCTAATGTAAGCAAATAGGATTGGCGTAAATAAACATCATGGTGGGCATGGCTGAAGTGGGCAGAAGGCGTCTGCTTCTGAGCTTTATGATTCTGTGATTTTGTGAATGGAAGGATGACCATGTGTTCTATATTCTGCAGCCATCATGAAGGGTACGTTTGGTCACACGGGGAAGCCAAAGCGTCCCAGAGTGAGGAAACCAAGAGCTGGAGGGGAACAAGAAGGAAACAGAGCCTTGCAGTGGCACTCCTGGTTGAACTGCTGCCTCACAGCTCCAGCAACCCTGATTTGTTCCTGACTTCCGGCATTGTTTCTGTGGAGATTGCACATTCTCCCTGCGAATGTATGGATTTCCTCTCTGTGTCCGGGTTTCTCCCACGTCGTAAAGAAGTATGGGTTGGCAGGTTAATTGTCCTCTGCAAATTGACCCCAGTGCATAGGAGAGTAATAGAATCAGGAAGAAAGTTGGTGGGAATGTGGGAAGGCAGTTAAATAGATATTTAAGATTCAGTGTGTTCTTGTGGAGTCGAAAGGCTATATTACTGTACTATATTTTGACTCCGTGACTCTCAGATGATTGTTGACTGGGCAGAAGAGAAGATGAGACACTGAGAATGTTTTGATCCCGAAGCATGCGGCTGTCCATATAAAGGGTAAACATTTCCCTGGCTGGAGGATAAAAAAATCCCATTACTTGTCGAGGAGAGTAAAGCAGAAAACTTGGTGGATAAGTCGGGAGCAGAGAAAGGAAGACCAGAGTATGTTTGATACTGGTAATTCAGAGCAAAAGGTCAGGTAACTGCATTTCCAGCCACGTAGAACAAAGTAAATGTACAAAGACAAAGAAGAATTCAACCAGGTCCATCTTTAATTAGGCAAATATATGCACTTGGAAATGTGGTAAGATTGAGTTCATGAATTATAAAATGGCTTGAAAAGTGAAATGGATCCAAGGGGAAAATGAGTGAGGCTAAACAGACATAATGTGAATGCATTGGTTCATATTATAATAAAATCGAATAGTCTATCACTCTGAAATATCTGGTCACACCTCAGGAATAGAAATGGACAACCTGTTCATAAGACATAGGGCAAAAACTAGCGGGCACAATTTGAGGAAGACCAGTAACAAAAAGAGGCAAGAGGAAGGTGCAGTTGAGAGCAAAATGAAACAGTTTGTAATTGTGACTCGATGGAAGTTTTAGAAATTCCAATGTCGATTGGGGCTGTTCAGATCTTAATTACAATGATTGTAATTCTGCATCAGACTTTTCCAGTGAAATATAGTTTATTCCAGTGTCTCTTTGTGATTGTACAAGCCGGTATTCAACATGGGCACTTTCAAAATTAAAAACTAGACTGATATACAGCAGCCACTTAAGTCACATCAATTGTTATACAAGGTTACTAGAATTTTTTTTTGTCTACAAAAAGGATGTTGGTACGCATATATAACATTTCATCCCTTGCTTACAATCTGGAAAATAAACTGTAGGATCCTTAATAAATGTAAATATTTCAATCCGTTCCTCAGGTTATGAGAGGGTGGGGGTGGGGGGGGGAAGTGGGAATGAACTGCCACTATTTGATGTTCTTCAATTATCTATCGTGTATAAGAATTGAGGACACGATAACATTGATTCAGATATAAATCAATCAAAATATGATAAATAGTTATCATATCATATAATAAATATAATGTATTATAAATATGGTAAAAATCAAATATGCATTTTAAGAAATCTGATATGAGGCAAATTCTACCACTATTTTCCTCATTTACATTATGGGCTGTTTCATAAACTAATAGGTAAGTTGTGGACTAGAGCAGATGGCAGAATAAATATTCCTATCACATTGCATATGGCATGCACTGGGAGCACAATGATGAGACTGTCAGTTCCTGGAATGGGAAGTGTAATCTGTGATTACTGCTCATACGCAGAGAGTCGATATTCCATGGAGCTCTACGTTTAATTAACCAGCTATAGAAATGATCTGAATTTGGGAATCCAAGGTCTGCTCATTTTGCCATGTTGTTAACTCATTGTGTGCAGAAGCAATTTTCCCCCATGGAGTTGAATGGTGGAGTAGGGTGTAAATGTTGCCATTTCATCTCCCTGAGCTAGCGAGGAGCAAAGTCTTCCCCTGGTCGCCTTCAGTAAATCATGCAGAAGTATATTTGGAAAGCCTGGTGTTGAGCTTGGAAAAAAACACAATGCACTGGAACGACCAGATGACTGTGATGGACAAGTCATGCTGTCTCAAAAAGGCAGTCAATATCATCAGAGACTCACATTGCCATTCTTATCTTGCTACCACCATTAGGAAGAAGTCACAGGAACCTGAATAACATGATCACCAGGTTCAAGAACAGCTTCTTCCCAGCAACCATCAGATTCTTGAAATAATGATGGACACAAAATGCTGAAGTTATCACATCGACTCATGAACTGCATTGAATTCACATTTAATTCAATTCTTGAATTCACATTGACTCTTGAAATCCACTGAATGACACCAACCCATTACCTCAGCAAATATGAACTTCTCTGGACTTTGTTTTGAGCTGCACTATAGATTTCAGTTTAGCAGTATAATGATTGCATGGGTAACCGATTTATTAAGTTGTTGTAATATTGATTATTGTATATTTATTGATGTGTTATTGTGTAAATACGACTGTTACGGTGTAGATAATAATTTCATAGTTCTGTTGCCAGTACATATGACAATTAAGCACTATTGATGAGGGGCTCAGTTACAGTGCCATCAACTGTGCCAGAAGTGCCCTATCGACTTACCTATGGCAGGGGACAGAGCGTTACTCTGTTGGGACTCAACCACTGGTAACAAAACTTATGAGGGGAATTTTTAATACTAATCCCCCAAGAACCAGGTACTCCCAAATATGGGATATCCTGAAGATGCTCAGGAATTGGTCTCCAGCAACAGCTCTGTCCCTACACAGACTGACATTAAAAACAGTCATGCTAATGGCATTGGTCACGGCACAGATGGTACAGTCACTGCATAAACTAAGACTGGACAACATGACTTCCTCAACAGAAAATATTACGTTTCATATCTATGAGTTAGTAAGCAGAACAGACAGGGATCAGCAGGCCTCAATATACAATTTAGGTCATACCCAAACAGATGACCGTCTGTGTATAATAAGACATCTGTCGTTATACATGGAGAAAACGAAAATCCTAAGAGGCAATGAGAAGGCACTTTTTGGTCAGCCACTAGCAACCACACAAAAGAGTGACGGTCCAGACCATCTCGAGATGGCTGAAACAGGTGCTAACACAGGCTGGGGTGGATACTAATATTTTTAAATCTCATTCCACCAGGGCTGCAGCTACATCGGCAGCGATACCGTTGGATGTACCAATGGACCAAATCCTCAAGGCAGCAGGATGGTCTGGGGGAAAAAAACATTCCAATTATTTTACAATAAACCAGTAATGAAACCTGGAACGTTTGCAGAAACAAATTTAAGTTCTGTAAATTAACTTAAACCCATAAAAAGGGGTTATAAATTTGTGTTAATAAATTTTATGATTTCAATGTCGAATTCATGCCCAAATTATGTTAACACAATTCCTCCTACAGTCAACAAGGCAGACGTGATGCATGGACTCGTTTCCACAGCATGAAATCACAGAGCTTTAAAATCTTCACGTAGTCACTCACGTGACTCCGAAGTAAAATAGTAAGATTAAACGAGAACTTACCAGTTTGAAGTTTGATCTGTATTTTATGAGGAGTTACGATGAGGGATTACGTGCCCTCCGCTCCCACCCTTGATCATATACTTAACTGGTATCTCTTCTCTAATCTTACTATGTTTAGTCATTACAGTTATCTGTGATTTCACACCGCTGCTTTGAAGAATGACACACATGCGTCGTGGCCGGGTTCTTCACGTAATCCCTCATCGTAACTCCTCATAAAATACAGATCAAACTTCAAACTGGTAAGTTCTCGTTTAATCTTTTATTCTTGATCTGTGGACACTAAAACACAATTTTACTTCAGAGTCACGTGAGTGACTACGTGAAGACCCCGTCCAGCCTGCATGCGCGACATAGCGTCTCACGCAGTGCACAGCGACGGACTGGAGTACGAGCTCTCCCGCAACAATTTGAAAACGGACCTTCAGGTAAGCAAATCTTACTCTGAGGACATGGTGTTTTCGAAACCCTGTTCTGTTTTATTTTAAATAGGAATAGAACAGGGAAAACACCAAGGAAGGTCGTTCCCCGTCGGACTGCTATGGACCAGGAGGGTTCCAGCAGTGGGGGACGACCAGCGGCACCTGGACCGCACAACACTGCGGTCCACAGTCACCGACAGCATTCCGAGCGGAGCCCAGCACCGCTAGCATAGCTCAAGGGAACGTTGGCGACCAACCGCTGCGGGCTGGATGTAAGGCACAACGGAAGTCGGACCGGCAGGTTCACTCAGAAGAGCCCAGCACGGTAGAGAACCGCCCAAGAGCGGCTAAAGGTGACCGTTTCAAGCCTTCAAGCAAAAGCTCCAGCGAGACTTGCTCCGGGAGATGGGGCAAGCTCGCCAAGGGAGCACAAACACTCCCGCTCCAGTGCACTAACAGCACTGGCCATCGCATCTCCCTCAACAGAGCTGGGCTGGTCAAGAAGAGGGGTCACAGGCTGAAGAAAATCGGGAGTATGCTTGAGGTACAGGGCCAGGAAGAGCTGCTGGGTGTGGTGAAACTGGGTGTGGCAACACCACAAGCGGGACGGCCGTTACAGCATAAACTTGCGGCCAGCTTACTACCTGTCCTTTAAACCTCTCCAAGACAGGTAGTCATTGAGGCGTTGGACTTTATCACGCCTCCCCAAAATTGCATTTGCTCAATGTGCCTGCCATTACAGGGGGTACATTGAGCAGGGTATTTAAATCCAAAAACTTAAAATTGCAAAAAATGTAAATACCCCTGACGTCGGCTATCACTTCACATGCTCATTCCATGGACAGGGTTGACATGCCAAAACACCCTGGCTCTACTGTGCAACACGGTATGTGATTGGCAACCTCCGGAAGGAGGTCATAAGACCTGCCCTCAACCTCAAAAATTCGCAGGACTGTGTAGAATACTGATCTCAGATCCTGCTATTTGGCAAAGAATTACCAAATCAAGCCCAAAATCTGGACAAAGAATCTAAGGCATTTGGCCTCATGAGGGCAGGACCTGGAATGAGCAAACCACGCAAAAACCCAGACAGCAGTACCTCTATGCATCCACCAGTAGGCATCTACTTCATGGTACTGGTGAAAGCTTGGGGCCCGCATACCGTCCCCGCAAGTCTTTCGGGACAGGACCCAGAGCGGGCCCCATGGAAAATGCGCCACCCCCCAACAACACCACCCCGACAGATAAGGAACCAGAAACCGAAGAAATCAACACACCACCAAACAACAGTGGAGGTAGGTGGGTATGATTCCTACCATCACATAAAAGGTGAGGGGATTGTGCTAACGGGGGGGGGGGACTACACCTGGTTTTGGAAGCATGAAGAACTATCACACTTGTTAGTTATATACCAAAAAGTATTCAAGGATACTTGAATTTAAGAAAAACTTGCCACCAGTTCAGCATGCATCCCAAAGGGGTTTTACCCTTTCACTAAACAGAAAACATGAGGGACAAGCTGAACTGGAGAAGACATACAAAGGGGTCATAAAGAAGTCTAAATATGAACCTTTGGAATTCGTATTAAATGTACTAAAAAATCAAAAGAGATGGTGAATGTCGCACCATCATTGACTTAACCACATTGACTACTTTTGTCAGGTATACACACTTTAATGGAAAACATTTGAAACTGCCAAACAATGGATTTCCTAAGGATACTTTATGGTTGGCATCAACTTAAAAGATGCATACTATTCAGTACCCATTCATAAAAATCATCGGTGATACCTAAAAATTTACCTGGATGGGGTAATTATGGTAGTACAAATTATTGACTAATGGGCTAAATATGAGCCAAAACTGTTTTCCAAGATATTTAAACCAGCCCTGACACTATTAAGGAAACATATTGTCATGGCATATCTCGATAATATTTAACAACAGACAAAACCATGGAATTAGCTAATTCAGCAGTATTAGCTACTAAACATTTATTTAGCCTGGGCTTTGTCATACAATCCAGATAAATCTACGTTGACACCATCCACAACTATGGACTATCTGGTATTCAATTAACTCAGTCCACATGTCTATAACGTTGCCAAAAGGAAAGTCAGCAGAATTGGCACAAACCTGTAACAAATTAATGGTTAACAATCAACCAACCATTCGACAAAGTGGCAAGAGTAATTGGGAAATCAGTAGCAGCATTACCAGCTACTTAACTTGGACCTTTGCATTAGAGCAAAGGTGCTAGCGTTTTAAACAAAATAACCCATATCCAGAACAGGTGGTAGATGGACTAATCTAGAGTCATCACCACTACAGACACTGGACATAAAACCTAGTTGGAAATGTTGGGTGCGTTCTATGGGTTAAAAGCATATTGTTCAAAAGTGCAGCATTTTGCATGTTCGTTTACAAATTGACAATATCACAGTGGTGGCCTATACTAACCACATGGGCGGAATAAAATCAATATCATGTGACAATTTGATCAACACAATCTGGTAATGGTGTGTCGTCAAACATATTTGGCTATCAGCAATTTACCTACCAGGTAAGCTAAATACTGTGGCAGACATGTTAAACCTCAAAGTATTTGCTGAAATTACAAGGCAATATGGAACACCAGATATCGATTTCTTTGCATCCTGACTGAATCACCACATACCGATGTGGGTCCTCCATCGCCCGTCTCCAGATGGTACAGAATGCAGCTGTGCGTCTTTTAACTGGCACACGTAAACATGAGCACATTTCGCACATTTTAGCCTCACTCCACTGGTTGCCTATTCAGTTTAGGATCCATTTTTAAATTATTTTATTTGCTTTTAAATCCCTGAATGGTCTTGCCCCGCCCTACCTATCTGAGCTTCTACACCCTTATACACCCACCCGCTCTCTCAGGTCAGATAATCAGCTGCTCCTGAGTGGGCCTAAAACTAAGCTGAAGCTCAGAGGGGACCGTGCCTTTGCTGTGTCGGCACCCAAATTATGGAATGATCTGCCTCTCCACATTAAACAGGCCTCTTCTCTGTCTGTTTTTAAATCACTTCTTAAAACCCATCTCTTCTCCGTGGCCTTTGATACCCAGTAAGATGTTGACTTTATTTATTTATTTACTTGATTTAATTTCATATTTTTTGATTGCTTTTATTCCGTGGCTATTATTTTTACTCATGTTTTATGTCTTTTAATTTATTGTTGTATTTCATATGTAATTTTTGCGCCTCATGTGAGCTGTTATGGTGTCTGTTTATGATGTCTTATTTATTCTTCTGTACAGCACTTTGGTCAACATTGGCTGTTTTAAAGTGCTTAACAAATAAAGTTGGATTGGATTGGATATGTTGCTTGGGAATCAGACCTTGAGGCAGCGGTGATGGATACATTCTCGCTGAACAGGGTGGGGAACTAATCTCTATGTTTCCCCCCCCTTTCTGCCTCATCAGTCAGGTACTACGCAAAATACAGATGAACTTCGGACTTTTTGGTAGTACCCGACTGGCCTACACAACCATGGTTCCCAGTGGTCCTTGACAGGGTCGTTGAAACCCATGACCATTTCCCACGGACCAGATCTACTGATCCACCCTGTATCAGGCGAAAGTCACCCATGCCATGACAGAATACGCCTATTCGATATCGATACCGATATTTACACATCTCAATCCACCAGAGCAGCATCCACATCGGCGGCTAACAGTATGGATGCGCCACTGGACCTAACCTGGTAACAGCGGGGTGGTCCATGGGAAGAACTTTCAAACATTCTACAACAAGCCATTATAAAACCTGTTTCACTTGCAGAGAATTTTAGACGCTGCAAAAAATATATAATTTAGCCCGGGGGAGCATTAATTTCTGTTATTATTTTCAAATAATACCATTGTTGTTTTACAAACAGATTAATGTTTGATTATGATAACATACTTCCTCCCTTGAATGACTTCGGCAGCAAGTGAAGTATGGACTGTTACACGGTTTGAAATCACAGAACTTTAAAATATTCACGTAGTCACTCACGTGACTCCGAAGTAAAATGGTAAGATTAAACGAGAACTTACCAGTTTGAAGTTTGATCTGTATTTTATGAGGAGTTACGATGAGGGATTACGTGCCCTCCGCTCCCACCCTCAATTATAGAGATCAACTGGTATCTTATAACCACATAACCATATGACAATTACAGCACGGAAACAGGCCATCTCGACCCTTCTAGTTCGTGCCGAACACGTATTCCCCCCTAGTCCCATATACCTGCGCTCAGGCCATAACCCTCCATTCCTTTCCCGTCCATATAACTATCCAATTTATTTTTAAATGATAAAAACGAACCTGCCTCCACCACCTTCACTGGAAGCTCATTCCACACAGCCACCACTCTCTGAGTAAAGAAGTTCCCGCTCATGTTACCCCTAAACTTCAGTTCCTTAATTCTCAAGTCATGTCCCCTTGTTTGAATCTTCCCTACTCTCAGTGGGAAAAGCTTATCCTTGTCAACTCTGTCTATTCCTCTCATCATTTTAAAGACCTCTATCAAGTCCCCCCTTAACCTTCTGCGCTCCAAAGAATAAAGCCCTAACTTGTTCAACCTTTCTCTGTAACAGTTGCTGAAACCCAGGCAACATTCTAGTAAATCTCCTCTGTACTCTCTCTATTTTGTTGACATCCTTCCTATAATTAGGAGACCAAAATTATACACCATACTCCAGAATTGGCCTCTCCAATGCCTTGTACAATTTTAACATTACATCCCAACTTGATGCTCTGATTTATAAAGGCCAGCACACCAAAAGCTTTCTTTACCACCCTATCTACATGAGATTCTACTTTCAGGGAACTGTGCACAGTTATTCCCAGATCCCTCTGTTCACCTGCATTCTTCAATTCCCTAACATTTACCATGTACGTCCTATTTTGATTTGTCCTGCCAAGATGTAGCACCTCACACTTATCAGCATTAAACTCCATCTGCCATCTTTCAGCCCGCTCTTCCAACTGGCATAAATCTCGTTGTAGACTTTGAAAATCTACTTCATTATCCACAACCCCACCTATCTTAGTAT
Source organism: Leucoraja erinaceus (assembly GCF_028641065.1). Lineage (NCBI taxonomy): Eukaryota > Metazoa > Chordata > Chondrichthyes > Rajiformes > Rajidae > Leucoraja > Leucoraja erinaceus. The sequence continues at coordinate 29,945,925 of NC_073390.1, read as the reverse complement.
CATCTGCATACTTACTAATCCAATTTACCACACCATCATCCAGATCATTGATGTACATGACAAACAACAGTGGACCCAACACAGATCCCTGTGGCACCCCACTAGTCACTGGCCTGCAACCTGACAAACAACCATCCACCATTACTCTTTGGCATTTCCCATTCAGCCACTGTTGAATCCATCTTGCTACTCCACCATTAATACCCAACAATTGAACCTTCTTAACCAACTTTCCGTGAGGAACCTTGTCAAAGGCCTTACTGAAGTCCATATACACAACATCCACTGCTTTACCCTCATCAATTTCCCGAGTAACCTCTTCAAAAAATTCAAGAAGATTAGTCAAACATGACCTTCCAGGCACAAATCCATGTTGACTGTTCCTAATCAGACCCTGTTTACCCAGATGCTTATATATATTATCTCTAAGTATCCTTTCCATTAATTTGCCCACCACTGATGTTAAACTAACAGGTCTATAATTGCTAGGTTTACTCTTAGACCCCTTTTTAAACAATGGAACAACATGCGCAGTATGCCAATCCTCCGGTACTATTCCCGTTTATAATGACATTTGAAATATTTCTGTCATAGCCCCTGCTATTTCTACACTAACTTCCCTCAATGTCCAGGGAATATCCTGTCCGGACCTGGAGACTTATCCACTTTTATATTTCTCAAAAGTGTCAGTACTTCCTCTTCTTTGAATCTCATAGTTTCCATAGCTACTCTACTTGTTTCCCTTACCTCACATAATTCAATATCCTTCTCCTTGGTGAATACCGAAGAAAAGAAATTGTTCAATATCTCCCCCATCTCTTTTGGCTCTGCTGTCCACTCTGACTCTCTAATGGACCAATTTTATCCCTCGTTATCCTTTTGCTATTAATATAGCTGTAGAAACCTCTTGGATTTACTTTCACCTTACTTGCCCAAGCAACCTCATATCTTCTTTTAGCTTTTCTAATTTCTTTCTTAAGATTCTTTTTACATTCTTTATACTCCTCAGGCACCTCATTTACTCCATGCTGCCTATAATTATTGTAGATCTCTCTCTTTTTCCGAACCAAGTATCCAATTTCCCTTGAAAACCATGGCTCTTTCCAATTTTTATTATTTCAACCGAACAGGGACATAAAGATTCTGTACTCTTAAAGTTTCACCTTTAAATGTACTCCATTTCTCTTCCACATCTTTCCCATAAAACAAATTGTCCCAATTTACTCCTTTTAAATCCTTTCGCATCTCCTCAAAGTTAGCCTTTCTCCAATCAAAAATCTCAACCCTAGGTCCAGTTCTGACCCTCTCCATAATTATATTGAAACTAATGGTATGTGATCACTGGTCCCGAACTGTTCCCCAACGCATACCTCTGCCACCTGACCTGTCTCATTTCCTAACAGGAGGTCCAGCACCGCCCCTTCTCTAGTAGGTACTTCTATATATTGCTGCAAAAAACTTAGTTCTCCTTATCTTTACTATGTTTATTTCAATTATTGTGTTTTTTCTGCGATTCCACACCGCTGCTTTGAAGTATGCCCTCGCGCATGTGTGCGTGCAGCTGGTGTACCACACGCATACGCAGTATGTTAGTATGCTCTCAATGGAGCACCGATAAAAGGACAGCAGCCGTCTCTGAGTGATGTTATTCTTCCTGAGCACCCTCAGGAAGTGCAGTCTCTGCTGGACCTTTTCCAGCAGCGCAGTGGTGTTCACGCTCCACGTCAGGTCCTCCTCATAAAATACAGATCACAACTTCAAACTGGTAAGTTCTCATTTGAATCTTCCTATTATTTTTAACTGGCACTGTTTTGACAGCTACCAAATGAATTACTCTAAGGACAGTCAAAAACACTGGGCCTTTGTCCCAAAGCTGCATTATAGTTTAGTATTAATTTGAAGGTTGTTGTGAAGACTAGTCGTTATTGCTCATCCCGAATTGCCCTTGAGAAGATGGCAGTGAGCCACTGCAATACCCCTGATGGAGATGTCTCCATGATGCTGTTGGAAAGGCAGCTCCAAGATTTACACCAAGTGAAGATTAAATGCCCACTGCTAAGTGAAGCCCAACAACCTGACCTGACAGATCAGACAACTTGTCTTTTCAGGTAAGGCAGAGATTCGCTTGTACCTCCTCCAACCTTGTCTTCTGTATCCTCTGTTCCATGTGTGGACTCCTATACATTGGCAAGACTAAGCTCAGGCTCGGTGATAGTTTCGCTGAACACCTCTGCTCAGTCCGCCCAAGCCTACCTGATTTCCCAGTTGCTAAACACTTTACCTCCCCCTCCCATTCCCACAGTGACCTTTCTGTCCTGGGCCTCCTCCATTGTCAAAATAACGGCGTGCAAATTTGAGGAACAACACCTCATATTTTGCTTGGGCAGCTTACACCCCAGCAGTATGAATATAGACTTCTCTAACTTCAAGTAACCTTTATCTTACCTCTCTCCATCCCTTCCCCTTCCCAGTTCTCCCACTAGCCTGACTGTCCTCGTTTATATTTTATCTCTGTTTGCTTGGTTGTTAGCTTCTCCTAGCTAACAATGATCTATTCCGCATTTTGTTGATTTCCATCCCCTTTGTCTCGTTTTCACACCTTACATTTCCTTATCTCTATATCTCCCTCTCCCCTGATTCTGTCTAAAGAAAGGTCTAAACCCGAAACACCACCCTATCCAGAGATTCTGCCTGTCCCACTGTTACTCCAGCATTTTGTGTCTAACCCGATCTGACGGATGCTGAGCTTTAGACCAATCCCAAGAGACATGGTATCGGACATTCCTAGTTCATCTCTGTTCTAAACAAAAACACAAATCAATCAATCAATCAATCAATCAATCAACCTTTATTGTCATCTTGCAAGCAACAGTTGTACAGTGCAAAATGAAAAGACGTTTCCCAGTGAATAGCGGAGCATCGCACATGAAATTTAAAACATTTCACACATAATAACACTAAAAACAATCCAGTCCCAGATGGAACAGTATAAATAGTTAAAAGCAGGTAAAACACAACATTAAAATACAATAAACCAATCATAAAAATGTCCGGGGCAGCTGATTTGAGTGGCCAGTGCCAGTTATTAAAGTGTCCGTGCCAAGCCGCAGAATCAAGTGACTGTGAATACAGAGTGACTGTTTAGCAGCCTCACAGCCTGTGGTAGGAAACTGTTTAGCAGTCTTGTAGTCCGGGCTTTGATGCTTCGATATCTCTTGCCTGATGGCAGGAGATCCAGGTGTATGTGGAGGGGGTGCAGTTTGTCCTTAGCAATTCTCTGAGCTTTTTTCAGACAGCAGCTCTGGAACAGTTCTTGTACCGAGGGTAGGGAGACGCCAATGATCCTCTCTGCTCCCCTCACTACCCTCTGCAGAGCCTTCCTGTCCGAGCAGTTGCAGGTGCAGTACCACGTATTTATGCAGTACGTGAGTACAGACTCCACCGTACCCCTGTAGAAAGTCCTGAGGATGTTGGTGGGGAGTGAGGCCTGTTTTAGTTTCCTCAGGAAGTGCAGTCGCTGATGGGCCCGTTTGACGGTCCCAGTGGTGTTCCTGGACCAGGTGAGGCTGTCTGTAATTAGCACACGAGGAACTTTATGCTCTCCACTCTCTCCACTGTAGTGCCACTGATGTTGAGGGGTGTATGCTTTGGCTCCACCCTCCTGAAGTCGACAACCATCTCCTTCGTTTTGTCGACATTTAATTCTAAATTATTTTTGCCGCACCAGTCCAATAGCTTCACAACATCTTATACTACCGAGACTAAATAATGTGTGGGTTGTGTTCCCATCCCTCTGCTGTCCTTATCCTTTATGATAGTGGCCACAGTCCTGGGTGGTATGTGGGAGTAATGTTGGAAAGTAATTGCAGAGCATTGTGCACATGATACACCCAGAGTCTTTTGCCTATGTGGTGGAGGGAGTGTGTGTGTGTTTAAGGTGGTGGGTAGAAGTATGGTAAAGGCTGCTTTGTCTTTGATGATGTTGAGCTTCTTGGATATCATGGGAACAGCACTTAACCGAGGCAAGTAGCAAGTATTCCATCATACTCCTGATTTGGGCTGTATAGTTGGTAGAAAGGCTTTTGAGAATCAGGAAGTGAATCACCGCCCCATAAGATCCACAGCCTCTCACCTTTTTATTACATGATGGATGCAGCTGTACTTTGGTCAGAGCTGACAGCATGGAGAGAGACAGGAAACGATGCGGAGGTGTAATGTTAAAAAGATGCTCCATCTTCCTCTTCAAACTCAGATTGGAGCAAATGTAATGTTAAAGACCAGACAGGGCTTTTAAGTGGATAGCCACAAGCTCAGTAAATGGCATCTGTGATAAAGTAAATCCTCCCCATCCATCTCCATTAATGTGGAGTCAGGTAGAGTCGGGCTGGCTCAGCAATGCATGAAATATTTAGATGCTACTGAAGTAAAAGAAAGAAGCAAACTTAATGTATCAAGAGTGTCTCCTCAAGGTCATGAGCAGGAAGGCAGTGTTAGTGGAATCTCAATTGATTTTGTTGAAATAAATCCTTCCTAAAATCTTGGAATGTATAAGTAAAAGTGAATTTATATCTGGGAGTGTCTTTGTAAAATCTTTTATATCATAAGAAAAAAAAAATTGTGTTCATCACAAATTATTCTATGAATGTTAAAGCCAATTAAGAAAATGGGGCCAGTATTACACCTGGAGCAACTGGGTGGGTGAGGTCATTTACCATGCCCCAAGAACATGTAGGAACCTTTATTATTGTTGCCAGCTTAAAATGAATGGAACATTTATGTACTGGAAATAGGACATGAAACCTGGTGAGTTCAGGAGAGGGATATCCTGGAACACGGCAATATTTAAAAGAAGGAAGTGTTGGATGTTTTGAAATACATAAAGGTGGATAATTCCTGGGCCTGACCAGGTGTATTCCCGGGTGTTAGTGGAGCCAAAGGAGGAAATGACTGTGGCTCTGACAGAGATTTGGGAATCATTGTTAGTAAGGCAACAGAGATTGAAAGAAAGTTGTGCCTATATGTAAGAAAGGCTGTACGGACAAGACTTACACTGGTGGAGGGAAGGTTATTGGAAGGGATTCTGAGATGCAGAATTTATTTGCTTTTGGAAAGACAATGACTGGTTTGGGATAGTCAGCATGACTTTGTGTGTGGAAAATCATATGTCATACATTTGTCTAGCTTGAGGAGGCTTAAAAGGGAACTGAGGTGTGAAAAACACACAAAGAGTTGTTTGGACAGCTATCAGAGGAGGTGGTGGATACAGAAACAGTAACAACATTTAGGTGACAACTGGACAGATACCTAAGTGAGCAGGGCATAAAGGGAAATGGGATTGGTGCAAGTAAGATTAGATTAGGTGGGTGTCATGGTCAGCACTGATGCAGTGGGCCAAAGGGCCTGTTTCAATGCTGCAGAACTCTGTGACTCTAAGCCGTCCACTGACAGATGCTCAGCAATATCACAATGACAATGAAACAATGTCCAACAAGCTTAGTTGCCATGGCTTCATCCATGTTCATAATAAAAACATGAGTAAATGTTTTATGATGATGTGAGGTTTAATTTTCTGTTTCCAATCAATGTGATTTACTTTATGAGTTTTTATGAGTTATTGTGTCATCTCACGATGTCATTATTCAGACCTTGCGGAATTAGTTAAGTGCTATCCTGAATAAATGATTTGTTATTTGGACTTAAGATGTTGCCCATACCTTTATTGTTTTTTTTCATCAGACTCCCCTCCTACTCCCCCACTCTCCCTTGCTCCCTGTTTCTTTCTTCTCCGCATCTTTTGCTACAACAGCAATTGCCTCTGCACCCTGAGAACAAATGGGAGAATGCATGCAAATAAAAAGGAATGTCCATGAATATACCCAATAGCAGAAAACTATCTCCCAGCAACAGTGGGAGAACTATCAGGGTGAGTTGTGGACAATGAGACTACACACAGAAAATAACAGTACACAATCATTGAAGTACAGAAACTGGCCCTTCAGCCCATCAAGTCCATGCCAGCCAGCAATCACTCATTTACACAATTTCATCACATTCTCCTCACATTCCCACAAACTGCCACCCCCAAATTCTACCGCTCACCTCCACACTATGTGCAATACTACGAAAAGGACCTTCTTTTAGGAAGGAGATGAGGAAATTTTTCTTTAGTCAGAGGGCAGTGAATCTGTGGAATTCACAGCCAGAAGGCTGTGGAGACCAAGTCACTGGATATTTTTAAGGCAGAGATAGATAGATTTTTGATTAGTACATGGGGTCAGACGTTATGGGGAGAAGGCTGGAGAATGGGGTTAGGAGGGAGAGATAGATCAGCCATGATTGAATGGCGGTGTAGATGATGGGCCAAATGGCCCAATTCCACTCCTCTCACTTATGACCTTACAACTAACCTATTAACCCACATGTCTTTGAGATGTCTGGGAAGGACACCCAGAGGAAACTCAATGGTCCCAAACTCCACACAGATAGCACCGGTGGTGAGGATTGAGCAGGTTGTTGGAGGTGTGAGGCAGCAGCTCTGCCGGCTGTGCTGCTGTGGGTCAAGGGAGTAAGAAAAGCAGGATTCAGTTCTGCTCATTCATCTCTTCTCATTTTGAAAATCAGTCAAGAACTAGGACTCCTCCGATTAGAACCTGCCCACTTTCTATGGTCAGGTCAAGTACCCTGAACAAATCAGGCTTACAGGTAGGACCCAGGTAGAATGGATGTTCAACACCACATCTGCCTTGGCTTGGCATGCCAAGATGTGGAGTAAATGGTGTGGGCAACCACCTGTTTCTCCTCAAGTCTTGGACCCTGTGGTTTAGGACAGGATCCCACTTCAGTCCCTGGCTGATCGTACTGTACCTGGTGACTGAGGCAATATCGAGGACATCCCTTGGAATCAGAGAAGTGACCTCTCGCAAGGAGATCATTCAGTCCTTCTGCACACTGCGGTGTTTTACAAATGGAACTGCTCTTTGCTCCTTTTTCCCCACTATTGAACACAGTATTGTGTGGCACAGGAACAGGTTATTTGGCCCTCAATGTTTGTGCCGAACATTATCCCAAGTTAATCTCATTTGCTTTCATGTGATCTATATCCCTTCATCCCATGCATATCCATGTGCTTATCTAAAAGCCTCTTAAACTCCACCATTGCATATAATTTTTCAAATATATATCCAATTTGTTTGCTCACAGTTGGAGAATTGACCCTATCTTTAATACCTTCATCAGTTTGAAAACTTCTAATTGCTTCCCTTCTTCATTAATTGCTCCAGTGTTTCTTCTTTTTTCCATTTTGGTCATTTCCATATATGTTTTTCTATGGATAATTATACTATTGGTTATATTGTTGCTGAAGGCAATTTAACTGGGATACACTGGGTGCTAAAGAAATTGTGTGCAACATCGGGTTGAGTTATATCTAACTACTCTATGTGAAAATCAAACTATAGGCCAGTGAGAACATCTGTAGTTGGAAAGTTACTAGAGGGTATTCTAAGGGATAGGATATACAGGCATTTAGACTGACAAGAGCTGATTAGGAATAGTCAGCATGGCTTTGTCGTGGGAGATCGTGTCTCACAAATCTGATTGAGCTTTTTGAAGATGTGACCAAAATGGGTGATGAGTGCAGAGCTGTAGATACTGTATATATGGACCAGTAAAGCATTCGACAAGATTCCTATTGATAGGCTGCTCTGGAAGGTTAGATCGCATAGGATCCAAGGAGAGATAGCTAAATGGATAGAAAAATGGCTTCATGGAAGAAAGCAGAGGGTGATGGGGGAAGATTGCTTCTTGGACTGGAAGCCTATGACTAGTGGAGTGCCTCAGGATTCGGTGCTAGGCCTGTTACTGTTTGTCATCTATATCAATAATTTGGATGAGAACATACACGGCAAGATTAACAGGTTTGCAGATGATACAAAAGTGGGTGGTTTTGCAGATAGTGAAGATGGTTGTAAAAAATGACAGCAGGATCTTGATCAATTGACCAAGTGGGCTGAGGAATGGTTGATGGAGTTTAATACAGTGAAATGTGAGGTATTGCTTTTTGGGAAGTCTAAAATGGACAGGACCTACACAGTGAATGGTAGGGCTCAGGGTAGTGTTGTAGAGGAGAGGGATTTAGGAGTGCATATGCATAGATCCCTGAAGGAGGATTCGCAGGTAGATTGAGTGGTCAAAAAGGCTTTTGGCTCATTGTCCATCAGCCAGAGGATTGCGTATAGAAGCTGGGAGGTCATGTTACATTTATATTAGACATTGGCAAAGCCACATTTAGAGAATTGAAAGTCCAGATACATCACATCCACTGGCTCTGTCTTATCCATTCTACTTGTTACATCCTCAACAAATTCCAGAAGATTAGTCAAGCATGATTTCCCCTTCATAAATTCATGCTGACTTTGACCGATCCTGTCACTGCTTTTCAGCCCAATTATTCTGGCTGGCGGTGTGTGACCAGTGGAGTTCTACAGGTATCTGTGCTGGGACCTCTGCTGTTTGTGTTATATTTGGAATTGGATGTAGTTGGGCTGGCTAATAGGTTTGCAGAGGACACCAATATTGGTGGAGTTGCAGACACTGAGGAAGGTTGTCAAGGTCTACAGCAGGATGTAGATCAGCTACAGAAATGGGTGGAGAAATTGGCAGATGACATTCAATCTGAGCAAGTTTAAGATGGTACATTTTGGGAGGCCAAATATAAGGGAAAGTATAAAATTAATGGCAAGACCCTCAAAAGCATTGATGTACGTTTGATGTATCATGTCCATAGCTCCCTGAAAGTGGCAATCGATGTCGATGTAAAAAAGCATATGGTATGCTTCCTTTTGTTTTTCAGGGACATTGAGTATAATAGTCAGGCAGTCATGTTGCAGTTAGATAGGACTTTGGTTAGGTCACATTTGGAGTATTGTGTATTGTTTTGGTGCTCCTATTACATGAAGGATATGGAGGCTTTGGAGAGGGTGCAAAAAAAGATATATTGGGCTGCTATCTGGATTAGAGGGTATGAGCTATAAGGAGAGGTGGGACAACTTTAAATGTTTTCTCTGGCGCGCCATAGATTGAGGAGTGACCTGATACAAGTGTGTACAATTATGAGAGGCAAATGTAGGGTAGACAGTCAGAATCTTTTTCTAAGTGTGGAAACGTGAAGGACTGCAGGGCATAACTTTAAGGTGAGGAGAGCAAAGTTTAAAGGAGGTGGATGGGGCACACTCAAAGTGGAGAGTGCCTGGAATGCACTGCCAGGAGTGGTGGTGGAAGCTGATATGTTAGTGGCATTCAAAGGACTTTAGGATCAGGACATGGATATGTGGGGAATTGAGGTATATGGATTACTTACAGGCAGAGGAGATTGGTTTAACTGTATCATGTTTGATATGGACATTGTGGGCCAAAGGGCCTCTCCCTGTGCTATACTGTTCCATATTCCATGTTCTATGGAATAAAAAGAGAACATGCTAGAGACTCATTGCAAGGCAGGCTCATTTGTGGAAAGGGAAATAGTTCATGTTTTTGGTCAACAACCATTTATCGGAGCTGGGAATGAGAGAAAAAAAATAGTTTTCAGTGGCAAAGGGGAAGGGGGGGGGGGGGGTACGATTCCCCCGAAGGGAGTGACAGCAGCCCCCGTTTCACCCCCCACCCCCCTCCCCACACAAACACAGCCTAAAAAACCAAAAACATAACTAGACAAAACGAAAAAAAAAACAACACAAAAAAGTAAAAGACAAACGGACTGCAGGCGAGCCGCAGCCGTTCCCAGCACCGCCACTTCCGGATGGTGGTGGTGGAAGCAGATATGTTAGTGGCATTCAAAGGACTTTAGGATCAGGACATGGATATGTGGGGAATTGGTGGAGTTAATTTAGCCTGTCCCTGTGCTATACGGTTCCATATTCCAGATCTCATTGCAAGGCAGCTCATTTGGCCTGGTCAAAAGCTCGTGGAGCTGGGAATAGAAAAAAATAGTTTTCACAGGGGAAGGGTGGCTGATTTGTTAATGGGAGAATAGCTGTGAGTTATTTTGAATTGTCCAATCTGAGCTCGGGAGCTTCCAGTATTTGTTTGTGTCCAATCTGAGAAGCTTCCAGTAATGTGAAACAGTGTTTTACAAACCCGATCTCCAACCTCCAGCAGGTCCTAGTTCCTGCCTGTTAGATTTTGATTGGACTATTCAAAAAATACCCTATTTCCTGACAATAAGGAAGGATAATTTAAAAATAATAATATCAGAGGCAGAGGTCATTGGCAAAGTGGGGAGGAGGGGAGACAGGAGAACGGAGGCGGAGAGTAATACTAATATCTCCCTCCAATTTTCTGACCTTCCTCATACACAAGGGGCAATTTAGTCATCAATTAATCTACCAACCCACATGTCATTGGGATATAAGAGGGAACCAAATACCCAGAGGAAACCCAGCTAGTCACAGGGAAAATTTGATGACAGTAAAAGGATGACAATGAACACATAAAACTATTGTTTTTTGTCCCTCAATTAGTACTTTTGTGCCAAAATTGAAGCTCTGTTAGATCTGTGAAGGAAATGTGCAGATATGTGCACGTCGATTTAATTGTTCTGTTCCATACATCACATGAGGTAGAAGGAAGAAATATATACACGCACATTAATGTGGGCCTCTTCATCTCACCTGCCTTCACACAGTAGAAAACAATCTGTTACACCCGCTCCATGGGTTGGACATTGCTTCCCCTACCTGAACCTCTTATAGAAAGGCCAAGCGGGAGGCAAATGTTTATTGTGTAAGTCCCCAAATGCCAGCAGGGGTGAGGCTAGTTTCATTCCTTAATTCTGAGCCATCCCAATCACCAGCTTTAGATGGGTAATCCAAAATATCACTGGTTGACTCACTCTATTCATTAATCTCAAGGTAATTTTAGACTCCCTAGGTCATAATTTTGTTCGTCAACGTGAACTCTGATTTCACTTTTGTTAATGTGAATAAGTTGACGCAGAGATCCTGAAATGTAGGAAGACATTTTAAAGCACGTTGCTTCGAAGAAGACCAAAGGGCCTTAGCTACTGAGCATGTGAAAGGATTTGAGGGGTGGGCTTCTGTTTATTTAACCAAAGCTTCACAAGCTTGCCTGCCAAACTTAGCATAAATGGAAAATGTGTTGTCATCTCTGATGGGTTTTCATTATGGTAATAAAATGGAGAATGTGGGGATGGGAGAGAATGCAATGTAGTTAATATTTAACACCAAGAAGGTCTGCTCCTCCATTTCTGATCAAAGTCTGAACCTGAGCGGCAGTTTACATACTGCTGCTTATCAGTACCAAGAACCAGCTCAGTGCCATCAGCGACCTGAGGCTAGAATAATATTTATCCTCCGTGACCTGTTTTGCTTCACATCCTGTTTGGCAATTGGGTGCCCCAAAGTTTTTGAACTGTTAATATTCCAAACAGGATAGTTTGGTGAAGGAACTGATCATTTTTTACCCTCTTTCAAGTACAGAATTATTGCAGAGGCTACCAGTTTAGCAGTGCCCAACCGCGCAAGCATTCGCCCCATTGTAAATTATTTTAGACTATTTCTTATAGAAAACCTAAAATAAGCGTTTGGGCCCTTATGTTAGTGAGGGGGTTAACATCCATGGAAGCACCCTTTCCCTAATGGGCTTGAGAACAGTTTTTTTGGGAAGATAGGCAAGAAACATTGATAGGAAAGATAAAGAGAGTTATGGGCCAAATGCTGGCAAATGGGACTAGAGTAGATCGGGCTCCTTGATTGGCCTGGATAAGTTGGGCTGAAGGACTTGTTTCTCTGCCGTCTGACTCTATGACTATAAACTATTTGACCAATTGATCCACAAATCTGCTAGTCTTTGAAATATGGGAGGAGACCAGACCTGAGGGGGAACCCACAGGGTCATAGGGAGATTGTGCAAAACTCCCCAGACAGATGGCAACTGAGTTCAGGATTGAACCTGGGTCTCTAGTGCAGTGAGATAGCAGCTGTACTAGCAGTGCCACCAGGCTGCCCAATGTACAGAAGGTAAAGCGAGCCTTGAAATCTATCTAAATGGTGGCCGATTGGGAAAGGGGGAGATGCAGCGAGACCTGGGTGTCATGGTACACCAGTCATTGAAGGTAGGCATGCAGGTGCAGCAGGCAGTAAAGAAAGCGAATGGTATGTTAGCTTTCATTGCAAAAGGATTTGAGTATAGGAGCAGAGAGGTTCTACTGCAGTTGTACAGGGTCTTGGTGAGACCACACCTGGAGTATTGCGTACAGTTTTGGTCTCCAAATCTGAGGAAGGACATTATTGCCATAGAGGGAGTGCAGAGACGGTTCACCAGACTGATTCCTGGGATGTCAGGACTGTCTTATGAAGAAAGACTGGATAGACTTGGTTTATACTCTCTAGAATTTAGAAGATTGAGAGGGGATCTTATAGAAACTTACAAAATTCTTAAGGGGTTGGACAGGCTAGATGCAGGAAGATTGTTCCCGATGTTAGGGAAGTCCAGGACAAGGGGTCACAGCTTAAGGATAAAGGGGAAATCCTTTAAAACCGAGATGAGAAGAACTTTTTTTCACGCAGAGAGTGGTGAATCTCTGGAACTCTCTGCCACAGAGGGTAGTTGAGGCCAGTTCATTGGCTATATTTAAGAGGGAGTTAGATGTGGCCCTTGTGGCTAAGGGGATCAGGGGGTATGGAGAGAAGGCAGGTACGGGATACTGAGTTGGATGATCAGCCATGATCATATTGAATGGCGGTGCAGGCTCGAAGGGCCGAATGGCCTACTCCTGCACCTAATTTCTATGTTTCTATGTTCTATGTTTCTATGAAAGATGAGATTATGCCCTCTCATTCCTGGGTTCAAACAAGAAACAGTGACACAGGTCTGCTCAAGTACCCCGTCTCTTTTTCAAATGTTATGGAGTTTGCACGTTCTCCCTGTGACCACGTGGGTTTCCTCTGGATGCCCTAAGACGTGCAGGTTTGTAGATTAATTGGCCTCTGCAAATTATCCTCATGTGTAGGGAGTGGATGCAAAAGTGGGATAACATAGTGCGAACAGATGATCAATGGTCGGCGTGGACTTGGTGGGCCGAAGGGCCTGTTTCCATGCTGTATCTCTAAACTAAACTAAAGTCTTCACCAGCCATACCTTACATAACATTCACCATAGATAAATCTATTGATCTTAATATCAAATAAAACAATTAATAAAGTCGAGAGAAGTAAAGAGGCAGAGGGGGCAACTAGTTTTCTGAAAGACTGAAGAGAAATTGATGAGAAAACAGCCTGTAGAGAGCTGAATGGAAAATTAGAGAGGATGCCACTCCAAGAATTAGCATCAACAAGGAATAGGTAGAGAAGGAGGGTAATAATCAGGCTGCATGAAGATTAGTTATGTTGCTACACAGTTGGAGTTGCTCATGAGAAGAGGCACTGACACAATTACGGTAGGAGAATGATGGGCAACTATGAGCAGAATATCTGATTTTAGAGAGTAATAGCTATAAGGAGAGGTTGACCAAACTTGGCTTGTTTTCTCTGGTGACAACAGAGGATATTAGTGGCATGATGGAGGTTTATAAAATGATGATAAGCATAGATAGGATAGAGAGTCACAACCATTTTGCCAGGGGGGAAATGTTAAACATTAGAGGGCATAGATTTAAAGTCAGAATCAGAAAGTTTAAAAGAGATGTGCGGGCAAGTTTTTTTTCCCCCAGGAAGTGGTGGATGCCTGGATCACACTGTCAGGGATGGTGGTGGAAGGAGATAAAATAGAGGCATTTAAAAGATTTTGAGATAGGCACATGAATATACAGGGAATGGAGGGAAATGGATCATATGCAAGTAGAAGGTTTTAGTTAAATTTGGCATCATGTTCAGCATAGACATTGTAAGCTGAAGGGCCAGTTCATGCACAGTCCTGTTCTATGTTCTAATTTATCAATCTTCTATCTCTCTATCTATCTATATCTATCTTCTATCTATCTATCTATCTTTCTATCTGTCTATCTATCTATCTATCTTCTATCTCTTCTGTCTGTCTGTCTGTCTGTCTGTCTAAAAAACGGTACGCGATAACGCTACATTCTACTCTGCTGCGATTGCACTAAGTTTTGTTCCGATCGGTGGTCTAATGTAAAATTTAGCGAGGTTTAAAAATTGCGCATGCGCAGTTCGATCTACTTGGAGCCGCGTTGATTGGTCTTTTCTCCTGTCACTCCTTGGGACGGTCCGCCCATTCCTGCGCCATCGTGCCTTTACCGGTGCTGAGGGAGGCTCTTGGCGGTTGGCGGATGTCTCCAACCAAACACAATTTTCGGAGGGCCATCGCGAAGATGTTGCCAAACGGACAACGGAGACTCTGATCCTGGCTGAGGAGAATGTCCAGCGACCAGCGCCCGCTATGAGTCCACATCGCCCGCTGTGAGTCCTACAGCCCCTTCCCCTCTGGTCCCCCTCGCTGGCTGCAGCCCCCGTCCCCCGTGATACTCCCCCACAACCTGTCTTTTCTCCGAGCTCTCTCCCCACTCCCCCCCAACTCCACCCCCCCATCCCCCCGCATTCACACCCCCCCTCCCCCCACTTCACACCCCCCCCCTCCCACCCCCCCTCCCCACCCCCCCCCCTCCCACACTCTCCCCCCCCCCACACCCCCTCCTCCCCCCCACAACCCCCTCCCCCCCCCAACCCCCCCCCCCCCCCACACCCCCTCCCCCCCCCCCTCCCTCCCCCCCACCCCCCCCACCTCTCCTCCCCCTCCCCACACACCCCTCTCCCGGCTCCACAATGCTCGCTGCCCCCCTCCCGCACAATCCCCCCCCCCCCCCCCCCCCCAGCCACCACCCCCTGCTCTTGGAACCAACAGGTTGAGTTTAGCCCTAATTATGGCATCAGGACATTAACGATTGGGTAAATATAGCTGGGAACCACACTTCCAACATCCTCCCAACCTCCCTGAACACTGTTTGCCCATATTAGGCAGCAGGATTACCTCCTTCGCCCCATCTTCAGTCAGTTTTCATTTTACTTGTTACTGCCCACTGTCACACTATCAAAAAGAGCTTTCAATTCTTTGTGATGTCTTGTGTTATATTAAGGAGGTTGTAACTTACTGTTAAAAATAAACAAATCTGAACACAACATCTCTGAGTTATGCATTTCTGAGGGTGTTCAGGATTACAGTTTGGTCAAAGGGAATACATGAGGTTTCATCCACACTCCTTATATGGACATCACAACATGTTATCTGCCTTCATAATTATAATCACATGCGTGCCAGATTCATGAATTGCCGAAACTCCATTCGCTCCAAATAGTTAAATAGATTATAAACATTGTCTCACTGTTTACAGAAGGGGACCTTTGCCTCCTTGTGGAAATGATTCACCAGGGTTCGAGGTAGCTGATAATGAGTTTCATGAGCTGAAACCAGTTTCTCACAGGCCAGTTGTGTCGCTAGTCTCACCTCCGCATTCTTGTCAAGTAGGGCCATTACACTGAGGTCACTCTCTGATATCACCCTCTGACTGATTTCATCTTATACCTGGAAGATAAAGTCAGACCAAGTGTCCCCATGACATCTATTGGTTGAGGTATTAGGCCAAAGGTACCCTAACTCAGGACAGGTATTCATTCTGTGTAGGAAGGAACTGCAGATGTTGGTTTAAACTGAAGATAGACACAAAAGGCTGGAGTGAATCAGTGGGACAGGCAGCATCTCTGGAGACGTTTCGGGTCAAGACCCTTCTTCAGACTCATTCTGACAGGTGGAAAACATTTTCATCTCCTCACTAAATTAGAATAAAGCCATAAAGTTGTTACAGAACACAAGGCTATTCAACCCATGATGTCACCCCAGATGCCGACAGTTTATCTTTCTTTCTGCTGCTAATTTGTATTTCATTTCATTTCAGATTTTCAGCGCCTGTATTTTCTTTCATCACGTTGAATCTATGCTCTACAGTCCTGTCAGTCGCATTTCCAGCTTGATCCCCTTAGCTTCAAGCACCCATCCATTTGCCTTTCAGTAGCCCTATCTGGCAGTCTTTTCATATGTTGAGGGCAAAACTTCCAGATGATAACCTCACCTACAATGCTACCAGGTCAACCCACCTCATAGACAAGTCAAAAACACAGTATGTTTAACAACTTTCAGACTTGAAACTTGAAAAATGGCACCTAAACATGTTGACTTTTGTATACTGTCCTTATATTCCCATACATTTGTACTTCTGAGATTGTGCTCATGTATAGTAATACTCGTCTTGAACTGTATTTCATCATGTGCAGACGTGGCACTGACGGACGAGAGGCCGAAGCAAAGAAGTCGAAGCCAATGAACCGAATGGAAACAAGGTCGAAACGCCAATAAACCGAAAGAGTCCGAAGACGAAACGCCTACTAACGGAAATGATGGGACGCCTAAATGCAAACTAACAGAAAGGGCGGGACGCCTAAAAGACAACGAACCGAAAAGCTGCGTCGCCTAAAAGCAAACTTACCGAATGGCCGCTCTGTGGAAACGCCACCTACCCGAAAAGCGGCGTCGCCTACAGGCCAAAGGACCGACTGCCGCTCAACAGAAAAGTCCAATAACGGACTTGACGTTGCTGGGGGCCAGACTTGTCAGCATTTGGTCCAGAAACCCGCATCCTTCACATCACTGTGAAGGCATAAACATTGTCCCAAACCTTAGCTCCACCCGACCCGTAGCCCGCGGAGGGTGGCTGTGGGAGATTGGGGGCTGTCCCGAGGGATGCACACCTTCGGCCGCTTTCAACTTGGTGCTTGGATTCAGACTGCCCAGTCACCTATGGCTTGTGTGGGAAAATGAACCCCAAGCTCCCAAATCCCCCTTCTCTCACCCCTCTTCTCTCTCTCCCTTCTCTCTCTCCCTTCTCTCTCCTCCTCTCTCTCCCCTCACTCTTCTCGCTCTCTCCTCTGTTCCCCATCTCTCTCTCTCTCTCCTCTCTCCCTTCCCTCTCCCTCCCTTCCTCTCTCTCTCTCTCCCTTCTCTCTCTCTCCTCCCTTCTCTCTCTCTCTCCTTCTCTCCCCCTTCTCTCTCTCCTCTGTCTCCCCCCGCGGGAGCGTCCCACTGTCACTGACCGCGATTCACCCCCCTCCGACCCCTGGACCACGACACCCACACCGGGTGATTCACCCCGGCCACAGGGACAGATATTTTATTTATTACTGTCTCAGTGCTTGCGGAACGCACCCAAGCTCCCACGCACAAAACAGGCAGCATCTCTGGAGAGAAGGAATGGGTGATGTTTCGTGCCGAGACCATTCTTCAGAATGCGTCTGAAAGGTTTCTACCCGAAACGCCACCCATTCCTTCTCTCCAGAGATGCTGCTTATTCAGCTGAGTTAAGGGCCTGTCCCATTTGCATGCAATTGCATGCGTTTGGCGCGAACAAAACGGAAGCGGAGTTCGCGTTAAGTACGCACTAAGTTTGCACGTGACGTAATTTGCATCATACTTACCAATCAGCTGGGCAGGAGGCGGGCCGACTGAATTTGGACGTCACACGGAGTCGGGCGGTGACGTCATCAAGCAACGCCACGCCAGGCGGTGGCGTCATCGCGCAATGCCACGCGCTAGGCGTATGACGTCAAGATGCTGCGTACGCCGTCAAGACGCCACGTACGCCCTCAATGCGACTGCGGGCCGACAGGCCGTTGGCGCGCAAAATATTCAGACAGTGCGGGATTTTCGGAGCCCCGCGCGATGTCGGGACCAGCCCCGCACAACTCCATACGCCACTGCTCTTTGAAGCGGGACCAGCCCCGCACGGCCCGTACGGCTCAAGCGACCACGTTTGGTCGCGCCAAACTTATGCAATCGCATGCAAGT